>NC_064893.1:15050000-15675000 GCF_929443795.1 Astur gentilis | reverse complement strand
AATACCAAGCAACTAATGCTCAGAAGCCCCTATCTAAATAGATTTCTATTCCAAACACATAGAGCACTAAAACATGCAACAGATGTTTTGAATATCTGTCAAGAGAGAATAAAATCTATCTGATAATTAGTTCAACAAGCAGTAGTACAAATAAAGAAAAACAATAGTTCTACAATTCTTAAGCTACAAAATGCAGATCAAAACTCCTACCACGATATTAATACACAAGAGCAACCCTGCAAACCCCTGGAACGGTAAAACATACACACGCACCAGTAGGAGTGGTCACCAAATTGCATGCAAAAATCCTCTTAGCTCCAATGAAGTCAGTGACTCTGATGAGACCTTTACCTTCATTTTCCATCGAAACTGTACTTGAGTCGATAGTTACAAAAGTCTTTAGCAACAGCAGCACTGGAGCAGGAGCTGAAAGGTGAAGAGACAGATGCCCCAAGATCCCAGGCAATCACACTGCTCCCTTGGCCCCCACCTGCAGCAACATCTGCAAGAGACACTAGTGCTAAAAGAAGGAGGAAAAAAAAAAAAACCCAACAAAAAACCCCCACACCACAAAACCAAACAAACCCCAAAAACCCCACACCCAGTAGCCGAACCCCACAGGTTTCCACCACCTTTCCACTCACGCCAGCGCGGAGCGGCACACGCACACGGGGAGCCTGCAGAGCTGTCAGAGGCCACCAAGGATGAAAATTAGTTGCCCAGCAGCTACAGGAACGCAGAGCAGCAGCAGCGCCGCCGCCTTCCCCTCGCCACAAGCGCCTCGAACAGACTCGTCCCATCCGGGGAGGGGCTCCGCACAGAATGACCGCCCCGCACCTAAAAATAAACCCTCACCCCAATTAATCCCCCCCGCCGCCCTGCTCGCATCCCGTCTCCTCAGCGCCAGGCGGAAGGGGAGCAGCAAGGAAAGCGGCGGCCCCCTGAAGCGCGGCAACCCCCGCCCCGGCTCCCTCAGCCGCCCCGGCTCCCTCGGCCGCCCCGGCCCCGCCCGCTAACCCTGTGGCGCACGCCGCCGCGGCAAGCGGGGCGGTGGTGGCGTGGAGGGGGAAAGAGGTGCAAGCGGCAGCTCCCTCACCGCTGCCGCCTCGCCTCGCCTCGCCGCGCCTCTCACCTCCGTGGTTGGGGGCAGCAACGCCGGCAGCACAGCCTCATTCCCCGCTCCGCTCACTTCCGCGGGGGAGGGGAGAGGCAGCGGACGGGGCGGGGCGCAGCAGCGGAAGGGCGGGCGGATTCTTCCCCCCCCCCCCCCCCGACCCTCAGCGCCTGCGCCCCAACACTGAGGCGCCCGGTGATGGGGGGGGGGGGAAGCGCCTCAGCATCCCCCGACCTGGCACTGGTGGCGCGGGCGTAGCGGCCTTCAGCGACGGCCCGGGGCGAGTTTCGCAGGCTGCCGGGGCCCCGCCCCAGCGCAGCGAGCCACGAAAATAAACGCGTTTAAACGCCCCGGACGCTACTGGGAGTTCTGGAGGAGCCCCCGGCGTGGTGGCGTGTCCGCCCCGGCGGCGAGGTCTCCTCGCCTCCCTGCCCGGGCAGAAAAAGCACGTTACCGTGAGGAAGATGGAGCCGCGAGCAGCGTTGGGCAGTCGGAGAAGTCATTGGCCCCGCCGGCCTCTGTGCCAGGACTGGGAGCCAAAGGCGGCCCTCCGGGCCTGCGCCCTGGGCTGGTTGTGGGAAAACAATCCTGTAATGCCCGCTCGCTTCAGAGGTCGTCTTTGCTGCAGTCCGTGCTGTGTGTCTCCGGAGAAGTACCTGTATGGAAATAAGCCTCACACACATGGGGTAGCCACAATTTTTACACCCAAACTCAATTTGTAGTAGTGTTAGTTTTGGATCACCAGACAAATTATCGTGTTCTTTCCAATGTTCGCAAAAAAAAAAAAAAAAATAGCAAGACTCCATACAAAATTGTGACTACTTTTAAAAAGCTGGTTTTAGCTACCAGTCATGTAACCACCAACCCTTACCACTAGTTAAGTACTGGGGGGGGGGGGGGGGGGGGGGGAAATGCTTTACCAATTCAATTATGTTTATTTAGACACTAAAAGGATGGTATTTGGAACTACAGTGTTCCAATGCTGAGCTCCAAGGCTCAGGAAGTTGTTAAAAGTAATTTTCACTGATGATACAATAAATTTTACATTTAAGGTATGATGCACAGCATAGTAAGAACAAAATACCTTTTGACTTTGAAGGTCAAAATCTAATGGAGACATGCTAATTGTAGGCTTTACCCCCCATTTCTAAAGGAGCATGACAACATGGTCCAAGAAATACAATTGCATTGACATCTCATGATTAACAACCTGTCACCTTGGCTCTTTTTTTCTTAAGCAGCAGAAGAAAACAAAAATCAGTCTTTGTCAGTTCATAAGAAGCATTTAACACAACTAAATTTAAAACATTTTAATTAAGTCTCCCAACCCATAATAGCATGCCTCTATGAATCCCTCAGCTAGACAAGGTGAAGTTAAAGAACATACGTGCTTCTTTTGAAGCTCTTGAAGATAAATTTGTTTGAGTGCTAAAATAATACGTATTTGTCAATATATATTGAGAGGTAAAGAAGAGTTGCAAGTGCTGACAAAGCACAGGCCCTAGGTATTTGCATTCAGGAAAATAAGATGACAACAAGCAGGTTAATTGTTTGAGAATACCTAATGCATGATTTCTGAACTGTCCAATATAGGTGCCATGTTACTTGGATATTTCCATGGTTACTCCATGAAGTATCCCACTACAGGTAGGTAGCACTGTCATTGTAGCAATGACTCTTCTCCAATATACATGTTTGTAAGGCTACTTGTGACACTGGTTATGATGTCTCAATTTCAACATAAAACTGATGCACAATAACTCATTAGGAAAAATATTTAGTTACTTTGTTAAAATAGATAGCTCTTGCTTTCAGATGTTACCATTCAATAAGAAAAATGTATATAAATATTTCCATGAAGAAAAAAACCCATAGCCTGTAGGTCCTAATACTGTTTACATCCACAACATATTTAGACTTCTTTACACTATGCTGTGAAAAGGTTTTGGTGAGAAGATTGGAAGGGAGTTCTTGAACATAACTGAGCTTCTTTACAACTGGAGCTATTGAGATCTAAGAAACATCCTGTGTTCATGTGTCTTAAAAGAGAAGAAAGTCAAAAGCAAGCCCTACTGTATGGAGAGAACTAAAAAAACTTTATGCCTGGGGCTTAATCTCTTTCACATTAGCATACATCTGCCAATCATACATGCCTGAGATGCTGCCAGGCAGTTGGGAAGCACCTCTTCTGCATTATATCAGGACTATATCCATCCTTGAAAATTGTATTACTGTTTCTGCCATACTCTACACCTACGAATGGTGGTTTGTAATAAACAATGGTCAAAGTATTTTATCTCCATCTGCTGCTAAATATTGTTTCTTAAAAAATCCTGACCTTTATGTGAGCTTGATACACAAGAGTATTAGGGCAGCCTTAATATCTTCAGGAAGCCTCATAAAAATGTGTGGCAAAGGCATTAATTGGCAAACCAAAGCAACATTATTAGAGTATGATTGTGGAGATGAAGTCTGAAATTAAAAAAAGGCTTTGCTTACAGTAACCGATTGTAGCTAGTTGTACTCACAAATTACAATAATAGTTGTTTTACATTTTTTAATCTCATTAAAAAAATCTTGCAATAAAATGCTCCTCTGAATATCCAGTGAGCAAACAAGTCTAGCCACAGCAGAATAATTCTAGTGCAAATACATATACAAATTGGAGGAACATATATAAATTCAAAGAGAAAAGGCCAAACAATCCCTAAACTTTACAGTTAGAATCTCTTTCTAAAAAATAGTACTTGAAGGGATCTGCAATGCTGATAGGTTTGGGGGGGGGGGGGAGGGGGGCAAGACCGGTTAGATCACCAGTTTTCTCTTTCTAGTTCGCAGACCTGAAGATACTTCCTAAAAACAAGTGAACTTGCTGATAATAGGTTTGCATTTAGGAGAGCAGAGTTTCATCAGCGTTCAATGCCAACTTAAGCAGCCCCCAGCCCCACACATTCTCCTTCTCTTGGTGTGTTGTCTGGTTTAAATGCCACGCAACACCACCTTAGTGTTCTGCATCAACAAAAAAGAGTTCCCATCATCCTGTCACACCACCCACCACCCCCCCATCCCCTCCCCATCCTTTTCCCCACAGAAGGCTCATAATTTACCTCCTGTTGATACTCAAGTCAGACCTTGCCTTCTGCTAGCCGCTGTCAGCAGCAGGGAGCCACTAGATTATCTCAGAACCACAACCTCAAACTGACCAACACCTAAGTTCATGTGGTAACTGATTCATGTCTGGAATAACCAAGCAGATCAGTAAATACAAACATTTCTAAATCAAAAGTGGTTATTCTGGCACAGCCAAGAGGGTGGAACAGGTATGGGGAACATAGATAGGTGCTGCAGCTTTCAGTACTTACTGTGGTCCCCTACCCCTACAGGGCTGAAAACTAGTGATTTGATAAAATGGTTTGGTTGTTTGTTTGGGTTTTGGTTGGTTGGTTTTCTTTAATAGTCAGCTGTAAAAAAGCATAGTTAGCTTCTGTATTAATCTAAAGGCAACATAAAAGGTTGCTTTTAGTTGCCTTTCTACTTCTTCAGAAGAATTAAGGGCCTCTGGAAGGCTTGGAAAAATTAAAAGGTAATAAATACGTGACATTCTAGATAGTACCATCAATCGGTTGGAAGGAAAGAAGGGAGATTTCAGTCTAACGGCATTAAACAGATAGGTCTTAACCTGCAGCATGTTTATATGCAAGCTTAACTTCAAGTTTGGTTTAGCCTTCAGAATCACAATCAATTCAACTTCATCTCAACTACTCCCTTGTGCTACAGCACTACCAGAAGTAGTAAACTATTTCAAACATAACAAAGATACCTATAACTGCATGGTTCACAGATTTGAGATCTATTCTACAGAATTTCTGCTGAAGTCACTTTTGAGAACATAACAGCACTTGAAATACTTGTTGCTCTGAAGTAAGCTTCCAGATCCTTTTAGAGATGCATTTGTTTAAATTCTGTCAGTGTTGAGTAATGCTAATGAAATCTACTACAAATTTTGTTAATCTCCTGAGAAGTTTACTTATACATTATAATTAAGAAAAACATTTTTCTGAATCATAACATCAATAGCATTTTAATATGGACAAAACTTTCTATAGCACTTCAGTTTGGGGCAGAAAAAGTTAGTATGGGATCCTTCTGTCAAAATAGGCTTCTTAACTATTTGCTTTAGGTATAATTCAACCTGCCCTCAATACACTGAACACAAATTAGCTTTTCTGGAAGAAATAATTACTTTCTGGTAAAATGGACTTTAATTTGATTTAATCTCATTATTTGTTGTCTTTCATCTTGATGCCAAAAACTCACCAGTGCTTTTACAGTCCTCTAAAGAGTACCTGTATGACTGGAGTCAGGACAGGGGAGGGATGATACTGGAGCTTCTCATTTACACATTTAAAGAAATGGCGTGTGTCATTTGTAAAGTCTGCATTGCATATTTCCTCCATCTTTTCCATCCATGCTGTTGAACTGATACCTGATAGAAGCAATCACTTAGTCTCTGAATAGAATTCTCCAGAGGAAAATCCATGGTCATTCCACCTAAAGTTTGAATATTTTTATGTATGTATGTATCTATATGTGTGTGTATGTGTATAATATGTATTTTTTTATATATATAAAACCAGTTCACTAAGTTTAAAAGAACAAAAATGATACGGTTTTCCCAGAGGAAACAAGTACTCATTTCATTTTATAAATCTGAGCATGTTAAGATGTAAGAAACATAGCTACATTTTCAAATTACCTTAGCTCAGCCCTGTCTTGACACGCTGCGATTATGCTAATTAAGGAACTTGGGTTTATGGCAGTCTTAAATTAGATTTCACTGATTTTTAAAACACCATTAAATTTACCCCCCCTCCCATCCCTAAATAGCATCCCTACTAACATTTTATGTTCAGAGAGGGGGTGAAGAATCACAGCAGTTTAAGGTGACATAAAATCAGGCTTTTGTGATTCTCCTTTCAGTGATGCTCAGTTCTGCACTTCCTGTGTGCTAGCCCTGACACTGTCATCTCTTGGTAACCCAGCTCAGGGGGACTGATCCAGCCAAGAAGAAAGCCTACCTCAGAAAAGACACTACTGCTGAACTCTCACTATTTGTGCAGGAAGGCAGTGTGGGGCAGCAGCAGGACTATGGGAGCTCCAACCTTACATCAGTTTGAATTGTTGTGAACATACGCTCTCAGAGCATTCAAGAAAATCAGGTTTAATCTATCCTTCAGGGAAAGACTGAATTAATTCATTTTCTGACCATAGCACTCAACTGTTGTCTCAAACCTATATTTTATCTTGTATACTTCTCAATACCTTCCATCTCTCCCATATATTCCATACTCACCTGCCATTCTCTTCCTTCAGCTGCACTATTTTGAAATAGTTAAAAATATTAATTGCGTGTTTTTCAGAGATTTCCCCTCCCCCTCCCTTCATTTAGGGCATACAGAGCTCTTCAGCTGTTCCTGTTTTACCCTCAGTGATTGTTTTCAAAGCCGACTACACCAGTAAAAGCTTCACTACTAAAGTGGAAGCTCTCAGAAGTGCCTCTATCCTATCTACAGAGGCTTCACATTTCCAGAGACAATCCTACTCCTTTTGTGAAGTAAAGAGCTAGTTTCCTGTTGCCTGTAAAAGATAGCCAAGAGACACGTCCAAGGAGACTGTGCTCTATAATTGGAATATGCTCTGAAGCAAGTTACTATTGAAAGTCTTAGCTGAGGCAGGCAACGTGCCCTGTTAAGATGTCTGCTACAGGACAAAGGCATCACCCCTCTGCATCGTTAGCTGCAGCTAGTCATGTTATGGCCTGCGTTTAGCAGAAAGTTGAAAACTGCTCCCTAGTAAAGGTTTATGTCATGCTGAAGGATTACTATAATTCATTAAATGGGAAAGAAGAACACCCCATTTACTTTTAAAATACTTCAGTTAACATTATAGTAAGATGTGTGTGGTGGAGAATAAAGATGTTTCAACAATGAAACCATAAACAGTTAAAAAAACAGTGGTAGTGAAGTACTTTAGTTTGAAATGGTTGAAGGCTAGTGTGCCAAGAATTTCAGGAATGCTGCATATATTACAGACAAGTTATCTTGCCAAGTCTCTCAGCACTTGGAAATTCTTTTTCAAGACTATTGGTGGGGGTAGAACAGGGTGAAAATAATACTCAGCAAGGAGCTGGCAGTTAGTAAACAGATGTTTACATAGTTATAAGATTTCAGCTCCTGGTAAAAATAAGATAATGTGTTTCATAAAACACTTAACCGTAATGTGTTGGGCTGTGTAATTTTATTCAGACTTGGAGCCAAAAATTTTATCAAGTGAAAGTGTGCAGTAGCTTTTCAGGTTGGGAAATATTCATTACAAACTTTTGTTTTACAGGAGAGGTCACATTCCACTTTCCTTCTTATTTTCAGAATTACTACTACGTGTTTTTAAATGGAAGTATTAAGAGGATTTTTTTCCTCCCTTATGTCTTAAAAAACAATGGTCTGAGGTCACATTTTTAAAGTTGGTAGAGGTTACTGATAAAAGCAATTAATGTAGCATGCTTCTACTGCAGCTGCATGCTCTAGCATATAAGACCCCTAACCTTAAGGTAACCCCAAGTGGTGAACTGAAAGACTAAATCTGTATTCATATGCATTCTTAATCAACCCCAACAATAAGGCTGCAAGGTGAGGAGTAAAAACTGTACAGACACGTTGTGTAACACTTAGAAACTTAGTAAAGTACACTTAGTAAAAAATACCCAAATATAACAAGGTTGTTCTGACCTGGTTCCCTACCCAGCTACAAAAGCTTGTGCTAGGACAAAATGGAGGAGGAAGCAAGTGTTTCCATATCACCAATGATCAATGTCAAACTTCGGCACAAGGGAATTAAAAAACAAACATTCATTTCATGGCAGCTCAAAAAGTGTCCTGTCTGCATTGGAAATAGGTGCTAGAATATTTTCCAGCAGCATCACCATCTTTAGCCTAACTCTTACATTAAATAATAGATCACATACTCAAGTCCATGCATCACCAAGGTTTGGATACAGCCTGAACTGAAATTGGCAGGAGTGGATATGGGAAGGACAAACCCTATGGCTGCATCATATGAATTGGGAGGGTATATTCCACCAGCCTGATGCAATGGGAGGGTAAAAAGGGTCCTGAGGTGCCTCAGTCTCTCCCTTCCAGTAAATTAGTGAGTAACTTCAGCTGCATTCTGTGCATCTGCAACAAGCTGAGAAGCACCAGAGGGGGATTTAATTTAAAAAGAGTTGAAACTTGTACCGTATGCCTTCCTCTCCACCATCTGGCTAGTGGGGACATTCTGTACAAATTCAGCATGCCAACTGCCTATTCAGAAGGAAAAAAAGAAGTTTCTCATTCAGTAAAAATATTAGGCAGTTCCCACTCCATCTTTAAGGGCCTCCAATGTAATCTAGATCTATTGAGGAGTTCTGAGTATACAACCTTTTTTATAGACTACAGAAACTGGTAGTGATAGATCAGTGAAAAGCTTGTTTCCTATCTGAAGTTCAGCTTAAAGTAAATTATAACCCTAAAGATTCTATGTACTATTTGAAAGCTGCCCAGAATCTGTTTATATCTAATCAGAGGCATGATTTCTACCATGTTTCTTATGTATTTCATATAGTATTATAATGTCCTGACCTTAAATATATTCTCATATTATGAGATGGATTAAGATATTATTTTTGTGAGATCATATTTATCATATCACATCAAATACAACTTATATTTTGTGTTTCTATGATTCCTATCATGTCTATGATTTACTTAATCACAAATCTATATGTTTAAATCTATCATTAGGTTATATCTAATCATATATCTATCCAGCCATATACCTACGGCTTATTTAATATGCTGAACTAAAAAGATATCAAGCTGTAAACATTTCTGATTCATCACTTATTGACCTGTGGAAAATCATCCATCCAGGGGAAAAAATGAAACTATCATTGGAAACCTCTGACATTGTAGGAGCAACGTGGATTAATAAGGTTACTTATGTGTGTATGCTTTGGGAACAAAAACCTTGGTTTTGCTAGTCCTAAAGTTGCAGAACAGGACTCCTAGAGAATTTTATTCTGTAGATATAGATTCCAGTAAACCAGTGCTTTTAATAATTTTTTTCATATTTCCCATAATTTTCACTTCAAATTGTTTTGGCTTTTTGAAAAGTTGATCTTTGGTTGTTTACAGCCTCACATCTTCAACATGTGTATACAGTCTGATGCTGTTTTTCACTTCCTGGGACTGATTACAAAGAATTTTAAATAAACTAGCCTTAGTGTTTCAGTTTTTCCTGTTGATAAAGTCTGTTATATCCTAAGCCATAGTCTTACTGGAATATCTGAATTGAGAGCTAGGTTTGAAGAAATTAAGCTTTGCAGCAATTACGGTATTACATCCTACAGAATCTAATAAAGACACTGCTTCTAGGGTCAAAGCATAAAGAATGCAGAACTGTTAACAGAGAAACTGAAAATGAGTAAGAAAAAATAAGGTCCATTTTTAGATTTGCCAAACCTTTAAAATAGCAGTTTCTTGTGCTGTTTGTGACAAAAGGAAAACCACCATTTTTTTCCCCAAGTCCTAGGCCATTTAAAGAAGTACATCCATTTTGAGGAAAAGAACAAGTGACTTCCTACATTTCTGCAGCCCTGCAGGCAATGGCTTCTGATCCTAATGGGAACTTTTTTCTAATGAGTTCCAGGTTCACTGTAGGTATACAAGCTTCACGTGCATTTATCTTTAAACAGAACTCTTTTTTTTTTTTGTTACATTTACATGATTTTGAGCCAGCCTAGCCATTTGTGATGTAATTCCATTCAACCTTTTAAAATAGATGTGGCATGACATCCTGTCCTTCTATGTAAAATTAGCCCTGTTCAAACACAGTGCCTCTTGGAACACTGTAATTGAAGGAGCAACTACATGAAATTTGTTCAGGTTTAAAAGTTTCTAACAGCAATGTCAGCGCTTCTGAGTCCTATATATAGAATGGTTGCAAATACTAGCCCTCATTGAAAATACCACACGTTACTCTGAAAGGCAACCACTATTATTAAGATTGCTCTCACTAATTCAGGTTCCTCCCTTTGTCTTAAGGGCTGAGTTCAGGCTGTAGTAGCCTGTAACAAACTTCCTGTGGATGCAGAGCAAATATCATAAAGAGGTGTGGCATGGCACAAGCACCAGAAAAAGGCTAAAACCAAAAGCCCAATTCCTATAATACTGCTGTGTTAATAGCATTTGCAGTTCCCGGGCTTTAATACCATATTCTTTGATATTACATGCTGGTTCCTGGAAGCATGCAATTATATCAAAGATGTTTACTGATGCTGAAAAAAGTTTCTAATCCTTTTAGTTGCATAGAGAATCTTGAAAGCATGAACCTCAAAACTTGAATAGAAAGGCCATATGAAATTTCTCTGAAAAGAAATCAGGATTTGAAAGGTTAAATCATTTTTGCAATTGTTGGGATTGACAGTCCTGGATTTTCTAGCATTCAAAAGCATTTTCAGCTAGCCTTTTTTAATGCCTCTTGTGCATTTTCTGCTCTAATTCATTTTAGAATATGGTAAAAAATAGGATTGCTATACTTCTGTCTAATTTTCTGGGGAGAAAAGTGAATATATACATGTGTTGCTGAGTGCACATGAGCGCAGTACCTCTTAATTGTAGCACATGTTCAGTACATCTGATGGCATGATAAGCTAGTTTGACAGGGGACAGCTGAAGAATTCAGTTAAGAAAACAGGAATCACAAGCATCTGTTTTGTTTGACTGTCTCAGAACTTTAAATGCTACCTAAATTTTGGTGGGTTTCTTGTCTTTCCACGGCATTAGAAATGCTAACAAGAAGGTCCTGTAAACTAAATCTAATCCATCTGTATCTGGCAGACTTATTCACAGTTTAAAAAGGGAAGAAACAGTGGGATGGACAGAGATATTTTTTTAAATTAAAAATAATTTGTTTCATTTGTACACAAATGAAGCTACAGTAATGGAATATATCTTATTTTTGAAATCTTTTCTCTTGGCCTTCAATCCTTGACATACTTGTGTTTACATACACTGCTCTACCAGTTATTCAAATAATGCTGTAAAAGTCAAGCTTAGTCTCTCTTTAATCTTTAAGCTTTCTACTGCACAGCATATTCTGTTAAGGTTTTTCATTTTACTAAATTTCAGAAGTGGCAGCCAGCCCACTCCACTTCCTCCCCTCCCCAATCAATAGTTGTTATCAGCAGCCATTCAGTTGTGATACTGGCCTAAGTGAAGAACCTGACCATATCTGATTGAGGCAATATCAGTGTCACTAAAAGTACCTAAATGAAAAATAATATTTCAGGAAATGTAATACAATCCTATTTTAAATGTCAACATTGTAAGAATTCTTCAGCAGACCATCTCAAACTTACATTCCAAAAAATAAAAAAGCATTGACCATTTAGATTAATAAGTTTTCAACTACTTAAAATAAGAATTTGAATAGTATTAGTCAAGAGCTGCCACAGTCCACAAGCAGCTAGATAACTTCTTCAAGATACTAAGGGACCACAGCTCCTTTTTGCTTTTGTCAAGAAGGCAGAAGCTCAACGCGTTAAGATTGGGATCCTTGTTTAGCGTAGTGCTTCCTTTAAGTGGTTTGTATTAGGTGCTGTTTTCTTATGACAATACTAAAACCTGCTCATCTTAAAATGTGTGTATATAGATAGACATAGCATATGCTTGAAAAATTGACTAGTCATGTCTGACACAAAGCAGTGAAGACCAAGCTTGTATGTCAACCATAAGATGGTAATTCAACAAAGATGTTTATCTGAAGGGGCAAAACATCCAAGCTTCAATACCAATGACCATAATTCAAGAAGAAGATCTGCTTAGGGGAAAAAAGAATCTGCACATCCCTGTAAAACTTTGTACAACCCTGTCAGGAATTTCTGTGCATCTACAGTAGAAAGTCTAGCATAAAGCCAAAACAGAGCAAATGTGGATTTTTTCTGATGCAGTCTCTCAAATATTGATCCAAATGAGCTTAGAAGAAGCTAATGTGACAGAGAGGATACCTGAGCTACCCATCTCTATTAGAAGATACAGAGTTTTCCAAATGAATTTGTGAACTGCAAGGAACTGTTAGGACACAAGAATCATTTTGACATGCTGGTGTTAGGCATAAAGTATTGAACAACATAATACTCATCAGCCCCAGAGAATAACAAAGTATTTCAGATTCTGGACATACCACCCCAAGGATACGCAGCAATCAGTTAGCACTTTTTATGCTTCAGAGCAATGAGGAACAGAAATTAGGGAAAATGTTTCATTAAAGAAAGAGTCAAGCCTCTGTTTAACCACCATGTATTTCATAGAGCACTTAGACTGGAAACTTGAGGCAACTACACCAAATGCATCGTTAGATACAGAAATCTTTAGAAAAGCAAAACAAAGCCAGACTACAGGTGCCCCGCTCCTTCTTTTTTTTAACCCAATAGTAGCACTTGGACTACCACAGCCATAATACAAGCATCATCACTGTCACAACACTGGCAATAATAGATCTCATCTCTCCTACACACACTACAAGACAGCATCTTTTCCAGCTAGAGGTTAACTTCTGTGTGATGGGAGGTATTATTAATCTCAGAGCAGTGATCAAGTGCAAGCTATTTCAGCAAAAGCTGCTAGATCTTCTGCAGGATAATATGTCCCATTCAGACCCTTTAGTTGCATCCTCACTATCTCATCTCCAGGCTGACTAGATGTCTGAAACTTTTCCCACTTGGAAGAGTTGATTCTTGGAAAAGTCTTACATTGTCACTTGAGGACATGAAATGCATCCTTTAAAATGCCTGTAGTCCTATAATTTCAGGAACTGTGTGTTAAACATATGTCAGATTCAGTCATACTAATGTTGCTTGGCACATAACAACTACATTTACAAAGTTCAACAGTGCCATTTTGATTCAACTAATGTAGATTTTAAAGCTGTGAGGAATTATTTCTGTAATCCAGGCTGACTGTATATGTAACAGAGAACTTCTGTCTGTAAACTGTGCACAAAGACTATAACATCTATTTCACCTATCTGGAATCTAACGAAAATTTCAGGGCACTGTCTTCCTCAAACAGTTACTTTAAGACTGACTGTTAAACTGGGTGGAGTTGCCATTTTTGTGGAAAACAAAAGGTAAGGCAAAAGAACAAGGCACTACACAAGAAAACATCTGATAAGCTTTGTTATGAGGACATCCTCACAAGAGGAACTGTACTCTGTTTCTACTCAGACCTTAGAGTGACTTACAAATCCTGCCCAGTCACAGTTAGGATAGTGATTTGAAGGAAAGACAGCTCGATGCAACTCAGCAGAGGTGCTATTATCCAATTCTAATCAAATTAATTTAGAAAGCACTGATTGAACTGCAAACTCAAGAAAGACAAATATGTTTTCATGACAGGGAATAGCTCTCCCATGACAGTTAGCGGAATATCCTGCCTGGTCTCCAGCAGTCTGGCTAACTGACTAAGCTGCAGCAGGGAATCAACCACTACCAGATATCTGAGTCAAGAATTTTCTCAGATATCTTCTCCAGGGTACGATTTGTGGTTGTTTTTTTTTTTAATACCTGAGAGGTGCCAACACTGACCGGAGCTTTTCCAGTGTATGAAGTACTCATGATTGTTCTCCCCTGCATGATCTCTGGTGAAATGCTGCTCTTAAAGGCAGTTTTAATAGGATGCCTCCCCTCTTACCAGTCTTATTTTCATTAAGTGTGTGGGTGTTTCATATCTTTGAGACTCTTCTATCCATGAGTTCCACAGTTACTGGGGGAGAGGGACAGATACAGCTCAATTCCTTCAGAAAAGAGGCTAAAAAGGGTTCTGCCAAAGCAGCTGTGTTGATTTCTAAAGACACATACACTCAATGCCAAGCACAACATACAAATCATTCTGTGCTGCCTCAGTTCTGGGATCCCACAGCTCATTTGGTGGTTTCCCTAAAGGATCAAACCCCATCTGTTAATGCTCATGTATAGAAGCTCATTGATTTTATCACTCTTATGCATGAACTGTTAGCTAGAGAAATTACTTTAGCATTCATCTTGTGGCTGGTGTGTAGCTCAAAAATAATTCTAAACAAGTATTGGCTAGAGAGGCTGTAAGAAATGTCTCTTTACTGCTAGGATTCAGAAGGAAAGCTGGTGGTTTCTCAGCACAAAACAATGGTTACTCCATTTTCGTTAACATTGGTCAGATGGCCTTCAGAAGCCAATTATAAAGGAAAAAAGCCTCCTGTTCTTTCTTTCAGGAAAGAGTTTTATATGGGTCCAACTGGTGTTTTCAACAGGAAAACTAAGTTTTATGGCTATGTTTTGGAAATAGGTAACCTTACAATACTCTTGAAAAGTCAGTTCCTCAAATGTTAATTCAAGTACGCTCAAACAAGAAACAGAGACAAAATGTATTTCTTGCTTTGGCAAATGAATTGAAAAATTACTTCAAGGAAAGGCGCTAAGCCTCCCAGCATATACACCATTAAACAAGCCACACACATGTCTTCTATTGTATTTTATCTGAGCAGAGAAGCCTCTTAAACACCTTGAAATAATAGGCCTTTTATGTTTATAAACATAAAAGAGGTTATAGCATGTTTATAGCTATACTACGGCTTTATCAGCAGGAGCAAACAAAGTTTTCTGATCTATATACTCAGAAATGGGGTTGACTGGGATTAGTCAGCCATGCTATTAAAACCAAAAATTCATTGCATAGTCACTGAGGAAAATTCATTTCCAGGGCTACTCAGCTGCTGTTTCAGGATTGTTTGCAGTCGCTTCCAAGACTAAAATTCGGAGGGCTTTGGATTTTCCAGCCCCCCAAAACAAGCAGTAACCATATCAGAACATACAATATATTTTTACATTCTCTCTGGTGTCTTCCTTTCTATATCTTCCAAGTTCCTTCATTATCATTTTTATTTGGAGCTTATTTTTTTAAGTTATAAGAAGAAAATTCTACTTCACCTGTCAATGACAATTCCACATCCTAGGACATTGTTTCATTCATTTCCTTACTCAAGCTGAATTAATATTAAATACCTCATACCTTCTAAGAACTTAATAATAATTTTTATGGAAAAATTCAATGTATAGAATTAGATAAGAATTGCTCTTAAAAAAATACTTATTCCATAAGAAATAGCTATAGAGGTCTATATAAAAGCCTCATTTAACCAGAATTACCTCCTAAACTCAACTATGCTGTTAACATGTTACTCTCAAAGAAACTCTACCATAGAGCCATAAAACATACTTTCATACCACTTCTATAAAGCTTGTCAAGAAGCTTTCAGATTTTTGTGCTTCAAAACATTTGAGTTAAAAGTAGGAGAGAAAAAACTTAAAGATCATAAATGATTCCATTATTGGCTCATACTGATACTCCATGAAGTACTCCATGAAAGCTCCTGGGCCTGGTATGTTTAGTAATCAGTGAGGAATGATTCCAGAAGGTGATCCAAGAAAGGAAACAATTATTTAATACACTGCCAGTATGGAAATAGTCTTCTTAAACCATAGTGTATACCTGGAGCAAGCAAGTTTATCCCTCTTAGTATAAGTCCGGATGTTCTTCTCTATACACATGTCCTTATAATCTGTTTCTCTCTTGGACTTCATAAGATTCTGTGGTAATTTCCAGAACCTGTCATTTCTGAACAACATGCATTTATTTCATAGCTTTAGTTTTTACTGAAATATTTGATGTCTAATGCTCTTACTGATGATCAGTTTCTGTAAAGTTTTAAGCAACTAGTAAACAGGATTTTCAGTTGTGTAGTTTCCAGAGTAAAATGCAACTCACTAAAGTGAACATGCAAAGCCAACCTCAGATTGAAACCACTGCAATTATTTTAATGTTGTATTTAATTTAAAATGTTTGATCAGTGAACAAGTCTCCTAGGGTGCATATCTTTTCTGGAACATCACGGTGAACAGCAGTTCTTCAACAAGCCTCATTACACTCATTGCATAATATCAGGCAATGTAAATAGAATGAATAGTAGCATCCAATTCAGTTCATTTTATATTGACAAAGCTTTGTGTCTTGGGACTAATATGCTAATAACCATGTCGATGCTTGTTTTGATTAAATGGATTTCTTTTAACACTTTGGAGCAGCAGTGCCAGAAATGTATTGCACTGAAGATATTCACATCCTTACACATACAGAATGATTTGATTTAGCATCAAGTTACAGGTTGCTCTCTAAACCATTCAATCTCACCTATTAACGCTCAAGTTACAACTGATCTATGCATCCTCTGAAGTTCAGCTGTCAGGACAAACCCTGACCAACTCAAAGTTATTAGACAACTAGCCCTGCATAACATCCTCTGCTTGTGATTTTTGCCTCCATGACTGTACAAGCAGCACTATGAGCATCAGACAAAAACTGTCTGAACAGAACATGAAAAAAGCACTGTTAGCATGGATCCATCAGCCCTCCTGAGCTTTAATTTAATACCTGTCCAGATCAGTAATGGGTCAATGTTGAGAAAACAACAACAAAAAACCCTGAAAGAAAAAGCAGTTAGTCATCTACTGATAATATTTATTAAAAGGCATTGAGCCAGTGTTAAGCAAACAATCCCAAGGATTTACCCTGCTAGATAAAAGAATGTCATCCTCAAATAAAAAGCTTATTCTCAACAGCAGGGAGGGCCACCTGCTGAGCTTAACTGCACTTTCCTCCCCTGTAACTGTTTGTAGAGTCAAAGAAGCCTATGTTAGTGTTTGGTCAATATCAGCCCTGCCAACATCAGACAACCCAAGGAGAATGAATACAATGTTTCTTTAAGCATGTAGTGCTTGAGCTGTTATCCATTGTACAAACACTAGGAGTAAGAAAGAAAATAATGAACATTACTGTACCAAAACAGGGAAAACAGATTTCCCCCCACTCCCCACCAGTTATAGCCCTGGTACTTTTTTTTTTCCGAAAGATACCATGTCAAAGGAATATGCCTTTCTTTGCCTGCTGACCTCTCCTTTAGAGAAGTATGCTATTCAACATAATATAGTGCACAAAGAGCAAAGAAGCTTAACTGTTTCAAAGGAATGCAGAATTTTAGCTGTTGTTATAGGCTGCTTCTGAATGCTCATCACATAGCTTAATAATGAGCACATATGGGATGAAAAAGAACAGTAACTCATAAGAGATGGCCCCGTTCCAGACTAACTCCTTCTCCCCCCTCACCCCCCCATGCTAAATAGCTTCTATTTCCTTGTGAAACAGCAACAACTTCAGTAACAATTCAGTTCTCCTAAGGATATTCATGTTGCATTTAAGTCAAGAAATCATGATCTATCAAATCATTTAAGAAACTAAGTTGCAAACCCTACTGCCAAGAATTCAACCTTTTCTTTACCACAGATCTACATGACAGAGTGCCCAAATACTGACCAGTCCCTACACCTGATCTCAGACCAATTACCATCTCTTAGTGGAGACAAAGCCCTTACAGCGCAGAGAACAGCAGAGCGCAATGTTTATGACTAACAGAAGAATTGAGAGGGAAAGTCTGGTTTATTTTATATACATATTTAGGAATTAATTTTCTCAAATATACTCCCCTTAGTGTAACAAGCAGATTCAAGACTATCAAAAGTAAAAGGAAGTTTAACAATTTCTTCAGCCAGCTAGGCTGGAGATGAGTAATTCAAGATGAACTGGAATGACACTGAAAACAGCTCATGACAGCAGTGACATATGGATTTTTCTGATCCTCAACAGACAGGTAATGACTACTTAAAAGCAATTGGGGTCTGAGACCATGAAGCTTAGGTGTCCAGTAATTTCCTCAGAATCAAAAATTACTTGTTCTCAGGGCAAATTTTCTCAAAGTCACGGAGGTCTCAAAAACTTAAACACAGCATTACTCCCAGATACTGACATTTAGAAAACAGCGCAGCTGAACTTCTGGTCCTCTCCCTTTAAGATACAGGTAGGTCACCCACAGGGTTACAGTTGAAGGTTTTTTATTTTTTTTAATTTGCTTTTACTTTTTCTTGAATCCTCTTGTCTTTGACTGTCAATAGGAAGCTTTATGAAATAGAAGACAGACTTATGCAGCAGATTATCCATAATTTAAGCAATTTCTGTTACTGAACAGTTAAAGAAGCTTCCCCAACTGAAGTCTGAGATCTGAATGCTTGTTTTCTGCCTCTTCCCAAAGATCAGTAGTCCTTGCCTGTTGCACAATCGTTTTCTGCAGAGCAGCTGGTGAAAATCAAAACATCAAATGCAGAGCCCACAACAAATGACCAGTGTTAAAATGCCACAAGGGCAGCATGAGCTGGAAGAACTGAGGGGCAGTTCTATCAAATGCAAATAATTTCCCTGTCAGCATGCTCTAACAGCCGTGCTTCTGGTAAGAATATTCTGCTGCAAAAATCAAATAACAGTAACTCGGTCCTGATTTTTCCTACCCCTCTCACTACAAAGAATAAATCCTAATGCCTCTTAAAGCTTGTTCAGTGCAGTAAAGAGGTTAGAAAACTGCTGTTTCTAGCATATTCCCCCCCCCTCCACTCCTCCTCAAACTGTATTTCACTGACTGCACTGTCTGATTTCACTTTTGTTTCACACACAATCCTGTTATGCGGATTTCAGCCAGATTAATGCTTTCTTTCATTCTCCACTTTCTAAACTGGAACTGCAAGGCACCAGTTACAGGGCATAACAACGTAAGCTCAGATAAAGCTTAGCTTGCAATTGGAGCCTTTGCCTTGAGTCTTACCTGCAAACTCATTTCTTTTCAAGTCATATTTTTCCTTTCTATGAGCCCTTCTCTACTTTGCACCTTTGATCAGCAGACAACTAATAAGTGTTTGCCTGGCTTTTGTAGTGGATGGAAAAGCAGCAAAGCACATTTCCATCAATTACCATCCTAAATTCTTGAGTTTTAGAGTTATGGAAGTTTGGGTTAGTTTTTTCCCCCGCTTTGTTATTGTCGATCTTTTAAGCAGAAAAGTCCCAGAAAGGAGCTGGGTTCTTATTACAGCAAGGCAATTCAGTCCTCGCTACAACTCCACAGCCACTGGAGATTAACTCAAAGTCTTTCAAGTCTTTACTAAGGTATATTTCTATCTATAATATTTAGAGTTTGGCTAATACTACAGCATTTGTCCTGAAGCTATTACATACAGCTGCCAAAGACTAACCAGCCAGGGCAATGTTATGTGCCTCCTGCACATCAACATCTGTGGGAGGCAAAAGAAATACTTTCCTTACCTTGTCAGCACAGTTTGTGGAAAGTGATCCATGTGGTAGGGAAATAATACTGCTTTGCAGGATTCTTCTCCCACTCATCCCTTCTAGGTCTCACAGCTACAAAAAAATCTTTTGATGGATCCAGGAAAGGATCCAAGACAGATTTTCATGTTTGTTTTCAGCATTAGCTCATCCCACACTACTCACAAATATCCTTCCCTTCAGGTTTGGAAGTTTGACACAGGCAACCATTCTGACATTTCATGCTTGGAAACCTGCCTTCAACAAATCCATTTTGTGTTCCTAAATGACTGTTTGGCTGCTTATACTTCAGCCCATCTCCCTGGATGGCACCAGGCCTGCTTACAAGGTAATCTTCCAGTTTCACTTCCCATCCAGAGATACCAGCCAATTTTGGGCACTCAGCACAATACCTCTCCTGCCCTCACTTCGGTACAAAGCCCTGCTGAGTCAGAAACACTGCTTCTGTGCTTTATCAAATTTGTTGGCACTTGTGTGGCTCTGACCACCTAAACAGCAGAGGAAGAAAACTGGAATTGTCAGCACTGGAAATTGCCAGGTACACTTGTTGCTATGAAGCCATGGGAATGTTGTGAAGATCAGTGACACATCATAGCCTGATAATTTTAATTGCAAACACTCTGCAAAGCCAGGGTCACCATAAGCAGAAGGACAAGGGTAGTAAAACTGAAGACAGACGCCACAGACATAGAAGATGGAAGCAGGTGAAAGCATTGAGCTCCACTTTGCTGTAATGCTTCCTTTAAAATGGACAAATATTAGGACATACTTGTTTTGTATAAGCTCTAACTTTTATCTAAGATCACAGTGTTATGGTTTATGGCACTCACTGAAAAAATCATACTAGGCTGAAGATGCTTCTTTGCAAAGTTCTGAAGTGCATGACCAAGCTCTTCCAGAGGAATGGACCACTTATCAGTAGGCTTGTTTCAAGCTGGCCTAACATCAGTGCTTCAGCAGCCACGTGTACATCCATCTCTTGTATGCTGCATATGGGTACTTAGTGAGCGCAAAAGGAGACATCTGCAGTCACCTAGAAGGCTGGAGCCTGGAAAGTAGGAGGACATCATCTGGTTGCTACATAACTTGGCCAATATCAGAATTCTACATTTTCTTCAATAGCCTCTTAAATTCCTTATTGAAATGGAGATGAAATAGTGAAGTATTAAACTGGCTTTCTTACCTAGAAAAACTTGCACTAACAAAAGTAAGTCAGTGGTATATATCACTAATGTTCTCCCCACCTCCACTCCCCTTTAAGAAAGGCAGTAACAAGCCAAGGAAAGCAAAGACAAGCTTTCAACATACCACATCAGCTGTCAAAATGTTTAAGAGTTTTAGTGAAAATTTCTCTGTACTGTGGCTTAAAATAATGTGAGAAAAATTTCAAAACAGGCATTCTAACACCCGAAAGAACACTTTCTTCTTATTGTGCCTGGTGTTTTTATCAAATCCCCTGGCTTCTTATGCCACGATATATTTAAAAGGAAAAGAAAGGAATTTAAACACTTTAGCTTTACCTAGGAATGAACCCAATTTATACCAAAATAATGATCTATTATGTGTTCAGAAAACAGCAAACAACAGAGACTAAACCCCTCAGCTCTGGCATGGCAACTATCCAGTATCAGCATTTGTTCAACTAATGCATGTGGTATCAGTCAAGGTGAATTTAGCAGCTGCCACACAGCACTTAGACAACCCTTGCTCCGTATTATAAAAATCTTTAATGATAGTAATAAAATATACCAGCAGCCATAATCCACAAACAGCATCCAGGTCCTGTTGTAAAAGAGGTAAATAATTCTCTTTTAATTGAATGAAAAAAATAGAGAGAGATATGCTTCTATATAGCCATACGTGTATAGCTATATAGATGCATATGCATAAATATACACAACACCCCGACCCTGAAAACACATGTAATAAGGAGCTGATCAAGAAATAGAGATTTTGTCCTACTACTCCCTGCAAGCTGCTAGTAGCTGAACAGGTAGTAAGATGTAACTCTTGCTTATCATGAGCTGTTTTGTTGTCTTCTCCTGTTGTCCCAGTGTCTCAGCCAGAGACCTTCATCTTCCAAAACCTTTCATTTCAAAGTTCCTTGGGCCAAGACTTCTCTATCCCAATGAAGCCATGGCTTTTGGATCCTTTAAGCATATCTTACATGCATAAAACAAGTACTGTGTTTTGGGTTTATGTACTGTCACAATAAGAATTTGCTTCTTCCCCCCCATCTCCCCCCCACCTTATTGCTTTCATAAATAACAGTAATGCCAGCATAGCTGTTAGTATAAGATCTTAAAAAAATTTAATTTCCTGTTGTTGTTAGCAGGATATATTAGTTCAATTCTAGTTAAAGCTTGATCCAGTTCCTTTTTTATTTTGAATGATGCAAACTCTATCATCAATACGCATCACTGATGGAGATTTTCGAAGATTTTAATGAAACAGTATATTTTTAGTTCCATGTCCAGTTACGGGCTCCCCAGTACAAGAAAGACATCAGTACACTGCAGCAAGTCCAGCAAAGAGCCACAGAGATGATAAAGGGACCGGAGTATTAATCACGGGAGGAGAGACCGAGAGAGCTGGGTCTGTTCAGCCTGGAGAAGAAAAGGCTCAGGGGGATCTTCTTAATGTGCGTAAATACCTGAGGGGAGGGAAATAAAGAAGGAGACATACTTCTCAGCAGTGCCCTGTGAAAGGACAGGAGGCAAAGGGTACAAACTGAAATACAGGAATTTCTATCTAAATATAATTATTTATTTATTAAACCACTGTAATAGTGATGAAGCACTGGAACCTGCTGCTCAGAAAGGTTGTGGAGTCTTCAACATTGGAGATGATTTCCAGGAGTCCCTTCCAACCTCAGCTATTCTACAATTCTGTGAAATTACAAGCTATTACTATAAAAAAAGTCCTAAGCAAATTCAAATGGTATAATTGATTCTGCTTAAAAATAAGTGCTTTTTAAAGAAAGAAGAAATAGTTAAAAAAGTTTCACTGACAAACTGATTCCCAAATGTATAGCTTCATTGTTGGTGCAATGCCAAAATACAATACTTAATTTTACTGCAAGAAAGAATTTGCCTGAGTTTTCATAATGCTCCTCAAACATGACACGGTACTCTTGTGTAGAGGCATTCACACAGACACACAGTAACTGTATATACACTACAAGTTTTGTTGCAAATAGCTTACTTGGAATTGTTTGACCAGATAACCCTTTTCTTCCTAGAGACACCTCATTTCCCAATGATACCAAGTCATTAGAAGCAACTGCCTGCAATGGTACCTCTGCTTTCCCAGGGCCTCAATCTAGATGAAGTCACTCTTAGAAAAGAAAGACCACAGCTCTAAAATAAAGGCTCAAAAGCAGCACCCATTTCTCAAAACTTCTTTCCTTGGTTACGTTATTCATGTTCTCCAGCCTTTCCCACCAATCAGAAGATACTGTTAATTCACTTTTGTATCTGGTAGGAACGGGTTGATAAGATGGTAGACAGAGGCTGAGACTTCTACACTTACATCCTGCTATGTTTTCCATGACCAAAGCAGCTCTCTCCCATTGCATTTTGCCAAGTACAGGAATGCATCAGAAGTTAGTGTGAATGGATCATATGCAGGGTGCCTGATTAGGTGCCACACGTCTGAGAAGTGGACTGTCAGTGGTGCACGCTGTGTTCATGTGCCTCTCGGAGGCTGTGTATGCATACCTATCAGCTCTGCATCACTTTCAGAAACTTTATTCCTTTACCATCTAACCTTGAGGTCACAGTTAAAGAGTTTATTTCACATGGATAACAGGTTGAAGCTTTCCACTTGCATTGCCACACTAGAAACACAGAATAGGTATCCGTATGGCCACTGTCCTACAAACAACCTCCCTTTTACTCACTGTACAGCCAGGAAAGCTATTTGTCTTTTTAAAGTTCCATAGTATTGGGATTTGTGCTCCATTTGTTATCCACTCCTAAATTCTTCTCTGCATTACCGATCTCTAATCAGCAGCCTTCCATTTTATGAAGTGTCGCCCTCTAGTGCATTGTTTAACATATATCTAAATTAAAATCTCACCCTATTTAAAATTTGCCTCTTACTCTAAAATCTGGATCAAGCATTCTATAGCTACAGCCTAGCCTCTACAAATTTGATCAATCCGTGCTTCATTTTATCTTCCAGACTGTTTAATAGAAACCTTAATTAGTGTTTTCATTTGTTAATACCAGACCCAATACTGATCCAGAGATATCCCATTTGATAGCTCCCTCACTACTGGTGTTTCATTTTTAATTATTCTGACACTGTAGCCTAGGCAATTCTGTATTCATATTACAGGATTATGAAGCAGAGAAAGGCTTTTTTCCTACCAAATTCTTCCTGAAGGAGCTTCCCACACGTAGCAACAAGAATCCATGGTAGAGCTAGGTAACAGAAATCCACCATGGCTTATTTGTCTACTAAACACATAATATACTGCAGATTATTAACTTTGTCTGAATAGAAAAGATCAACTAATTATTCACATATGGCTCAAAGGAGCATAAATACATCTTCCCCACTGTACTGATGGACTGTGGGTTAGTTTTAGGGTGCTTGATGGAGCAGCATGGCTAGAAAGGTCAGGCTGAAGTCAGCTGCTTGTAAACTTAGCAGCCAGCTGAGCTTCTTCTCACCTCTAACTCTCTCTCATCCAAGGTCCAACACATTGTATCCCCACAGTCTTGTCTGCCTAACACAATCTTCCTATAGAGTTGTTGCACAGTAACTATCCACGGATTTGCCTTCAAACACAGGAAAGCAGGTAGCCTATCCAAAACCATACTAAGCTCCTAGCCAGCAGAAATGCTTGAGGGGGGAAAGAAGTATTGCAGTGAAGATGGCCTTTTCTCAGACACACAAATCTTCTAGCTCTGAAGAAAACTAATCTGAATGTTTTCTATCTCTTACTCAGAAGAGTCCTGTGCAAAGGCACTTTCACAGGCGGTTTGCCTCAGGTGGAGAACACTTACAGTACAGTCCTGGTCTTTAATGGACTCACTTATTTAAAACATAATTGGAGACATACAAGGTCAGATTATCAAGAAAACCCTCTCTTATTTAAGTAATAAGAAATTTTACAGAAATTGCATACTGCACATCAGGGACTAGATCTGCATATGTATGTAGGGATAAGAGACTCATTCTTGCTAGGAGACCCATAAGAGGCTTTAGAAGTCTAATTATTTTTTTTTCAAATCATATCAGAAGAGTTAGAGCCAGTGCTGCTTGCTTTTGAGATACCTTCCTCTTCTTCACACCTAAACAAGAGGAAGGTCTTTCTCAAACTGAGTCTGATTCCAGCAATTCACCTTTAAACATTTGACACCAGCTTTTCAAAATACTTCTCACATAAGACTAAGGAATATAACAGGGAAATTCAAGATGCGTTCTGCCAGATTTGACATACAACTTTCTCCTTGAAATTAAGGAGACACTTCACCAAAGTGGAAGTAGCACCTTCTAGCAACTCAACTTTGGTCCTCAAATTTGTTGCGCAATAGAATCTGCTGTATTTCCCTATGGCTTTATACCTATGTAAAACTTTTTTCTTTCTAAACATAGCTACTTTTCTTGAGATAATTCAACAGCTGAGAACAAAAAATAAGTAACCTTTTTTCTCATCTTCTCATGGTCTGTAATTCTTCCTTTCCTTTTCTGAAGGCCTTCCAAATGTTCCCCTAGGAACATATCCCTTGATAAGACTGCTACACATCACAGAAGAAAGGAACAGGATTGCAATACCGGTTTTATAAAGGCTCACCTTGGGGCCCCTTCCTCTCACTTAAAGAGACCTAGCCTAGCCTATGGTTTTAAGAAAGTACTGCTAGGTAATTCTAGATTTTTTTCCTCTTTGTGAAGGTGTCAGATTTCAGGCTGGTGAAGTAAGCATGCAAGGAGAGGAGAGGAGATACTGTGAGTGCATGAAAAGTGGCTTATCCTAGAGTGGAGAATGGGAATCCTGCCACTGACAGGGTATAAAGGATCTAATTGAAACCATATATGTAATTTGAAAGCTGGTGGAGGGTAAGGAGCAAGTGCTGAGCACCTGAAACTGCAGGTGCAATTAATAGCTCAGCTGCTTAGAATCTACTGAAAAAAACATACCATACTTTCTAAGAGACTGCATTTTTAAAAGGTCTACCTCCCAGGCCAGTTAATTTCTCTATTGATCAGATAAAAAGAAGAATGTGTTGGAAACCTACATACAACTAAAAGAAAGAATCAGCATGATAGTTTAGAATAAAAGCTTGGCCAACAGGCTCTGAATTTCATGTAGTAAATTGGCAAACGCCTGACAAAGAATGGTATTTGAAAGTAAAAAACACTCAGAAAATGGATTGCAGAATATTATGTATGGTTTACACTTTATCTGTTTATATATCAAAGGACACTCTTCCTTGTAGCTGTGTGTCAATCCGTTCTTTCTGCTTTGTATACACTCTAAAGATTATTTTAGGATTGAAATAGCTGTCAGTTTTGGATAGCCTGAATCTCTAGCGCAGAGGATATACAGCCACTTTAAAGACATCAAGCAGAAAGTATTGCTCATGTTATGAACAGATAATCAAAAAAGTATGCCTAGAGAGTGAGATGAGGCAGTGTTATTTTCTATTTTGGAAACTAAGGATGTGTCTAACTGGGAGCACCCACAGCCAGATGTATCAACATCTTACAAAAAAAAAAGCTGCAGAAATGCAAAGACATGAGACAGACGATGGTCTTAAATAGTCATACAAAAGCTTTTACATGAAGAAGGACTGAAAAGATGCAAACTCTTTAGAGCAGGCAGGAGACAGACAGTGACTGAAATAAAAGTACAGAAGAGCAAGGCACAGCAAAGAAGAGCTGAGCTCTTATTTGCTTTTACCCTACACGGGGGAGGAACCAAGCCACAGCACATCTGAAACACAGGAATTAAGTGGGTTTGTTTTTTCTTTAATGTTGAATAATTCTTTTGAATTTTATTTTGAATAAAATGGGAAGTGATTAAAATGTGGGATTTTTTGCTGCAGATCATCTCAAAGGTCAAATGTTACTCAGATTCAAAAGAAGATTGGACAAGTAAGCATACAATGGGAACATTCATTAGAAAGGGTACAGGCTGGGATATCAGACTGTATGCTTCAGGGCATACGTCCCTCATCAACTCTAAGGAATTAGAAACCAGACTTTTATAAGCAGTTATCCTGATGGCTTTGAAAAGAATTGTTGATTTATTTATAATGCTTTTGACCCAAAACACAAGGGGAGGATATAGATGCAAAAGGAAATATGAACAGAATTAGCAAAAATACAAATGAATCAACATGTGATGACTTAACGAGGAAAAACCCCAACTTACTCTTAAGAAACAGGAAAAGGATAAAACATCAAGTAATCAGCCAGCGAGAAACAGAGCGAGGTTCTGAGGTTAGGCCCAGTAAGGTGGAAATATGAGCAGACAGGAAGAGTGCTCCAAATCTTTGAGTGGAAGAGAAAAATGCATCACAGTTATAAAGAGGGTGAAACAGAACTGTGTCATACTGAAGAGACAAATACATGGATTTTTCATTAAAACAAAAATTACAGTGAACCAAATTACAGAGCGGATGCAAATATTAAATGTTTAAAAGTTTTGTTAATATAAGTTGATGCTTTACTGTGGGAAGCAACTTGTCTAAATGATTTGCTATATATACTTTCTCATCATGAGCCTGGACATGGTTCAATTCTAGCAGAAGCAGAAGGTAACATAGAAACTATCCTTCCCCAAGGGCACCGAAACTTGTTGACAGGAAAGGGTGATGAAACGTGAATTATGTGTTTTGTGCACAGAAATGATCATTTGTCAGGGCTGTTTGACACTAGCTTCCTTTGACACTGAATTCTCAAGGAAGGAAGGCAGGAAGGGAAAACCTGCCATTGATTTTCTGTCTCATGAGGCAAATTATATGAACAGATTCCAACTGCAGAGTATGCTGTGTTATTAACTTCTCTCAACTCTGAACACTGCGTATGTTGATAGACAACCTGTTGGTACCTGGAGTGATCTTCTTCATTATCCTAGCTTATGGGCGCAAGTGTGCCATAAGCCATGTTTCAGCATAGGCCATTTTATTATCTTGTTTGAAGTCAAAAGAAGCCCCTGGCAAACTTCTTCTATAGAAATTTGGCAAGACATGTCATAGTCACTTTACCATTGTTGCCAGAGTTCATTGAGCAGCCACGTCCATACATCCCCCTAAGCTTCGTGTTTGGCAATTCTTGTAAGGGAATTTCCATGAAGGTGTAACTGAATTATAAGATCCATGGTGCTGTGTGATCAAGCATAATATTACTGTCAGACCTATCACTTTTTCTCCCAGTGTGTGGGACCACACGTGCTAGATTCACATGGCAAAGAGGTAAGCAGGCAATGTGATGGGGGGTGACAGCTGGGGTGTGTGCCTGTGCCCCACAGCTAAAGGTGCACAAAAGACATAGGTGCACAAAACAACTTTTCATCACCTACTCCATGCTCAGTGGTTAATGGATCACAGATTGGGTCCATGACCTGGTCATGGCATATTGGACCTCAGAGTGGGCTATAGATATTAGTGTGGCACAGCAGAAGAGTGAGATATAAAGCTAAGAGATAGGTAGCTGTGAGCCATGGGGGATCTGCGGGCCTGGAGAGCGTGGCCTCATCTGCTCATCATGGAGGGAGCAGGGCAGGCTAGAAGGCAGCATCTAGGCAGATCCTGGAGCCCAGGTAATCAGGCAAGTCCATGGGTGATGAGGCAGGTTCAGGGTCAGGCTGGGAAGCTACTTCACGGGTCAGGGTCAGTGCATGCATCAGCAGGGTCCACAGCCAACTGCTGGTATCAAATGCAGGGACTTTTCCCCCATGTCTCTGCAATGGAAATGTGCACACTGGGGATTAGGATCCTGTGCTGCTATACCTTTGTTGCATTGCCTTTTGCAGTCCAGGAAATCTTGCTCCATCCCTGAATGTTTTTTCTTGGCATTACATGCATTTGATTGAAGGAGTGGTTTTCAAACGGCGCTCTTGAGAGCTTATTGTCAAAGCTAGCTGGGCGTATATGCCGTAGGGTCCAGCTTAAGGCATCACATACAGCGTACTTCCAGCCTATCTTGAGCTGCTCCAAACAACTTCAGGCTGCTGCTGCTTTCCAACAGCAACCTATCTTGTAAGAGAAGATACTCACTTCTCCATCTGATGCAGAAAGATGATGCCAGTGGTGCTCTGCTGGCTTTAGAACAGTGATGAAAAAGAAAGCCTCAATTTTCCTCATGCCTCCATGTCAGGGTTTTCCTTGCAGGAGTCACCTCAAGGGCTTCCCCATACACAGAAAAATCAACTTATTGAATGCTCTTGAGCTGCTATGATTTTGGGGTGGGAGAATGAAGAGTTACATTTCAGGTTCTCATTTCAAAATAGGGTTTCTAGTGGAGTTAGTGGTGTCACTACTGGAGTTAACAGGGCATCTGACCCCTCTCTTCCCCCCATTTTTTTATTTAAAGCCCGTCTTCAGCACGCAGGTCACTCAATCACCCTATAGATGCTTACAGTGCACATGCAAGACATAATACTATTCTCCTTCCATATTTTTTTTCAGGGCATCCCATGAAATAATGTGATGCCATTACCCCATGATTTATTACTGTTCCCTTTTGCTTCTCATATCTCTCCATTGCAGAGCACAGGAAGCTAACCTCCAGCTCGGTTGTCTCAATACAATTTCCCTTATCACCTCATGGGAGATAAGTCACTATGTTCTTCGTTAGTCTTTGATTCTGCTTGAAATATCAATCTTCAGATGGACTTTACAAAAAGTGCACTGTACTCCCTGCTGTCAATACAATGTTAAATGCTGTAAATCAATGTATTATGACACACTTAACAAAAAATTTTTAACAGTGCAAGAAAATAACATTTGCCTAAACTGTCAATTAAGCACCTGGGAAGCCTGAATATAGGAAACATCTGCATTTATTTTTACTATACCAGAATTTGATTCAACAGTACTGGGTTATTTCATTCCCTTGATTAAATGGGTGCACAGAGTGCCCATTAATGGAAATAAAATAAATGTACTGTGTGAGGTAGGAGAAGCTTGTGGGGATAAAAACAAGCACTTTTGGTGAAAACAAAAGCAGTCTTTATATCCATTTTTGTGTCTCAGGTAGAGTATTTGTGCATAATTTACCCAATGCGTTCGCAAGGAGTTCTGTTCTCACAAGACATGAAACTCATGCAGCTGGAAATACAGGCCAAATCTCACCCAAGGGTAAGAAGTTCTTTAAGTCCCAGACCCAGTCAGTCTCATCATAGCCACTATGATGAAGTGAACATCGGTAGTCTACAAAGTGGATTTTGCCACCACTGATTCATTGCATATTGATGACATAATAGCAATATATAAAAACATTTTCTGCTCACTGGCCTAGATTCTAACTTCTAACTATTAAAGGTTTGGTAACTGAGCTATTTGAGCATTTCCTATATATGGCGTAGGACATAGACAGAATAGACATGTTTGTCTCCCAGACCTGCTACCTGGACTCTTATTCTTCTGCCTTCCCCATCTTCCCAGTAAATAACCATTCAGAAACCACAAAATAGTTACACTGACTAGCTGGGATATTAAACAAACCTGCAGTGCTCTAAGGATCCAATAAATAGTTGCAAGTTGCATCTGTTATTAAACACTTAAATAATTCCAAATGTCTAGTATTAAATTACAGGATGTGCTTGCTTCTATCTTTCAGCCACTTTCTACCCACTGCAGAATTACCTCATGTATTTTGTCCAGTGATGAGCATGTACCTATAGGTAGCATAGATGAAGCACAGTTGTAAGAGGAGTGTTTACCACATGCATTTTCTGTGAAAAGCAGGAAAACTAAGCCTTACCTCCATCTTAGATTCAGCTGTGATTGTCTCTACCAAAAGCTGAAGGGACACTAGAAGGCAAAACAGGCATTTTACAAGAACACTGCATATGTTACGTCTTGGCTGCAAATAGTTCTTTAGTTCTGCAGCTGACATTAAAGCCCCTTTATATAACTACTATATTGAATTATAAAATAACATGAAAGTTCGAACTGGAGGTATCAGAGGACACTTTCCAGTGAATTTGCTCTGATGTAAATCCAGAGTACCTCCAATTAAGTCACATCAGGATTCTAAGGGTTTACACCAGGATACCATAGGATGCCATTTATGAACATGGCCATAAATTCACAAGAAAACACTTGTCGCTCTTATGATATCATTTTTAAGGTCACAAAACACCAATACAAAAGTTCACTTACAATACTATCCTTTTTTTTCACTCAAAAGCATATGTATTTTCAGAACTGAAGCATTCCCTCAGTACCTTTTAAGTTCTAAAATGGCCACAATGAACAACAACCAGCAACACTCACGTGCTCTTCCAGCCAAAGGACAATTCAAACACTTTACCCTAAATATCATTTTCCCAGTGGCACAATTGTCCCACTGAATCACTTCTGTCAGGTAAACACAGCAAACAAAGACTTTCCTATAGAGCCATGTGTCATGAATAAATATTGTCAACAAACACAGAGTAATTTTAACTGAAATGAAAAGTGGAAATTCCCAGGCACTACAAAAATAACTCTCTAGGTAAATCATGGGCGTATGGTCTCTACTGTCAGGGAAGTCACTCTGAAATTACATTCCTCCCTCTTCAGCATGAAATTCCAATTGTACTGAAAATAATGGAAATGCCCTTATTGATTTTACTGAGAGAAGGCTTTCAGCCCTGTCTTCTGAAAGCATTAGTCCAGAAAAGCATTTACAAAGTTACTCTGCTCACAGCCTCCCTTCAGAGCTTGCAGACAGGTGGGAAATGCCTTGCCCTCACTTCACCTGCAGCCCCCCAGGCTTCCATCTGGAGCAGCTGAGCTACTGACATAAATGAAAATAAAAAAAGTCAGCACAGCATTAAAAAAGTGGTCTTGCTTCCAGTGAAATGAGTTGTCTTCTCATTTCACATGAGATGGTGGGCTAAGGTCAGACCTCTTACCACCTGTGTAACCACTCCTGAATTTTTCCAAGTATTCTCAAACGCTCTGGCCAATTTAAAGCATTAACCTTCCACTAGGCAACGGAAGGCACAGGTCGGACAAACCAATTTCAGAATGCATCATGGCATGTCTCCCTGAGAGCTTTATCAGCTGTTTATTAGTGGTTGAGGAGAAGGTTGATAAAAACAGCTGTGCAGAAAAATTAAGTATATTTCCCATGCTGGCATTCATACTGACTCGGAGTTCACAAAATCCTCATAAAATATTAGCTGTAAAGCAGTACCTATCTAGTCTGGTCTTTAAACATATTACACTTCGTTTTGTCAATCATGACCTTTCATCAGAAATAAAACAAGTAGAAGTAAATGAGAAATTATAGACAAATCCCTTGCCTCAAAATTTGCTGCTTTTACAAACATTACACACAGCTACTACAAGAAAGGTCATGGAAAGAATGAAATTTGGATGAATGACTGCAGACAGCAGCAGTAAACATTTCTGTTTGCCCTGGTAGCTTAACAGTGTGTGCAAAAGGACCAGAGGAATGCAGGGGAAGATTTCGTATCCTCATTCTTACTACTCTGGAGTGAATGGTGCAAGTTAGGTGCCAGGGAACACCTACTTGCAGACACCTACGTATCAAAGAGTTGTGAAGCAAATGGATAGAAAGGACCTGTAGAAGTTACCTAGGTGAGTGCTTCTCACCAGTTTTTCACCACTAGTTCATCAGATCTTTGATGGCACATTTACTGAACGATTTAAAACCTCATAATGTTAGTGAAATATACAGCCAAATATAAGCAAACAAATGAATAAAAATGACAGTAAAAAAACTAATGCATGAATGATCCCATTTCAGCCCATGTGTTGTTTAGTTATACAAGAAAACAATTATGAGAAAACCAAATAATATATATCTTTCTTTGCTTAAAGTTTGGCTTGTTCTTCAGCTAAAAAAAGCTGAGAAACATTGACATAGACTATTGCTCTGTCCTAAATTTTGTGTATGTTATTCCTCACAGTGTTTGTTTGCTCTGTAACCAAGACTTTCAGGGATGGAAATTATACAACTTCCATGAGCGACACATGGACCAATCTAGTGGTCAGTTGAGTTGACTGAGTAATCTGTTGGTCAAAATGTGGCCCCTGTGATTCATTCATCCAGCAATTTCTTAAGAAAATGAAAATAAGAATATAAAAACCATGTATGACCCATGTTCTTTCATTCTTTGCTGGAAAAGAGCACTCATTTTCAGAGAGAATTAAACAAGGAATAATTAAAAACTAAACACAAAAGAATGAAATATTGAAAGTCATTAGATGCTGAAACAGTTTTAATTACTTTACTCAAAACTGCCCAGGAAGTCTATAGAAATGTTGTGCTACTAGGATGTTAAATCAAATACCCAGGACCTAGCATTATATGATACAATGGCATTAGAAGATATTATGATACTAGCCTTTCACATTTGCAGATCCTTCTTTACTCACAAGACCTGAAAGGCAGTTTGACATTATTATTCTAGTCCCTGTCTACCGGTATTGCAGAAAAATGACTGTTGCAGTGCAAAGCTGGCCAAGCCTGTTCAGAAAAGGTTTGGCATGGGAGTAGGAGTGGTGCTGTACCTCAGGAACTAGGGATCACATGCTCCTGTTACTAGCACTTGAAAATCTGCAGCAAAAATTACAAAACCTGCCTTCTAGTCTTAAGCACAAGCCAAGGCGTCCCATCTGGTATGCCAGGCCAACACAGGGACCCACGTGCTGTTGTGCAAGAGTTGCCAAGAAGCGCAAATGAAGATGTGGTACGTAGGAGGTAGGTGCTGCTGGTGAAAAAGCAATTTGCTATATGGTAATATTATTCCTGTAACAATGCAGTAAAAGTAACATAAATGGTCATCTCTGGAAGGCAATATTGTGCTATAAAACCAAATCCCTTGACCTCCAGAGAATACAGCTCATCTTGCCTGGTTACCTGAGAAAGTCCATCACTCTTTTTGCTTAATTGTCAAAATCAGCTATGAAGTTCTTCATTGTAGGTTTGAATGTCTAGAGGCCGGGAAGAGGCATGATCAGCGGACACTCCTCCTGGAATTCATTCTTCTTTCCCATCTAACACAGTCCTAGTGCTCTGACTGAAGCAGGCTGTGAAAGATAGATTATATCAGTATAGTTTCAAAATATATGTTTGCTGTGTGCACATGAATATGAATTAATAACACTTTAACGTGCTTCAGCACTACTGAAAGCAAAGATTTTTTACTCAAAGATTCTCTGTACATAGGTAAGGACAAACTCTTATTCTTCCTTTTATATAAAAAAGGAAGATAATTTTCTGTCAGTTTAGCTTACTGGACATGAGATGAAAGATAATCAAATGGCTAGTATTTAAGGATGGTGTCGTGGTTTCAGCCCAGCCGGTAACCAAGGACCACGCAGCCGTGCGCTCACTCCTCCGTCCCCCTCCGGTGGGATGGGGAGGAGATGGAGGAGAGAAAAGGGGGAAAAAAACCCCAAAACCCCAAAACCCACAAAACAGAACCTCAAGGGTTGAGATCGGGGAAGTTTGCTGGAACACCACCCCCACCCCACCCCCCTAGAAAAAAAAGAAAAAAAGAAGTTAAACCAACAACAACGGTACTAATGAAAGAAAATACAAAAAGAGTGATGCACAGTGCAACTGCTCACCACCCGGGACCCGCCGCCCCGCCGCTCCCCCCCACCGAAAGTCGAGCCCACCCCCCGGCCCGCTCCCCATTTATATACTGAGCATGATGGCACATGGTATGGAATAGCTCCTTGGCTAGTTCAGGTCAGCTGCCCCGGCTATGCCCTCTACCTCCCAGGTTCCTGTAAAAATTAACTCTATCCCAGCTGAACCCAGGACAGATGGTTAAGAGGCAAATTATTAGATATGAAAAACATCCTCTGAAACACCCTTCAGTGCCAAGGCTGAACTAAAGGTTGCTCTGCATTCTATGTAACCTTAGTTTGTGAACCTCAATTAACTGAAAATCCTTCTTAAGCAAACAGGTTAATGTGCCCAGATGCTGATTAATTATATTGAAAATTCCCTCAAGCATCAAAATCACTTGGTTATCTGAAATTGTTCTTTGGCCACTTTCTGCATACAGGTAATCAAGCATATGATACAGTCCAGATGTCAGCTTATTTTACCTAGTAACTCCAGAAATGAGTACTAAATTGGAAGGAATACTGTGGCACAATTATCTAAAGTTATAGATAAATTGAAAAGAGTTTCTATTTTCAAGACCATGCAGCTCCTAATGACCATTTTAAATTATCCCTTACTCCTCAGGAGAAATGTCTGGTTACAGAATTATCATGTTGGCCTTGTCACTGTGGGCTAATTAGATGCTAAGCATAATGGCTCAAAAAGGAAAAAGCCTTCTTCCAACATTAATTCTTAAGAGGATCATTTGAAGCATTTGTGCAGCAAACTGTTCTTGTACACAGTGCTCAGAGGAAGCCAGAGAAACCCCAGCATTACAGATAATTTCCACTCAACAAGACAGCAGGGCACTCTGAAAATCACGATTCTGCCAAATCTCAGTCTGCAATGGTCACGCATCTCTTTTAGAGAAACACCTGTATCAAATAGCAATGCCCAGGGACCATGACCGTTTTGCTGACTTAGCTGAGAAAAGCAATCTTGCCTGTCCCAGGAGATGCTGGTGTGGAGACACTTCCCTGCCTGCTGTTCTGAAGAGCAACTACAAATTCCTTCCCTTTGCTATTGCTTAGGGTTTTTTTTCTGTCAGGATTATGTTATTTGTATACAAACGCTGGCATAGTAAAAAACTTAACCAGGACATCTCCATGGATGCTAATTTAGTGCAATTATATGTAATGACTGTGAAACTGCTTAACAGGGTTATATTCATTTAGTGACACAGGGAGTGAAGTATTAGCAAGCTCTTAAATCAGTACGAAATGCCAAACTTCACTTCCATCACAAACAGAGATTCTAGTAATAATAAGGAAATAAATGCCAAAGAAAAATGAAATGCTGTGACTAATCTCCTTATTGCTGTAGTTTTACTTTGCTGGGTACTTTATGCCATGGCAAGTCTTTTCAGAAGCATTTTTGTCTCTCTTTATAAGGGTAGCTGTTGAATTGAGTTGGCTGTCTACCGGTTCAGAAGATTCTACTGAATTAACATTCAGTTTTGCTTAGCTTTAGCTAATCAGATGTGCAGGTGTGGTGTTCCTGCAGGTCTTTCAGTTAGAAAAACAAAGCTTATAAGTTGAAGACTATAGGTTAGAGCAATGAAGAAGATATGTTGCAGATATTATACACTCCTTAGTGTACCAGACTGCTTTTCTTCCTTTTAAATTTTTTATCACTGTTACAAATCACTATTGGAAGAAACTATGTTTTGTTTACATTAAATTATTATATAGGTATAGACTGGATGTTTAGATTAAGAAAAAGAAAATAAGAACTAATAAAAGAAGTCCACAATAAATAAGGGAAAAGTGTCTAAATCATTATTAAAATTGCTTAGCAGCTAGGATGGCTGTTTTTTCCAGCAATGCACCACCAATCCAAATCACTCTAGAAATAAGGGCACAAACCCAATTTCCATTTATCCCTGCAGGTTATCTTCATGCCACAAAAACAGAGGAAGAGATATCTACTAGGCGAAAAAAGAAGGTGGTGGTGGTGAGAATAATAAATTACTTCTAGAAAGGAATTAATGAACAGTTAACAAGTAGCTTTATTTTCAGCAGCCCACATGTAATTTCAAGACCTAAAGCCAAACCTGGCTGTTCCTGTGAAGATTTTTAGGGTGTGCAAGAACAGGATGGTCCTCAGCTTTCTTGAAACACCCACACCTGCCCCGGGGTGCTCAGGACCCTGGCTCTTGTACTGAAAGTGGGAAGCGAGAGGGTTTCTACTGCTATGGCCAAAGATGAAGTGGATATAGGGCAATAAAACCCTATATCAGCTACTAGAAAGAAAACTAACTCTATCCCAGCCAAAACCAGGACACTGTGTCATTGTCCCCCACTTCCAGGCCTGCCTCCCCATGCTCACTACAGCTCCAAGAAAAAGGCATGAGGTCTATGCCTGAACACAAACCCTTTCCTGGCCAAGTTTTCTCCCTGCCTCTGTATTCCCCACTTCTCTGTTCTCAAAGCAGGGGGCTGTGCTGCACTCTGCTCTGCATACTCTTAGCCAGCCTAGGAGAACAAATAACAAAATAGAACCCATTAATAGGGTTTTTATGCAGAAGAAAATAATTACTAGCAAAGTTTCTAATTCGTGAAGGTATATTTCAGATAATGAAAAGGACTGGGAGAAATGGGTATTGAGGAGATTGAAGTAGATGGACAACTGTAATCTTGAAAGCAGACGGCAGATGACCCTTTATTGCTAAAACACACACATACTTATAGTCACATATTCTGCAAAGTCACTGTACACGTGCACAAGCATAAAATATGATTGGTTATATCAACACTGTACACAAGCATAAACATGAAATATAATTGGTTATACTAACTCTGTACATATGCATAAACATAGGACATAATTGGTTATATCACCTAAAACACGCGAAACTTGTCTCAGTCTAATTGGTCAAGATAAACTGCCAAATTGAGGTTCTTTGTGCCAAGTTCCCTTTATAGTGGAATGCACACCTGTGTTCTTCTAATTGGCATCTTTCTTTTTTTGTCTTCTTGTTTATTCTGTTCAAGGCCTTCTAAAGGCGTCTGAAATGCTCTTGTGACCGTTAGCTAAATATGTGTCCACAGGGTATATCATCAAGACTTTGTTTCGTGCTTCTTGAACCTCAGAGTTCTTTTCTTCTTTCATTGTACATTTTTTGTTTTCCTCTTTTTGGCCACTAAACTCCTCCAGTGAGGATATGGAATTTCCTTCCTATACATGGACATCCTATCTTTCGGAATTTTTTGGAGTAAACATGCAGGCCCAGCTCTCCATCACTCAGTGAGGCTCTTAAGGTACCACTGCCTTCATCAGATAATGTCCTGTTATTGTTGGTTACATAGTAGAAATAATTTTTTGAAGCATGTCGAGTAACCAGAAAGTAACCAGCTTTAGCTAGAAAGACAGATTTCTGTGCATTACTGTCTTCAGAGGAGTAATAAGATTATTTTGTACTCAAGCTCTCCAGTTGCTTAGGAGTTGGCTGTATGCTCTTCACACCTGAGCTTTTCATCTTTCTTCCCTTGTTTTGTCACGGCTTCTTTTAGGACTCAGGTTGAGCCAGACCACTCCTGAGAAGAAATTTACACTTTGGCACATCAGCTCCAGAAGCTGTAAAAGTGTAACAGTACTGATGGAAATTTCTTACTTTCTAAAGTACACAGCAAAATGGATGCATTACTTGAGTAAAAAAGATTCCAGCACTCCTGTAGTGATTGGACAAGGGGAAATGGTTTTAAACTGAAAAAGGGAAGATTTAGACTGGATATAAGGTAAACATTTTTTATGATGAGGGTCGTGAGACACTGGAACATGTTGCCCAGAGAAGTTGTGAATGCCCCATCATTGGAAGTGTTCAAGGCCAGGTTGGACGGGGCTTTGAGCAACCTGATCCTGGTGAAAGATGACCTTGCCCATGGCAGAGGGTTGGACTAGATGATCTTTAAAGGTCCATTCCAACCCAAACCATTTTGTGATTCTATGGGTCTTGTTACTCAAATCATATTTCAGAATACTTACAGTATGGAAACGGCCCAAAGAAATAGAAAAGCATGGCCTTCCTGTCTAATACAAAATTATGGTCATTTTCTAGTAAAATAGGAAGGTATACGTACAAAAGATCAGCATGGAATCTTAATATAAACTATATAGGATCTCCTGAATATTTTCTTCAGCTGAGTTTCTGAACTCCTTCCCAAGCTGTTAATAATGTAAAGAATCTCAAATGATGAACACAGTTCACATTGCTTGCAGAAAGAAAAGGTGAGTTATTATTTACAAGAAGATCTAGCAAATAAGTACTAGATGTCAATTCATGGGTAGTTTTGTCCATACTGACAGGTTGCTGAGGGTATATACACCAGTTTTCTTCAATTTATCCTGGTTTGATTTCATTCATAATTGACAACTGCATTTGCCTTTTTATATTTGCAATAAAATACAGTGCAAACAAAATCTGGGAGTATACTTGCAGCAAATCTTGTATCAACACTGACTGGCTGGCAGATTTTGGAATCAATTCACTGATTAGATTGAGAGTGATTAATTTGAGTGCTTAATTTGAATTCCTGATTTAAAAACATTTATAGAAAGAGAACTGACAGCATAAATAGCACTTCAAAGTGCTACAACTGTTCCTCCCATGAACTATGCTTTTGTAAAGTGTGTGGCTAAGTTTTTGCTCAGGTACAACATGCCATAAGGTGATGATGTTCAGAAGCCAAATTTTTCAGCCCTTCTTGCAATAAGAAATGATAATTGTTAACAGGTTTTCTGAGGAAAAAGTGAAAGAAAACCCACTTTTTTTCAACTGAGAGGCACACCAAGAGATGTCTGAATAGGGACTGATGGTTAAATTTTTGATGTACCCACACTTGGAATTTCAGCGTGCTGTATGTACACTACTTCTAGTCAGGAAATGACAAGTAAAATTGCATTTGGGGGTTCAGATAATAAAAGAAGTCCCTGTAAAGAGTCCAACAGTTTGCTGGTGCAAGTGTTAACTAGACTTAAAGCTTCTCCCAGCACTGTCATGTCAGACCTGGCACTCTCCCTCTCTGTATACCTCCGCCCAATACACATGGGAAGCCTGTAGTCCATGGCCTTCCAGGCTGATCTGCTGTCCCGACTCTTTGTAGATCTCCAGGAGCAGTGCAGGAGGGAAAAGAAGGGGTTCTTGACACTAGGCCTTGTTTTGAAAGACATTATGAAAAAAAAAGAAGTCACAGCATTAAAAAAAGCTCTCTTGCATAGATTATGAAGGAAACAACCCCAGGAGTTCAAATAAAGTCAATTACTTCTTTTTATTAGGACACAGCTGCATGGTCCCCCTTGAACAGACTGAATACATATCCTCTTGCATCTTTGAACTCTTGCCATGGAATACTGTCTTCCAATCCTTCTAAGGCACTTCCTTTCTCAAAGTCAAAATCACAGCAGCATTTTAATTGATAAAATAAATTACTGGAAGCTCTCATGTCTTAATTTATGTACATATACAATCATTGTTTAGTTGATCCTTTAATCTGTTTAAATCTGCCTGGCTGGCATGCTGGAAGCAGCCAATTTTTAATGGAAAATGACAAATGCCTAAATGCATTACAGTTTTTTTCCATTCTCCAGCTCCTTTGGGAAAGATTTATAAGTTAAATCCAACATGCATTTAACACTGCCCACTAAGATCCAACACACTGTGTTACCCAGGCAGATTTCCCAGATATTTGGAAGGTACACAGTTCAGAACTGATGTTCTCCTTCGCCAATTTATTTTAGTGAAGTACTTTTGCAGCCAGTAGCAAATTCCATTCTATTTCTTATGGGCATATGCAACATGAATAACAGTAAAAATTTGTTGTGCTGCTCTGCCTATACCTTTCTAGGTAAGAAAAGAAAATTGCCCCCTTTTTCTATTCAGTACTTCAGGCTGCCAATAAAAGTGAAAAGTTGCAGTAACCACCCATCACGATCTAGAATAGATTTTCATTGTTTTACAGAAGTCAGGCAACACAGAGCTGACCTAAAGTGGTCAACAATGACCTCGATTATATTCAAATTAACAACTGAAGGGAGAAATCCTCCAGACCTCATCATTAGTCCCTCCAAAGCAGCTCCACCTTGACTTGGAGTGAGTTGAACCCTATGGAGATGGTATGTAGAGTTAGGGAGAATGAATTCTGGCCCTTTATTGCCTTCTGCCAAGGGAAGAAAACTGATTATAATGTTAATACTTGACTAGTGGGCACATACAATAGTGCAATTTTACTGGGCTTATTCACTGTTCTTAAAAAACACAAAAAGCACAAGTTCTTGTTCCTTAAAAAAGGGAAAAAAAAAGAAATTGCTTTGCAAAAACTTTTTCTTCATCTTTTGAAATAAGCTCATGGCAATCTGTTTTCATTTAAACAGTCAGGGTTCTGGCTTGGGTCCTGGAATAGACTCTGGTTCCTTTTAAAACAGGGAAATAGCTCCTAAATACATTGAGCTGCTTTTTGGAATTTATGAAGCAGAACACAAATCTACGAGCTGGCAACACTTAATGGTAATGAGGCAATTCTTACATGAGAGAGTTCATTACAGGATCAGCTTACGATGTTTTCCAGCAGCTGGAAAACGGAATCTTTTGCAGTCTGGGAATGAAAAATCTTGCATTAAAATTATCTTGTGTACACCCCAATACACAATTAGTTTAAAATGGAAGCATAGCAGAATTCATCCTCCTGCTTCTAATGCAATGGCCTTTTTACTGAAGGAAGAAAATATGTTTTCCTCATACAGTGCTGCTGTGCCAGCTGAGCTGCAGCACATGGGGGAGAGTGGGCCCTGCCTGTGCTTTGCTCCTCTGGAAACATTTTGAGATGGTCAACCCTGCTCTTGCATGAGGCAGAAGCTGTCCTTTTATTCAAAGAGCACAAGGACAAGGATTGTGCCTGGCTCTGTAGTGCAAACAAGAGGCATTTCCTTACAATGGTACATTTCTTAATTATCTGCCATAACTCCCCAAGTGGTCCTTCCTACTGTATTTTTGGCATCAGCTGGCTTTGCCCAAGAGGAACTTGAAGTCTATTCCCAGTGTCATAGCTGGAGGGAGTTTGCCAGCACCGAGCCATGTAGATGCAATGCCTATCCCCCAGCTCACCCTCACTATTCTTCCACTACTCAGATTTTGACCAGGTTGAGTTGCAATATGCTGTTTTTCAAAGTGACTGAAATGGTTGGCCAGTGGATGCTACTACAGTAGAAAATCCAGTTGTTTAGCTTCTCATGTTGCTTTTTTTTTTCTGATGGTCTGCAGCATGCATACTGATTCTCTAAATGATCCAGTGTAGGGTTCAATTATATGGAACTTCGTTATCAGGCCTGAAAGTAGCTCATGGTCATAAGAGTGTTCCAGACGCCTTTAGAAGGCTTTGAACAGACTAAACAAGAAGATAGAAAAAGAAAGATCCTAGTTAGAAAAACACAGGTGCGCATTCCACGATAAAGAGAACTTGGCACAAACAACCTCAATTCAGGGGCTTATCTTGACCAATTGGACTAAGACAAGTTTTGCATGCTCTAACATAGCCAATTATATCCTGTGTGTATGCGCGTGTACAGAGTGAGTATAACTAACTTTATCTTATGTTTATACGCGTGGACAGTATCGATGTAACCAATCACCACTTATGCTTGTGTGCGTGGACACCAAATGCTTGCATGCAGCAGCCAATCAAAGCTTCTAAACAACTTAAAGAATTGTATAAAAATGATCAGCTAGGCTCAATAAACTGGCGACTTTAATCATCATATTGGTGTTCTATCGTCCAGGCTCCGCATGGAATAACCCTAAACCCTACAATCCAGGGCTGCAAACACAAATCACTCCAAAACGTGCAAGTCCCACAGGAAATATTTTCCCTCTAGGTTGCTCCCTGCTGCTCTTCAAACTATTATTTTCCAAAGATGCTAAGATGATTATTTCACTTCACTTGCTACCCGAATACTGTCCCCGAGTTTAAAAGAGGCATAAATCAGTTGAAAGCAACAGAAGGACAACAAAACATCCTACTCAGCCTTTTCAAAGGTTGCAGAAGCCCCAAGGACACCCAGAATTGAACCTCTGTGGAGGTATCCAGTCACACCAAGTCAGCTGCAGTTTCTCACCAGTTACTAAGCTCGCTCCCACAATCGATGCTGGTGTAGAAGGCAATGGTGGAGACCAGTCGATGCTGATGTAGAAGATGATGGTAGAGACAAAAGGACAAAAGCTGATTCCCCCTATTAAGTTGACAACTTAGTTCCCCAGCCAGCTGAGGGAGCTGGCTGTCATCACTATTTCCCTCCTCTCCAGTTAGGCATTATGCAAGGCTCAAACAGGCCTTAGGAGTGAGGCCGCAGAAGACACAGCTGGAGAATTAGGATGGGTGTGGGGAGAGAATGGAGATGAACTGTAAGCCATGGATTTTAAAAGAAGGGCTTCTATAAGAAGGAGCTGTGCATACTTTCTTGCGGAGGCTTGCAAACCTTACATTAGCAGCCTTACTGAAGCCAACAGATAGGCAGGCTGGGCACAAAAGGCAATGTGAGTCAATGCCAGCAGTTATCACCATACTCTTATTTGTTGTCTCAGAAAAATGAATTATGAATAACTACATAAGTCAGGTAATAAGCAGTATTTTTTTAAAAGAGGTGGATTGTGGGGCAGAATTCAAAGAAGCCTGAAAACTCTTGACTGGAAAGAATCACAAAGTGAGATGTTAAGACTGCTGAACCAAGATTTTTTTTTTTGTTTCAGACAGAAGGTGTAAAAGAAAAAAAAAAAAAGAATGCTCATACAAAAAGCTGGCAGGAAAAGAAACAGGTATCCCAGCCGCAAAGAAGGCCAAACCATGAGCTAGAAACATATTGCTGAAGGAAGATACCCAAGTAAATCAGTGTCGTGGTTTAACGCCCCCACCCAGCAACTAAGCACCACGCAGCCCCTCACTCACTCCCCCCGTACCCAGTGGGATGGGGGAGAAAATCGGGAAAAGAAGTCAAAATCGTGGGTTGAGATAAGAACGGTTTAATAGAACAGAAAAGAAGAAATTAATAATGATAATGATAACACTAATAAAATGACAACAGTAGTAATAAAAGGATTGGAATGTACAAATGATGTGCAGTGCAATAGCTCACCACCCACCGATCGATACCCAGCTAGTCCCTGAGCAGCAATCCCCCGCCCCCACTCCCCCCAGTTTAACTACTGGACATGACATCACACGGTATGGAATACCCCGTTGGCCAGTTTGGGTCAGCTGCCCTGGTTCTGTCCTGTGCCAACTTCTTGTGCCCCTCCAGCTGGGCATGAGAAGCTGAAAAATCTTTGACTTTAGTCTAAGCACTACTTAGCAACAACTGAAAACATCAGCGTTATCAACATTCTTCGCATACCTAACTCAAAGACATAGCACCATACCAGCTGCTAAGAAGACAATTAACTCTATCCCAGCTGAAACCAGGACAGTCAGCGAAGCATTTATTCTGATTTATACTGATGCTTGGCCCAAAGCCCCAAACACTAAAATATACTAGATGAAAAGTAAAAGTATGAATCAAAATGCAACTTCAGCTTCAGATAAATTTTATAGCAACTTAAAATTATTGTCCTTTAATAAAGCAACCACTAATGGTTTGAATTTCAGAGACAGGTAAAATAAGGAACAGTAAGCTCTGAATGGGACATGAGAGAGAGAGACAGAGAGAAAATATCCTCCAACAAACCAACACCAGTAGCTTTCATGGTGTTTTCTCTTATTGAGATGAAAAGGCTGCAATTCTTGGCCTACAGCTCAACCAGGACGTACAGATTTGCACCAAGTTTCTGGATGAATTTTTTGCCTCTCTCTATAAGAATTCAAACTAGCTGGTAGCAGCAATTTCTGTCCTGAAATCCAATCTATAGCTCTAAGAGACTATCACGTTGTCATGGCTGAGTGAGACAAAAAAGAATTTCAATGGTGTTTGCAAATAGAGTGATATGGCTGAAAGCCTGGCTATGCTCTTCTGTGCTGGAGAAGATATAATTTAACACTCTTGGACCCAATTTTACCCTCATTATAGGCAACTGAGAACTTCCCAGTGAAGTTGGTGGGCAGAAATTAGGCCTCTTACTGCGAGCTGACAGACAAATAATAATCTGCTACATAGGAGAATGTGATTTACCCCGCATGTTAAAAAAGTGATTTTTTTAATAGCTCAATATCAGGGATTCTTTAAAAATATAGGACTGGCATATTAAGATGCAATAAATTACAATGCATTGATACGAAAAAAGCCAAGAGCTCAGAAAAGTTGCAAAATCTTTTGGTGAACACCCTCCCACTCCTGGATGCATTAGAGGTGCTTTTCTTGAAGCAGTGGAGCTCTATTGAGCGAAGGAGAAAAGCCTGAAAATGGGGGGGAAGGAAGCAGGAGAAGGAAGTTCTCCAAAGGTGAATCTACTATTATTTTTAAGACCCCTTTGTTATTGTCAGCTTAATTGTAACTGGATTTGCTAGAGAGGATTCTGCTGAGCATTGTAACAGCACTCAGCCTTGCTTTTTCTTATGCTCTTGCTGTACCCAGACATGGCAGCGATTTTTGCAACCCTTGAAGTACACGCTCATAAAAGCAAAACCCACAGGGAAGCCCGGTGAGTTTCTTTCCATGTGTTTTGTGTGCAAGGAGTGAAACCATGACTAATTACCTGCCTCCAGCCACTCCTTAAAAGCTGAAGAGCTTTTCTTTGTATTTGCATGGCTACAGTAGCCATGGCAGCTGCTCATTTATTAGTTGCAGCGTACATTAAAGCAGGCTGGGTAACTAGACTGTGTTGAAGGTGAAGATGTGTGCAAATTTCTACTAAAAAAAAAAAGACAACAAACTCTTTACTAAGAGCAGATAATGGCGATGCTTATCAAAATCAGAAACTGCCTTGTATTTTGCTATAAAGCAAGAATGACTAACAAGTTAATATTGTACTGATGTACATAATTATGCATCTGACATGTCTAACTATCCCAGGCACCTGATAGTAGATCATTCCCTAAAGATGGGCCTCAATCAAGCATTTTCCTTTCAAATCTGAATAATCAAAATCTTTGACAACATTAGATGTTGTATTCAGACTGGGATTTAGAGCTAAACATAATCACCAACTCCAGTGAGACGGAAGACTCTAGGAGTGGATTTCCCTGATATCTTAGTGTTTCAGTGAGGAAGGGTAAGAGTGGAGGAGAAAGGGCACCATTTGATATCACAGTATAAACATTACTGCTTCTGTCTCTGCCAGGAAGTTATCATTGAAAGAACAAGATGCAACTGTTCTTAATACTGTATGTCCACATGAGGAGATAATGAAGAGCAGCAATTCTGTTATTGCTCCTTTCTCATGGGACAAACCCAGTATCATAGTGGTTGCTCCCACACATGGGTCTGGAGGGCAATTATCCTACTCAGTTATGGGACTGGCTGTAACTACTTCACTGCCCTCTTCCCTGACATTCTGATAATTAACACCACTGGCCAACCCAATCTTCCCATCCCTGCATCACCTCCCCAGATGCTGACATTCCAATCTCCTGCCAGCTGGCTGCCAGGCAAGTGTAAGAGTGAGTTGTTATCTTGAACAATTTGCCTCAAAGATTGTTAGGTGTGAGGGACTTGGCTGTCATCTCAAGGAACTGTGAACTGCATAGCTCGAGCCCTTTGTCTCTAAGATGGCCTGTTTAAGCAGGACACTCCTCTGTCCGTAAGGACGATTACCAGGCCATTGAGACATCCAGGGGAGGAAATGGGCTGGAGCTGATCTGGTATAGATCACCCAAAGGTCCTGTGATAGACAAAACCTGCAGCGCATGACATCATTGAAATATGACCTATAAAAACCCGCAGAGACAAGCTGTGGTGGCCTTTTTCATCACCAAAGACTTTAAGATTGAGGACCAACAGGATGCTGCTGGATCCGTGGTGGTGACATGCGGAAAACAGACTCCACAATCAGTGAGATTGTAAAGTAGGTATGTTCATTCAGTGCTGGGCAGCACAGGGGGTAGTCCCACCAAAGTCGTGCGTGCCTGACTTGGCAGTTCGCTTTAAATTTATACAGTCAAGTGTTACATATACATAGAGTTTCACAATACGCCTATACATAGGCATTACCTATCCCCGCTTCATATTAAAATTAGCTCCAGGACGTCATTTCCATAGTCTCCTCTCAACTGCGCTTGTGCAGTGCCTCCTTATGGTGGTCGTCTGGTGGTCGTGAAGATGAAGGCTGTATGTCTTCTTCACGGTGAACTCTTCACCTTCTGTCCTTGGGCAGACTCAGTTGTCCCTTGGCATTTGTCCAAATCCCAAGGCAGGTCTTGGCTGGTTCTTGGGGTCCACTGCTGCTTCTTATCAGGGACTATCTCCTGTCCCAGTCAGCCTCAACAATGCAAACATTAAACATCACTTCTCATCCCCTTGGGCCGTGTCTACCTCTATTGAAACTTCTTTAACTTCATTATAAGCTAGATAATTATTAAACAATTCCTATCTACATTCATATATCTACTATATCTACTAAGGTTCCTTTGGTTCCCCGTCTCAGTGGTGACCATCCTTGCAACTCCCACCACCGACTGCTTGCCTGAGGACCAACGGGACACCACTGGATCCATGAAGGTGACTATCCTAGCAATCCTATCCTGACTGCTTGCTTAATTTCTACCTTTTCTTCCATTCTAACCTACCGCCACCATTTTCCACTTTTGATAATTTTGATAATAAAAGCTTTTTTGACTATACAGCATTTGACCTCATTTGTGTCTTAATCTCACTCTTGGGATCATATTGAAACCTTCCCCGACATTGGATCGGGACAGCAAGCTGACTCCGTTTAACAACTGGGCTATCTCAGTAGGCTTTCTCCAAACTGTGCCCGTTCTCAAAGAGCTCACACTCATATCATCATCTCCCTTGCAAGGGGCGAACCACTTTTAATTTGATCCAGATTTCACAGCAGCCAGGACCTGCTTGCTGTTCTTTGCTTGGAAATTTTATGTTGAACCCCAGTTCTGTGATATCTTTTGCCTCTAAAATTCCAGCAAAGGTGAGTTTAATAAGCACATGCATTTACAACGCAATACTCAGCCTTTTGTCAGTAGATGCTTGAGCAGTCCCCTCTATCTCTTGGTGAAATTATTTCCTGCTGAGATAAAAACAAGTGGGGCATGGGAAGCCAAATCCCTGGAAATAGTGAGTTACAATTGCTTTCAGAAGGCCTCCCCTTTCCATAAAATCTGCCTATAGAAACAGACTTCCAAAATGTGCCAGCTAGTCTGTTAGTCCTTCCCAAATTCTAATCATCATACAAAATACGATTCCAGCAGATCTGCTTGCTTGGAAATACTTAACATTTCAGAGAGGTCATCGCTAGATGGGAGCGCCGCAGCCCCGGGGAGCCGGGAAGCGTCTCCTCGCCTCGCAAGGGCAGCGCGGAGGGGAAGCTCGGCTGATCCTCGGCAGCTGATCCTCGGCAGCTGCAAAGATCAGCTCATTTAGCAGAGGGCTGGTATTTTTATTGAAGAACACGTTAAATATGTATTCAAGGAGGCGCTGCCCGAGAGCACCATTTTGGTTTTGTACCCAGGATTTCTAAGGATGACTAAATAGTCATACTCTTTAAAAAAAAAAAAAAAAAAAAAAAGAGAGAGCATAAGGTGTTTGGCTGGCATTGGGGCTGACTTAAGCCAAGAAAAGATGGCCATTAGCTGACTTGTGGCTAATACAGATGAACCATTTCTGAGTCTCAAATGTAGGAAGGGGGAAAATTACACAGGTCAGTCCTTGAGATTAAAGAGTTACTAAACTTTCATGTGAAGCTCAAAATAGGCTGAAATTGCTCCCTGCTATAAACCAAAAGGCAAAACATTTTTCCTTCTCTACTCTCGCTGCAAGGGGGTGGTTGGTAAGCACTATCAACAGCTTACAGGTATGTTTAGGGTATAATAAACCTTGGGTTTACAATTTTCCACTTTCTCTTTTCAATCCCCAAAGTTAAAAGTAGCCGCAGAGGAAAATTGCACTAGTATAACCTAATAGCAGGAATGTATGCTAGTACAATTTAACTTACCATGTGGCTTGTAGAGATTTATATCAGAAATACTATACTTGGCCAGAATGAAACATTAGCAGAAAAGCGCGTATGAAAGTATCACACACGTCTTGATGCTTCCGAGTACATGGTGTGGGAGTGCAAGGGAATGACATCTATAACATGATGTGTTAGTGACTGAAATAAATTTTGTTTAAAATAAATATCACTTTTCCCTTCCATATGGTCTCTCACAGAGTTTTGTGAAATCAATTTTGTACAGGCTGCTTTGGTAGAAGCATCCAGGAGCAAGCAATTCTCATTCCAAAACAATTAGCACATGACTAGGGAACAAATCTGACAGTATGTCGGTCTGGAGACTAAACTTCAGGCAATTCTCCTGCTTTAGGTGCTTTTAAAGAAAGTATTCTATAAAGCATTTCTCTCACCCATTTAAGTCCCTGGGATCACTGCCATGTCACATGCGGTGAAGTTGTGCTAAGTCAGCAGGACAGACTGGTAGAAGATCTGATGGAGCAGAATGGTGCTGCAGAAGGTTTTAAAATGTTTACGTGTACTAAGCAGGAGTGAGATGCACAAATCTTGAATCCCTTTACAAATTAGTAATGAAAAAAGTGCCACTCAGTTAAAGTCAACTGATATATCAATAAACCTTTTTAAAAGTAAAAAATTATCCAAAACACTGACATAAAGAATCATTTAAATTAAAACCTCCCAAGCCCTTAAAACATACAAATCTGAGAGTTTCAAAAGGTTTGTTCTTATTCCAAGATGCTTTAGAGTGGAGATGATTCATTAAATCTATTTTTTTCTTCCAAAGTAGTTTTGGTTTCATACAACATAAATACCTCCATAAGCCCTAGAATTAGTGAATTGGGTTTTCCTACAGAGTTGTCTCTCCTGGTTGATCAACATTGGTGTGCAACAAGAACTCACACTTCCTTGAAGTTCTTCCCACAGCTGAGGTGTGGAAAAGATTTGTCTCCTCTGGGGATTCTCTGTCAGCAAAAACCTGGGAAGTCATAGCAGGTGCCCACCCAGGACACCTAGAGGGGTTTTTTTTTGCCTTCCCTCCACCCCATTTTAAGAAATTTGATTTTTAGAAATTGCATCTCTCTGTCAACTTTGGCAGAAATCAGCTAGTAGGTTCAAAAGTTGGAAGGGACTTCTACACTAGCACCCCAAAGCACAAACAATCTGCCTGAGCTTGATTAATTTAAGCCTTTTATCTACAGGAGAGTAGGCTAAAAAGCGTTGCATTAAGCATTCTCAGTCAGTTCTATGCTCCACAACGACAAAGATTTTAAGTTTGCCAAAAACCAGCCCCAGTAGTTTTTTCAGTATCTTTTCCTTCATTGGTTAATCTTGCACTATCACTTTTTGCGGTTCACAGAGATAATTCTTCCCACTATTACAGACAACCTGCTATTTTTAAACAACGTGCATGTTGACCCCTACCCACTCATTTCTAAGCATGGGGTAAATTCTTGGTACTAGGACAGGACTGTTAGAGGTCCATAGAACACAGCACTAAGCACGATGAGTTTCCAGGATATTTCCAATCCTCATCCATGATTTAAATGAGATTACTGGTACCATAATGTCTTTGCTTTTCTTTATCTAAGCTCAGCTCCATAGAAGCAGCAGAGTTCTGACAGTTTCAAGACACGATGAAAGGCAAAACAGTTTGCACATGTACCCATGGATGCTTCCTTTAGAAGGGAACCAGATTTAGACAACAGGGAAAAAAGACGGCGATGTATCCAGCAGCTTATTTCATTTCCATTAACTTCAGCAGGGTCAAAAGCCACCGCTAAGTGTCTCTTTTTACTTCTTGCATACATCTGAACAAATGCAGACCAAAGATGCAACAATGAAATGGTAGGTTTTCCCTTCTATTAGTTTTCGATTTGGAGGAGCAACTAAACAGTATATAACTTAGGAAGGGGAGGAATGGTAAGAGGAGACTGCATACACAAGTTGCTCTTTTTCTGTTTTATTGTTCTGAAGCTACAAATGCACCCTCTCCATTTGTTGCAACCAGTTTAGCTTAACTAGAATTAACTCCAATTACCATGCATGAAAATGTGCCACTATTTTTGTCTCAGCACCTCTGCCCACTCATGCTGTATTCCCGGCAGTACTGCAGAGGCTCTCACCCTAAGACAAGTGGCTGAAAAACTGTCCTGAACTGTGACTCTAGGCCAGCATGACCATGTGCACAGACAGGAATACGTCTTAGCTAGGGGACAGTAAGTAATGGCTTAGCTGGGAGCAAAGTATGCCTATGGGAGTTCCAAAAAGCCCTCAGTATTAAAAAGCCTTTCCCTCTTACTTTTGAAAACTGAATTTACCTCGTATAAGCAAAGGGAGGAGAGCACAGCTAAGCCACAGGGGCTGACAGATGCTCCTCTCCAACCAAGTCTGGAGTTTGACTACGCGGTCTCTGGTGTCCCTTCACAACTAAGATGGGTGCTTAGTCATGGGGGAAGCTTAAGCACTCATGCACTCTTTTGGAAGGTGTAAGCTCTTATATTGTTAGCAGTAATGTGCTTCCTGTTCAAAAAGCATGAGAGGCGCATCACCAGTGTGGGCTGGCCACCTTCTGACCAAACCCTGACGGTTTTAAATCCCTAACTAGGGGCTGCTGTACCTACAGTCATCGTTCAATATTTTGAGCAGGAAGTAAGTCGCAGCACAAATACAGGTTCTGTTCTTCATTGAACACACAGCCAAAGCATAATTAGTATCACTTCCATGGGATTTAGGCTTGCTAGACAGCTCCAGATACTTTCTTCTGAACTTGTACATTTGACTCCTTGAAATAGACTCCATGCATCTGAATCAACTGAGAAAATCTGCTTTAAATCCAATAACTTTTTCCATTGAGAGTGCAACCCCTATATAATTGTTTTGCAGACAAGCCAATGGAGGTTTTCTGATTACCCCCTTACTGACTTACAAGCAAATGTCCAACTTCCCAGTAGCCCAAACAAGAGACTTTCAGCAGCCACTCAATTTTCTCCCCATGCAGCTACCTCTACCCATGTTAGGCTCTAAAAGGAGTAGATGAAGTTTAAGGTGATTAGGAGTGATCAGAACAAGGTACCAGGAGCTTACTGTCTGTTTCAATGTAAAAAAGGGAGCCCAGGAGTCCTGACTTCACACTCCCTTCTCTACTCAGTATGAGAGAAGCTAAACAGTAGCGGTCAACAGCGTCAGTGTTACAGCATGAAGCCGACCTGCCAAGCCTCAAGTAGAGCAGAAAATTGACTCAATTTTCCTTCTCTTCCAGATTCCTTTTGGCAGCCACGCTCCAGGCAGAGGGGTTGTGAGTGGAACAGTTATGTGCAGATCGTGGCGTCACAAGGGGGAAAAAAAGGGCACAACAGCAAGCTATGACTCTAGAAGGAACCATGCCTAGGCACCGATCTAGTGCCTGTAGGTTTCCTACTTCTCACTCTCCTCACCCTAGTCCTAGCCCTAACTGTAACCCTAGGCCTGGGCTAAGATTTCTGCCCTGAGACATGCTGAACCTCCAGGTTTCAATTGCTGGTGTGAGAGTCCTGCTGGCAGGAAGCCCTCACTAGCACAACCCAAACCACTTTGGAGGCAACCTGATTACGTGACCTCTTGCATGGCTGGTGGAATTGATACATTTGGGTAAGTTTCCATCATATAGGCACTGACACAGGGGACCCAAATGTCACTCCTCTAGTAACATGAGCGTTACAGGTAGCAAGGGAGCAACACAGCAAATGCAAAAAACCAAAGGGAAGCAAGAGCGAACTCAGCCCTAGGCTTCTCCTGGCTCTCAAGCACTTTCACATCAAAGAGTATGAGAGGCTCCTTTCTGTTTCACTCCGAGTTTGCTATGAAGGGCCTTTTTCTCATCTCTCACGTACATGAAACGCTGTCAGGACAGACCTAGTAGTGAAGTCATCAAAAAAAACCCTTCTCCCCACAGGCATCTAATGCCAAGCGTGGTAGCTATCCCGTTTGCTTGGCCGAGAGAAGGTCCTGACTGATGCACCTAAGGCCGGTTCCACCAACACACCCGATCTCCTCCCCAGTACCTTCGTCATCCACACGACTTACGCTGCATCAGTACCAAGCTCACAGGAACAGATCTGCTGCACCCCCCTCAGCTCTTCCTTGACATCACTGAACAAAAATAGAGACAAAAATACCACAAAGACCGCCTGAGCACATCACCGTTGCTGCTACCGCCGTATCCTCCCCCCGTTACAAAGCATCAACCAAGAAGCAACCCTTCCGGGGAATGTAACTAGGAAGAAAAGTTCGTCAGAAGAAAACCAGCCCAGATCACAGCGGAAGCCGGAAACCATGTCACTGAGGCAGGTACTAATGCAAACCTCTTTTCCTTGCAGGCTGTGGGGGACAGCCCGGCTGCCTTGCAGGTCGCAGCGTCCGCCGGCGGCCGCTCCCGCCGCAGCGCGGGCGGGCCAGCGGCGCAGGATGTGAGCTCATGACGCCGCCCCTTGCCCCGCCCGCCTCGCGGTGCCGGTTCCGCGGCCCGGAGTGCCGCCTCGTTTCATCCTGCCGCCGGCGCTCGGGGGTCCCGGCTCTGCCTGCGCCAGGCGGGCTGCGCCGGTGAGTGTTGGGGAGGGGGACCCGCCGCCGCGGTGCTCCGTTCCCCTGGGCCCGGCCCCGGCCCCGGCCCCACGCAGCGCTGCCCCGGTGGCGGGGCCTGGGGAGCGGCGGGAGCCGCGGCGGCAGGGCCCGCTCGGAGCGGGGGGGGGGGGCCCGGGGGAGCGGGGGATGAGCCCGCGCGGGCTGGGGGGGGGGGGGGGGGGGAGCGGAGTGAGCCCGTGGCTGCGGCCGGTGTGAAATAAGTGTTGTGTTTTTGCGCAGGCGGACGCGGGAGCGAGCCCTGGTGCGGTGCCTGCTCTCGGGAGGAGGTGCCGCCATGGGGAACCAGCTGGCTGGCATCGCCCCCTCGCAGATCCTCTCGGTAGACAGTTACTTCTCAGACATCCACGACTTCGAATACGACAAGAGCCTGGGGAGCACCCGCTTCTTCAAGGTCGCCCGAGCCAAGCACCGGGAGGGGCTGGTGGTCGTGAAGGTGTTCGCCATTCAGGATCCGACCTTACCCCTGACGAGCTACAAGCAAGAGCTGGAGGAGCTGAAAATAAGGTTACACTCGGCACAGAACTGCCTTCCCTTCCAGAAAGCGACCCTCTCTGAGAAAGCTGCGATGCTTTTCAGACAGTACGTACGGGACAACCTGTACGATCGAATTAGTACCAGGCCGTTCCTGAACAACATTGAAAAAAGGTGGATCGCTTTCCAGATCCTTACTGCGGTGGACCAAGCACACAAATCTGGAGTCCGCCATGGGGACATTAAAACAGAGAACATCATGGTGACCAGCTGGAATTGGGTTCTTCTAACTGACTTTGCCAGTTTTAAACCAACTTATCTTCCTGAAGACAATCCTGCTGACTTCAACTATTTCTTTGACACATCACGGAGGAGAACGTGTTACATCGCTCCCGAGCGCTTTGTCGATGGCAGTATGTTTGCTATGGAGTTGGAAAACATGCGGGACCCTTCAACTCCGTTGGTAGACTTGGCAAATAGCAATCAGCGAACAAGAGGGGAGTTGAAACGTGCAATGGATATCTTTTCTGCAGGTACTTGGAGCCATCAAGAGAGACCAGTGTGTTGTTTATGATTGTGTGTCAGGATGCAGAAAAGCTTATCTGGGGTTTTGGGGGGTTTTTTTTGTTCTCTTTTTTACAGTGGGCTTAGAGAACAGCACATGGAAAAACTTGCATATTTTAAGCATAAGACCCAACCCCAAACCCTTCATTCACAGAAAAAGTACAGACACAATAAAGTAAGCTACATACCTTAAGTGCATCACCATGTTATCTGAGGAGGGAAATCACAAACTGTTCTGTTATGGCTCAACTCTGTCCTGGGAAAGAGATGGTTCTGCAAGCGACAGACCATCATCTTCTTGTGGCTGAGGTTCCAGGGATGCATAGCATGTCCCTCATGGGACCCAAGAAGAGGAACTAGTCAGTGGTTCACTGAAGGTCCAGCTGGCCTGGGGACTGAGCCAGCTTTCAGGGTAATTTGGCAATATTGGCTTTAGAAGCCCCTTCTCATTTTGTTTTCTCCACAGGCAGGAAGTTGGATAACTAAGAAGCTCCTGTCATAGTCCCATTTGCAAATATTTGATAGAGTCCGACTGTGGGAGCCTGTCTTGAGTCTTGGGCTTGTCTTGAGCTTGCCTTGAGCAGTTTGAAAGCCTTAAGTTTGGCCTTTTTTTTTTTTTTTTGGCTTTTTTTTTTTTTTTTTCTTAAAGTGATTGAAAATTTGAATTTAAAGGTAATGGTTACTTCATTTTACAAGCTACTCTTATAGCCAAACTTCCAGGGCACTCCACTGATAAAGCAAGATGCTGACCATTGGGAGCAAACTGCAGGAGTGGGACCTTTGAAGAGAATGTGCATCATGTACACAGCAAAGGGGGCCGTGTTTTTCAATTGTTATTTCTCAACTATGGTTATGAGCTTGTGTGAATGAATATATGCTGTCTCCCAGCATCACTGTGGAAGTGGAGGTTATTTCTTTACCTTCTGTAAAAGGGCTGCTTATTTTTGACCTACTGCCCCATCCATGCTGACTTGCTGGCACTCCTCTTCCACGTGAGAGTGATGTGGGTTCCTTTTCTGGTGGTGTATTTTCCAGCTGGCAGGTGGGTGAAGTCACTACCTCATGCTTCCTGGTTGCAAACTTCTCTGCTGTTGGCATGTTTGAAATAAAATACTTGGGAGATATTTCAGGCATCAAGCGTAAAAGCCAGTTTTTGGAGCTTGAGAAGCTTTCTCCTTTCCACAAGTTAATTTGGCAACTCACTTGCCTCATTTTTAATCAAGCTATGAGTTGCATAGGGTTTGTTCTTGTCTGCATATAGAAAGAAAAGTTAAAGTGCCTGTTTATAATCCTCTGACATATTTGAAATTTTGTTGTTGTTGCTGTTGTTCCCCAGGCTGTGTAATAGCAGAGCTCTTCACAGAAGGTGTACCCTTGTTTGATTTATCTCAGCTTTTGGCTTACAGAAATGGCCTCTTTTCCCCCGATCAAGTCCTAAACAAAATTGAAGATTGTAGTATCAGAGAACTGGTAAGGATGACTACAGCATTAGAACCATTTGTGTGATGTGTTTGTAGTTTATTTCACCTACTTTGGTGACAAATTGCTTATTGTTTGGGTTTGGTGTTTTGGTTTTTTATTTTTGTATTACAAATGTCTAAACCTTTAATCTTTCTCTCCCACTCCCTCCTACTTCTGCCTTTCTCAAGGTCACTCAGATGGTCCATCGTGAGCCAGATAAACGTTTAGCAGCTGAAGATTATTTGAAACAGCAACGTAACAATGCATTTCCTGAAATATTTTACACTTTCCTTCAGCCTTACATGGCCCAGTTTGCCAAGGAAACGTTTGTATCAGCAGATGAACGTATATTGGTCATACGTAAAGATCTGGACAACATCATTCACAATCTCTGTGGGCATGATCGCACAGAGAAAGCTGAGGGAGAGACAAAAGAGAATGGGCTGGTTATTCTAGTGTCTATGATAACTTCCTGTTTACAGACTCTCAAATACTGTGATTCAAAACTGGCTGCTTTGGAACTGATTCTTCATTTAGCACCAAGATTAAGTGTAGAGATTCTTCTGGATCGTATTACTCCTTATCTGTTACATTTCAGCAACGACTCTGTGCCCAGGGTGAGGGCAGAATCTGTGAGGACACTAACTAAAGTTCTTGCTCTCGTCAAAGAGGTGCCACGCAATGACATTAACATTTACCCAGAATACATTCTGCCAGGCATTGCACACTTGGCCCAGGATGAAGCCACCATTGTCAGACTTGCATATGCTGGTAAGAGGAAATCCAGTCAAAACTCCAAATCTTGGGCTTTTGTGTATTTCTTTAACTGGTTTCTTCTCTGTTCAAAATCATTACATAGCTTGCTGTTTCTACTTCAGTAAATCTCCCCAGAAGTCTCAGAAATTACTGCAGGTAAAGACACCTGTATTCACTTAAGCTAAGTGGTGCAGGTGGTGGCAGCAACTTAATAATTAATGAGTTGACTTATACTAACAGATGAGTTTCCAGTGTAGATCTGTACCCAGGTTAAATAATTACATTTTAAATAGTTGACAAAATGTGTTCACTCTCTGCTAGATGAGTTAACTTTTTTTAAAATTAACATTCATTCTTCTGTGTAGTTCTGCATGTAAAAGCAACTTTCAGAATGTATACTTGTGCTTTGGGCTAGGGCCTGGATGTAGCACACAGCAGGTCTGCCGACAGCTAAGGTAGGGGGTCAGAGTGCAGAGCCTCATGCTCAGGAAAGCAGCCCTGGCTTTATTCCCTGGGTAAGCAAGAGAGTAACAAAGAAATGTACTTGTGCAAGCAGTCTTTGCGTAGCTAAGTATGTGAACAGGGCTTTCTGAGCTTGCCCACCCTTTACTGCTTTTACTAATTTGTCTTAATGGACATTTCATTAGCTCAGATTGTTTGCTTAGAGTAAGTAGCCTGATTGAACTGAGTAAATATGAATCTAACTTAAAGCATCAGTGTGTTGCTATGCTTCAGAGTTATTTTCCCACAAAATGAAATTAGATATTCAGGGGCTGAAATTACATTATTTGCTATGTAGAAGGACTGGCTTATACTGTAGTTTCTTTGTACGTTATTCAGATATGAGTTCTGCCTGGTTCAGGAAGAAGCTTTGTAGTCATGCCCATATTTGCCATTTATGATGTACCCTTGTTTGCTATGACTAGGATATTTTTTAAGTGTGCTGCTTTTGTTTTTGTTTTAAAGTTATAAATGCAGAATTCAGTTGAAAATGTCTTGGGTGACATTTTTCTTTTGTTTACGAAGTAAGCTGATAAAATAATTATTAAAGACAATGTATAGTTAATGAATAGAACCAATTGCTTTTGGTCACCTTGATCTTCTACATTTAGGGCTTTATGAAAGAACCATTTTTTCATGCCTTTTATTTGTAGATTAGTAAAAAAAAATCTTGTAACATTATAGTCTATTTGTAATAAATTTTTAAATGAACTAATATAAAGCTGAACTTGTTAAATAAGCTGAAATGGAAGAAATGAAATGCAATCTCCTTTTCTGCAAGTGCAGAAAGGCTACAGGTCTCAGTACCTGTAGACTCGAGTTGCATCTGCTTACACAAAGGTTCTCTCTGTGTTCAGCAATTTGACTTTATTTTCAAACTGAGTACAGCCAGAATATTTTCTGAAATTTGGAAAGGTTATTTGAACTGTAGATTGTTAAGTCTGATTAAATTGCCTTAATTTCAAATAGTTATTTTTTTTTAAGAAAGCAATTTAAATTTCAAATACGTATATATTTAAAGGTCATCTACTACCTGAGTTAACTTGTGTTACTATAGCGTATTTTTTGGAAGTGGTCAGACTGGTGACTTACAGGATTTGATCTGGGCTGTGGAGAGGCTCCATTGGCACGCTGCTGTCGTCTTGGACGACACTCAGAATGGCTGTTTAAGTGGGACTTCTGCCTTGATGGGATTATTCCTGTGCCAGGAGTGGCCTGACCCATATAATATAGCCTGAGTTGCTTCAGCAGCTTCCAGACAGTGCAGAACGGTGCCAAATGGCATGGATAGATATGAGGACAAATGTTCTAAAAGTGTAATCCAGCCCTCAAGGGTAACCCTGTTATTCCCTAGGATACATATCCTGGCACGGTTGGTTTTGTTGTTTTGTTGCAGTCTACCATGTGGGCATGTTAGTTAATTCAGGTTGATTGGCCTTTAAGTTCTATCAAGTTATTTAGTCATTTGCCTAAGATTAGGTGGCATTTAGGGCTGGTTTTAGAAGACTGAAATTAGTCCTTGTTACGTTGATATCTTTACAATTTTTCACTTGTTTACATGACAAAAGTACCGTGTGATTTGATGTACTTGGTAGCTTTGGTGGGGTCTGGGTCAACAGAAATGGGTTGACCAGAGCACAGAGCATGTTGTGTAATTTCAATCCCATTTGCCCATCGTGACTGGTATTGTAAGTGGTTGTAAATCTGTCATCAGGGGGATCATCAGACTGATGTAAATTGGCCAAGTGGAACAATTCTTAACCAAAATATTTTCCTTTGCAGAAAACATAGCATTGTTGGCAGAAACAGCTCTGAGATTTCTGGAGTTAGTACAGCTGAAAAATCTGAACATGGAAAATGAACCAAATGGTGAAGAAATGGATGAAACGTCTCACCCTAGTGATAACTATGACACAGGTAATGTCACTTCTACTTACCTTGCCTGCTTATAATAGCAGATCATGGCCGAAAGCTCCTAGTTAGCACTGATCTTCCCATTTAATAGGAAGACTAAGCTTAAAGAGATGAAGAAGAATGCTTTGCCTCTGCCAGCCCCAAAGCGTGTGTGTTACTGCTTCACGCAGAAAGATACCTCTGTTCTGAACATTGTGAAAGACAAGTATATAAATGAGCACACTTTTCTTCTTCAGAAGTTCTCCAGGTATAACTGATGCTGGCTGCATATCCAGCTTCACTCACAGTCTCATGAACAAGTCAGCTGCAAAAACGTCTGTATTCCAAATAACCATTTCCACTGAAGTGGCAGGCAGTGTTAGCTTTGAAAAACCTGTCTAATTCTAGCATAGTCATAGTACTGTATTTTTCAGTTGTTCTTCCTTTTCTATTCCTATGCCTGGCAATTTTTGTCTTTTTGCCTGAAGATGTTGAATGTATGGATGCCAGTGGGCAGTAACACTGCTGTCTGTGCTATTGTAACTGTTACACAGAGAAGGAGTTAAAATCCTAAGGATGGCTTTTATTTTTTTTTTCCCTTGGGAAGGAGGGATGGTAATAAGTGACCTGTGTGTCAGCTTCAGTGCCTTTTAGCAATGCATAGATTTCCAGAACAATGCTGGGCAAGCCTTCGAAGCTGGGAAGAGTTCATGGTTAAAAACTGTCATATATCTTTTGGGCTAAGTAGATCAATCTGTGACTAATCATAATTGGTAAACATCCCACACATACTCCACTTGGTAGGGAAAAAGCCATGTTTCAATTATCTCTTAACTATTTGCAGAATGACACTTCAAAAAAACCAAAACGAACCTACCAAAACCAAACATAAAAAAATCCCCTTCAAGTTCCTTCACATAAGGCATGGGGTGCTCAGAATTGCTGGGGAGTGGGAGAGGAGGCCCCATTGTACAGGCTGTATTTCTAAGAAATACCATCCCCTATCCCTCAAAATAGCTTGGAGATGAAAGAAGTAACTCAAGGAACAAAGAAGTTTGAATAGGTTTTTTTTTTTACCCTTTTAGAAACTAAGCATGAGAAATTTGAACTGAGGAAGCATTTTTCTCATGTGACTGACAGACAGAGTCACGATAGAAAGGAAATTAGCTTGTCTTCTGACTGCAGGCAAATGGTAATCACCCCTGCAAACCTGGGACAGCAGTGGCTGAAATTTTTGTGCTGCTTGTTTGAGAACTTCCCTTGTACGGCTTTCAGTAATAGCCAGTGTATTAACAATTCCATTATTTCCATTTAATAGAAATTTTTTTGTTGTTGCAATGTGGAGTAGAAGCCACAAGGTCATCTTCAAATTTTTTCTCGGTGGTGTTAGGGTAAATGCTGATATTTAATGAAATTGGAAGTACTCACTTTTTCAAGTACTGTTTATTCCTCTCTGTATCCTTAATGAAGCCAATCTATCTACCTAACTAAAAAGATACTCCTGATCTGTTGTCAGTTCACAAATTTTGAAACTCAGTCAAATAAACATAGGAAACCAGAATTGCCTTGAAGCATTTTGTTTACTGTTGTAACATTGCTGCTGACTCATTCTGATGCTTCTTCACATCTACGTTTCACCTATATATATAATGAGATGGATCATCTTAGTTGAAGTTATGACAAATTTAGAATATATTGCTCTGGTAAGAATGCCCATCTCACTGAGTCAGGTGTTCTTCAGGATGACCTATCGGTGTAACTCCTTTGGCAGCAGGTAGTACACATGCATATATTGTGTCTCACCAGCCTAAATGTTCATCCTGTTGTCTCTTGCAGAGTTGCAAGCCTTACATGAAATGGTCCAGCAGAAAGTTGTGACTTTGCTAAGTGACCCAGAGAATATCGTGAAACAAACACTGATGGAAAATGGAATAACACGTCTCTGTGTCTTTTTTGGACGTCAGAAAGCCAATGATGTTCTTCTGTCTCATATGATCACTTTCTTAAATGATAAGAATGACTGGCATCTTCGAGGAGCTTTCTTTGACAGCATTGTTGGTAAGTGTTTGGTTTCAGCCAGACAGAGTAGAGAGATAATAATGTAAATAAATTAATTTTTGCATATTCTGGAAACTGTTAACAGTCATATAAAAGTCCTTTCTTAAAAAAATTTCTATAATTTATGGGAAAAGACTTTGCTGAATTATTGGGTGTAAATGTTTCCTTAGGGAGTGAAGACAAAACAATGTAAATACAAATACATTTTTTTTTAGTCCAAATACTTAACACAAATGAGACTGAGGCATTTAAGCCTAGGTTAGATTAAAGTGAAAAATAAACTTTAAATGCTATTTTTTTGAGTCTTTGCTAAAGCCACTAACTCAAAAAGCTAAATTATGACAAGTAAATACTAAGATTTCTGCAAGCTGTCTAGTAGATGCCACATGTGTGCATGGTCCCATTAACTTCAGTAGACCTGCTCATACAATGAAAACTATGCATTGGTATAGGCTAAAATTTTAATTTGAAAAAAATTTTAGTGCCTTAAAACCTCACTTAAAGATTCCTGTCAGGTCAGAAAACTTAATAAAAACTTTAAAAATCTTACTTGCAGCTGTTAACTATATCTAATGTTGCATATATGTGGGAAATTATTCCACAAGACTATTGCTGAGAGTCAATGCTCTGGATGTGTGGCTCAAGAAAACTTTCCGATTGCAGTAGCTGGGGGGAAAGTAGTACTTCAGGTACATGGGCAAGAAAACCAAGCATGATCAAACTTCCAGCAGGGCCATTATGGTAGGCACATGTTCCGTTATGACTGGAAGCCATAAAATGCTGAGCTGGCAAACCCTGCCAAGATGTGATGCCAATAACTTGCCAGAATTTGTTTAGAAGGAGCAGTGGGGTAGCTAAAGCACAGGCACAGTATCCTGGCTTCTTGCAAAAGACATGTAGAGAGATGTGAGGCAATTAAGTGTAAAAGTCAAGACATGTTAACTTATATTTTTAACTTCTCCTCTTCCAGTATCTGTTCAAAACCTCCACAGAAGAATTCAGAAAAAGTTCAAAATTTATATTTCTGTTTTACACTGTTTTACTTAAAGCTTTTGCACATCTTTAAAACTGAGCTCTCTAACTCATGTTTAAGTATATGGAGGCACTGCTGCCTATGGCTGTGGGCAGATGTCCTTCTGTAAAAGTGGCACTGAGGGAATTTCTCTTACCTGTACTATTTCTCCCTTATTCCTCTCTTCCTTTTAGCAACTGGTTGCAAAGCCCAGCATTAATACATGAGCAAGTATATCGATTATTACCTTATTAGAGTAAAAGTGATAAAGCTATTTTATGTTTCATATTGATTCTGATGGGAAGACATTGAATTTTCTGTTATTTATCAATCCCAAATAACTGGGTTAGAAGCAGAGGCAGTTACAGTCTATGCTGTGTACCACATATGACAATAGCAACAATAAGCCTGAGCTATTCAATGAAAAACTAATTTTTTTCTCTTGAGAACCATCAGAGGAGCTGCCCATTTGTTTGTGGGAATGAATGTTAGCTTGATGGATTTAAAGCTAGAGGAAAGATCAGAAATCCAACAAGGACCACCTCCCTGAACGTTGCCAGAGATTAATTATTGTAGGTGGATTATCTAATCCAAACAAGCAATTCCAGATGACAGTTTCATGTGGCCAGTGGCTAGTTTTCATGTGGGAAAGGAAGAAGAATAGGAAAACAGTTTCTCTTACTGTGATGCAGTTGATATATTTTTGTCCAGCAGCTTCAAAGGAGTTACTTTCATTTTGCTTTTGATCTTGCCTTCTTTCTAAGATTTTGAAATATATTTTAAAATTGGGTTTATTTTTGAAACTAGGGCCAAGGTGGTTTCATGATGGCAAACAATTTGAGACTCGTAAACTAAACAGCAAATCTTGCAGCCATTTCAGGCTGGAAGAGTTTTAGAAGATTGTTCTGAAAGTTCCTTTTTGACTATAAGTGATTCTTTCCTTTGTGGCTAAGTGAATGTATGTTATAGACTTTCTTTGCTGATAATTAGTCCAGTGTCCCATTCAGTCTTTTCAGGAGTCCGAGTGATACTCAAATTACAATCACTGCTAAGTTAAAAGACAAAATCCTGCTAACAGAACCTTTCATTGTTGTTCACTTTCCTTTCCATGTACCAATGCAGGCACTGCCATCAGTAGCACTGCTGGTTTTGCTTTCCTGTTTCAGACTTCTGCTGGCCAGCTGTGTGCTGACATCTATGCCTGGCATCTGGAAGGACCTTTGCAGATTCAGGGATCTGCTTTTATCAAGCAGTTTTCTGAATATTGGTCTAACTTTGAATGAAAAGCAGCAGCTTTTTTTTTTTTTTTTCTACTGACTAATACCTGTTTTGAGAAGTCTCTGTGGGATAGCAATTTTAAACTTTAGGAAACACAAGGAAGTGCTGCTTTGGATTTTTATATGTTCTTTTTATGTTTCAGGTGTTGCTGCTTATGTTGGCTGGCAAAGCTCATCAATACTGAAACCTCTGCTTCAGCAAGGTCTCAGTGATGCTGAAGAGTTTGTCATTTATAAAGCCCTCAATGCTCTTACTTGTATGTGCCAGTTGGGGCTCTTGCAGAAGCCCCATATTTACGAGTTTGCTTGTGATATTGGTAAGTACTACATAAAGCTTCACTGTCAGCTTAGCTGTCCCATATGCAAACCTATAGTACTATTTTAGAATCTATTCAAAACGGTGTTAATGAACTATTGCTAGTTGGACCTTGTTAGTGCTCAGAACTCTAAAATAATAATTTTGGTGGAACAAATTGGAAGCATTTTCTCTGATTTTTATATAGGACAGCAGCAAACAACACTTAGTTTAAAACCTCTCTGCTTTAAGATCTTTCCTTGTTCTTCATGCCAACCACCTATAAAGAAAAACTTCTGGTTACTTCTGGAAGTTGAACAGGCACATAAATTGCAAACTCTTACTGATCAGCCTTTGATGAAGGGGGGAACCCAGTTCTTCGGACAATATGTGATCCTTTCTTACCCTGTTTCTAACCTCATAAAAACCCATTTAACTCAATAGAACCTTGAATACAGAGTTGGTTTCTCCTTCCTCATTAGGCTTATCGGTTTAATTTAGATGTGCCCAAGATTTGCCAGCTATTTATAGAAATGAAAATACCAACTGATCTTTTGAGATATAGTCTGCTTCTTCCTAATGTTATTGCTTTTCAAAAGCACTCAATTTGGGGCAAATGATCTGTGATTACATCTCATGACTAGATGCAGTCCCTTGATTACAACCCACATAATTGAGATGGACTTCTGAGTTTGATAATCTTACAATTCAAGTAGTGACTATTCAAGGAAGAGAGGGCAAGAAGGAAGGAATAATGTGTTTACTTAAAAAGAATAAATCACTGGTATTAGGATTCTCCATAATTGTCCAGAGTAAGGTTGAGATTTATTTTTTTATTAGTCTCTTTTGTAAATCTGGAGTTGACAATTAGGGATTGCAAGGAATAAATAGGAAAAATATGCTTTTTGGCAACAGCAAGGAAACTGAGCAGCACAGGCACAGTGAAGTCCATGAACTAATTTTCTCAGTATGAGTGTTTTAACCTTGGTGCTCTGCAGGAGCAAAGACTTAGTTTGGGGGGTAATTCTCGGGGAAGGAAATGGCTTCACAGGCCACCATGTACAGGATGATCCCTTCTCTTTAATATGAACGATGTATTTTAACAGCCTAATTTTCTTTCAGCACCTTTCCTGTGTCATCCTAATCTTTGGATACGTTACGGTGCAGTTGGATTTATCACTGTAGTAGCACAGTATTTGAATATTGCTGATGTCTACTGCAAGCTAATGCCATACCTCCATTCTTTTATCACACAACCAATAATACAGGTAAGACTTCAAATAATACTAATGTGAATATATCCTGACTAGTCATAATTCTTAAGTCTGTCTTGGCCATGGTCCTGGCTACAAGAACAGGGAAAGAGCATGGAGAGAATGTGATATGACCAAAACACAGAAAGATATTATTTTCATGAAAGGAGAGAAGTAGAATCTAGATTATTGGCACAAAAATTATTGCACATGATTAAGTCCCTACATGATTTTTTGTTATTGTAAGTTTGAAAGCATCTCTTCAGGATTGAGCTGGAAACTGGTTTTTAGAACATGCCTTCAGAGGAAGAGATTGTGTTTTATATTAATATTTGCAGATGTCCAGTTACTGACTTTCAGGCTAGGAAAAAAAATCACAAACATTATAGGCATGAGATGACAGCATTTACTGCTAGATTTCCCCGTGTTTATATGGACATCATCCTCCTCCATGTTGACTGGTCTCTCTTTTTGAATTGCAGATAGATAAAGAAATAGTCCTGCTAAGTGTACTTAAAGAGCCTGTTAGCCGTTCCATATTTGATTATGTCTTAAGATCAAAGGATATCACAAGCCTCTTCCGACACCTTCAGATGCGTCAGAAGAAAAGGAATGGTGCTCTCCCTGACTGCCCACCCCCAGAGGACCCTGCCATTGCACAGCTGTTGAAGAAGCTACTTTCACAAGTGATTGTTTTTTATTTGTACTATCAAAGTCAGGCTTGAGATTCATGGGCTTGGTATGTCTCCACAGACACTAACCTTGCAGTTGCTGGTCTGAGGTTCTGATCTTGCAAACCATTGACTTCACTGATTTCAGTATATGCTTGTAGGACAAAGTTCAGAAGTTAAGGAAGATTCTGAAAAGATCTGCCAGAAATAGGGCAACCTTACATTTGGATTTCCCAAATACATCCTCATTTTAAAGACTTCAGTTGTATGTCTCAGATTTCTGACACATCTGTGATGGTATCAGTGTTACAGAATATGTGCTGTGTATTGTGTTGGAGAGAAGAGTACACATTTGTTGAACAGATAGACAGGCAAGTAACACTGCAAAAGCCAAAGGGAGCTGGAAAGTGTTGAGGCTTGTATGTGACGAAGGGAACACTAAGAAGCACCCACACAAAGTAGTGAGAACTGGGAAGAGGAAGGACTGCAGCTGAGGGGAGGGGGGTGTCATGTTTGGTTTGGTTCCCCCCCCTCCCCCCGCCTTTTTTTTTCTTATGGCTTGTAGGCTGTAAGCATGGCCTAGGTGGCAACAAAGCAGATTGCACCAGACAGCGATCTGATATTAAATGCTGTTTTGCCCTTTCACTATTCCTAGTCCTGTTCCTGAGGATGAAAGATATTCTTATACTACAGCAGCTTACCCAAAGTCTTATATGAGTGATAGACTGATGTCTTGAATTCTGGACATGTGCTCTCTCCTTCCACTTCTGAGCCAGTTGTTAATCTTACTGCCTCTTACATCTTCATGCCTTGATGCATGTTCTTGTTCAAAAGTAAATAATAATATCTTTTCTTTTATTCTATAGGGGATGACTGAGGAGGAAGAAGACAAACTGATAGCACTGAAAGACTTTATGTTAAAATCAAATAAAGCTAAAGCCAATATAGTGGATCAGAGCCACCTGCATGACAGCAGTCAGAAAGGGGTGATTGACTTGTCAGCTCTGGGAATAACTGGGAGACAAGTGGATCTTGTTAAAACAAAGCAGGAGTCTGACGACAAACGTGGTTGGTATATGTTGTGGTCTGTATAGCTAAAGTATAGCCTTTCTTTCAGGGTCAGAGAATTAAGTCTTTAATTTACTCAGCAAGTGTTCTCAGTAATTCAGCCTACATAAATATCACCATCCTCACTGAGTTTGCAGTAAGAAAATTACTGCTGCTATTTGAAATGTGAGGTGCTGAAATGCTCTCTGGATCAGTGAAAGATGGGGATATTTTGCCCCTGAGAGTATTTGAATTGGTTTGACTGCATTTGCAGTAGTAATATGCATGGGATGTTTAGCTGATTGTGACAAACAGGACTGTAGTGACCCATGGTAACAGTGTAAATTATGAAGGTTACATTTCTGATATCTCTGTTTCTTCTCAAGAAGTGATGAGCTCTTTAACTGTGAAAATCCAGGATGTTTTCATGAGGTAGCCTGGAGAAAACTGAGGCCTAGGTGTGATGCTGAAACAGGCTGGCACTGAGGAGTGCCAACTGTTGCTCACCCACCAAGTATGTGGGGTTGACCTTAGGGTTCTTTAGCTACTCATCCACACCCATTTTACTTTGTTGCCTGCTCCTCTTTCAGCTTGAAAAACCTCTTATATTTCCTTGTTCAGCTTTGAAATCCACTTGCTGCTAACTCTATTCCAGTTCTCTGTATCCTCAAAATACTTCTCTTCCAGACAGTGAGCTTCCTCTCTTGTCTGTCACGCTTGTAAGGCTCTCCTGTGTACACCACTGATAGGTTCTGTGTTTTCAGATTTAAAAATACAGAAATATCTGCAAACCAGGTAGCTATTGCCATCTTATTTACAGACTTAAGATGCTAATTCACAATTGTTTTGCGTATCATTTTAAAGGAAAGTACTTAAGTACAGGATTTTTCAGGTTTTTGCATCCTGTGGAGTGAGGAGTGGACAGGATTTAAAAGTTAGTATATGAATCTGTATTTGAACTGATTGACTTCACCCCAGACTGTCACCTGCAAAGTCTTCATGCTTTTAACTTCTTCACTGACTTTGTCCAAATTTAATTTTCCCTATGTTTTCATTTTGCTTTCCATATTTTACAGTTTTAAGTGACTCCAGAGGAATGCTGAAAATAAATAGATTTCCTATTTACAGATAACATTCCTGAATCTACAGGTGATGTTGTGATTGTGATGGAAAACTGATTGTATTTGACACTGACAATGATTTGCATACTGTGCTGTTACAAATTTACCCGTCTTATGCCAGTAATGGAGTAACTCTCATAAGAAAAAATTGTCCTGTGGCGTCTAATCCTGCAGCCTTCTAGATGCAAAAATTTCTCCATACTGGAATGATTTAGTGCATAAATCAACTGTAGGATTAAGAAGGTTATAAACAGAGCGCTTTCCATGTGTGTTCTGTTTGCCTCATAAATCCCTGTCAGCTGGCTTAAACAACCTAGCATTATGTTTTTCTCTATTAACTTTATAAATAAAAAAAATGGCACGTAAACATTGGACTCACATGTAGTCTGAAAGTAATGACCAGCCTGAGTGAATGTTGTCATGATTATGGTTTTTTTCCTCTCCCTCCTCCTCCCTGCTGATTGCTTATAGCTAGAAAACATGTAAAGCAAGATTCAAATGTAAATGAAGAATGGAAAAGCATGTTTGGGTCCCTGGAACCAACTAACATCTCCCAGCCAGTACCCAAAGGACATGGGCAAACTACTGATCCTGAAGCCATCCAGGCCGGGAAACCACTTCGTTCGGAGTCCTCAGCTGGCATTTGTGCCACTTTGTCATCCTCCCCACAGGTATTGCTGAAACATACTATCTTCGCAACTTAAACTGAAATGATTCAATTGTTTTAGAGCCAAGTGGTACTACAGGGATGTGATGGTTTGTTTTGTTTGGAGGTTATTTTACACTGGTACTATTCTCTGGCGTCTTCTCCAGCTGAGTAGCTGACTTTCAAGTTCTTATTTTTAAAATAGGGATTGAGAGAGGATGGAAATAAATTTGGTCACTTGAACAGAAAAGCTTCACTAACAAATAGTTGCTTTGCATGAAGCGATGGGGCTTTGTGGATTAGCTGCTTATTAGGTAAGCTGTTCTGGCAGGAAAGACTTTTCCTCAAATTGCATGCCCTGATACATGTGGGAAGACAAGAGCTGTCATGATTTTAACTTGGAACTGGTGTATCACATCATAGCTGCATTTAGACATCTCATACCTGTAACACTTAGTACTGGCTACAGAAGGATGGACTGGGAGCCCTGCAGGCTGTGGAGTCATCTCTTGACAGTGAACACTGTTTTCTGTTTGGTTTCTAGTTGGAGATTAACTTCTGCTAACTGCTACAGGGAAACGCTTCACACTTTTATTTTGAAGCCCAATATAAACAAAGGATTGTTCAAGAGCTAACCTGTAATTCTGTCAGTCTTGAGGGCAATAACTGCTTCTGTAATAATCACATTAAGAGGTGTGCATGGCACATTACAGTTTCTACAAATAGAATACAGAACAGACTAGGCAAACAGGGTAGAATAAGTGAATGGTTAAGCTTTTCTATAAATAATAATTTTCACTATTTTTAATTGTTTTCATGCAAGCATGAAATTTTTAAAATGCTAATTCATTGCTAATTGATTCAATAAAAAAGATTTTTCTACTTTTCTTCAGTGTGATCCAGTAATCTTAAGAGCAGGATTTATCTGTGTGTGGAATGTAAGGCATATATTTTTAAGTACTTATCTCTTACAGGCATCTGATGGAACAGTTTTTCAACCCAGGAAACTGACCATGCAGGTACTGAGCAGTACAGCATCCCCATCTACACACCAGTTACGCATCACCACTTGCAAAACTGAACTTCAGCAGTTGATCCAGCAGAAGCGAGAACAGTGTAATGCAGAGAGACTTGCCAAACAGATGATGGAGAATGCTGAGTGGGAGAGCAAGCCCCCACCTCCAGGTAAATCACAGGCCACTGAAGCTATTATAAAAAAAAAATAAAAAAAAAAATCATTTGAGTCAAAACATCATTGTGTCAAGGAAAAAGTGCAAAAAATGAGGAAAAGAGGAAATTATTAGTTTACAAAACGTGCGTGCTATGCAGAACATCTATTTGGCAAAATACATGCATGACCTATGAAAAAGGGTCTGGAACCTAGATCTTTACCTTTGCAGTAACTGACCCAAACCACTGGTCTGAAGCCCAGGTTGTGCACTCTGTTCTGGTCAGTTTTCTGAAGTGGGTTGTTTGTAACCAGGTATATGCCAGATAACTTGCCATCCTGTAACAGCCTGTAGCTTGATTAGGGCAAGCGGAGAGACACTTGGGAAATGTATTTTGTCTGGGGTGGCTTCAGATTTTCAGGCATCCTGTGAGTGTTGTAACCTCTTGGCCAGGTTTTCTTACCCAGTGGCACACATACTGGGGTGGGCTGTTTGAGCTGCCCTTGTTTACAAAGGAGCCTGTCCCAGCCAGCAGTGGTGACAGTGGCACAGTGCCCAGCCATAGAGGAGATGTGTATTCTCGTACTACATTGTTGCTTTCAGAAGGGAAGGAGAGACAAGGATTACCTCTTGTTCCTCCTTGTTCTTCCCTGGTAGCAACACTCAGGTTCTGCTAATTAGGGCTCTGGCAGCCACTCTGGGAGAATATGTACAACTTTAAATCACAGTCATCTTCCTGTGGCCATAATTGAAATTTCGAAGCTCCAAACTGAGATTGGGATTTACTCAGATTAGTCCTCAGCATTTTCTGCTGGCGTTCTCCACGCCATGTTCTTGTTGCTGGGTAACCCATATGGAGGTGTTTAAGTGGCCTCTACTAATGGGTGTTCATGTGCTTAAACTCCTGATGTTGACAGCAGAGTCTGTACCAGCTAGGCTTGTAGTAATCAACACAGCGATGCTAAAGTCTTTTGGGAAACCTAGCATTAAGCATACATATCTGGGTGTACACAGCTGCTGTGTCAAGTTAAGGGAAGTAGTAGAAAATCATCAGGAAAATGCTCCAACCAGATAGTATTCGAACATAGCTAACTTTGACTGGCTAAGCCACGCGTTTGTCTTCTGAAGAGAGTGTTACAACGTATGAAATAACACATCACAGTAGAAGCAGATGACCTGCTCTGCCACGCAAGTGTGTGCCAGAAGAATGTTCTTATTTAAAATTTGTGTCTTATTCTGAAATTTGCTGTGGTCTGTCCTTCACTATCTTCATCTGCTGTTAATCCTTTGCTAAAGTAGATGCCTGTTAGAAGTGCAGCCAGATACTTCTGCATTGCTTATTTCAGAGGAGGAAACATCACACAAATGCGGGCAATTTCTTGGCCAGAGTTATTTCATGGCAGCTCAACTCCTCAGTTTCTTTTTGAAGGACTGAAGTAAATTTTCTCTGGGATTTAGAAGAGCTGTTACTTCATTTTATTAGGTATGTAAGGCTGACAGTGTAGCATGTAGTGCAACACTAAGCCTGTCAGTTCAAGCACTCTACAGACAATCTAGGGGCTTAAGTCTGTTCAAACGTGTTGCTCGTTATGTGCATTTTGGGCATATATGGGATTGCCATTTGCAGCACAGCAGTCTGCATGCTGGTATCTGTACAAAGTCTACATAGAAGGGCTCTTTGTGATTTCACTGAGTGTACATGGAACCCTTACCCAGATCTGCCAAGAGGGTTTAACTTAGAATTGAGCAAATGGGCTTTTGCCTTTAATGTTTAAAATGCCTTAGCTCTGTTTTCAGTGCCTTCCATGCTTTGTAGCTGTAATGACTATATCATGTTATAGCTGTTGGTGGATGGGATCAGAGAGATTTTCATGTTCCTAATTAACTTATGAAATCAACACCAAAATTTATGGTTTTGTTTTTCCTTGTAGGATGGCGTCCCAAAGGATTGTTGGTAGCTCACCTTCATGAACACAAGTCTGCGGTGAACCGTATTCGGGTCTCTGATGAACACTCCATTTTTGCCACCTGCTCAAATGATGGCACAGTGAAAATCTGGAACGGCCAAAAAATGGAAGGAAAAACCACTACAACCAGGTAGCTTTAAAACTCGTGGGTTTTGGGGACTGCTATTCTAGAGTGCAAAGTAGAGTGGGGAGCAAAATATGAATCACTTGTGCTGGAGATATCAGTAATGAAATATACTGGTCTTCCTTGCACATGAAGCTATAAAATATTAGGTTGCTGTTTCAATTAGTTAATAAAAGAAAAAAATGCTAGGAAATGCAAAGGGATTGCTTCAGAGTTGTATTTACAGGCTTTTTGGTTTCATTTCTATACGTACATAAATATATTCTGGTGCTGCTGTTTAAAGCCATCTGAGTTTTTTGGAGCAAATTAACTTTATGTTTAACTGTCTCATCCATTGATACTTGATGCAGGAAAGCTGTATTGCTGGTTGAAACACAGGTGGTATGGTATGCTACTTCGATATAGATCTAGATTAGGCTTTTATTTTACTGGTAAACAGATGTGTGCTTCTGCAGTTGGAGACTGTTATAACCTAGATGTTCAAAGATGGAGAGTTAAGCTTGAAGAGGCAACACAGGCTTTGTTGCTTTCTGATTTTGGAACACTCAGAAAATGTTACTTTCAGAGCACTCTTAAGAGCCATTGGGTTTAAGTAGGTGTTTGAGAGAAGTAATTTTTTCTTTCTTTCTTTTTTTTTATTAAAAAGTGCGACAAAAAAGTTTCCTTTTTTTTCCTCTCCTTCTCTCTCTCTCCCTCTGTACTGTTTAGATCAATTTTGACATACTCTCGCATTGGAGGACATGTAAAGACACTTACATTCTGCCAAGGCTCGCATTACTTGGCTATAGCTTCGGATAATGGTGCCATCCAGCTTCTTGGTATTGAAGCTTCAAAGCTCCCTAAATCTCCTAAAATTCATCCAATACAAAGCAGGTATGTACTTAAACCGGTTAAATCTCACCACAGATCTCAAGCTGTTACTATACTCCTCGATTAGATTCCTTGATTTGCTCTAGGCTTCCTGCTGGCTGAGCCCAGGCTGTATTGGAAGGCTGTACTCCCATGATCTTATCTTGCTTCATAAAGAAAGGTTGAAAGACAACTGTGCAGGACTGAGAAATCATAGCTCTAGGTTATTGGTGCCTCTGGTGTCACTGGACTCATTATAAGCTTGAAATAGTCAGTCTGAATAGTTCTTGTATTTATGCACTGGAATAGGTAGTTTCTTACCTCCTCTATTACAACGTTAATACTTACAAGGTAATTTTGGAGGTTCTTTTACAGGTCACTAGATAAATGTTTACAAACGTACAACATGTGGCTTGGCCTCAGACCTGCGATTTTTTTCTCTTAGGTTTTTAATGTGAGTAAGGTGGCAAAGATACGGGGGATGGGATACTATTTAGGGAAGTCTTTGGGGGGTGGTTTAGCTTTTTCTTACCTCTATCCATGTGAGCAGTTTCTGAATATTTAGCACTGATTGAACAGCTTAATCTTCCAGCTTGAGTGAGGGACATGTCCAGGCCCCAGCAAATCTAGCAACCATCTCAAAGACCTCTTTTCTGTCTAAAGTAAAAGTAACGTATCTGTCTCAAATGTTCTCTTTTATTTGAGGTTAAGTTCAGAAATTAAATAAGCCAAATCTAACGGAGACTGAAGCTACAAACTAGATTTTTCCTTTTGCTATACACTGCATTTGTGCCTGAAGAAGGTGTCCATTTGCGCACACAGTAAGTGATTGAAGACAGTGCTGGCAGTGTAACATGGAGAGGGGTGTTCCTGCCTGTAAACTCTGGGTAGATGAATATCTGATAAACATGAGGTATGAATGGGAGAGAAATATCAAACACACTTGAGACACCCAGAGCACAGAGCTATGTTTATGTTTGTAAAGAGCTGCTGACAGCATTTTAATAGCCTGTAGAAGCCTTGTAGGACCTATCAGCAGAAAGGTTTGAGAGAGCATAAGCATCTGTTGTACTAAAATTGGAAAGTTGTTTCTGGCAGATGCCTTGAGAAGTGACCTGAAGAGGAAAATGCTATTCAGCATTAGCTATTGGAAGGAGTTTTAAACTTGGAGGCAATCATATCTGTTTCTAAAGTAGTTTATTCTTTTAACCCAGGTCCTTAGATCTGAAGGATGATGGCTGTGTGGTAGATATGCATCACTTCAATTCAGGAGCCCAGTCAGTACTGGCTTATGGTACAGTTAATGGATCTCTAGTTGGATGGGACTTGAGGTCTAGCAGCAACGCTTGGACACTGAAACATGATTTGAAGTTAGGCCTCATAACTTCATTTGCTGTGGATATACACCAATGCTGGCTGTGTATTGGTAAGCCTATATTTCTTGGTAGCTTCTCTTTCACTCTTCTGGTTTTCCTTTACAACAACTATAGCTCAAGCTTTTGCTTGATCTGATTCAACTAGAATATGCTTTTCTCAAACAAGAGGAGAGAAATACCTCCTGATCTATTTGTGGGAGGTATTCTGCCCTCTAAGTATTTGAGGCTGAAGCCACCTCGCTAGGAACAGAGTACAAGGATATGGGCAAAACCCCCATATATTTATTCCTCTGACTATGGGAAGCTTTCTCTCACCAGGAACAAGCAATGGTACCATGGCATGCTGGGACATGAGGTTTCAGTTGCCTATCTCCAGCCATTCTCATCCTTCCAAGGCCAGAATCAGACGCCTGCTCATGCATCCTGTCTATCAGTCCTGGGTAATTGCAGGTAAAAGACGTCTTAAACTTAGCTCACTGTTGCCAGAGATCGTGATTAAAGCAGCTTCTGTTTCAGCTTCTGCTTCAGGCCCTGGGGGGAGTTGTGGGGTTTGTTTTTTTTCCTTCCTTGTAGTTTTTCTTGTGCTTTGCCTGGGGAGAGGAAAAAGGGAAGGTTCATAGTTGTGTTCTGCCACTGTGCTCTTCCTGGCTTTTTGAAATTAGAGAGAGAAAGGGAAGGGGGGTGGGGAAATAGTGTTAAGCCATTAAGAAAATGACAGACAGCCTTTACAATTCTCATCTTCTGAGCATTACAGTTCTCATGAGGGTCCCTCCCTGCGTGCTGTCTACCACATCACTTTTTAAGGACAAAATTTTATAAAAGACAAAACCCAAAATCGTGACATACATTGAAGTTGATGGGAATTCTGCCACTGCTTTCAGTGCCTGTGTAGAGCAAACACTGAAAGGTTGTCCTGTTCTATTTCCCACTTGAATCTAACCCAGCTGTGTCATGGGTTAAAGCTTCAAAAATCTCCCAAGATTCCTCATCTGGTATGCTCACAGCTGCTTCGTCCTCACTTCATGTAGCGCTGTCTTATACTTTTAAGTGTTTGTGTCAGGAACACATTCTGAAATGGACAAGTGGCTTAAACTAATCCTACAATAACAAAATTGATAAAGTTGCTGTAAAACAAGAGTAATTTGAGTTTCATATTTTACTTACTTCTTAGGCTTCACTTCTTATTTTAGTTATTAACCACCCTGGGAGATAAAAATTATTGAAAAAATATGCAAATAAAGCAAGCTTCTCTGTGCTTTCTAGTTTTTCTTCCCTGCTAAAGAATAAATAAATGACAAAGTTCATCACTTTGGAATACTATTTAAAAGTCCTTGCCTGCTAGGTTGCTGCCAGACATGTAAACAATCGCTTGAACAGAATTCTTTGCCTGTCCACACTAAACAAGGGTGTGGAACATCATTGTAGTTGCTGAACTCTGTAACTTTGGATTGCTGTCTTACCTGCTCAGGAGTAATCTCTGAAGTCCCTGATGACCATGCTGAACAGACCATCCATCCTTCTCCAAGAAGAGTGAGAAGTTTTCTAGGGAGGAAACTGAGGTTTTAGTACCTTTTAAGAAGGGTTGAAGATTAAAGCAGGTTTCATTTAAGCTCTCTTAAATGAGGCACTTTCACTCTAGGGAAGCTTCTACTAAGCAGTAAAACCAACAAAACACATGCGTGGCTTTACTGCTAAAGCAAGACTAACACAAATGCTGCAGAGAGCAAGTGGAGAGTCTCTCTATATCATACCCTCTGTATCATGTCAGTAGAACACAGGTAGCGAGAGCCAACTGACCTGTTTTATATTTTTTGTGCATTGGAAATATCTTTCCTATAGCTGTTCAAGGCAATAATGAAGTCTCCATGTGGGATATGGAAACTGGCGATCGACGCTTCACTTTGTGGGCCAGCAGTGCGCCTCCTCTTTCAGAACTGCAGGTCTGGTCATGGGGTTTTGGGGTTGTTTTTTTGTTGTTGTTGTTTTTTTTTCCTCCTCCTGTTTCTGTTCTGGAGCTGGGGCTAGAACAACCTCAGACTCCGTGCTCTGCGTCAGTATAGTTACCTGTCTCTATGGCCTTGCCAGTTTGGCACCAGGAACTTGCCCTGGGATTTCTTTTGGCACCATAATTGTTTTGCTGTCAAAGTTAAATCCCCTTTGTAAAACAGTACTGTAACCTGAATCTTCATTGGTATCTTTCACTATCTCTGGAATGTACTTGTAACACTCACTCGCTATAGCCAGTCATGTTCTTAGAAAACCAGTGAGCTGGTCAAGCCTGTAATGATTATGGCAAAGGCAAAATGCATGGTATGGCATCTTGTACTTAATTTTACTTGTTGTTTCTGGGTTTGTGCATACTTCAATAAGCATCTGCTTTTTTGCATGTTTTTTCTGTAATATAATGCCATTACTACACTCAGCTGTTAGTTTAAAGCACGAAGTTCCTCCTCTTCAAGGAGTTAATTGGGGAAGGAGCAATCTGAGATATCTTTCTTAAAACACAAATATATACACAAAAATAACCACAGCTGTTTCTATGAATTTTGTAAATGCGGTTCTGGAATCTATCTAAACTTGAATTTGTACATGCTACAAAGATTGCATGTTCAGTTCATTTTGGTCACAGACTTCACACACAGGGAACTTGTGATTCAGGCTAGGTTTCTGTTACATGTCTGTCCCTTAATGCTTTCGCAGTATAAAAACTTGAGCATTCATGTGCTTTTCAGCATGATTTGCCTGCCTGATTCTGTTAGAAACAATCTCTCTCACTTGCCATCACTGAGAATATAATTTCCAAGATTCCAAAAGGCATTATGCAGACTTGTATCTGTTGCATTGCTCTGTGAAACATAACAAATAAAAGGAAGAAATTTGTCTTAATATATTAAGATGTGACCTGCTAACAAAGTAATTTGACATTGTCAGAAACATTTGGAAATTGGGTGGAGGGATGGGTGGATGAATGTGGTAAAGAATGCACTCTCTTTGTGAAGCATGGCAACAGCTATTGGTGATAATGTATTTTTATATATCCCTTTTCCCTACCAGCCTTCTCCTCACAGCATCCATGGAATATACTGTAGTCCAGCATCTGGTAATCCCATATTACTGACAGCAGGCTCAGACATGAAAATAAGGTAATAAAACCAACAATGTTTTTGTTTGACACCTTCCCCTCTACCCTTGCTGGTGTACTAAATTTTGCTAAGTATTGCTTAAATAAGCTCCAAGAAGACAAAACAATAATGCTGAAGATGTGTTTGTTAGTAAACATCAGTGAGATGAGAGAATTGTTCTCAGCAAAAGTAGTGCAAAACTCGGTGCTTCTCTGAAACACAATGCGTACCCTTCTGTAAAGTTCTTGATAGGCTGTGTGACAAGAAACAAAATAATAACTTGTGTAAGCTTGATATGACTGATTTCTCTGCATCACTCTCTTCCACTATGTGTAGAAAGAATGAGTGCCCACTCATTTTCATTGTAAGAGCAAGACAGCTTTTAAACAGCTGTATTAAGGTGATAAAATTTAACTTGATTTTGTTTGTTTGTGTTTAGGTTTTGGGATCTAGCCTACCCTGAGAGATCATATGTTGTTGCCGGAAGTCCTAATTGTCCATCTGTTTCCTACTACAGGAAGATAATTGAGGGCACAGAGGTGGTTCAGGTATTTTGCTGTGTTTGATAGGCACCTATTCTGCTTGCGTTTTGGATGGTGCTGTGGGTTACATTAATTGCATGATGGCTTTAATTATAACTATCTCACTCTTACCTTTTATGGATGGTGTCAGCGTTGCATTTTCAGGCAGTTAGGAAGAAGTTATTTTAAAATAAAAAATCAGTTGGTTTTGACAGAATTAGGCTTACCAAATAATACTTAACATGCAGAAGCCAGAGTCACATTTCTTTTGGGATATTGAAATCTGGTGTCTTAACACTTTTGATTTTGGTAAGTCTTTGGAATGTCTTTTGTGTAGTATCTTAGCAAAGCATTGTGAGACATATTGGGACCAAAATAATATGATAGCAGAACTCTGCAGTTTTTATTACATACTTCAGAGTGACTTTTGGAACTGACATTGTTGCTAGTTGTTTGCACAGTGTTTTGTGTCAGTGCAATTGAATGAATACTACTTCAAAGGTGACTGTTAAAAAAGTCCAAGTCAGTGGGGGTCTACCTATGCACCACGATATTTGAGTGTTTCCTGTGAAGTTCTTAATTATATTCATGCTATTGAAATAGTTTTTAGAACCATGGAAAGCTAAGATGTAAGTGTTGCTGTAGCTTCCCGCCCTACTCCCCAAAGGACTATCAAATCTTAGTAGTTACTATCATTGAAATAAATATGAGGAAAAAACATTCTTTTCCTAGTCAGAAGGCTATAATTTCAGTTCAGATTAAGACTTAGCAACTGTATGATGAAAAGAAATTAATCAAGGAGTAATTCTAAGAAAACCAAAGGGTGGGAGATTTTGGGTTGGGTTTGTTTGTTTGTTTTAAGAGGTTTTTTAATCTTTTTACAACCTAGTATATGTGATAATTCCCCTTTTCAAATGCTTACCTTTGTGTAAATAATATTTCTCACTTTGTACAGGAAATTCAAAACAAGCAAAAACTGGGTCCCACTGATGAGACCCCTCGGAAGGGTCCAGAGTCTCTGCCTGTTGGACATCATGATATTATCACAGATATCGCAACTTTCCAGACCACACAAGGGTTTATAGTAACTGCATCAAGGGATGGAATTGTTAAAGTGTGGAAATAAAAGTTGTACTAATATATAGTATGTAAATGTTTGTAATAAAGAAATAGTATTATAATAAAAATTTCAAGGACTGTTTCCAGGTCATGGAGTAGAATGGACTTTAAAGACTATAAAGGTTATCTGTATCCTACCACTCTGTTAGCAGTTCTTAATCATTTTTTTTTATTAAAGATGTTTGGTATCTACAGCATTTCCTTGAAATACCAAGCAGTCTATGAAGAAATTGGTTAGCCTAGTTTTGCCTACATTGTTCTTCAAGGCTATTTGGGAAAATGATTTAAAGACGTTCCATATTACACATTCTAAATGTGCAAAAAGCAAAGAGCTGGTCCAAGTACTTCAGTATCTGGCTGCCCCTATGCTGAATTTGAGAAATGAAATAAGAATCAGTGTACTAATGTGCCTGTACATTCTAATAACTATAATAAAGTCCACTTGAGCTTCCCTGTTTGGTACTTGGGTCTCTTTAAATGCATTGTTCCTCTGCAGTGATTCTGTAGTCTCAGCTGCCAGAGCCATTGAGCTGTTAATTGTAGTTTGAGATCAGCTTAACCTTGTGTCAGATCCTTAACTGTACTTTGTGCCTTATATCCACCTTGCTTTTGACTTGAGTCTAATCCTAAGCTCTGCTGTGGTGGGAGCCTAGAACAGCACCACTAGGATGGTGTTCTCTATCATTCAGTATTGATATCAGAAACAGTCAAAACACAAGGTGTCAGGAGGCAGTTCTGGAGGTCAGACAGGAGCAGTGACCTTTCTCACCAGTCTTCTACTGTCTGATCGAGCTTTTCAGTCTCCCTGTCTTAAGCTTTATCCTATGAGGTAACTCATTCTTTACCTGCATTTCCAGTTTCTGCTTTACAGGGACAGAAGGTTATTAACCCCTAAAACAGGTGATTCACCCCCTCTCCAGGGATGGACTCAGAAGGTCACTAGCAACAAACAGCACTAATTTGACATACAATTTTTGAGCATGGCTGGAAACAAATAGAAGCCTGCTGTTCTGCAGAGTGTCTACTGGAAGCAGGGAATGCTCTTGTGAATTGGGTTCAATGAAAAGACAATGCAAGAAATACATTCCTTGTTTAAAGAGTCTCAGAATTCACTGGAGAAAGAAACCTAACTAAGGATGACTGCTTTTAGAGACTCTACCTGCTTTTTGCTAGAGACTGCATTACTTGGATAATTTAGTGCAGCAGGCGGAAATTGCCTGAAGTTTTAACATGTTAAAAAGAGGAAGTGAGCTCACGAACAGTGTGACATTTCTTTGCACACCTTCTCATGATTTCTGCTCTCTGTTGTGCTACACAGTTTTTTCTTTGCTTGTATAGGGGAGCTGATACTGCATATGAGATTAAATATTTTGTCTCTCTATCTTGTATGAACTCAGTAATGAGGTAGGTTTTCTCAGTCCACTTGTATTGCAGAGTAGCAAGGAAAAGGGTGGTGAATCAAGTTTGTACTACTGTTGTATCCATTTGGCATGCAGTTCTAAACAGGTCCTTATACACCTGAAAGGAATCACCCCTTCAGCTACATTGGTTGGTTAATGGTTTTGCCCTTTCACAAAATAGTTCGATGAAAGAAGTAGAACGGGGCAGGGGCGGACGGGAGGGGCTAGGTATTGTAATGCACTGACACCATATGAAGCTTGTGAGATATTTTAAGTAGTATCAAACACAGGACTGTTTTGTATGGTGACTATCATAGAATGGTTTGGGTTGGAAGCGACCTTAAAGATCATCTAGTTCCACCCCCCCTGCCATGGGCATGGACACCTTCCACTAGGCCAGGTTGCTCAAAGCCCCATCCAACCTGGCCTTGAACACTTCCAGGGATGGAGCATCCACAACTTCTCTGGGCAACCTGTTCCTGTGCTTCACCACCATCATTGTGAAGAACTTCCTCCTTACATCTAATCTGAATCTAGCCTCTTTCAGTTTAAAGCCATTACCCCTTGTCCCATCACTACAGGTCCTTGTAAAAAGTTCTTCTCCAGCTTTCCTGTAGGCCCCCTTTAAGTACTGGAAGGCTGCTATAGGGTCTCCCTGGAGCCTTCTCTTCTCCAGGCTGAACAACCCCAACTCTCTCAGCTTGTCCTCATAGGAGAGGTGCTCCAGCCCCCTGATCATCTTCGTGGCCCTCCTCTGGACTCACTCCAACAGATTACAGTTTCAGTAGTTCCTCCCTCTGAGATGCTATAACATGTCTTTTATAGAATTTTGATTCTTCCTTTTAACTTTTATTTTTGTTTAGGAGATGGCAGTCTGTTAATAATATCTAGATCAAATATGAAGGATTTTTTACATTTATGGTGAATGTAGACATTGATGATCTGAATACCTGGTGTTAGGCATGCTCTGTTATCATGAACTGGCCTGCTGGCTCCAGTAAAACAATTTATAGCATTACAGCTAGTCACAAGTATTTGGAAAACTGGGTCAATGCACTTACAGACTGTGTCTTCTGAAGCTGATTGATAGTTTTTATACCTAGTGATTTTGTGGTAATCTTTCAACACTTTCTGTGTAGAGCACAAATATACCTACGTGAAGAAATTTTGTCTCTCAGAAAGCACAGTCAAGAAAATTTTGGTCATTTTTATATCAACTAATATGTATAATATGATTGAAATAACCAGGGAGCTGCTGAAGTCCTGTGTACAGCCCCCATCAGTTAATATTTGAAAGAGGAAAACAATAACTAGACATGATTTAGGGTTTAGGAATAAACTATTAGACAATGGGGCTTTGTAAATAGGTAGAATGCTTATGTTAGAAAAGATAATGGATTGTAGTCTGATCAAGACCTCGAGGTTGAAGAACCGCTTGGAACTGCCAAGACAGTGTAAGAAGTAGGTAAAAGGTAATTCCTACAGGGGGAGATCGCGACCATCAACTCATCGACCACCTACTCGAATGATACCACCTGCTCAAAAGAAGACAATGATGAAACAAGACAGAGTCTGTGCACTAATTTACATGAGAGATGAAGAAGAAAGAACTAATCATTAAGGGAAATAGTAATGAATATGTATTACTTAAGTACATAAATCTGGGAATTTTTGAGACAAAGGTGTGCTGTCTTGAGACAGGCACTCATTCATGAGCATCAGTGAAATTAATGTGAAAATAGCTCAACTCTGTGTGTTTTTGGCTTGCACACCGGGTAAACAAATCCGCTTTTAGGACAACTTCATCAACTATGCAATCAAGTGGGAAAGGAATTTTGATTATTTCCTATCCATTTGCAGTATCTTGTCTTGTTGAGTTCAGCAAAATGCTATATAACAATATTTTCTGCTTCCCCTTTTTTTGTATGTTTCCCAAAACATATTGCATAATTTTTTTAACCACTTGAACTTAGAGTCTTTGTCTTACTGGGGGTGTGTGTGGGGGTGGGTGTATGAATAAAAAAAATCACTAAGCTATTTCAATAGATGATGTACAAAAATCCAACTAAAGAGAAGCCCCATAGCAGCTCCCAAGGGGTTATCTAGATCAAAACTCCCATGGTGTCTTAAGACTATCAAACCATATTTCAGGAACAAATAACTCATACGTGTTTGATATACTGTAAATTACCAGGTGCTTTCCTCATCCACTGAAGTCAAAGAGCTTACTTATGGCTATATCTAGATGTACGTATTTAAAAACAAAACGTAGTGCATTTACTGTATTATACCAAACAGAGAAGAAGGAAAGGAAAGCTCACACCCACAGCACTTTTATTTTGTTGAGCTTGCAGTGTGCCACCTTAAGCCATTACATCATTCACCCCGAGTCACTTTTTGGTGAATTTCCAGTCACCCTTAACAGAGAAGAGAAAACACACAGTTGCAGGACCATACATACCTAAGATTCAAATGCCTGTGAAACACCTTTCGGATAGCAGGAAGTCATGTGTCTGGCCAGAGGCAACTCAAGGTTTTTCAAGTGTGGGAAAGCATCAGTTATGCAGAGGTGGTTTAGGAACTGTGGGTAGTTAAAGGCATCTCTCTTCCTCACCAAGTCAGGCCTCTTCCACCTTTCCTCCTTCCTTTCCTTCAGGCTGCGCCCTGGTGGGGCCTCCTCTCCAGACCACCTCCATTCCTGTGACCCAGAGTCTGCCTCTCCTCCCTTCTTTCCAACACTAGCAAGGGTCTTGCAGCTCCCAGGATGCTGGTGGGGAGGAGGTGGGGGGGACGGCGAAAGCTTACTGATTCTGTGGGGCCAGAGAGGGAAAGAAGAGGAGCATGGCTTTCTATGCCTGCTGCCAGAGAGGGGTTGAAGACACCACCAGCTGCTGCTGGGAGAAGTGGCCTCAACAGGGTTCAAAGCTGCTGCAAACACCCTGGCCCCCTTCCTGGCAGTGGCTGAAGCAGGGACAAGTCAGTACTTGGTGCTAACACAATGGAGCCTGTCTCCTCTGTCACAGGCAATGGGGGCTGCTTGGCACATCACAGCAGTTTCCCACTACAGGCAACTGCCCACTTTGCCCGCGGTCTTAATGGGGGCTTTGTGTTTCCTGTTCCGTTTTCTACCATCCAGAGTAAATGCAGCTCATCATAAAGGGCCCCAGTGTAAAAAAGACCAATGCCAAGACGAAAGGTAAAGTATGTGTGTACACACGTGCTAGTAGTGCACATGCACATGAGCACCCACGTGGATGCTTGCAGCATCAAACTTTTCTTGGAAGCAAGTAGGCTGGTGCACTGTCTCCACTGCTTATGGCAAAGCAAAAAGATGAATGGATTCACAAAAGCCTTGGGTCTGTTGGCTGGTGGTCGGGTCACTGGAGACTGTGTGTGCTGTGCCTCTCATTAAGATTTTTCTGGTCGGTGACTGTTGAAAGAGCCTGTCAAGAAAGCAGAACAAAGAAATCAAGTTTACCAGCAAATGTATCATCAGAATTTGAACTGACTTTCAAACGTTTTGATTTTCTGCTGCTCATAATATCGATACACTTAAGCTTGAGCAATAACAAGGGTGTGTTTCTCCATTATTTGTTACCACATTGCCCAAAGTGCTCTCTTTCTCAAAGTTATCTTACGGATAGATGTAAAAACATCTTTTTATCTGCATACACAGCATTCCTAACACAAATTATTTACACCCATGGGAAGCAATGGTTAGCAGAGCTGCAGGTAAGTGTTTTTCAAGTTAAGCTTTTAATGTTTGCCTAGAGATTAATTTTTTTTTTTTTAAATCAAAAAATTCTCTCTTTTCAATATCCATTTGCTGGCCATAGTAGAGAGTCAAGATGCCGAGTCAGTTACAGTATGTTATTTCCTCTGAACCTAGTCTATCAGCAATTTGCAAAGCAGTAGAGATTGGGGAAAAAAAGGCTGTGTCCCTTTCATACATCCTTCACACCTCTTTGTGGTTTCTGCCATGAGAAGCTTTTGCTGGGATCTTTTTATGGGCACATTACAAGGTCAGTGTTTTCTGCTCATTAATTAAAAACAAATGCAAAACCAGATACCCCAGGAAAATGGCAATGGAAAAAAAATTTACACTTTTAACTGGATTCTCCAGCAGATAAAATAATGATGTCCTTGTAGTTTCTTTGACTGGTAGCTTTTGGGAAAATATTTTTAATTGTCCACTTTATGGCAAAGCCAACAGCAGCCTCTCCATTCAGCTGTTGAAGGGATTCTGTAACATGCACTGTCATTAATTCTTTAGCGTTGTAGCTTACAAGATCAAATTTCTAATTCCACCTGGTTTCTTTTTGCTCGTGGAAGACCATGATGGCGCACCATAGCTACTCTATCCGCACTGTGCTGATGGGTGATCTCCAAAGCATCAAGTGTTTTGATCAGGAAGTTCCTAGCTTTGTGGAATTCATCGCTGTTCATTTTCCGTGAACTACACAAGATAACAACAGCAGCATTCACATATTCCTGGGTTGGAAAACACCTGTGATGTTTACAAGGATAAAGATCCAAGTTGCACTTGTAAGTAAAAGAATATAAATTAATTAGTACTTCTCTTTATAAAAAAAGTTAAAGTACATTAAAATAAAAAAAATGAAGAATATGAACTTGCACAGACTTAGTCTCTGACAAGGCTTTATTACACTCAGATCCAGCCCTGCAAACTAATCCTAGGGGATTAGCTATATTCTGGGCTACACCCCGTCTTAATGTTGACTGAGGGCCAGAAGCTACATCCACTGAAATTAATGCAGAAAACTCTCTCTGAAGTAGTGAACACTGGATGGCAATTTAAAAATAAGGTATTGCAATTAATAGAAGTACCACGTGATGCTCTAACAGCTGTCCTTACTGCAGCACAGAGGATCATTTCAGGAATGGCTCAAAATCCACTGTAGCAAAACACCTACTGCAATTTTGGAATCAGTTTTATTCACAGGGTTGTTGGCTGGGAAATGGCATATTTAGTAGCATGAAGTAGCACTGAGGACTGAATAGGCCTCATCTTCCTGAACTTCAGCAACACAAAAGCTATGGATCTAGGCTGAGAGTCTGTAGTTAATGGAGGGTTCCTGAGTCAGTGATAAATCTGTGCTGACTATAAATATAGAGTATACAAGTATGTATTTCATGTTAGGACAGGTATGAGAAGATAAGATCTACTCCTGATCTATGCTGAGCTCTTTTTTTGCTCCCCACAGAGGTATTGTTTGAGATTTCTAATTGCAAATGAAATGCTCAGCCAACATGTCCACAAAAGTGAATACTCTTTACAAAGTGATGGGGCCCATTAATTTGATATCTGCTTGCACATCAGCTTCACTAAAAGTTTAGCATGTGCTAAAATGAGCAGTCTGGTTTGGTAGGTATAGTATATCTCTAAAATTGTACTTGTTCCATCAATGCATTTAACACCTTCAGATAATCACATCACACTGCTGACAATGAAGCAAACTCTTTACCACCTTTCCATTAAGTACAGCTGCTGATACTAAAATTCCTTATGAATAAACTTGTCTTTCACACCTAGGAGTAAACTAGCACTGAAGTGAGTTGTGATGGATGAAGTTTTCAATAATCTATACTCAGATGATTGAGAAATAATTAAGAAGTAATTGAAGTGATGATTTCCAGATTCAAGCGTTTTGATTCTTGTAATGCCATAAAACTAATTCTGGACAGAAACCTGCAGTTCTGCTTGTAATCTCTCCCTTCTCCTCTTCCACACTGCTTTGTTAAACAGTCAAGCTGTCCTCTTCTACAGCTTTCTTAGCCTGTGTAGGTCTTTCTATTGAATGGAAGAAAAAAAACCCCACCAAACCCCAAATTTATTATTATACTTTCTCATTGCTGGGGATATCACTAAAAGCAAAAATGACAGGAAAAGTATCCAATTCACTCTACTTCAGGACTGCAGTCACAAATCACAAGGATTAATAAAAGTAGGCATTTTTCTCACATGTTTAATAACATTTTGATCCACAGACCCACAATATATTGCACTGAGGACTCATCCCATGGAAGAATGTTGCGGAAGACAGTGAGGTCTTCTCTGCCGTTGCCTAGGTTTGTTACTGATTGGTTATTGATTATGTTATTTGTTATTGACTAGTTAGTAGCTTTGTTTTATTATTGATTTGGTAGTAGTTAGAATAGCTCATGTTTAATAAGAATATAAAATGGTAAGAAGCAGTTTAGCAAAAGTACCTCTATTGTATTTTGCATATTTAATTAACAACCAACAGCTGCTGTGAAACCCTCTGTATAACCCGGTACCAAGGCCGAAGGAATTGGCCAAAATCATTTAGTAGGAACATTTAGAATTTAGATAATAAGTAATAAGAACATATAAAAACTTAGGAACATACAAAATGTGCTGTATACAATCACAAAAGAATAAGTATTGTCTAAAATTAGTTAACCATAGAAACTTTGACCGATTTGTTAGTTTTACAGTGTTGTCTTAAGAAACTAAGAGAGATCGTTATGGACCTTAGTTCTGTTGCTTAGAAACCCCACTTTGGTCAAGATTCCAGTTAATGGAATTAAGTAAAATCAACCAATGAATGTTTTAGCATAAGAATATTGATGAAGTGGTGTGACTGAGAGCCAATCATTAGAAAGGTTAAATTTAAGAATTAACATTGAATGTATTTTATGTAATCAAATACATGATGGCGAAAGTCGTACTGCGCAGAATCACCTGAGAGGTCAACTATCGGACAAGGTGAGGAAGACTATGAAAGACCACCAGAGGACTCTAGAAGACCACCAGAGACCTTCAATGCGCATGCGTAAAGGACATTAACATATGCTAATGACTTCCCAGAAATCTAATGGATATGTATAACCTTTCTCGGAAATCTAATGAATATGAATGAATAAGTTCAATATAAGGTGTATGATTTTGGTATTCGGTGTGCGTGGTCTTTTGAGAGGACTCACCCACGCACCCGGCCGTTAATAAAGAAGTGTCTGCTTATCTGCACTAAATTGGTGTTGATAAGTTCTTTATTCCGAGGTTTTCGGCAACAGGTTTACTTGTAGTCCTGAACTTTTAAAATCAGCACTGGTTTATGTAAGCTCAGGAATGCCTTCGGACCAGGGTAGGAAAAGACAACCACACTTCTCTGCTGCGCCATAGACAGATGCAAAGGGGGAAGTCTGCAGCACTTCATTTCTGAGAGTTCAGGGAAGGACAATTTTCTGGAGACACAGTAGCTTCTCAAACAGTAACATTATTCACTGCACAGTGCTTATCAGATTATAACACTTGTACAGTTCCTAGCAAAGAAGCTTTCAAGGTGTACAGCTCATTTGCTTGCCCAAATCCATGCCAGTGTTTTCAATGACTGCAGTTACAGCATCCTGCAGGAAAGAACTGGGATAGCATTAATGACTGGCCTAATTTAGCAGGACAGTCAGAAGCACGGAATAAGGCAGCTTAAGGCAAGACAGGGAGATCAGGAATTGTAAAAGAAGAATAAAAGACCTCATCTAGTGTGTCCTCTTGCCTGAAGCAGGATCAATATACCTACACTGTCCCTGAGAGACATTTGTATAATATGTTCTTATGAGCTACCAGAAAAGGAAAGTCCTCGGTCTCCCCAGCAAACATTGATTTACTCTACGGATGATGACTCTTGCTACTTCCTTTTCAGTCTGATTTACACCTTCTTTGCTGTAAGTTAGGGAGATTTCTTCTTGCTTTGCACTTCGCTTTTCTTCTTCAAGATACCACTGAGAAGACTGTTATCATGCCCACTGTTATTCCTTGGTATCACCCTTATCTTTAGGCTAAGTGAACCCAAATTATTCAGCCCTTCCTTATGGCACTTACTCACTGCAAAATGGGACACAGTGCCGAATACTCACTGCAGTCTGTCTACATTTTTCATGGTGTGTGGCACATAACAAACACCTGCCACCATGCTTCAGGTATACAAAGCACCTTCTTGTTTCTTACAAACAATTCGTCCCTGTTAGGAGTAGTGATCCATGTTCAGCTCCTTTAAATTTCACTTTGTTAATGTCAGGGTATTTCTTTGATTTATCAGAAAAACTAAATTTCGGTGCCCCTTTGGAAGAGGGAACAGAGAGTAAGATGATGATGGCAGGGAAGTGCAAAAGGCTAAGAGGAAGACAGAGTCAGAGGATGGAAGAAAAGAAATCATTAACCTGCATTTCCCTAAACAGCCTGGATGCAAAAGATGAGAGAATATGTTTAAAAGAAGCCTTCATTAACAGAGGTAAAGCAAGGCTAATGGCTATATTAAAATTTACAGTAGTAACAAAGAAAGCTTGCAGAGAGGCCGTGAAATAGGAAATAAAGGAAAATTTTCTAGCTCTTAGAGGAAATGTTTAATAAATTAACAAATGGTGAGCTGGCAGACAAGGAGTATAATGATTGATCTCCCTACACAACTGCTGCTATTGAGCTCTGCCTTTCACAGACTAGCTGTAGTGGAGCTGTCCATAGCTGGTGAAACCCAGGTACAAGTTCAGACAAAAGCAGGATTTAGCTAGTGGCATTTAGCGTTTTTATCTTTGCTTAAAACATGTTACAATGTGAATAAATCAACTTTAAATTATCATGTGATACTCAGTTTTCCAACAAGCTAACTGAAAAAGGAAAACAAAATGGTATTACTCAATAATATTTATCAAAACTCTTATATCTTTAAAAAATTACTATTCTATTAGTAACATAGATTTTCCACCTACTAACTCACTATGTTCCCTGTAACAGGGAAGGCTTCTGGCTAAAGTGGAAGTGCTGATTTACCCATGTAATTCACGATCTGCCTTTAATTTTAACCTCTGTTCTCACAGTAGCAACACTGATTCAGTCCCTATTGTCCTTCCCAAGCCGAGAGAAACAGCAGATAGAAGTCAGAAGATTTCATCAATATTTCATCAAAAGCATCTTACAGCCCAGGAACTTGGTGTTTCACTCACAGTTCAAAACACATCTACACATTTCAAGCAGCTGGCTAAACTAATCCCAAACCCTGAAGTACAAAACTGGCTTAGGAATTTTGCACAAAGATATAAAACACTGTGACAGCCAATTAATCATCCTTAATTAAGTAGAAGCACTAGCGGCTAATCAAGGAAAGCAGCCTTGTTAGGTTATCTTTAGTATAGAAGTCCTGCCACATCCATAAACATGTGAGCCAGAAAATTCCCATGGTTCAGGTAAAGCATACAGTAAGCCAACAAGTAAAGGGCAGCTTAACTGCAAGGGCAAGGAGCTGACATTCTCTCCATCCTTAAGAGCAAAGTCAAAACAAGAGAAGTCAGACAGGGGCCTGGGCAGCAAAAAGACAAACAAAACCAAATGAAGCAGCATGGGATGGGAACCCCAGGTAATAGCGTTTGGTAGGTGATAGTCAGGTTTGTAACGTTGGAGAGCATTGGAGGGTGGCTTGTCTGGTCACTGTGCAAACATAACACAAGGTATCCAGATGGGCTTTTAGGAAATCTGGAGAAGGCTCAGTGGCTGAATCATTGTGTGGACAGCTATGACAAATTAAACACTGGGAAACATGTTGCGGAGTGAAAATTTGGGCTTTTAAAAAGGAAGTAAGGGGCCAGGACTGGCACAGTAATATTTTCCAAAATTCTTTTCCAGAATCATGCATACTACAAGAAAGAGACGATGTCTTGATGGGAAACTGGTGTAAGGAGGAAGAACTGAGATTCAGTGAGTACCAGGGGAAACTTTTGTAGTTTATTCAGGAAAGATGGTCTTCATTTAAACTAAAATGATACCATATTGCTGACAGTAAAAGCTAAAAAAGTTTTGGCAGAATATTTAAAAGGAAAGACTAGGGGAGTGGAGAATGGATGTGAAAGAGTATGATATTTGCAGTGATGTTTCCTCTGGGTTGATGTCAATAAAAGCTTTGTATCCTCAGATTAAGCCTGGGGCAGAGGTTGGCAAAACTCAAAAGGGAGGCTGAAAAGACAGAATCCCATCAAAAGAAAGCCTAGACTATCTTACCAGAAAGGTGATGCCATCTGTGGTGTGTTAAAGGAAATTACAGAGGCTGCAAAGGTGAAAAGCCCAATCAAAGACTCCATTTAACTGCCATGATGATGACATCCTACTGTCATGTGACATCTAAACGAAGGTAATATTTTTAGATAACACATTCACACCACCATAAGAAAGGCTACTATGAGGTAAAAGAAACTTTTCAAAAGGCATAAATTACAGTAAAATGAAAAACAGAGAAAAAGACATTTTGGAAACCATATGTAAAACTACAATAAAGCAAGGCAAAATATATTCTCAGGAAAAATGTCTGTGAGACATAAAAACAAATAATAAACTCTTTTTCAAATATATCAGGAATGACAATCTGACAGAGTCTACATGGCCTGTAATTGATTGAATTTGTTAAAGAAGATTTCAAAGAAAACAAGGCCATGGCAGATAATTAAATGGGTACTTTGCATCTGCATTCACCATGGAGGAGTTCAGGGAGGTTCCTGTGCTAGAATTCTGTCCCTTTTCTGCACATGTAAGTGATGTGCCAGAGGATCTGACAGCCTGAAACATCTGCCAAGTTGGTAGGAGAGGTTTTAAGCAGTAGTAAAGTGCCAGGAGCAGAAAACACTCATCTAAAGGGTGACATGTTTTAAATGGCATTAAGAATGAAACAGTTGAACTGCTAACTATGGTTTGCAGCCTCTTGCTTAAAACTGCTCTAGTACCAGAAGGATGAAAATTGGCAGAATTGACATCAGGTCTTACAGAAAAATCCTAGGGAGTTTATAGACCAGCATAATATATGCAGCAGGCAAACTAGTATGAGTTATAAAAAAGAGCAGAGTTGGTAGAGATGTCAATAAATGTGCTCTATCAAGGAAGAGTCAACATGTAAGGTGAAGTCTTTTATCATAAACCTATCTTTGAAAGAATCGCTAGCCATGTGAAAAATACATGTGTGCCTGATTGTCTTGGATTTTCAGAAGGATTTTGACAACTTCCCCAATGAAAACCTTCCAAAAATAATTAATGTTGTCACCTGATATAAAATCTTCTCACAGATTAACATTGTTAAATACAGTTATTAAATTATACACTATTTAATACTAGTTAAAATATAGTAAGTGAGATTAGGAATAGATTAGTTTTCCCAGTGCAGGAAAGCTGTCAGTAGACACACAAGCGGATTTGTGCTTAGACCTGTGTTATTCATAATGTTCATCAGTGATTTAGAAAAAAGAAGGGAACAGTGATGTGCCCAAAGTGGCTGAAGACAGTAAGGTACTTGGGACAGTAGGAATGAAAACTGACAGCAAAAATGCTGCAGAAGGATTTCATGATAGTGGATGACCGAATGATCCTATGTCAAATGAAATTCTTTGCAGATAAAAGTGGTGCACATGGTAAACAGCCCAGTCTTAACTTTGTGTTATAGCTCAGTCCTGTTGAGGGAAGAAATGTTGGAATTATAACACAGTATTATAATAAAGCATGAACTCAGTGCTCAGTATTGATACACAAGTTGAAACAAACGTTAGGAATTTTCAGGGAAGGAAAAGGATAATACACCAATGAAAAATCCACAGTGCCCTCTTACTGTGAATAATGTGTGCAGTCCTTCCCCCTAATAATGAAAATATATATAATACAACCATGGGAGGCATAGAGAAAGTCTATTATGGGTAAAGAATGGCTTCCATATAAGGAATATTTAACTAGTCTAGGAGTCTGCATCTGGAAAATAGAAGCCTGAAGAGAGAGATGACAGACATCTGTAAATAAGCAATGACACAGGGAAAACTGAATAGGCAATAACTATTTCCTCACTCTCATAATGTGAAAACTACAGAGTATCCAATAAAAGATGAGATAAACATGTACAAAAGAAGGTACTATTTCATAAAGCATGTAATTAAGCAATGAAGCTCATTGCTTTGGGCTGTTGTGAACACCAAAGGTTTGCCTGTATTCAAATAATACTTAAATAAATTCATAGCAAAAAAAAAGAATCCATTAAGGGCTATTAACCACAAAACTGCTACATACAAAAATGGCATGTTGAAAATTAAAGATGTGATTTTGCAATAACTTTAGCATTAGTTTTCTGACAGGGATGGCCTGTGAAAAAAATAATATTATTTGTGTGCACAGGATTCTGTACAATGGAAGAGAAAATTATATTTTTATTTAAACAACTTCCTGAATGGAATTCAGTCTTCCATCAGAGCAGTGTTTCAATGTTAACAAGACTGTTATGAATTACCTGACTATATTGAGATTTTTAAAATCCAGCCAGGATCACAATTCCCCTTGCCTTCCAACTTTAAACTCTCATGGGGGAGTATATCCTGACCATAGAGAAAGCAAAGAGATAGCTTTGCTCAGGTAATTTACTTCTTGCCAAAATTAAACCAGATGCCGTAAGGCAGCCAGGTGCCATTGATTCTAAAAAAGAGGGAAACCCATTAGCACTGCAAATAAAGTAAAGCTGGCAACAGCTCTGAAAGCAGAATCAAAAGTTCTATTTCTACCTGTGGAAATAATGGTCCAGATTTTCCACCAAGGAGGGGGAAAAGTAGAGTGTTAAAAATCACTGGGTTTTCATCCTCCACTGTGATGAGGTTGTGCTGTGCTGGCTGGAGTCTCCAAGAGACTCTTCTATTCCATCTGACAACATTTTGGCACTCATACTCTAGATTGCAGGGTAGGGATAATGACTGAAATGAAACCTGTTTTCTAACCTTATGGTTTCCATTGCTCACTGACTTCTCAAAGGGTCAGCTTCAAAGGAGATAATTACACATAAAACCATCATCTACATATATCTGTAAAAAAATATTATTACAATATATTCCATGGATATTACCTAGGAGTGATTTGGTAAGATAGACCAAGTAGAGTCTCTTGGGAAGAGACTGTATCACAAGAGACTTTGCTAGCATAATGAAGGAAGAGGTCAGTATTCTTAGGTACACAGAAAAGAAAGGGACTGCCAAAGAAAGTGGTCTTTCAAGGATTTGTGGAAAGAAAGGACAAGAAGAGTATGGCTAAAAATCACAGGGGAGACAAAGAATAGAGAATTATGCAAGCAAGCTGAGTTACAGACATAACTTTGCTCTCAACCCCAAATCAAGGATGGTTGATGTTACTGTTCCAGATGATCATAAGGAGAATATTACATCTTTGAAGGCAACTGGGTCAGATGGGCTAAACTGCAAATGAAATTAATTTAATACATGTACACTGTGTGAAAAGGTGGCATTGCAAGAACAAAACACATTTAGTTATTTACCTCACTAAAGTACTGACCATTGAATCTGAAATTAATTCATAAATACACAGATCAACTTGAGCTACAGTACATTGTGGAACTTACCATATTCAGGAGTGGTGATGTCAAGGACCCAATTGTCTTCAGAATGTCAAAATTTTTTCCTAAAAATATGAGCTTGGGCTTCCCGCTAATCTCTTCAAGGTAAGATTACCTTGGCAGTTCTGTGTAAATACTATATCTGCCAGTGAGATGCAGCTATTGTCAGGGTCCACTTCTGACATGGTTTATACAATCTCATTGAAAGCTGTGCTTATGCCAAAGAGGGCAGAATGCTTAGAAAAAGGTTGGAAATGAAAGTCAGGCCCTAACCATCTGGTTTATTACCAGCAGCAGCCACCAGAATGCAGTTCAGTCTTCTCTTCACTCTCTTGAGTTTATTACTAACCAGGTTTGGACATACCATTTTTATTACTACTTCTTGCTATTTTGGGATACATGAGCAAAGACTTCTATTTCAAACAACATTTTAAAAATCCTTCTTTTTGATATCTGAAGCAGGAAAAGGCCATTATGTCTTAAGCCATAAAAAGACTGAGTGAAAGAAAAAGCCCCTGGCATTCAATGACACTTTCCCATCACACGCAACTCCACTCCTTATACTGAAAAGTAACATGTGCCACAAAAGTCCATGCATATCAGTGTACCAGATCACAAGAAAGACTATGCTGGGACACCTATTGTTTTTTTCTATATCATTTGGAGAAAATGAGCATTTTATGCTGTATTGTGTTTTGTGAATGTGTTCTCAAAAATTATGCTTCAGTGAGGCAGTCAGTACAAACGAGCCACAGGAAATCATATAATCACAAGTGGTGCTGTGGTTACCTTCACAGCAAACACAAAGGACTCAGAAAATTCAGACGTTAAAGAATGAGCAGTATTAGATATATGTACAACCCACGGATGTAAGGATGTTTTGTGAGCTGGTCAGAAAGACCATGAATTTTTTCTTTTTTTTTTTCTTCTTTCTTTAAAATGGTGTGCTACATTGTTCTTTTATCTGCATCAATATATTCCCAGGCTTCTTATCACAAATTCTTTTTCTGCTAATGAGGTGACCAACATGGAAGATAGTACTGGGCTCCTTGGCACTTTTCCCACAGAAGTGCAGTAAAGATCCAGAATAACAAGCTTAGTAATGTATGACATAAATTATGAAATAAATTTCCGGACCAGCTTTTATTGGACAGTTTAGTCAGAGAAAATTAGCTGGAAATCCCTTTCCTGCTTCAATTCAGGTTTCATTTTTAGTTTTAAAATGTGTCATTCTGTAAAATTCTTCAGAATCTTATGATCTGGGTTAGTTTTAAAAAGGAAGTTTTCCATGTGTACAATGAAAATTTGGCCATTTTGAGAAGGGAGGGTGGAGTGTACTGATCCTGGTTTTCTACAGTTCTTTTTAGCCTTTTTCCAGTGAAAATAAGGTTAATATTGTTACAGTGTCTGTCTGTCTATCTTACCACAGTAGAATTGTGAACATCTTGGCCAATTTCAACTAAATGTGACAGATGATAGGTAGAGGTCTCAAAGTTGTGAAGTTCCTGCAGACATTACAAAGATGACCAGCAGCAGAGAGGCTAGAGACAAATTTAATGCCCTGTTGAGAAGAAGAGTGGGGTGTAAGCTCAGCTGCAACCCGTACTGTCCACAAGACATTGCATATACCCAGCCATGGCAATGGACAACTAAATGCATCCATTTCCTTTTAGAGATTCCTTAGGTTTTACAGTGCAATCATCACGAAGAAAGTCCAAGCGCTTCTATGCTAGACACGTTAAGATGTGAAGCAAGAGTCAATGGCAAACGTCACAAAGATAGGAGCAGAGGGATCGAACAGCTTCAGCTATGGCACAGAATTAATACATCTCCAATTAGTTTAGTGAGTTTTTGTTTGATTTGGTGTTTTGTGAACCAGTAAAAATAGACACAAATTTCTTATTATAAATGATCAGTCATTTTTTGAATTATTTTCTTTGACTGTGGCAGAGCAAAGAGAAGAGTTCGAAAGAATAAGAACTGGTAGACTATAAATTAAATGGATTTCAGTGTTCAACTGTGCTGTGAAAGAGTGAGGAGACAGAAGAAGGAAGGATGCTGAGAATACATTTACAGGTGGAAGCAGGACAGCTGGGGTGCTGGCAGAGAGCAGAGTGGGAGAACTCCACTTTCCAGCCTTTTCCTCCTTACCTGCCCAGCCTGGCCAAGAATGCAACTGCTTCCAATTAGAGTATTAACTTTTTTTTTTTTTTCCATTTAAATGAACAAAGAAAAAAACCAAGGAACTCCACATAGGAGAAAGCATTTTTTTTTCAAATGCTGCAGTGTTCATTCTCTACCCCGTATTCTTTAGAAAAGACATCTTGAACAGTAGAATGGATATACTGTTTCCTTATTCCCCCATACTTACCTTACCGTTTCTTATAGCTCAATAAAAGAAACAGTAACCAGTCCTTTATGAATACCCAGATCCAATTCTTCTTCTACAGAAATAACATTAAAAAGAAATCTCTTCTATAAAGTTAATGTTAGATTCCTTATGTGAAATGGGTCCAAGTAACTTATTTTTGAGATCAGCAAGGAACCCAGTATTACAGACATATGACATATCTAAGGTATTTCTACTGGCAATTCTGACAGTTAAAATATTCTTTGCTTTGGAGCACAATTTTAAAACCATTCTTCCATGTCATATTGGGTACAGCACAATTCCAAATTAAAGAATGTAGTGTGTGAAGTAGTTGGTAATTTTCATGGTATCAGAATGGACTCTGTATTTTCCTGAGATTTTTAGCTTTATTTATAAAAAGAAGCTGATATTCTGTGTTGAACACGTTATAATTAACAAGCTATTAAGAGCTATGGCACATAGTCATTTCTAGCTGTTAATTTATTAAAATCATTATCTAAATCTTCATGAAATGTGCAACCTTTGAGCAGTCATCATATTTTTCATTTTTATAATGACTTGACGTTACATAACTCAAATGCAACAAATGCATTCTCTCTTTACAAATCTCTTCTGTTTTTCTGTATCAGAACTCCATTATGGCCCAGCTCTTCCCAGGGATTCTTGGAAGATAAAGAAAACTCTTGCACTCTACCCTCACATTTCCCAGATTCCTACACTTCTGAGGGACAATTCAATTTTGTGAGGCATGAATGATGCTGTAAATCACAAAGGGGATATACACATGCTATCTCACAAAGACACCAAATTTAATTTTTACTTTGCATTTCTCTTTCATCTGAAATAAATATGGATGCTTTTTGTGCAAAATATTTTAACAAGGAAGTATATACATGTTATAGCAGAGCCATCGACATAAATGGAAATCCTGCAATGTAACTTAATAACAACAACCAAAAAAAGTAAAACATGAAGTTCATGGCACCTTGCAAATCAATTAGCACCAGTAAAAAGCCCAGATGAACTGAACATGGTGGTAGAATGCAGCTTCTCAATAGTCTCATTTGTACAGTACAGAGGCTACATATTAACATCAGACCTCAAGTACATTTTCAGGTTTCTGAAAGCAACGGAGATCTTTTAATTCTCTGAGGCATGAGACAGGCATTGTAATTTTGAAACAACTATCTTTCTAGTTATCTTGTTCTCTGTAACTCTTGGAAACATTGAAGAGAAACAGACATCTCTCTGGAATGCAGTGTACTTCCAGAGTAACATCATGAACTGCTTCTGCCTCTTCAGGTTACTGTTTGTCTTTTAAGGGGACCACATTCCTTTTCCCCCTCCCAGACATCTGAGAAGCAAAACAAACAAAAACATCTCCTTATGAAGACAGAAATTTATTTCTTCAGTTATTTCTCCCCATCTTCTGCATGTTCTTTGTATTTAAGACAGCAAGTATTTCACTGAGGACATCTCTTCCCAACTCAGATGCTTGATTGAGCCCACAGACTTAATGAGTGCTCCTGTAGGACCCTGTGATAGAAATAGACAGGAACAAACCATGTCTCTTCAATGTGGAGCATTGTAGTCCCTAACAATGAAACACAACCCACCTTCGCCTCTTAAGGAGGATGCAGGAGAAAAGGAAAAATGAAAAAGCTAAGGATATGGAAAGTGGAGAATCCATGAACTCCATTTGCAATAAATCTTATATAGTCTGATATACTTTCTCTAAATGTCTCTCTCTAGGAGCTGAAATCCCTGCCTTCTGGCCTCCCACTGATCGAGTGTTTCTCTGCATTCATTATCATTTTTCATAGCAGAACTGCTAAAAATGACTTCTCAAGTAGCAGTTTTTAAAAGAGCCATCTTCAGATCATGATTTCAGCAAACATTGCAATGGATTCTTAAGGGATGATGAATAGCAGAAAATTGCACGGGAAAGTCATTTTATCTCTTCATGGTACTGACAACTTTCATCTTACAACATGGTATCTATGGTTGGTATTCACACCTTGGGAAGGGCATGAAAGCTTGAAAGAATTCAGGAAAAAGTTATGAAGCATGATTTAACATTTGACTGCAAAACCACAAATCCCATTCTCAGCAAACTCTATTCAAGAAAAAGTTAAGAATGGTTTGCAGGACTTTTTCTAGAACAAGGTCTGCTTCTTTTAGCTAAGCACCTACTGACTATTCTGATACCTACTCTGCAGTTCAGTTTGTATCTCTTAAATCCTGGAAACAGCATGGAGCCAAGATAAACCAGAACACAACTCTGTGCTTTAGATGGCTAGCTGGGAAGAGACAGCAGGTGAGTAAAGAAAGCATCAGGCTTTTCAACCCCTTTAGAGAGGGTTCAGTCAGAAAATGGACAGAGGTTTATGTGAATCATTCACTTGCAAATAGAAAAGAAAGGTAATGAGAAGAACACCTTAAAGCAGGAGCAAGGTTGGAGAAGAGATCCCCCTCCTTCCACTTGGTATTCTAAGGATGCAGTAGGATTCATCTAGGGCTAATTGATGTAAAGATGTTACTATTTCCCCTTCTTGCTTGTTTCTTTCAAATACAAATTCTACTTTCACCCACAGCCCCCACTGTCTTCAGCTGGGCTGAAGGGCTTCACATTTCTGAAAATTTTGCCTTAAATTTCTAGTTACTCCAGTTTTGTTTCTTCTTGGTGAAAACTCTTGTTCTTAAAGGATTATTTTTTCCATCAGCCTGCAAGAGTTTTCTTGAGTAGCAGGGAGGAGTGAGTGAAGTAGCCTATATGGTGACATGGTCTGCAGACATCTCCTCCATTTCAAAGCTAGAGAGAAACACAGGACACAGTCAGGATGTGTGGTGATAAAAACATTCACAGGTACCTTCAGAGGGAAGTTAATTTCTTCAGAAAATTGCTCAAGCCTGTTGACAGAATTGAATGCCTAATTGTAACAGAAATACAAACAGACTGAAATTACAGTTTAATATGCTGAAAAAAAGAATAAATTTTCAGCTAGTGTGGTGTTCTTTCCACCTCCCCACAAAAGATGTCATTTAAGAAAACTGCAACCTCTTTATACACAGAACAAGAAAATACTTGATTTCTCTTGCTATCAGAACAATGTTGTCTTTCCTGACTGCTTAGAGTCACTTCTCTTGAAAAACAAAGTCTTAAAAACTGATCTATATATAGTTAAAAAAAAGTGAGTGAAGGTTAGAAATAGTTTTGCACAGTGCATATAAGTGCAGAAGAATGTATACATAGCTCTCAAGAAAACACAGACTTTAGTGAGAATAAGAAAGTTGATTGTTACAAGTCAGTGATACTGCTATTATCAGCCATGATCCAAGTAAATGTATATGTGAACTTCTGCTAGAGAAAACTCAGAACACGATGACTGCAAGTAAGAGATTGTGTTTCTAAACATAAGAAAACAGAAACAAGAACTCTCAACCAGCTGCTCTAGCTATTTTCCTCCAAGAGCAGGAGGAAAGGATTTCAAAAGCTTAGATGTTGCTCATTATTGTCATCATTTTTTTCTAATGCAACAATTCAAATTCTTCCCCAGGCTCATGCTAAAGCTGCCCTAACAAATAGATATAAGCTGACAGTGTGCCTGTCTATATTACAGTAGTAATGCAAACCAGGAAAATTTCAGGAACTTTTACATTGTTCTTAGTTGTGCTTCAGGGAAGCAACCCTGAAAACAATGTCTCAGAGACTTCATGTTTCATAATGCCTTCATGTTTCCTTTGCTGACCTGAACACTGGCCTCACAGTTCTTTTGCAGCATTCTCTGGTGTGTGTCCTACTGGGCAGTTCCCTAGTGCATCTCTGCATTGAAAGTGAGCTCTTTGTGCTTTGATTCAGTTTCAGAACGAACCAATACCTTTGGCAGGAGGAATCACAAAACTGGCTGCCATCAGTGACTGATTTCCTCAGTTTTTACTTCTCTTTTCTCACTATATTTAAGCCTCCATGTAACAAAAAAGTAGCATTTTAGTATTAAAATATATTATGGCACCTGGAAATTATCAGAAGGGCACAATGAATAGTTTTGGGTGACTACAAAAGCACATTTAAAATACAAAAATAATACAGGGGATATCGTTAATTTTGTACAACAATTTTAGACTTGTTTTAAAACATAACATGGTATGCTGTCAATTTCTAATGTGTTTATTTTGGTCCAGTTCCACTCTTTATCTTTGCTAATCAAGCAGACTTTTAACCAATCAAAAAAAACCCCAACCCTTGTTGAAAACATCTAATAAGGAGAGTGTTCCAAAAGCAAATCTTATTCACCATTAACCTCCCAATATTCAAATAACTATGTAATGGACTTACACAGGTCTTTGGCTCTGAAAGCAAAGTCTGCTATACTTTCCCTTGAGCTCTTCTGGTGGGTAGTTGTCTTCACCTGTTCAAAAGACAGTAACAAAATCCATTAGTTTTCTGGGATTTAGAAGATTTTGGCAAAGCTTTGCTTTTTACCTAAGAATAGCTGCAAAATTAAGTGACTTCATTAGTTTTACACACATATCACAAACGCTATATAGAGAGAGGTGAATTATATGGTGGTCTGATTCTGCACCCATCAACAGGAAAAAATGCAATTAACTTGAAAGAAAAAGTGAAGGACCTAAATAAACTTGTTTAGATGAATGTGAGGATTATATTTATACTTTACTTATTTATTTCCTTAGTAAGTTGTTCTGACTTTTTAACTAAAAGCCACTAACAAAATCTATGAGTAACATAACTTTTGATGTCTTTTTATGTGGCCTATATTCACAATTTAACACACTTTGTAGAGGATGCAGGCAATTATTAGACTCTTCTCATTTTCATGTGACAGACAGATTTTATACTTTTACAGTAGCAAAAATGTTGGGTCTTGGACTTCCAAAGCTGAGTGATGAGGCAGAAGTACCTAGATCCCACTGAAGTTTAGCTGGAGGTGATCTTTAATGGGAGCAGGGCACTTGTCAATATTTCACTCTAATATAGAGCATGTAGCCCCCCAGTAAATTTTTCCTCTAAGTCCCAGCAGTGTAACAGGATTTCCATATATGCATTATAAAATGAATTCTGAAATCAGTTCCTATTTGCATTCCCTATTGGCTTGTATTTAACAACCCTGATGATGGCTGATTTTCCTCTCTAGCTATATATTTTCCTTGCTGAATATATAATATACGATCAGGACAAACTCACTCAAAGAACTGCACTGAGGATCTTCTTGGTAGTGTTTGTGCTTTTGAAAATAACATTTTTATAACCAAATATTTATTTCTCAAAATCAGAGATATTTCTAGGAAAAGAAAAACCAGCTGTGCTCTGTAGCAATGGCAATCTTAGCAGAGCTTCTTTCAGCATCAAAGCTGCATCCATTCCATCAGTTGTTCTTGGCTAAACTCTTTATAAAACTGATGGCAAACAACAGGCCCTACAGATGTCAGTCACCAAAATAAAGACTCTTGGAATGAAGGAGGATGGATATAATGCCTGATTTTACCCAAGGAATGAGGCTGAAAACCTCTGTGAAGGGAGAATGAATATAATCTGCCCAGCAATGCACATCCATGAGTACACCCCAATCTTATCCATCCAGTGCTTTTGCAGAATACTGAAAATTCACAGGGAAAACAACCCCAACAAACGTACCTATGATGTGATAACTTACTCCTGAGGAAATGTATGAATGGCTTCAGAAACCTTATTACATAGTCAAGTTCAGGCTTGTGGATTCTGCCATGCTGCACCAAATGCTGTTCCAGAGGAGTACTTGTGAGCTCTTCCAGTGCATTCCTGTCATAGGACTTTCCTAGTGAAATTGCAAGCAAGTGCATAGCCTTGGCACTTAGCTTGCAGGGAATTTTTTTTAATGTTCCTTTGTCCCATTGACTCATTTTTCCAGCAGATATAATGATGATAACTTTGAGTGGTCTTGGACTGGGAGCCCCTGAGAAAATGTTAGCAATTGTCCATTATATGGCATAGCCAACGGCAGCCTCTCCATTCAGCTGTTGAAGAGATTCTTTACTATATCTTCTCATTCATTCTTTATTGTGGTAGGTAACAAAGCTGAATTCTTTCTTTACTGGCCTCTTCCCTTTGCCTGCTTCGAAATCTTATAGTGTATGGCTCACCACAGATATTCTATCCCCTACAACAGATGTTTTTGGATCCAAGCAAATGTTGAATGTGGTGACTGCTTTGCTCATGAAGTCTTTGACTTGCTCAAATTTAGCACCACTCATTTTCTGTGAACTATCCAGAATGAATGCAGTATCCACATATGCCCTCAGTAAATGGGCATGGGACGTTCACCAAAAGTATCTGGTTTACATTTGTCTGCAAGAGAATGTAAAATGAATTAGCATTTCTTTAGACAAATCAAAAAGCAAATATGTAGCAATGAATGTGATCACAGGTCTAAAGTGTCAGAATGGCTAATTAAAAAAAAAAAAAAAGGAAAAAAAAAAGAACAAAACCACTAAAAAGACATCAATGTATGTTAGGGAAATAAAGGCTGGCTCAAACCACATAATTATGCACCAGGTTCTGCAAGACAATCGGTACTTTATTTCCCACTGAAATAAAAAAAGATCACAGGAATAGACTTAATTACATTATAATTGGGGTTTTTTTTGGACAAGTTTAAAAATAAGCAAGATTTAGAAAAAATGTGAAATCAGGTTCTTACTTCCCATTAAAATAAATAAAACCCCAAACCTCTTCTGTTTACTTCAATATACATTTGATAAGGTATTTAATTTTTTTGCTATGACAGGTCGCTACGTGCACAAACTGTAGCAACTTTTTATCGTTTGGGCAACATGTCAGAATGTATTTATGTGGCTATTTAAATAGAAATTTTATTCCTAATACAACTGCTGGAAGCTTTTTGAGGAAACCTAAAATATTATGGTACTAAGAGGAGAAATCAATGCTTTTTGAAAGAGTGCTTTGGGTCAAGAAAAGAAAATGGCATTTTCAGAATTGCAATTTTTCCCAGTATTGCAGAAGGCACAAGGGTCAATCTTCACAATCATGTTCTTCACAGAAAAGAGTCTTTGTGATATTGGTGACCTTCACCAAATTGTTGAAGACTCTGGTCAGGAGTCAAGGTAAGTTGATCAATATTCCAAAAATTGCAAAATGACTGCAGTCAAGACCTTTTAAATATTTGCTAATCTTTCAAACTACTTTCTTTCTTTCTACTCCAGCTGAGACCCACAACATACAGATTAGATTGTCCAGATTCCAGCAGAATAACAAATCTTTCTACCAAGCTGTAGGAGTGCTAATAGCTGCTGTACTGTACAGAATCATCACAAGGAAGTCAGAGGACCTCACATGCCATGAATGTCAGACCATTAGCTAAGTCACAAATGAGATATTCCTTGTTAATACTTCACCTGTCTTTCTGAGCACTGTGTCTCAGTAGGGGTACTCTCCAGCTTTACATCGTTATGGAAAGACCAGAAATATCTTCTGAAGAATAAGGAAAAGGAAAGAGAGAAGGAGGTAGGCTCTAGCCCTATTAACCTGTCTTCACCAGTCTGGGAAGATACTGGTTTCACAGAAGAAAGCATTGATTATCACTGCTACAGCCTCTTAAAGATTAGGAAACTTTGTCATGCAGGGTTTTAAAGCTGAAGGACACTGGTAGCCTTGCTCTGTTACATTTAATTAACACTTGCTTTTAGGATGCAATTCAAGTAAAACTATTCTTTTCAGCCAGGCATTCTGGTCAGACAAGGATTCAAATACCCTGAAAGAAAAACATGTGGTCATCCTAGGTAGAGGTTCCCAAAAAGACAGGAGCAAGGAAATGCCTCTAGATGTTTAACACCACATTTGATGAAGTTTAAGGTGGACAAACATGTTCTTCCAATTTAAGTATTTTCCTTTGAAATGGGTTTGGCAGCCATGACAATGCAGATGATAGGTTGCCAGTAAATACTGTTCACTGGATGTTGAGGATTTCTTGGCTGGGCGAGGGCATGTGAGCAATCCAGCCATTAGGTGGGAATGAAGCATAAGTTTACAAAGTGCTGGGGCAGACAAGGACGCTGCGTCCTTGTACGCTGGGAAAACAGAAGATAAGAAGAGCCTGACAAGCAACTCCTGGATGCCGAAGAATGAGATAAGTAACTGCTGGACACGTCATGAAGAAGCTTGCACAGCCAATAGAGGATAAGATAGTGTCGCATGAACCGGGGTATTGTACCAATTAGAGTATTGTATAAGGCGCGTGCACAAGCACATAAGGTATATAACTGTGCTAAAAGTTGTAGTAAATGAACTTCACTTGATCACATTGGTCTGTGCGTGATTTCCCCTGTGGATCCGCTGCAACACTTCTTCTGCCATGTTGCCCCATACGATGATGTCATGAATGTATTTGCAGGTGTTCCAGAGCTTCACCTTTTTCCAGCGCAGCCTGGATTAGTCCATGGCAAATGGTGGGGCTGTGTTTCCACCCCTGGGGCAATCGATTCCAAGTGTACTGGACACCCTTCCAAGTAAAGGCAAATTGTAGACAACACTCTGCTGCCAGAGGGATTGAGAAAAACACATTAGCAATGTCAATTGTGGCATACCACTTGGCTGCCTTTGACTCTAGTTCGTATTGAAGTTCTAGCATATCTGGAATGGCATCAGTCAGCAGTGGCGTAACTTCATTCAGGCCGTGACAGTCAACTGTTAGTCTCCACTCCCCGTTAGACTTCTGCACCAGCCATATGGGACTATTAAAGGGTGAGCGAGTTTTGCCGATCACTCCTTTGCTCTCCAGTTGGTGAATCAACTTGTGGATGGGAATCAGAGAGTCTCGGCTGGTGCGATATTGCCGCTGGTGCACTGTCGTGGTAGCAACTGGCACTTGTTGTTCTTCAACCTTCAGCAACCCCACAATCGAAGGGTCTTGAGAGAGACCAGGCAGGGTAGGCAACTGTTCAGTGTCCTCCGTCTCCAAGGCAGCTATACCAAAAGCCCATCGATACCCCTTCGGGTCCTTAAAATACCCCCTCCTGAGATAGTCTATGCCAAGGATACACAGAGCCTCTGGACCCGTCACAATGGGGTGTTTCTGCCACTCATTTCCAGTTAGGCTTACTTCAGCTTCCAATACAGTTAACTCTTGGGATCCCCCTGTCACACCAGAAATACAAATGGGTTCTGTCCTTTTATAACTTAATGGCATTAGAGTGCACTGTGCGCCGGTGTCTACTAGAGCCTTATACTCCTGTGGGTCTGACGTGCCAGGCCATCAAATCCACACAGTCCAATAGACCTGGTTATCCCTTTCCTCCAACTTGCTGGAGGCAAGGCCCCTCTAATTCTGGTCAGAGTATCCAGTATTCACTTCTCGTAAAATTGGCTCAGAATTCCCTTCAAGAGGATCGGAAATAAAATCAGCCCTTCTACTCTGTTTGGAAACTGGAGTGGCATTTTTCCTGGTAGAATCCCCTTTTGTGGTGGTTTTTCCTCGCAGCTCACATACCCGTGCATTTAGGACCGAGGTAGGTTTTCCGTCCCATTTCCTCATGTCCCCTTCATGATCACATAGGTAAAACCACAGGGCACCTCGCAGTGTGTACCTTCTATATTCTCTCTCTTAGGCAGAGGAGCATTCACTCCTAATAGCTGAGACATTGGTCCTTACAGGTGGGGAATATGACATATCTTCTTTGAATTGCTGGAAATCCTCGGACAGCTTCTCCACAGCTGAAACGCAGACTTGTAGGGAGGAAGAGAGATTTTCTTCATATTGATGGAGTTGGCGAGCCACTTCATCCACTGTCGGTGCCTCTTCATCTTTCCAGGACATTATTGCCAGTGTGTTGTCATAGGACAATGGTGCGCTCTGTACAAACTTCAGCTACATGGGTTGTGTGCATTGGACTTCGCCTGGATCTTTGGGTAATTGTGGGTTGTCTGGGTCATGATGAATCATCTCTAGCACAGCTAATTCTCTCAGATATTGGATACCTCTTTCCATGGTGGTCCACTTGCTTGATTGACATATAACGTCTTCCTTAAAGGGGTACCTTTCCTTCACACTTGACAGGAGTCGCCTCCAGAGGCTGATGGCTTGTGTCCCTTTTCCAATTGCCTTGTCAATGCCACCTTCCCTGGCAAGTGATCCCAGCTGCTTGGCTTCCCTTCCTTCTAATTCCAAGCTATTAGCCCCATTGTCCCAGCATCGGAGGAGCCAGGTGATAACATGCTCACCTATACGGCAGCCAAAATCTTTTCGCATATCCCGCAGCTCACTCAAGGATAGGGACTGGGTTATAACCTCTGGTTCTGCCTCTTCCTCCTGTTCCCGTGAAGACCCTGGTTCACCTTCATCCTTTTCTAATTGAACTGATATTTTTGTATATTTCTTTTTCTGTACGGGGGCAACTGACACTGGTGCAGGTTGGTCCGCTGGTTCAGTTGCAGTATCACTCGCCGGGTTTTGGATAACCGCAGTGTCTGTTGCCGAGGTTTGGGTAGCAGCAGTGCTCATCACCGGGGCTGGAGGGACCACAGTGCCCATTGCCAAGGTTTGGGTAGCTGCTGTGCTTGTTGCCGTGGCTGGAGGGGCTGCAGTGCCTGTTGCTGAGGTTTGGCTACCCAGGGCTTGAAGGGTCGCGGTGCCTGTCACCAAGGTCTGAGTGCCTGCAATGCTCGTTGCCAGGGCTGGAGGGGCCGCAGCGCCCATTGCCGAGGTTTGGGTGGCCGCAGTGCTCATCGTTTGTTGTTAGGTCCAGAGACTTTCTCTTCCCCTTGAGGGTACTGAGTGGTGTCGAACAGGGCTCGATAGGCATGGGCCAGGCCCAAGCATGTTGCAGTGATTTGTGTCTCTCTGGAGCTGCCGGGGTGACAGCATACCTTTTCCAAATATTTTACTAGTTCTTCTGGATTCTGCACTTGTTCGGGGGTGAATTTCCAAAACGTTGCAGGTGCCCACATTTCTAGGTACTTGCCTGTACTATCCCCCACACCCCACCACTCATAATTATCCAGCCTTGGGGCAGATCTCTGGGTGATCTTCTTAAATAGTTGTTTAACCATAAACAAGAGCTGAACCACATTCAGAAGCATGCTAATTCCTAGCAGTAGGGCTAGGACCGTGCTGGTCCCAACATCCCAAGAGTATTCAAATTTTTCAAAATTCTCAAACACCATTGTAACTGGACTGAAGGAGAAAGGAGAGGGAAAGAAAGGTACCCCACCCATAGACTGGTTTTCCAAGGAGGAAAGGTAAATGGTATAATTATTAATAGTTTCCCACAGATGGCTCCCGCGGTATAAAGGTGACAATGCTGAGTGCAAATACCAGATTAATCCCACAGTCATACCATAAACCAGTGTTATACAATACATCAAAGCGAAAACCTTAATCCACTTCCCACAGATGATAAGCAGCAGAAGAGGAACTACATACAGCAAGCAAGGTGATACATAAGAGAACTTTAAAAACCAGAGCAACAACTCTAAGAACACACAAATCAACATAATGACCAGTGACTATTAGATCAATATAATGAATGCTTATAACAAATTTGTTTTAACAAGCTCTGGTCAGGTTTGTCGTTATCTCAACCCTCGTGCCCCACATTGGGTGCCAAAACAGACTGTTGTGGTTTAACCCCAGCCAGCAACTAAGCACCACGCAGCTGCTCACTCACTCACTCCCCTCCCCTGCAGTGGGATGGGGGAGAAAATCAGGAAAAGAAGTAAAACTCGTGGGTTGAGATAAGAACGGTTTAAGAGAACAGAAAAGAAGAAACTAATAATAACACTAATAAAATAACCACAGTAGTAATAAAAGGACTGGAAAGTACAAATGACGCGCAGCGCAATTGCTCACCACCCGCCAACTGACACCCAGCTAGTCCCCAAACGGCCATTCCCCACCCCCACTGCCCAGTTCCTATACTGAATGGGACGTCCCATGGTATGGAATACCCTGTTGGCCAGTTTGGGTCAGGTGCCCTGGCTGTGTCCTGTGCCAACTTCTTGTGCCCCTCCAGCTTTCTCGCTGGCTGGGCATGAGAAGCTGAAAAAATCCTTGACTTTAGTCTAAACACTACTTAGCACCAACTGAAAACATCAGTGTTATCAACATTCTTTGCATACGGAACTCAAAACATAGCACTGTACCAGCTACTAGGAAGACAGTTAACTCTATCCCAGCTGAAACCAGGACAACTACATTTCTCTTAGATGCATATAGAGTTTAGTACTCTACCAATTGGCATTGTTGCCTTGGATACAATAACTGCTCTAAATCAATTTAATAATTAAGGATTTGATCTTGGAAGATTCTGCACGTTCTGGCTTCCATCCAGTGAAGCACGTATCCACCTGTGTACCTTTAATCGCTCAAGTGGTTTCAATGAAGTGGGACTACTTACACTGTTAAAGTTAAATTACATGCATCAATCTTGCTGGATTACAGCCAGAGCACTCGACACCTTAAAGAACAAATCCCAAGCAAGAATGGTCATTATGAAAGTGAGCAGCATAAATGTGGTACACTTTGTTGCTAAGTTTTTGTAACAGAAAAAAAAGGGGCATAAAGCATTTGCTTCTTAATTTATTGCAGATTTTTATCCGATTAGGAACTTTAACACGATTGTTTATTTAATGCATAAAATCAAAGTTATTTCAGGGTCCAACAGCATATGACATGAATAATCTAACCCAAGCATGTATCCAATTGCCTCGTGACCCACAAAAAAAAGAAGCGTAAGGCATTAGTAGGAACAGACACTGGCTGGTTTCCGCAGAGTCAATCTGTGGTCTTCACATTCATGGTGTGTTAAGGACTGCTTTATAAACGAAAAGATCCGACTCAAACTGACTGTGGATTTTAATGTGAAGCAGGACCTCTCTCCCATCCCCTTGTCTTCAGATTGTTTGACCCCATCACTTACAGTGGAAGCTGAACACAATGCACACAAACAAGCCATTGTTATCAACATAGAAGTTCCCAAGGTCAAGTTTACATATGGGCCTTTTTTGCTGAATAGAATTAAAGTGTAACCTTGGCAATGAGGGATGGAAAAAAAAATAATCAAATCACAGTAGGAGAGGGCTATTACTAGAAGCTCTTCTACCTCTCTGGAGAAGAACAGGCAGGTTAGGTTCTCCAGTGTTCACACTGCCCCTTTCCTTGAACCCAGGGCTGACATTCCCTTCCCAGCAGAAGTGCCTCACTCTGCACAGGGCCGGCCCTCCACAGGTACAAAAGGCAGTGAGTAACCAGCCGGAGGGGTTTTGGGCAGTGCTGGGAATGAAACTCAGAGGTGCCAACTGCTGAGTTTTCCAGTATGAAGACTGTCTATTCACACTTCACAAGCAACAGGCCTGACTTCCCACCTATGGTGGAATATTAGGATATGAAGATGGGGTGTCAAGAGCCCTGGGTTTTCTCTCCAGTTGATCTGGACACAGGCTAACAGCAGAGCCAGTGGAAGAAGGAATTAGGGTTTCATCACATTTGTCACACCAGCATGGCAAATCCCCATACCACACTGTGTGCTCATAGCCAAATGAAGAATATCCACTGCCCAGCCTCTCCTCTTCCCCACTCCTTTAACTCACCGTTGAATTGGCCAGACAAGATTCCTGGGTTCAATTCTTCCCTGCCTTGAGCCATGTAATTGAGTGTTACTGTTCTTTTTGAGAGCATTTCAAATGAATAGACACGAGTGAAAGGGCTCTGCAACTCTCAGTGCAAAAATTCAAGCCTAGGTAGTACAGACTAGAGAGGCTACTCTGACATATAGCGTCTACCTGTACAATAGGCATAACCGTGCTTTCCTGGTGGGGAGGAATGCTATGCATAATTGGAATACGATCCAAGATCCCAGCAGCTAAGATAAGTAAATTTAGAAAAGGTATTTATAGACAAAGCCATAACCATATTTCCTTTCCCTCTTAATCTCCACCAAATCAGGTTTCAAACAAAGTTCTCTTACTCTGTCCTTGTGTCTCTTATACTTCAACTCCAATGTTCTCTGCAGACACAGAAACCCCTGACATATGGGGAAAAAAACCAAGAACACATACAGCTAAGTAGCCCATCTAACTTCTCCCCTCCCTCACCGTCTTCCCTCCACACTTAATGAAGTCAGAAGAATAACGGCTGTAGACCAATTAAACTCAATAGATTGAAGTTACTCACAAGGGAGTAGTCACAGTCTAAGCAAATAAATCATTCCAACATTCTCAAGGACCATTAGGTAAAAAAGGTCACTTTCAATTTTACCATTCTCTCTTCAGCTGTTTAACTGCAACACACCAAAATACCACTGCTCACTATAAGAAAGAAATTTAGACAGATCAAACTGGAATTAGTAATTAATTTACAGATGGCAGGGATGGGGATGTTCAAAGTTGGTGTCCGAAGCCAGACAAGGAATCACCAGACCCTGCTCGGCGCTACAGAGGATATGGCCTGAACACTCAACTCTGCTGACCCCTCACTCCTCCCCAAGACCAGCTGCGTTAACTGTGAAAGCTTGAATAATTCCTGTGAGGTGTCTAAACACCTTTTAGATGCCCAACCTCCCTATTTAACCTCTCTCTTTAAATGCCCAACCCAGCTATTCTCTCTTCTCACAAAAAGGCCTTGACTTGACTCTTCTGACTTTCCCTGACACATTTTCCTCGCCTGCCATGGGGTGCCAGCGCAGACATCCCTCCTCTCAGCAGCACTCGGCAGCTGCTGGCTGGGCTATCACAGCTCCCCAGCTCCGATGGGAGCCAGCTTGTGCCCACCGAGTGGGCACAGCCCCAGCTCATGCTCACCCAGAGGGGACAGCCCCAGCTTCATCCCCAAGAACCAGCCACACCATACACTTGCCCTACTTGTATGAAGCAGGCACAAATCTCTCCTGAACCACAGGAGTCTACCAATAGGCTTTATGTTCACAAATATTTCAAAAAAATACGTAACAAGGGAAGGGGGTGGAGGAGGAGATTAGACATTGGCAAGGCTGCATGGAGAAACTTTAGTGTCTATCCCATTCTGTTCTTAGTTTCCCGCAATGTTAGTTTATCCTTCTCAGTGCTGAGGAATCTTCTTTAACCTTTTAATGACTTCTTCATTTTGCACAATAACAAGAGAGGGAAAAGGGATAGCTGCTAGCAAGTAGTACTATTCAGAGCACCAGGTGTCCTGCAAACGCTTACCAGACTTCCTTTGTTAATGACTAATATATTCAGGTAGTAGCAAGCTGCAACATTTTTGCTTTTTGCCAACAATATGGATATTTAATACAGCAGGAAGCCTTGCCTGTTTATGAACACCAAGACAAAGAAAAACAGTAAGATTTGGGGGAAACAGAAACAGCTAGTTTTGGGGGAAATAATTAATTGCTTATCTTGGTTTATGAATTGCATTATCACTATTTTCAAAAAGAAGGACTAACTACAGTGAATGGATGGGGGTGCGGGAAGAAAAACAGCAAAAGGGTAGTTTAAATCATTCATATGATAGCTTCCCCTTGAAATCACATCTGAGACATGAGTGACAAGATGATCAGAGATAGCTACCAGTTATTGCCTGGCCTGTGAGCTGCTTCTAAACAAAAGCCATGCTGTGAGGATTCATGCACTGGGACAAGGCTGGAATTTACTAACTGACTTGACTTTTACTTTAAAAGACTAGAGACCACTGCACCCATAAGACCTGAGATACCATAAACCAGCAGCATTCTGGAAAAGACATTCTGATTGCTGAAATTGGATGAGGGAGAGCCTCAAGAAAAAGCGGTGTCAGTAGAATAAAGAATCACATATTTGAGCAGAAGACATTTTTCAAGAGACAATTATTTTTTGTTTAATAGAAGTCTGGGTCTGTCATTCTTGTGCATTTCAGACAGAAGGCTTGTGTGAGGCTATATTCTTCCCAACTAATCTTTTCCTAAAAAACCCCCCAAAAACAAACCTATATTTAGTACTATCATGAGGCACAGCCTCTACTTATACAAGCCAACATGTGGAGAAGAGATGCAAGGTTTTGCCCTTTTTCCCCTGCTGCGGCCTCTCTTGATAACTAAGCATCTCTTACTGCCAATGAAATGAAAGCATGGGAGGGCTACACAGTTTGAGCTTCAGTGCAGTGTGTTTAAAGGAAGAAGTTTTCCCTGACACAACCAATAATCTCCCTGTGTGACTGTACTACTGTGAGACTAGGACTGATTCCCTTCTTGGTAGTACAGTGTAAATCCAAAATCCAAAATAACTGCACAGAAATCAGAATTAACTTCCCCGCTGTTTAAATAGCTGTAAGAGAATCCTTCACTTCTGTTTCACCTGCTTGGAAAGGGAAAGTGTTTCAAGACAGCACAGAACAACTGCAGACAGGCAAATTCATTGGAAAAATCCTCTTTAAGCATAGCTAGTGTACATACTTCTTTGTTGATATGGAGGTGATGATCGGATACCCTCAGACCTTGTAAGAATCAGTAAAGAATGAAGGTTTTTTGGCTTTTTTTTTTTTTTTTTTAAAAAGTAGATGCTTAAGGCAACGTAAGTAGCAGCAACCTGCCATACGTGACTAGATGCTGCAATACCACATAAGCAAAGCATTCACAACTCCATGCTTGCCTTCTCTGTGAATGAATCACATCACTGTACAGCCTGTGTTAATCGCCATATTGCCAAAGAGACCTGAGACCTCTTGGTTATTTCCATCTCTCGTCACATTTATAATGACCGACAGGACCAGCTTGCCTGAGACAAGAGGCAGTCACTGGGGAGAGAGGAGTAACAAACAAAAATTTGTCAAACGTGCTCCTGTTACAAAGACACCTGAATATCCCATTATCGCTGCATGACAGAAAAAGCATGATGCTTTCCATGATGCTTAACAGAGGAAAGGGTAGCAGATGGTTCATTAATGCAAATGGTCCCCAGGGAGACTGATCTCTGGTTATTACATATCAAATCTTTCCTTGTAACCCCCCAAATCAAAGTTTTAAGAACAGTTTTATGTTCTTTATTTATATATGCAGAGTGAACAAAACCAGAACATTCTACACAGGAGTAACTTCACCTCATACTCTGCAGTGGTGCTTGCTAAGGTGATTACTGTAGCTTGAAATGACTGAAGCATCCAATTCCTTCTACTACAAGCAAAGGCTATTCAGAACCAATTCCTTTCCTCCTCCACAAAACCTGAGTAGAATAATCCCCATGGCATGCAAGTACTTACACTTCATTTCAGCCCAGGAATTAAGGAGGCTCAACCTCAATGTTCACCATTTCCCTAGTTGTCAAGTGCAACCATGACCAGAGACCACCACGATTCAACTGGCTGATCTTCTTCAAGACAACACAGCTACTCTGAGGGCTATGACCTGGAGTTTCTTCTCAGCGGCTTTTGCACAGAAAAACAATGCATGGCTTCGTATCAATGTAGGTTCACTATTGCTCCAGAATGCAAGGACACCATAGGATTGGGACTTGCACAGAGCAGCATATAAGAGACTGAAGAAACAAAGCTGCTGCTGTCACTGCTTCCAGACAAGGTGGTGCTACATACAAAAGCCCTGTTAAAATCACAGCTCTTTAGGACACAATCGGATTTGCCACAGCATTATCTGCAACCAACAGCAGAAACGTCAAACTTGGGCTTGTTCTCCCAGATTCCAGAAGCAAGTCAAGGTGCAAGACTAGGGGCTTGTTAGTTTTCAGTAATGACAGCAGGCAATGACATGCCTGTGGAAGAGAAAAATGAATTAATTGAGGTTGGAAGGTTATTTGGTTAAGCAGTTTCAATATCCCCTTTCACCTTGCTCAAAGTTGGACCCACTTTGATGTTAGATCCAACATCATATTTAGATAAAGTTGGTCATGGACTTGCCTAGATGAGTTTTGAATACCTGCAGGGATGGAGATATGACAACTTCTGTAGGCCCTGATTCTAGTGTTTGACCTCCCTTACAGTGAAAGAGTTTCTTACACCCTAACTGGCGTTTCCCCATGTTGCAGCTTCTGTCCATTGTTTCTCACCCTACTGCTGTGCAGCTCTCAGGGGAGTCTGGCCCTGTCATCTCTTGCTATGTTGTTGAAATCAGCTGTCAGATCCCACTTCAGCTTTCTGCTCTTTGGGCTGAGCAAATCCAGCTCTCGGAGCCTCTTCTTACGACCTGTGCTCCCCTGCACCAATCATTGCAGCAGCTGGACTCACTCCAGTTTGTCAATAATTTTCTGGTACTGAGGAGCCCAAAGCTGGGCACATTGCTACAAAATACGGCCTCCCAGGTGCTGGAAAGAGGTGTGTAAACACTTCCTTTGAGCCTGCTGGCTACACACTTGATAACATATGTGGTTAGCACTGCTGCGTAAAGAGCAAAAAGGGAAAACAGCAGACTGTAGCCCAGCTTGAGGGGTTCTCAGCCCAGGCTTGAGAAAATCCTGTGATCAAACTGATGGAGTAATTTTGATAACTTTTACACTCAAGGCATATCATAATGTTTCACCCAACAAGGTTTTACAAAAGTGACAGCATCTTCCATTCTGAAAACATAGCCTCCTGACTGTTCCAAAAAGCACAGTTGCAGCTGTCTTGACAAGGCCAAGTGACTAGCTAGCAGACAGTGTTAAAAGAAAGTATCAAGGAGGAGGGAACTGTTTACATTTTTCAAAATAGGTAATGCACATGGGAAAGAAAACCTCATTCCATCTGGGCCTCATTTATCTCATTATATGGACCATCTTGAATTTTTGGCCATCTCTGGCTCTGCCTGCCTGCAGGCTGTGGGCAGGCGAGGTTTTAAAAGCATAGGGTGGGCCTGTCCTCTCACAGCTCTACCGTGTTGCTACAAAATTTTTGAAGTCCACATTTACTCAGATTTTACTTGTATTACTGTGGAAAAGTTAGTCATGGGTTATTCTTTTACACAGCAGTGGAGGAAAACACTTACTCGTACTTTTTCTCTTGGGAAATCTCTGTATTTGTAGAACAACTGGCGGTTGTTTAAAAATAAAGCAAGTTTTTAAACAGTTTTTGATGCAAAGCAACTTTCTAAACCTGCATGTAAATTTTCACATTCTATGCTCATCTTCTCTCCTGTTTTCCTTTTCACATTCCCTTTTTTCTCCCCAGCACCTCTAGAAACAAACAACTACAGCATGGCAAAAGTTAGCCAAACTAACTACAGTAGTTAGAACACATTTATAGAGGGATCAGTACTGTAATATTATTCAATTTTTTCTGCTGTATTACCATCTATCACATATTTATAGAAGCTGTTAAAACCTGTTGTGGTTTAACCCCAGCCAGCAACTAAGCACCACACAGCCGCTTGCTCACTCACTCCCCACCCCCCACCCCCGCAGTGGGATGGGGGAGAAAATCAGGAAAAGAAGTAAAACTCGTGGGTTGAGATAAGAATGGTTTAAGAGAACAGAAGAAACTAATAATGATAATAACACTAATAAAATGACCACAGTAGTAATAAAAGGATTGGAATGTACAAATGACGCGCAGCGCAATTGCTCACCACCTGCTGACCAACACCCAGCCAGTCCCCAGGCGGCGATTCCCCACCCCCACTGCCCAGTTCCTATACTGAATGGGACGTCCCATGGTATGGAATACCCTGTTGGCCAGTTTGGGTCAGGTGCCCTGGCTGTGTCCTGCGCCAACTTCTTGTGCCCCTCCAGCTTTCTCGCTGGCTGGGCATGAGAAGCTGAAAAATCCTTGACTTTAGTCTAAACACTACTGAGCAACAACTGAAAACATCAGTATGTTATCAACATTCTTGGCATACTGCACTCAAAACATAGCACTGTACCAGCTAGTAGGAAGACAGTTAACTCTATCTCAGCTGAAACCAGGACAAAACCACTCTTTATTGTGATTTTAAAAAGTTAGGAGATGTGAGCTCCCTTTTGAGATTCAGAAGTGTAAATTTCATACAAAAGTTTGCTTAGTTTTTTTCCAGAACCCTGCAATACAAGTAAGAAGAGAAAAAATAAAGCATTAAGAACAGAAATGTAAGTTTAATAAGAGCACTTCATTTTATGCAGGAACAAGAGACACCAGCTTAAAGAAACAAAGTTCACGGATATGTTATTTCATCAATGACAAAGACGCTCACTATGCACAAACTAGACTATATGCATGGGCACACACACAGAGATGTGTGTGTTCCTAATCATTTCTATGTTCAGAGGCTTTTGATCAGTGTCATCCTGCTTCCTGTGCTAAAGAGCACAATTTAAGGCAATGAGAACCACCTCCTGGTAATCCTGGCACTCATCACCTACCAAGGACTGATAGAAATCTGTACAATACAGAACAAGTTTGTTATCCCAACCAAAGCCAAATCAAGTGTGACAACCTACCACTGGTACTCTCAAAGATAAACCTCAGATTTTTCTAGCACTGCTGCCCCACTGAATGCAATGAAACAATTCCTGAGAATAGGTTACTTGAGTGCAGGGTTTCTCTCTCCAATTGATGCTTCCACTACCAGTCCCTGTAAGAGGCAGCATGCGAGTCTACAAAGTGAGAAGGAGGAAGGCATCCTGCTGCAGCAGACACAGTGCCATTACATTCTTGTAACAAGAGAAAGCAGACAGAGTCAGCAGAGGCTTTTAGCGTATGCCATGCACACAAGGTGCCACCAGTAAGGACCTGCAATTTCACACTTGAAGCATAAAAGTGATTTCTCGTGAGTCATGTGAACTTCTTTCACTTGGAACAATTACTGGCTGCACACTAGAAAATGATTAGCTCATACTCATTAATAGTTCCTCAAAGCCTACTAGTGGTATCCTGTTTTAAGCAGTTATGGATGTATCAAAGGAAGGTTATCAAGCAAACCAAATGATACCAAAGCAAAATGGATAAGCCTAAGGAAGATTTCTTCCTAGTTTCTTCCATTACAGTGCTTCTGATGGTCTCGGTCAATGGCACAAACATTTGAAGTTACTGAAGGGTACTGAGATACCACATTTCAGATAGCACTTGATAACCATATATGCTCTGAACACTACTTATGGAATTGTCTTGCATTTATCACAGCAGAAAACTTTACAAGCACCCATATTAACAGTGGACCAGATGATTTTTGTCCCTAATAACGTCCGATTCCCCCCCAACATCATCTTGATATCCCACAGAATTTTTGTTTGTTCGTCCAGGCCCTGGGGTTATGTTCATCATGGATACTTATTTATTTTTGTAACTACAAAAGATCTCATCATCCATACAGATACGTAACCACTGTGGTGTACTGTAGCCGTGAGTTCCGTACCACAACTACTCATCATGGCAAAATACACTTTTTACAGCAGTCAGGTAGGTTAAAATACTATGGTGCAAAAACATTGCACAGTGTTTAGTTACAGGTCACTTGGAGAGGATTTGGTCTCTAAAGCCCATGGCAGAAGTCTATTTCTTCCAACACACCAAGCTCCATAGCGCTGTAAAGCGTAAAGCAACAATTGGGAATCTAAAACTCAGGCACATACACACTGCTTTACTAGATATATTAACCTCTGAAGATGCTTGCAGCTGCCTGATGAGACATGACCATGACATTCTCTGAAGAATATTTCCAGCCATTATTGATACTCTTTTAATAAATTTAAGCATTAAACTATGGTGTTTCCTGCAATCCATGATAGGTTTAGGGACAGTGCTCAACATTCTGCAGATGCTACCAGTCTGTTGCATGAGGTATGAGAGGATCCTTTCAGTCTGGGTAAGAAAGAGATGTACCAGGATCCCTCATGTCTAAGCTTCCTCTTCATCATCCTGCCTTGCAGGTTGCCTGTGAGAAACTCCCAGCTCATAATCAGCTTCCCACTGTCCCAGGAAAAGTAACCACCTGCTCCCTGCTTCCCCGCTCTGCTTCCAAGGGGAGTCAGGATGCTCCTTTCCCATCCTCCCATCCCCCTAAAATACATACTTTTAATCTAAGGATGTCACAACAGTGTCCCATGTAAGTATTAGATCTGCTATCAACCAAGCATGGCCCCAGCCACTGTAAAGTCAAGTCAGTTAATCTTTTTCTAGTTTGACTGCTCAAAACAACTTCCAGGTTTCCACAAATACAGATCTTGAACACACCTAGCACTTTCTCCTACGTCACTGCTTGCATCAATTATTCTATAAATAATTCCTTATTGCAGCAAGGACACATCATTCAAAATTACTAGCTAGTATAATATTCAAAATATTTCTGAAAGAATAGACCACTATTTATCTATATGATTTTTTTGCTAAAGATTTAAAGATCATCCTCTTCTACAGAAGACAAACACTGAGCTTTTTGCTGTTATGAAGATGAGTGTGAGCCACTGAGTATTTGGCAGACAGTAAAATTTGTTCTTTCCAAAAAATGTCGTCTCCAGATGACAGGTTTTTCTCCAGATATGGACTCATTTCCATGTATGTGTATGGAACCAAGACCACACATAGGAAAGCAATCAAATGAAAAACAATGCTAGCTCCTATGATGCTCTGCAGTATCTCAGCCTATTGAGACATACAGGGAATTTTCCAAAGAATTTCAGCTACCTGTAATGGTTTTGGGAACTACAAAGGCAGAGGTTTCAGTAAGTGAAGAGCAATCTAAAGTTATTTGGACGATGGTGCCAAGAAATGCCATTTTGTAGGTTACGTACACATCAGCAGTTTCTTATTAAATAATCTGACGGAAGGTATTTTCTAACCAAAGACGTTTGTTTGAAAAATGTCTAAAGGTTGAAATACTCAGGGGCACAGAATTAGTGCAATGAAGCATAAAGCTACAGGGTACCTGATGCCAAGAAAAATACATGTCTGTGATGATGTTAACTTGACAGAAGTAACAGTGACAGTGCAAATGTGGTGTCATGGCTTCAGCACATGTTGGTGACATTTAGCAGGGAGCCTCCAGAGCTGCTCCATTGACAACAGCATGTGTCAGGACTTGATTTTGCACATTCACAGCTGTAGCATCACCCACACTATGATGGATACATAGCTACCGTTGATTTTAGAATGAAAACACCCTGTAGCGAATAGAGAGTCTCTCTTAAAAGGCCAGGTTCTTAGAATTGGGAATATCAGTGCCAAGGACTGCAGAAGCATTCCTGTCCCCTCTGCAGCTGCACTGAAGTGTTCAGATTCTCAGTGGTTTTGAGGTCTGAGAACAGGCTGAGACTAAAACTTGATGCAGCATGACCAGCTGGGTCTGGAGCACCTGAGCACACTGCAACGTGATTACTGCTGCTGTGCCTGAGCTGCAGAGAGGGAGGGTCTGCAGTTTCAAAAGGGACAGGTTGCTCCATTTGACATTTCTAAGAGCCCAGCGAGGTGAACAGAGACTTATGTCAAGTCTTACACAATATGTTCTGTTCATGTCAAACAATGAGCCCGATAACTCAGTTCACCAGCAGATGCTCATGGTTGAGAATTAATCTTTCACTCTAAGAATTGTCATTTCCCAGAATAACAGAGAACAATATCAAGTATATTCAAAATGCAAAAGTCTCCAGCTGGTAGTTCTGGATAGGTGATCTTTGCAGGATGAGCTGTTGCCTTGGAAGTAAAACAGTAGTAGAGAATGTTTTAATAGAGAGTATTTCTTCTGCTACACCCAGATATTTGGGCTGATAAGTAACACACCAACAATATCAGAATTTTTAAGTGTTGCATACATTAAGCTAAGTATATATATAAGCTGCATATTTACAAAGCTGTGTGTGATTTTATTGCAGTATTCGATTAAATACTTCAAAACAAGGATCATAAATTTCTGTGTATTCTTTTCTGAAATTGAAAGAAATACACAATGAAAACATTCCAGAGTGATGTCACAGAAATATTTAAGCTACTGACATCTGCTGCAGGATCTAACAGAGGAAAGATACCACAAAACACCTCAAATGTCACAAAATTTCATTAGAATGGAAAACAATGCACATCTGCAGTCTAATTTGCTATGGTATTTATGAACTGTTTGCACACAATAATTCTGAAACAGGCTGCCATTCACAGGTCCACCTGTGATTAAGCCAGTTGTTTCCACATGGAGTGAGGAGTGACCCTCTTACAAATTAAAACATTCCAGAAAAGCAGAGGGTCTCACAAGCAACTAGGAATGCGCTTTAATGAATGCTGACTCTAAACATTAACTCATTTAACAACAGGGCAAAGGAATACCCTGGCTATTCTTCATTACTAGACTGTAGTGATATAAATGTTAGCTCTCCTTTTTTGAATTTTTTTTTTTTTAAATCATACTGAGAACTTGTTTACTCCAGGAAATAACAGAAATCATTACAATCCTATAGTTGTGTAAAATAATTCTCAGTAATGAGTAAGCTTCCTCCAGAAGGGTAGTGGGTTTTTCATTTTAGCTTATTTTGCTTCAAAGACAAATCACTGCAGAAAATTCAGCCACTGCTTTAAAATTATTAATCCTTCCAAAGGTAAAGCCTCTTCTGGTTTTTTTTGTAACTCAGGATTACTTTTACAATTAACCTATTATGTAACAATTTTGAATGATTGTCTCATGCAGATGCAGGACACATATGCAGTACAGCACGAATAGTCGCCCACAGTTGCTAGACAAATTCACATACGCCTGCTTAGATTCATGTGTGACTGCCATTTCAATTAAATGTTGAATTAAAAAATGAAGCCAAAACAAATGGTCTGACACCAGTTACAACTTTGCCAAATCCAGTTTTCTACCAACAGGCATTTTGCATTTTGGGTGGGAAGGTGGCTCATATGCATCTGCAGAACTAGTTATGTCAGTATTAATGGAAAAATATATAATGAATACTTTGTTAATCAAACTTTCTCGATCTTATAGGTATGTATTGGGAAAAGCACTACCATAGAACAACCAAAGGTCTAAATTAGCTATAGAAGGCCCCCAAAAAACCCATGCATGCTGCTGGTAGATTTGCATTAGGTCTTTTCCCCATCCTCCCCCCCCCCCCTTTTTTTTTTTTTTAACCTTTGAAGCAGCATAGGCACTTTGGAGTTGCTATCCTTCACCACCACCATAGTCCAGTTGCAACATTTTCTTCCGGTTCAAGCAGAGATCACACCTACACTAGGCAGACTAGCCAAGCGCACAGACACATCAAACCTGCCTTTGCAGCATCCTCCACCATAAGCCACAAACAGGAACAGGAGCAATAACTGTACTGTCACTGCAGTCAGACATGAGATCTGTATCAATTTGTCTGTCTTTGTAACATAACAAGCTGAACTACATCAGTAAAGAGAACAATCTCATGTTCAAAAAGATTGGAGGTCTTTTCCGAACAAGAAAAAAACTTGTTTGTAATACCTTCTTCCTGACAGCTTTCAGAAGAAAAATTAACATTTACCAGATTTAATTATTTCTACCCATAATAGAGTATGGTAGAAATATGAATTCTAATGCAACTATTTTCAGGAAGAGAAGAAATATCCCTAGACACTTGCTATACATTTTTAATAGAAGAGGTAGAAAGTACCTGCTGCAAAGCATAAGGCCATTGCTAAGTGGTCTAGTTAAGAAAAAAGCTTCATATCCATACAACTGCTTGGTAACTGTCCTGAGAGGGTTTTTGTCTCCTTCTCAAACACAAGCTTCCAGTCACTCTCAAATACAAAGTACTTGAACCACAGTAATTCCCTAGTTACTTCCCCAGGGCAAATTATACCTAGTAAGGAAGCTGTAGGTAATTTCCACAAATTAGCAAGAAAGTTCCATCTTCCCTTTTGCTCAACACACCCAGCCACCTTGTAATGGAGGAGTGGCTTACCTGGGGCAGAGGAGCAAGGCTGTGTTTTTATTTATTTTCTAACATGAACAAAACCTTCTTAGAGACGTAGAGCTCAAAAAAAAAATTCTATAATGCTATCCAGGTAGTACTTCCTATCTCCAGTATCACCAACACAAGAACACCCCATCATTCTCCTTCACATGCATGCTTGAGAAGCTTCTTGCAGAGACAAACCCCTGCAGATTAGTCATGCCTCAACTTCTCACAGATCAGTTGCAGCAGTCTTGCCATCCAGACCATTCTTAACACATGCCTCCTAACAGCTCTTCAAACACACCAGCAGAATTCCTACTTCTCATTTGCAATACAGCCATCCACAGAAACCCACCTCTGACTCCACTCATACATACACCATAAATTCTGCCACACAATTTGGGTCCAAAGGAGTGACTGCAGAAGCCTGGACTTGAGCACCATGAGAAAAGGCTGAGTAGGGCCCAAATACACACACCACCTTTTCCACCTTCCATTTCAAATTTATAACAAATCCACAAGGAGAGGTCTCCAGGCTATTCAGTCCTTCCTCCCACCTCCATCCAAGTTACAACAGCCGCCTCCTCCCACGCTCAGAGGCTGGAAGTCTCTACTCCTGCGCTCCTAGATTAAAGGTCCAACTCAGTTTAGGTAAGTCAATTCTTTTCTTAAAATCTCCCCAAGTCAAATGCACAACTGTGAGAGAAAATGGGAACATACATAAAAGAGTGGTTTTAAAGAAATTTATAAGTAATTAATTGATAGAGAATGAACAGAATTTTGTTTCCAAGATTACAACACGGCTATATAAGGAGTCTAACAACACTGGATACTGCGAATTAGATGTTGTTTCCACACACCACTTTACCATAGTTAAATGAAGTCAGTAGAGAGTGTCAGCTTTCCCATCAGCAGAAATATGCAGTATGACCATTGCAGTGGATGTAATCATGTCAATAAGAGAGTTTTGTATGCTTAGAGCTTGTGCTCACTTCTTACTGGATTAAGGCAGCTTTATATCAATACTGCTACTAGAGAATGAGAACATGACTTCAGAAAAAAAAAGCCAATTAATGAAAGTGGCACAATATTTGTATCACCTAGGAGGACTGCAGCTGCAATGCTTCCTTGTTGCTAACTCTGTATCAGGTGTAACAGGCTCCAGTGGAGTCTTCCAGCCTCAGACTGGAACAGAAAAGACCCACCAGCCTGCAGCTGTAGGGAAAACAGACATTCATACCCCAAGACAGTTCTCTGTCAAGTCCGCAGCTGCCTGAGCAAAGCTAGGCTGATCTAGGGACCTGCATGCAAAAATGCATTTCAGTTGGGTTCCTTGGCTGCCTTTGTGTGGCCAGTAAATGGCTGCCATGTCCTGACCAGCCTCTGTCCAAGACAATGCTCTTGTTGGGAGCAGGACATTTCATAGATCAGACAAGGCTTGCCGTGAGGTCAGTGACAAGCACAGTTTAACCAGGTATGAGAAAAATCCCATAGACAGGCAACAGACCCCTGAAGGGCAATTACATAAAATAGAGGCAGCAGCAGTATAGACTGAGCCTCTTTTGCAAATACACCAGGTGGAATCTAGACATCTCCAAGCTGTGCTTATGAGCATTAGTACAACCCTCAGAAATATCCTAGTTCATCTGGTTTTATAAGGTGTATTGAAGTCATGCAGATAAAGTCAAGTATTTTGAGCCATGATCAAGCAGTACTTCAGAAACACACACAAATTACTTCCAAAAGTATTAATTTTTTCCCTTATCCTCCTAAAAGTATCAGGGTAGTAGCAACAAACAGAAAGACCATCAATTCTCAAGTAAGTAACCAATCTCACGGGTATTTCTTTTCAGTCATATCTGTGGTGTTGTGTACTCAGATGCTACGTCCAAGATGCAGCTTTTCATATTCAAGTGTAATGCTTTTGGTTTCTTCTAATATATCTGTGAGTACAGTTTACTTTTTATATATTTTCATAGCTACAGAATTGATATGTTTGTGAACTGTTCAGAAAAATTCATTTTAGTAACAAGGGAGTAGTAGATAGGCCATAGGCAAATTTGTTATAATAGAACTTTCTTTACATTTCTCCTCATAAGTATTACATCCTTATGTAGAATCACTATCTACAAGTGTATTTTGCTTAGTACCTTTTCAGAAGGGTATTATTTTTCTGAAGGGCCCAAGAGATTTAACAACACGCACACATGTAATTTTAGTAAGCAGCTCAACCAATCTTTTTAACCACTCCTCTGTTTCATCCTCTTAAATACTTTACAAAATGTCCCCATAGGACAGAGATCTCTTCTGACTCGAGACACGTAAAAGTGGACGTGTCTTTTTAACTTCTTTAGGAAGTGACACACACTCCTCAAAGGCAATTTATCCCACTTCTCATACTGATCTCAGGACGTCCTGTGGCTGGTGGGCAAAGATTCACTTTTCTAAACTTGTTTATTTACACAGCAAATGTGAAATTTAACTGGACACATTTACCTTCCTCATTTCAGAGAAGAGGCCAAAAGTAATTTAACAATCCTTCAAATAAGAATCCATTACATAAGTTTTTCATGTAAGTACAGCTGTTCTCCACTGCATCCAGTACATCACTTTTTCTGCTGTTTTCAGTCCTTCCTACAATACACTAGGGAGGGGAGCCACACACGTTAACTTTCTCTGAAGTCACAATTCCTTTTACACCCATCTGAGACCTCTTGCACGAGCATACCTCCCTCTGATTACAGGACCTCTTGCACCAGCATACCTCCCTCTGATTACAGGACACATTAGCGTTACACTCACATCTGTGCCTGGACCATAAATACTCTCCAAAAGCACCACATGTGCCTCCATGCTCCTAGGCCAGAGTTTGGAATGCAAAACAACAGAAAACAAAATAAAACTAATGTAAACCTTTTTGATTTTAAAAGGCTTTTGGTTTAAGAAAAACTCCACCCCACAACAGAGTGCCCTACTACCAAAGCTCCAACACACCCCATCCCCTTAAGCCACTTTCCCCTTCTTCTGCTGATACATATTGAATTTAATTCCACCTGCCGATTCCTGTACAGCCCCTCCAACTAATCTGGCCAGACAACTTCATTAACCTTTACACAGCAGTCTGCTCAGTAACTGTCAGGTTGGGATACTGTTAGACTTTGGAAAAGTCAGCTACTGTTCAAAGGTCCCTAACAACCCACATCATCTCTCTGAAAGGGAGAACAGAATTTTCTGCAGCATCTTGATGTATTGCTATTGAATGTTAATTTACTTCGTGACCTGTAAGCCATCTGGAAGCAGAATATGATTAATGAGATGAGAGACCCTAATGCAATATATCCACCGCTGTATGTTGCTGTGGTTATGGTTTTATCAAAGGCCACAAGACGACACATTATACCAGTTTAGGGGAGGGAAGAAAACTAATGATTGCCCTATCATTTTCCTACCTTCTTCCACAAGAGTTCAAACTGGTTTGAAAATTAGTGTTATTAGGCCTCACTTCAAAGGCAAGAACCATTTTATCACTCAGCATTGTTATCAATGATAGAGCAGAGAGACAGTATAGCAAAGCTCTATATGAAGTAAAAAAAAAATTCTTAAGAAAAAGAGCAGAAGCACTTTCATTCAATTTAAAACTTAGTTATTCCTATGCATAGAGTAGCAGATAGACACCAGCCAAAATTGATCTCACACCTTTTAATGTGTAAAACAGCACTGAAGGCTGCCCTGCAATCAGACAATTACAACTGGTGACTGGAAATTTTATGTTAAACACTGGAGAGTCAGGTTGAGTAGATGATCTCAGACCTCTCTTCTCCCATCTCTGCCAAACTAGTACCACAACAGGTGGACCCACTTGGCAGATTGACAGCCCTGCTGAATGCCTGCATCCACCTCCTCCCTCCAGGGTGCCAGAAAGAGTCTTGTGATTCAAGAGATGCCCCCAGCCTCAGGGCAGCACAAGGGAGAAATCAAACACGCAAAATCCTGCTCAACACACAGCCTTGACCAGGTCCACAAAAGCAAGGAATGAATTCACCTATGAACTCCAGAATCATCTGCTTTTGAGAGGGAAGCAACATCAGTGACTTAGAAGTCCTGTTGTCAAGCAACAAGAGTAGGAAAGTGGTTGACTGAAGAAAAACCTCTGGTGTTCTGTGTTCCCTAAAACATTATTTGTTTTTCCAGGTCATGACTGAGATGTAGCCTCTCCTCCCACACTCAGTCCCACTTAAAACAAAAAACAACAAACAACAAAAAAACAACAACAAAACCCCCCAAATCAGTCCCATACAGCAAGGGTCTTCTACGATTTACGTTTACTTCCATGTGCCAGGATAAGACAGAATGAATGACAGGCTCATTCACTGTCAGCTTTTCATGTGTTATTTCAGTTAAGATATACATCGAGCTTCTGTGTATCTAGCTGCTTGACATTAGTGCCCAGAGGTTTATTTTCCAGCCTGCCCAATTGCTCTTTCTGATGTTTTGGATTAGTGATGTACAGTATAGAATTCGGTATTTAAGATTAAGTCCTCGTGAAACTGTGTTACTGATTGAAGTCTGCCAAGAAAGGCAGTTCAGGTAACATTCTGAACAAGATTAATCTTAGACTAATTTCTATAAAACAGTAGCAACAACAGAAAAGTATGCAAGATTGAAGGGAAAAAGTAAGCCTCCAATAAAGGATACTGCCAAGATTTAGCCATGACCTTAAAGATGCAATACAGTTGGAGAAAATAACCAGAGCATATAATTCCCTCCCACACCCTCACCTTCAGCCAGACACTATAGGAAGGAAAAGTAATCTCATAAAACCCTGCTAATGGTTCTCCAGCCCTTTACATAGTCAATGCAATACAAAAATCAAGAAAATAGGGGGTACCCTGTATAAATATTTATTCATAGACATTCTGCTTTCTTCTGCTCTTCCGCTAACCTCAGTGCCAGTCTAAAAATACTTTCTGGAGTATATATCTATAAGGCTGCATACCTATTTGCAATATCCCCAGTAACAATATCTGAGCTATTCACGACAGCTCAAGTCAAGACTGGACCCAGCTGATCAGGAGCCTTAAGTGCTCACCTTGTCTGAGGATCACCCTCTGATGTGGCTGTAACAGAAGACTTCCTCTCCTTCCAGGTGGAGCAAGAAATCACCACCACTTTCCATGAAAAGCCACAGGAGGTGTAAGGAGGAGGAGCACTCAAACACCCAGCAGCTAGAGTGCATCTGCTTGGGCAAGCGCACTGCATCAAGGCAGATACAGGCACATCCATATGCAGAACCCTCCGGTGAGGTAAGCTCTCTTCTGTAAGACACTCCTGACATCAGGGTGCTATGGAGGAATTTGCAGGTACTGACACCTCGCAGAGTTTCTCCTTGCAGCTGCCTTAAACTGAAACAGACCCCAGAGTCACCCATACCATGTTCTCCAGATTTATTCATAACTATGCAGTCTAGAGCTTTCAGTTTCCATTAAAAAGGAGATTCTGTTTCTCAAGTCTCCCGATAGGAAACAGTTCCCAGGTTTAAAAAGGGCTTGAGTGTTTATAGCAGTATTTGGGGTCAAAAATCTTAAGGCTGCATTCCTGGAACACTCTGATAAGCTGCCACAGCAGTGAGAAATGGGGCACCTTGTAATACATCTCGCTAACACCCTGCTGCTCTCCATCTGTGAAGCCCATTGCCATGCTGCAGAACAAGCACAGGCTTACCTTGGCATTTCCTAGAAGATTTCCAAAGCCACCTTGGTCCAGAAACCAGAAATTTTGCTCCGCCACATCCCACTCCCCATGATCCGATGGGTGTTTGTAGGCACACTGACTAAGGTGGGTACCACATGAGTGGAGACTACGTTTGACTCAGGTCCTGAGCTGAGCACAGTGGTCGCTAGATGGAGATAAAAAAGAAAAGGCCACAGCTCAGGTGCAAGAGCAAGGAAAGGGGGGAGAGGTGCTTCTTCAGGAACTTCAAAGGATAAGGGAAGTCTTGTTTTGTTGAAATTATGTGTTGTTTCTACTGGCAGACACTTATTTATCTACAGGATTCTAGGGAAGTGACATTAAGAAATCCCCCTGTATTGAGAGATTTTCACTGTGCAGAGAAAATGACGGATTTCGGAGGGAGAGAAAAACAAAACCCCAAACCAAACCAAACCCCCAAACAAACCACAATTTACACTTTGTTTCTTTTTTCTGTGACACCTCTAACAGAGGCTGGCAGCACATTGTACGCTGTACTCGTCCAGCAGCGCTAACCTGTCCCTTCCAGGCAACCTCTGTACTTATGCCAGCTGCTAACAGTCCTGGGGGCAACAAGAGCAATGCAATTAATTAACTTTGAAATAAAAGCTGCTAGACAATATACAACACAAAGTTACACAAGCAAGGGAAGTACACAGTGATTTCACAGGCAATCTGGAATTGGGCACCTAATTCCTGACTTTGAAAACCTCTCTCCAAATGATTTACTAAGATCCAGCAGCAGTTCTCTCCTGTGCCTCACGCTTTTCTTTAGTCATCCAAAGTCCACAGAGCTGCACTGCAAGCTTGAAGACCAGTATGCCAGCCTCACGTCCTGTTTCTGTCACCTAGTTTTTATGTACTGCTTCTCACTAATGAAGAGGCCCAGTGATTCCTCATGACACTTGAGTTGGTACATCCAAGCATTATTTTTGCAGCACTACGTTTGCATGGATTAGCTGTTGAACCCTCCAGATGATGTACTGCTTTTCAAGAAGGGGGTAGTGTATCTGGTGAGAGTCTACAGAAGTCCAAGAGAGTGGTCAATGATGTACAAAAGTTTGACTTCAAAGTATAAACTGAAAACCAGTTGCTTAACCTGGAAAGGGCAATAGTGAAGAGAAATAACAAGGTTTAAATTCTAAAAGGTAGCTATAAAGAAAATCTTGTGTACATCCACTGCACACAGGACACAGAATAATGGGTTTTGAATTACAACCTGAAAAACTCAGGGTACGTAGCAATCTTTGCAACAGTAGTAATAATTACAGGAAATGTTTAAGAATAAATTAGACAGGCATTTGTCAAGAACGATACAGGAAGTTGATAACATTCACCTTTAGAATGAGAGCAACACTAGACTATCTTTAAAATTTATTTCATTGTTACACACAGCTGAAGGAGATTACTCATAGGTAAGCCAATTTACATAAACAGCATTTGAAAGTTAAACACTTCAGTTTCTTGCAAAACATTAGCCCAACAGAACACTGAGCGCAGTACATAAATCCTTATTCCAAAACTGTGTTCTCTTAAATCTTACAAAACCCATTTCTAATATAAAGCCTAATTCATCTATTTTCTGACATTCCCCTTCTCGGTCATTAGGTACTTATAGATAGTAAAACAACTGACTGGAGGCAAACACCGTAAGTTGCAAAATAGCTGACTTCTGTAGCAGTTGCATATTACCTCTGAATAAATGTTAGTTTAGTGTGTATATAGGTAGATACACATTCATAAATGCACAAAAACTGAAAGGAGTAATCTGTAACTGGTAGACTAAGAACTCTGCAAGAGCACACAACATAGAACAACGTGCATCTATGGGGAAGGGAAGTACAGAAACATTCTTCTGTATTTAAAAAAACAACAACAACACGGCAATGGTAGGAAAAGGTACTTGGAATGTGTCACTTGCAATCCACCGAAACAATGTCTGCAACAGCAGTTAGAACACTGGCAAATACCTTCTCTGTTCCACAGGGCCTTGAAACCAATATGCATTGTCTGTTGCCAGTTGCCATTAGCAAACAAAGGCATTAACGATCAGCAAAAGTGTGTAAGACCAAAAATGAAACTTTTAAATATGTCACATACAAAATACTCATTCTCAGTATAGTCTACAAGATTGTACAATTGTAAAGGAACTTGTGAGAATGAGAATCCAGAAGTCTGCCTCGGGTTAAATAAGTTTTAAGATTGCATTTTGTTTTGAGTGTTTTTTCCCCCAGGTGTTTTAGAAATGAAAGAATCTTGGTAAAGTGATTCTCACACACTGCACAAACACACACAGTGTTTCTCCCACTGTGAGAGCAGTATAAAAGTACTCTTAACTATATGTTAGACAGAGTGACCAAGGTCACAGGAGAATCTGTACTTTTCCACTGATTAAAAGGAACGGGCCAGGTGCTTTGTGCCTCCTATGCAGCCAGAGTGTGCGGTTGCCTGGTAACTTGTTCTGAGCTATTGCATTTTAATCACATATACATGTAGGAATACCAAGCTGACCGCTTAGGTTTATCAGCCAAAAACGGTTTACAGCTACACAATAGTTTATAGTAATTCAGGAAGTTTAACATTTAATTTAGTGGAATTCAGGTATGTGCTTATATGGTTTGATGAACAGAACTTTTATAAATTAAAAGGAAACAATAGAAGTTATTTATATGTGACTCCAGAGCATACAAAAGGTATAGTCTACAAATCAAATACCAATTATTAGCAGTATTTACCTGTTCAAAGGGCATCATGTAATGTCTCAGACTCAACAAGCAGAAACTGACAGACTGTTATGATTTGAAAATTTTACAAAAGTTCCAATAGTGTACCCAAAACAGAAGCATTTCAGTGTTCGGGCTAGACTCATTGTCTTCAGTAAATACGTATCTCAATCCTAACATGGGATAAAACCTGATTTATAAATTTCCTCTTGTAAAAATGAAACTGTTCTAATTATACTGTTCACTCATATTTAAGCTATTAAATAGTCCAAATAAGAAGTTACTTTAATGAATCCCTCCCACCCAGCTGCAAACCATGACCATATACAGTCATTGCAGACTACACAAGACCCTGTTTCATTCCAGCCATATCATTAGCATAAGCTGCGCAAACCCATTTAAATCAACAGGTTTTTCAGGCATAAAAGCAGAACCCAACAGCAGTTAAACCACGTGTTACAACTGACAAGGTAATACCTCCATCACTAATGATAGCACCATAACAAAAAGGAATGGGTCTTTATTGTGCTTCATGAACTTGAGGGGCTGCAAGAAACCAGTTAAGTCACGAGCATGGATTCTGTAACATCACTATCAGCATAATTTCCAGATCAAAGATCCAGCCTCCTGTTAAGATGATCAAATACAATTTTGATTTCAGATGACAAGTCATCACAACACTACGTTAGGTAGAGTATAAAATCTTATCATCAGATTCTCAGCTATTTTAAGTCAATGTATTCTGCTGAAGTCAATGAAACCAAACACCCTACCACATGAAAGAAATCTTTCAGTGTGCCTCAGACCTGGAAAAATATCTTGAAAAATGTCCATAACTTTTAACATAAATTCTCTGCATTTCCCATGATCTCTCAACATCGAGCAGTAGTAAGACCCTAACATTTAGTTTCACTATATTTCTTGTGTAACATTAATTTTTATTTTAATTTAAAAAGGGGCAACTAATAAATAAGAATTTCATAGCTACTCATAAAAATCAATAAGCAAATACATTTCTTCCAAGATTTAAATACTTCTATAATTTAAAGACTATCAAAGCTCTATAAAATAAAATAGATACATTTACCTACTAATGTTGGAAACTACAGACAAACTTCAGGAAATGGCCAGAGGTGTAGAGGATAGGCTAATAGGCTAAGGTAGAAAAATAAAAAAAACAACCAGGAGTTCTACGGAAAAAGTGAGTGAGCAGCCCACAGCACTGGCAGACAACAGACTTTTTACCCCCGCTTCCTCCACCCATTCTTCTTCTTTCTCCCCATCCCACCCCTTTTTTTTTTTAATTTGTAAAGGAAATAATTGTCAGGGATGTAGTGGAGGCCAAAAGTCTAAAGGAGTTCAAGAGAGGATTAGCTGAATTCTAAGTCATGTGCCAACACAACTCCTATAGAAAGGATCTGCATCATGGTGAAATGCAAACAGCTTTGATAATGACACATATCATTCATTCGTCTTTCACATAAATTTGTCTTTTACCCTGTTGTATAGTTCCTAATGTTGAAGAGAGTCACTGCCATGCAAGAAACTAAACTTAAAGCACTTTGAGAGAACCGTGGCCCATCAGCTCATGGCTGTGAACTCTTACAACTTAAATGTTTCAGTTGTACACGAAAAAGTTCTGAGGTGGACTGCTGTCTGTATTCAATAGTCACAGCTGATGTAGGAGCATATGATAAACTTTACTTATTTGCCTTTAACCGATGCTCCACATATTTTAAAGTAATTCTTAAAGTAGGTTACTGGTTTGATTACCCTTCATACAGAATCCTCCTTCAAATGTAGGTTTCTCTTCAGATTTAAGGCATGAGCAGAAATCAAACCTGCATAATCACTGAAATCAGTGCATATTTTTCAATACTTTAGCAGCATCAGAATTTGTCCTCAAGTACCATTCATAAAGCAAATGCTTCATTCTTTAAAACTTTTTTTAGCAAATGTTAGTAATGCTGCACCACAGACTCTCACACCCAGTCACACACGTTCTTCCTGAGACTGTTTTGCAACTCAGTATTTTAAAAAATCACCATCCTAACTGTGTATTGATACTGGTTCTCCCCTTTTCAAAGTCTGATGATAAGGAAAAGCTGCAAGTACTACAAAGCCAGGCAGACTTGCTTGTTCTTGCCAAAGAGAAAAAGGTTAAGCATTATTAAAAAATAAGACTATTGCCTATCTTTAAGTATCCATAAAGCTATGAACATGAACTGCATGGTGGCTTGTTAGCATCAATATTTGAACACGGGCATGCAAAATGTCCTTCAGTTAAATTCCAAACTATGAATTAATTCCCCAAGGACAAAACATCTATTAAAAGCCAACAGTAAGCCAGAAATATCTTTCCATTTCATACGGTAAAAAAAATACAGTGAATCCTGAAAAAAGAAGTAGATATCAGACAGAGAAAGCCTATATAGTTATAAGGCATGTAATAAAACATTCAGTGTTTTGATTTCTTTTTATATTTCATCAGAATAGTTAGACAAACATGGAAACATTTGCAACAGCAATACTCCGGTTGCTTTAAAATCTTGGTAACACTGAAATACAGGTCATCAAAAACTAACGATGTGGGGAGGGCACTTTAGGTCTTATTACTTTCACACACACACATCTATATACACACAGACTCCACACACAACTCTAAAGAGCTATCTTAACTATGTCTGCAAGTAAACTCAAATAGTAGGCAGAAAGGAATCATATCCATACTAAGACCGTTAGCCATATTGTAAAGCTAAAGATCACTGCAACCAGTACTGTCTTAAGGAAAAAAACCACTCAAAAACCTGAAAGGAACCATCACTGTGTATGTCACAAGCATGAAGCTATTTTAACCTGATGACTACCCTGCTCTAAATTTTAAGCATCATTAAGTGTTATGTATTTTTAAAGTCTAAGGTTATTATTATAAATGACCTACTTGTAGCGGCAGCCTAAGTAGCATTCTGGAGAACACCACAGCATCCACAACTTCTACAGGACAGTGCAGTATGATTAAGCACTGGATTTCTAGGGGAATAAAAACAAAAACCACCACCACTCATTTATTCAATTGAAAAGCTTATTACCTGCACTTTCAAAGCAACAGGCTACATGAATACTGAATGCAAAGTAAACCAGACCCATCTGGAATACTTTGACTTCTCAGCTCCAAGTTACAAATCTTTCCTCTTGTATTTTAATGGATTAACAGCATTTGGATGCACAGAAACTGTCTCTACAGTGATGTCTGCAGACCTCCAAGTAGTGAGTTAAAATGCCTTCCTAAAACGTAAGGGTCTCAGCACTTCTTCTGAAAGGAGTGAAAACCCCACAACCAGGGAAGGAGGAAGTGAGGCAATATCAAGGTTTTTTTTCCCAGAGATAACAAAATCCTGAGAGAACAAGATGTTTGTGCTGTCAGAATAAAAATCCCAAAAGAAACAAAATAGTTTACCTTTCCCTTTGAAAAGTTGCTTTTGAGTCAAGACCTGTTCTTTTTCTCTCCCAAGCACAAAATCTCTCTTCAGCTTAAGACTGTTTTCAACATACTGAACACAGTAGAAATTTAGTGCACACACTGGAACCTGTACAGAAACTTATTAAAAAAAAAACCCAACACAATAGTACTACACTGGCTAGGAATATTTTAAATATTCCAATGAAAAGACTCAAACTGTTTCTAGGAAATAAAGCGTTTGGGGCCAAAGCTGACAGATGTTCATGTAAAAAAAAAAAAGATATATTTTTTTTAAACTAATTGATGTATTGAAAAAAGCTGGAAAAGGAAATGGGGACAGAAGTGAAAACCAATTCAGGGACTCAATACTATAGACTGTCACCATGCAATCTAAACATTGTAATTGCAGATCATATATTCAGAACAAGTGAGCCAAAAGTAGCACACTCCCTGGGAGAGGGGAGGGAGTCTCTTTCTCCTTTAATAGGCTAAAGCAAGAAGTTCTCACTGTATTTCAAGCCAAGACCCAGCTAGCAGAAGGTAGCTTTTCTGTCAGATAAAGCAAGGCAAAAGGATCAAGTACAGCAACTTCCTTGCAGTCTTTTGCTCCTGAGCACCCTTCTTCAACTCTTCTTTCTTCTTCTGGTGAGGGGAAGGCAAAGCATGTTCTGCTCCTGTGAGCCCATGCTCCCTGTCCCTATAGTAACAGCAGGCACCTGTGATTCCTCTCCAAAGACATTTACACATAGAAATCAGTTGAATGGTGTGTTATGGAAGCATAAGCTGCAGTGGACATGATTTAGAATCAGTTATTTTTTTGTCCATCATGGCAAAATAAAACCAGCAATTTATTACTTTATAGAAATTCTCCTAAAGTAGTAGTTGCCCCCAAGCACTGTCAAGTTTTTGTATCACAGGAGAACAAATGCAGCTCCGAACTACACAAGCAGGCAGGCACAGGCAGCTCCCAATTTAATTAAGTATACATACACAGCACCACTTAGTGGTGCAGGAAGTCTCACCACTGACAGGAATGAGAAGTTTCAACACCAACCTTCCCACCCCCTCATCCGGTCATGAACTAGGTCTGGTCTGTCTGTCCTCACTTGCCAAATACCACTACAGTGCCTTTACTCTAAGAAAGTACATCTGCCAAGCAAAAGAAGTCCAAGAGAGCTGAACCTCAAGGCCAGCAGAACCAAAGGCTGCTGAGCATCAAATAGATGCATCCACTCTGAAGAGCTTTCAGAATTCTACAGCACTCTACCACATGGTTTAAAGTGACACAGCCTGAAGCAGTGTTTAAACAAACCATCCAGCTTAGTATCTGCCTGTACTGCAAAGAATAGCAATCTCTTGGTTCACAACTAGGGTTTTATATAGACCTAGGCCATAAACAAATGCAACAGATGTAGAAAAACTGAAGACTGACAGCAACTGGAATGTAACTATTATTGTCCCACTCCATCAACCAGTTATAAAACTAACTCGTGCACTTAAATAACAGAACACAGTAACTAACAAAAAGAAGGCCTTTTATTCTGAACAAATTAGTGCGTCTTTACAAGAAAATCATGATTTCAACTTACAAAATCAGCATTATCATTAGCAATGCACCCTTCCTGAAGGCGAAATCCTTCTCTTTTATCAAATGTCAACTGAAAGAGTGTGTAAACAAAACAAACAAACAACCCACGCCAAAACCCACCCACACCCATACCCCAAAAGCTCTATTTAGATTACATATGTATATATAACATGTCTTCACAGATGACAACTGCATCAATTTATACTTCAGGTCCTTCTCCTCCAGGAACCAGCTATAAAAGAAGATGACAATTTTGTGTTAGTGCCATAGATTTGAGTTTTACAAACCCACACATGACAGTTCTTGGTTTACAACATTTTAGTAGATGGAGACTTCATCTGTAGACCACAAAAGTGGTTTTTAGATTGAATATTATCTTCCTCTCCCAAGAGAGGAAGTCAGTTACTGCCAGAGAAGCACATGCCAGAAAGAATCTCCAAAATACAAATAATCTTTAACAAAACACAAAGGAGTTCCTAGGTAACACACATTTTGTTTTTTGTCTTTGGTATTCACTTCATGGAGATGATTCTGTCTAGAAACACTAGAGCTCATTTTTTAAAGGACAAAGAACACCCTTTCGTGAAGAATTTCTTGAATTGCTGATTCCTCCCCAGACTGCCACTATACTGTGAAGTTGGTTTCCTCTTTCCAACTTCTATTGCTAAGCAAAGCCCAAAAGCTAATACAGAGCCTCAACCCTTCTACAGGCAGCAGGGAGTAATTTTCCTGAGAAGAAAGTAAAGAACTGAACAACAGAAGAAGAAATACAGAAGGAAAAACATGAATAAAGGAAAAAAGAAGAGGATAACCATTGCTTTTACTGATATATTCTTAATAATTAGCTGAGCACTTCTAAAGACAAAAGAGTTTCACTGCTTTTGGGACCGAAGCAAGAAAAAGTCTAACACACATAATCTTCCTGACGTGCAAAGATGTGTCCACAAGAGACACACAAGGTCTAATACAGAAACATATCTACATCTGCCTGAAAATTTGCACTCTAAGAATCACCAGCTTCTGCTTCAAGGGCAGTATACCACCAGCTTAACTGGATGGTAGTAAATTTATCCCATACAAGAAGTAGGAACATGCACTATCCTTTAAGGAGGCAGAACAATAACAAAAGCAGAAAAATGCTTAGAATTTAAGTCAAGATGGCACTTGCTCAGACACACAGCGAGGAGGTGCAAGGTAGGTAAGACAGCAAAATGGAGATTATTCCTTGTTCACAAAGAGCTGACTTTGACTCAAGTCAGTCTTCTTCTCCTCTTCCCACAAAATTAGGAATGCCCTTATGTAGGAAGCCCAGACTTTGTAGCCATCTATGTGGACAAGCAAAAAACTGCTCTGGGTACGCTTTTGTGGTATTTAGGAAGTTGCAGAATTCAGCTTAGGGATGCTTAATCACAGTATTTAATTACTGTTTCAGTACTGATCTCCATACATTGGCAGATGATAAACTAAAAATCACAGTGCTTCTGATTTGGTATAATCCAACAGACCTTGGGATTTTTACAGAGCACATAAAGGTACAGCTCTCTGGGCATCACATGGTATCATAACTGCCAAACAACTTGACAAGCTTGTAAGCATCCAAACTGCTGCAAACACATTTATACGTACAATAACGGATAAAGTGTAGATGCATTCCACCTACACACTTATGCAGGCAAACACTCATGAGTTAAAAGCCACCATATGAACCAGCCTACAGAGTGCTTAACAAAGCCAGTGATTCCCTTGCACACCTGAAGACCAGAAAAACATTCACCAAAATAAAATTAGGGTCATGCTTTTTTTTTTTTTTTTTTTTTAAACTGTAACATATACTAAGACATTAAGATCGCTTTTCCAGCATCATGCATACACATATATGCCCCAGAAGCTACTTGAAAGCACCTTATATAATTGAACTGTCTGGAAATATCAGCTTAAAGTAGTTGAACTCAATTACTGATCAATTTACAGGTACAGAAAATAAAGGCATGCAGCATTTTAACAACGATGACTTACCATTGTTATATTGTTTCCATTTAGCAAAATCTGGTCTAGCTTTGTGATTCTTCTGCCCTCAGGGGTAATCTCACTGAAGCAGCATTAGAAAAAGTAAGAAAGAACACATAACCAGGGACAACAATTCCAGTTTTGATTACAGAGCTGACATAAATCTCTACATTAAGATGACAATTGTTGGAACTAACAAATAAATTAGCCACACTGCAGTGTAATCTTGATAAATTGACCACCTGGGTAAAGAAAGCTACCCGACAACTAAAAAGATCCATTGTACTTTTCTGCTCAATACACATAAAGATACAGATTCACCCTCTAAATCTTGGCAATTTCTTAAATACCACCAATACTCAAAATAGGTTTCAAATAGCAACATGGCATGACAAAGTAATAAATACTTATCCTTAAGTCTGCTAACCTACTTTCTAAATCTTTGACTAGACCTTAAGGAAATGTAAAAGCAAACAAACTACTGGATAGTTCAACACATGATCCATGCAAAGTTAAGGCTACAAAGTAGGAACCTGTTTACAAGTATAAGTCATGCAACAGCTACTCTGTGACATGGCTGTCCTGAATAGATCACCCTCTATAGTTAAAAGTCCAAGGTACAAACCATTCAACTGGCAATTATTCGAAAAAAATAAAAACACTTTGTTTATAGATCTTACAAAATATTTTGCCTCAGGAAACCAAACATTAAATAACAACAAGAGGCAGAAATAATACTTACAATTCTGTAACATCTTCCAACACCATATCTGAAAATCCAGTTTCAAGGAAAATAAGGCCCCGAATTTTAAAACAAAAATATTTAAAGTTATTTCCATTTTACACTAAGCTGTGATTTTATCTGTAAAATTAAAAAGATCGGAATAATACAATGGATCCATACAAAAAGGTTCCATCCGGTGAACTCAAACCTCTCAAAAGCAGTAACATAATTGAACTGGAGCATAAACTGGACGGCCTTAAACAATTCCATCAAAGGATACTGACAAAGTCATCAAATCCTAGAAGTGTTCCAACAATTTCTTTATCACTCTTCATCACAATATGAATGCGTGAACCTATGCATTTGTCCACAAGTTCTGTAAATAAAAACAAAAATAAACTGAAAGACACAAGAGATTATTTTATAGAACATTTTTCGAACAAAAACCTTAACATTGAGGCAGCAAAAAAAGTAAATGCCACGGGCACTGGTAAAAAAAAAAAACACAAAAAGAAGGAAAAAAAAAAAAGAAACAGGAAAAAATTTTAAAAAACCCGTTTCCTCGCAGGCTTTACTGCTGCTAGTACCTCAACAAGTTTCTGCGGCCGCAGGAACACGTTCCCTTACCGAGAACACCTCGGTGTCGACAGCGCGCGGCACATCACCGCGGCTCTGCCGAGCACCAACGCTCGTCCCCAGTCGGCCTTTGCTCCGCACCCAAACCTCGGCCCGGAGCCACCCTCCCGCTCGCTGCCCGTGCCGGAGACCGGGACGCCCCGGCGCCTCTCGCCGCCGTGGGCAGGGACCGGGCCGCTGGCCGGACCAGCCGCCACCGCCCTCCCTCGCCTCACGCCGCCTCCACACAGCACTGCACCTCCGGGCGGACCGAGGAAACCCTCGCCTGACGGGAACCGCCGGGCGTCTTCCAACCCCGCCCACCCCACTCCAGCTTCCCGCCAAGCGGCGGCGGCGGCGCTCGCGTCACCCAGAGGTACCCGCAAGCGGTCTCTCTTTTCCTTCCTTCCTTCCTTCCTTCCTTCCTTCCTTCCTTCCCTTCCGCCCGCCGCCCACAAGACGGAATCCTCCCCCCGAACACCAAGAGAGCGCGGAAGGGCCGCGGCAGCGCCGGTTACCGAGCGGCAGGAGCTGAGAGGGGTTGGTGGTCGCGTTAGCCGCCATGTTGGACCCAGACCTGACCAATCGCTGCTTGTCACCGCCTCCCGCGAGGGCCAGCCCCGACTAGCGGATAGCGGAGCTGCCGCTCCCCCGCTCCGGTGCCTCCTCCCGGTCCCTCCCCCTCCCCCGCCCGTTTTCTTATAAATGCCGGGAACGAGCAGGAATCATGACATTTCGTGAGGTGGGTGTTGAACGTGCGGCTCGTGTTCCTGGCAGTCGCGCGTGTTGAACGCATCCCGGTAGAGGGATGCCCCTTCATTTCTCCTCCAGCCGGCCGGCGCCGCCTTGGGCTGTGGCCGGTGCAACCGGTACCCGAACAGCCCGGCGGCCTCAGGGTGTCAATCCCCCTCCTCAAATAAGTCTTCTTTGCCTCGGGTGTGTCAGGTGGAAGGATTTTATGCACTGTACATCATAGCTGGTTTATGTGCTGATAGTTATGTTTTCCCCCAGATTTGCTTATCAATTCACAAGATGGCTGTTGCAAGAAGGATTTTTGGAAGCCCTTTTGCCTGTGCACAACGGGCTTGGAGCCAAAAAACCACTGGCCATTCAAACAGGCTTTGCTTGCCTAATGCTACAGCATTAATTAAACCGGTGTTTCAGCTTCCAGAGCCATTGCACGTTTTGTGACAGGGCAGATGCCAGAAGAATTGAGTCCGAATAAACTCCGTCCTTCGCCTAGGAAGGTGGTGCTGCCTCCAGAAGCACATGTGCCTTTTGAAGGATGAACAGCTGCTGGCATCGTCTGATGCTGAGCTGCTGGCTCAGTTCTTAAATGTGGTTATTTCCCAGATAACGCTGAATGCTTGGACTTTGTGTTCTTGAAGTTAAATGCAACCTTTGAAACGGGTGAGTACTGCTGCCCCACTGGGCTCCAGGCAGGAGCGCTTCGCCGTGACCAGAGCAGAGAGATGGAATGCTGGACTTGACTCTCTGCGAGGCTGCAGGGCCGGCGTGTCTCCTTGAGCAGAGGGTGTTTGAAGTGCCAGCTGGGGTAGTTACAATGACTGTGTGAGGCGGCACAGGCAGGATGCAGGAACAACCACAAAACCATGGATTAAATGCAAACAGTAAATTTATTTTTGTTACCTCACCAACCGGGGGATCCCTGAAGCAGCACCCAGGCACAGGCACATGAGCAGGGACACAGGGACTGCTGAGCTTAGCCCATGCTAGGGGATTGCCGACCCTGCTGTTTTCACCAGTTTATCAGGGATTCGTGCAGGCACAATATACCACTGTGCTTTGATCCTTCCCACAGCAGGACGGGAATCTCAAGCGTGTTCGATAGGGTGCCTTTTAAGTCTGTCACAGGCCTGTGTTACCTAAACACAGATGTTCTACTTGTCAAGCATGCAAGGATAAACAGCAATTAGTATAATATATGTATACTTCTGCACACCAGCTGCAGGTCACTTGAGCATGTTTATAATCCTCCTCGCCAATCGTCCGTTATTATCCCATGTTCCACCCCCTCACTCAAGGGAACACTTCCGCTGCGGCTGGCAAAGCTGGAGGTGTCCATTTGGGCTTGCAGGGTGCAGGGCAGGGTAATGTGTAGAGGCATGTAATGAACACATATAGAAAAAGGAATAAACTTATCCCTACAATAATGCTTTGAATCAAGTGTCCCACCCATCCTGTCAGGGAATTACACAGCTCAGCCAGCCAGGCACCACCAGTAGATTGTTTCATTTGATGTGTTAAAATCCTGGAAACATTGAATGTCATCCTCTAGGCTGGCTGATTAATCAGTTACATTGAAGCAACACATGCCTTCAAGATCGGACAGCGTTTATGGTGTGGAAGGAGAGAGTCCACCACCAGCTGATTTCGTAATGTTCCCAGGAATACAGCCATTACCTACTCGGAAAAAATAGCAATGAGGAACATTAATATCAAAAGCACTTAACATAGTATAATTCTGTAATGCAGCTACTGGAGTTTGCAAGCCAATAAAATGTTGTCAAAAGATCTACAGCTGTTAATTGATACAACACAGAAAGCAGATGAGTTAGTTACAGTAGAGGCCAACCAAATCCAAGTATTTACATATTGATCTTGTGGAAACACATCCAGGGCATGTACTTGTAGTACAAGACTACAAACCATGATGAGCCAGCCTGTGATAAGGGAGGAAAACAGGAGTCTCATGTCCTTCCAGTAATACATAAATAATGCTGTTGCTCCAGCTTCTTCAGCTACTGTTACTCTGGGCTTGATAACTTGATGTGAGGTAATTGCCCACACAGATTGAAGAACTATGGCTTGTGCTTTTTCAGATTGCACTTCAATTCAATGTTGGATTTGCAACACCAATAACACTGTTCCAATGCTATGTATCTTCTCTAGATAAGACACAGGTATTCATCGAAGATACTTGAAATACAAGAGCTCAAGACAAACCAGACAATTGTTTCATCCCTCCAGCTGGACACCACCAGAGCCTCTTGGACTCCCCTGGAGAGTCACCCAGGTTATTGGGGCCTGGAGGGGGCATTATGTCATTCTGAGGATGACAAAACCAGTGGGGGGTGGCTGTCCTCAGCTACCAAACGGGTGAGTGAAGAAGAAGCCAGACCCAAGCTGGCATTGTGCAGAGAATACCAACAACTCATCAAAGAAGGTAGATGCCCCATCCCTGCAAACATTCAAGATGGAGAGACAGCTCTTTAAGAGAAGCCTTCAGTCCTGACAGGAAGCAGTTTTGGCAAGACTGGGCAATGAACAATTAAAAAAAACAATAAAACCCAATTTAAAATCCAAAACCCACTCTCCTCTCTTATTTGGCACTTTTGAGCCTGCATGCGGACTCCCATGTCCTGTTCTTGTGTCCCCAGGACAGGAAAGACACTGACAAACATGGTGCGGGCCCAGTCCAGCGCCTTCAAGATGGTGAGGGGCCAGGGCACATGGCACACCAGGGCAGGCAGAGGAAACTGCCACTGTGCAGCTGGGAGAAGAGAAGGCTCAGGGCTGGGTCTGACTGCTGATCTTCCAGACCACTGCGAAGCACCTGCTTTCCTGACCCAATACCACATAGAAAACCATCCTGTTTATCTCCCACATGCACTTCACTATTGCTAGTTTTGGTATCCAGAACAGCAAAGGCCTTGGGTAAAAAATAATAATAAAATAGAGCTCGATTTCCCCCAGATTGCATCCCTACTTTCTTTGGTAGGATACAACCCACAGGCTCATCTCTCCTACCTGCTTCCCGAGTCTGCTTGCTCAAACAAGAAGTATGAGAGCATTCAAATGCGAGTGTTGTTTGCCAACATGCAGGGAAGCGGCATTCCACCTCTAGTTCATGAGACAGGTGAGAAAAAAGCTTCATCTCAATGGTAGGAATAAAACATGGAAGTGGAGCTTTGCCATGAAAACTGGTTCTACAAGAAAAAAATAACTCTGGGAGCTCCTGAGCTCCTCTGGGTTTAAGGTCTTTAACACCACAGCCAGCAGGGAGCAAACCATGCTGTCAACTACTTTTTTACACCTTGGTTTCTAATCAACAGCACTATTTGCTTTGCACAGGTTACTGGAGCCCAGGGCTTGCACCAAACCAAGGAACACAGGAAACTGACAGTGCTGGTGCACCTCAAGGACTTCATATCCAGTTTGCTCTGTACATAAGTTAAAACAGTGGGGTGGTTTCGTATGGTTTGGTTTATGTGGGGTTTTTTTGTTTTTTTTTTTTCATCTGCTACATCATCTCTCTCCCTCTTAGAGAGAGAGAAAAAAAATAGCAAACTATTCCATCGCTTACTCATGTATTTTCATGTCCTTCCAGTTCTCTCTTTTTTAACACTTGCCTAGCTGTATTGTGCTCACAGACAGAATATGAAATCCCATTCAGCCCTGTGGCAACAGGGGCTAGAACGAAATAGCAATCCTTCATTCACAGATGAGTTGCAGCTAAATTATTAACAGACCAAGAAGCAGCAAGGTGGAAAAAGGCAGTTCTGAATGTACACAGGTCATAGGGCTACTGCACTTGGGCAGCTGTTTCCATCCAGCAGCCCCTTTTCAGAGCAGAGTAGCCCCAAGAGAAAACTGCCCTTCTTCAACGGTTTCAGGAGAGAAAGGGGACCCATTTGCTCACCATTATAATGCAATTTGCATTACTCAACACTGAATTATTCTTACTGACTACAGCCTGCAGTGCATTTTCATTAACTAATGGCCCTAAAAGCAGCAGTGACCAATTTAGGATCTCATGGGAGGGTCTGAGTATGCATCTATAGTAGCTGAAAATTTGACCTAATTCCTATTTACTTCAGACACAATCAGGAGCAACTGACACAACCGGTCAGAATCAGGCAGTCTGGGTCAGGTCTTGAGACATTCAGGGCCTGACTCCTTCCAAATATGTCTTTAGTAAACACTGCAATTCACAGGGGCAGGCTACATTCAGCACAGGAGACTCAGGACATGTATACAGGAGGCACTAGAGCATGTTACTCCTCAGGGAAGAGCATCCAGATCTGGCTTCAGAACTGAAAGCAACATGACTGTGGCAATCAAGGTGTTAACAAATATTCTGATAAGTTAAAATTTTATATAAGCTGGGTTTGATCAAAAGGTAAAGAATGTAGAATATAGGGGTTTGAAGCTCGCAATGTAGTCATTGAAACTTAGGAACATACAAAATGTGCTGTATACAGTCATAAGAAAATAAGTATTGTCTAAAATTAGTTAACCATAGAAACTTCGACCGGTTTGTTAGTTTGTAGTGTTTTGTCCTAAGGAACTAAGAGAGATCGTTATGGACCTTAGTTCTGTTGCTTAGAAACCCCACTTTGATCAAGATTCCAGTTAGTGGAATTAAGTAAGATTAACCAATGAATGTTTTAGTATAAGAATATTGAAAAGGTGGTGTGACTGAGGGCCAATCACTAGAAACGTTAAATTCAAGAATTAACATTGAATGTACTTCTTTGTAAATCTAATACACGATGGTGAAAATCATACTGCGCAGAATCACATAAGAGAGGTCAACTATCGGACAAAGTGAGGAAGACTATGGAAGACCACCAGAGGGCTTCTGAAGACCACCAGAGACTTCACCACGCCTGCGTAAAGGGACGTTTACATATGCTAATGATTTATTGGACAGTTGATGATTATGTATGACATTTCCCAGAAATTTAGTGAATATGTATAACAGGTGTGTATTTAACCTGCATGATTAAACTAGACAGGTGCACACACTAGGTGGAGTGATCCCCTGTGTGCCCAGCGCTGCAATAAAGAAGTGCCTGCTTCTAACTTCTCATTCCTGTTAAGGAGTTTTGTTCCGGATTTCGGTAACAAAGGGACCGCAGAAAGGCAGACCGTATGCACAAAAGTTTGTTCCTGAGTGCAAGTCAGTTCAGCCATTGTTGAAACTGGCCTAAAGACATAGCAGGAGCTGTGCTATGCCCTGTTAGCTTGCACCTCTCTGTCCTATGCTCCATCACACAGTACATGCTGGCAGCAGCATTTCTTCACGTTTCTCACTGAGCTGCCCAGAAAAAGGCATCATCAACATACAGTGGGAGACACAAGTATTGCCACAAGTCCTGAGCCACCAGCTGAACCCTAACTGCAATGGCTGATCACCACCCTGGAATCTGTCTGCCTTCCATTTCTCTAGTCCATCTTCAAAGATTGTTCTGTTGTTGTCTTGACAACCACTGCATGAATGTACTGCGTGCTCAGTATTTCTTTAAGACTTCAATCCATTCCTGTCAGTGTTGTCTGGCTTCTTCCTGTACTTACTGCTACACGCCATCTTGAAAAGGAGGTAATAGACCGTCTGTGTCACATCTGCAGCGTGCATTAGGTTATGAGAAGGATTTTTGTGTTGGCTGTAGCCAACCTCCAGAGCTTCCACAATACACACCAGGGCAGAAATGGGGATCTGAGGAAAACAGCACAAAATTACAAACAAAATAATCACCTTTAGTGGCTAGCATTTGGGGGGGGGGGAGCATTTTGACCAGATGCCCCAAAGAGGAGTTCCTACTTCACAAATAATTAACACCTGTGCCCAGAGGTCACAAACCTCTCTCTCCTCCCTTCACAACCCACTGGAATGTATCTCTGCTTTACAACTCTCAGTCAAGATTTTCTAAGGAAACAATTCTGACCAGTTACCTTCTTCAAACATATCTCATCAGGCACAGGCAGTTCCTGAAGTAGTACAGGAGATAGAGATCTGCAAACCCTTTCCAAAGTGGGGACCCCAGGAAGTGAAAGTGTCAACAGCAGAAGGGACAGCAGAGTATGTGGGTGGGGATAATGGTCAAGATCTGAGCCACCCAAATTTAATCCTGTTCAAAGCTGGAGGCGAAGATATGTTGCATTTGTGTCTGCAAACCTCTGTAACAACCCAAGCTCTCCTTTTTTGCTTGCACGCTTGAGAGTCCTGTGAATCTCAGGAGAATGCCACTATCACTCCCACATGACAGTATTTCCCAGGGAGAAGCCTATTTGGAACCCCACCTACTTTATGGTGCCCTACTGCAATTAAATGCACTACTCAAATAACATTTGGTCCTGCTTACTGCAAAAGGATTATTTTAACATTTTAGTGAAACTACAGCATCTATGAAGCCTTCAAATAACACTAAAATTGCGTTCTGAATGGCACGAAGGAGGATTAGAGGGAAGTTCAACAGAACCCAAGATGGAAGAAGAGACCCATCTTCTTCCTACTGAACTTGAAACAGTTGACTGGATCATAGATGGTGAGAAGAAGTTCACAGAAAATGAATTCTAGTGTGTGGTCCCCACTGGGGTCATTCACTGTGACTACATCTAAGGGCCACTTGTCTACATGCTGCAAGAGTGGAGTGGAAAGACAGTCACTCTAGTGTCCTCGCAGGCTTTACTGCTGCTAGTACCTCAACAAGTTTCTGCGGCCGCAGGAACACGTTCCCTTACCGAGAACACCTCGGTGTCGACAGCACGCGGCACATCACCGCGGCTCTGCCGAGCACCAACGCTCGTCCCCAGTCGGCCTTTGCTCCGCACCCAAACCTCGGCCCGGAGCCACCCTCCCGCTCGCTGCCCGTGCCGGAGACCGGGACGCCCCGGCGCCTCTCGCCGCCGTGGGCAGGGACCGGGCCGCTGGCCGGACCAGCCGCCACCGCCCTCCCTCGCCTCACGCCGCCTCCACACAGCACTGCACCTCCGGGCGGACCGAGGAAACCCTCGCCTGACGGGAACCGCCGGGCGTCTTCCAACCCCGCCCACCCCACTCCAGCTTCCCGCCAAGCGGCGGCGCTCCCTCAGCAATAGGAGGTGAGGCGGGCTGGTGTGGTCGCGTTAGCCGCCATGTTGGACCCAGAACTGACCGATCAGTACCGCCTCCCGCAGAAGTAAAGGGCGGCCCCCGGTTGCCCCAAAATAACTTCAGCCAAGTAGTTTTCTGTATGTGGACGATGGATGTAGTCAATTAGGATGATCAGATTATGCCAATCATCGCATTAATGAAATTCTCGTGCACCTTCATTCACCATAATGAACGTGGATGGCCCTTCACACAGCAGTGTTTTCTCCTGCCTTACTGCTGTTTTCCATATTTCACATAAAATAATCACTTTCTTCTTCCTGCTACTTTTGTTTGTTTACTTAACTAATGGTTTTTTCTATATTTTTATATTCATATCTAAGATTTTTATCTTTGTAAAATGTTCTCCAATTTGTAATAGTGAGACATTTATTAAATTTATGTCCAGTCAATTCTTTTGTAGTCTTTTCTCTTACCTATTTATTTTACAGAAGTTTCCAAGTGAGAGATCATAACCCCAACCATTGTTATGATCCTTACTGCATACAATTCAGTTTTTCTAAAATCTAGAACAAGCGCTTCAGAAAAAATCTACTCCAAACACAAAGTGAGATTGCTGTCCTGAAGAAATTAGTCACAAACCTCAGATCCATGCCAGGAGTTCATTTATGCTTTTCTTCAACAAAAATCCCAGCACGATTATTTTTTTATTCACATGCTTGCCTCCACAAACTCACAGTTATGTTCTATAGGAAGCTGAGCTATACTTAAACAGAGAGGAGCTACCAGCTACCACAGGAACTGCTCACCTGTGATGTTACTTCCAGAGTTAAAATACCATACTGACCAGGTAAAGCTTATCCATCTCAAGAAGTCACACTGCACATAAACCAAGTTGAGAACTCCTTGTTACTGCTATGAAATGCAGAATGACTAACAAATTACAATTACTATGGTAATGATAGAATAGCTGGTGGTTCTTAAGTAAAATATTACCTCTGAGTAACAGAAGAACTGTAGGGCTGAGTTTTCATTGCCATTTGTTAGCTACGCACTGAGAAAGAAAACTTTAGGAAAGGTTCTGACTGAGCCTTGTCCAAGAGCTTCCGTTGTGTAGCAGCTCTCACCTTCCTTTCTCATAAATACACGCAGTGTGAGCTATGGAAAAAAACCAAAAAAACAAACGGAGATATGTTAGTTTTCCTAGAACAGGCTGATGTTGTCAGTGCAACATTTCTTTGCCTTAGCGGCAAAGAAAATTTCAAGCTGAAAAAAAAATAATCTAATAATATATTCAGAGAAGCAATATGCCAGAATTATCCAGCAGTATCACTGAGATGCCTCTATAATGCAAAATCCATAGCAGCAAGTAATGCCAGACTGCATTTTCCTCAGTGAAGTGAGTACGAGCTATGAACGCTCCCATGCATCTTTTGGGCGATACCTCATTACTGCAGGAGATAATGGCCAATATTTCATACCTTTTTATTTTTTGAAATGATACTAAACAGTAAGTTACAGACTAAAACTAATAAGGAATCATTCACTTGCCAGAGCTGGATTGTTCCTTGTAGCTTATCCTGTGTTCCTTAAGAGTGTATTTTTTCTATAATGGCACTTCTGCTGGATCTGAGGAACAATAAATAATTACATGCTTTATTGTTATAATTTGAGCCTCTGGGTACTGTGTTAGGGATGAGATTTTCTTTCAGCTCTATTCTTTCACAATTCTTTCAAAAAGAATCTCTTCCTCTGATTTCCACAGAGAATCTTAATTATTAAGAGTACAGACTCTACAAAGTGGTGTTGATTTAAACAACCAGAACTGAATCATAGCAAAGGTTAAAGAGGGAGCACGGTCTGATTGCAGTAAGATTTATTTTTTTCTCTCACAGTAAATTTGCCTGTGCTCTTGGACAAGTCTTGGAACTGTCTTTTCTAGAGTATCATAATGTATGTTCATCAGCAGAACAGTGCTAACGGAAGAAGCCCTAACTTTTCTCATCTCTAAGCTCCAGCAACCAACCTGACAAACCTGGACTGAAACCATCCCAAACTTCATTTTGCGCTGCCATTAATCTGCACAACTTCACGCTGGAAGGACGCAGCCCGAGGATGTGCTGTTCTCTGTGCTTCGGGGGGGGGGGGGGGGGGGGGGGGAGAGGGCTTTGAGAGGAGATTTTCTCAGAAAAGAAGATCAGAAGAAGGAGGCACCATCATCGCCCCTGCTCGAAGCTCCGCCGCGGCCCACCAGGACAGGGCGGGAAGGCCTCAGCCAGCAACTCCACTGCCGGGCCGCGATGTGTTTTCCTGGCCGCGGGATAAAACGAAGCCACTTTCCCTGGCAGTCCTTTCCACGAAGCGAGCTTTCCTGCAGAGGTCCCTGCGCAGCAGGAGGAGAGCGGAGCCCGCGCTCCACCGCCCGCGGCCGAGGGCACCTCCTGAGAGGACGGGCCGAAGCGAAACCCCACCCCGCCGGCGGCTGGGGGGAGGGAGGAGCGGGCAGAGGGAGGTGCTGCCGGCAGCGCCCTGCCCACCTCCGGCCGGGCGCTGGCGGAAGCGCAGTCGGTCGGGACTGCCTCCCTGTCGGACCCTCGGCGGCGGGAGGCGGGGCGAGAGCCCGGGCCCGGCGGCATCCTCCCCAGCGGCCATTACCGGGGCTCCATGGAGAAGCGGGGCCCAGTGCTGCACATCGTGGTGGTGGGCTTCCACCACAAGAAAGGCTGCCAGGTGAGGGGGCGCGGGTGCCCGTCGTCTCCGGCCTTTCCCTTCCGCTCCCTGCCCTCCCCCGGGTCACTTTCCCCGCGCTCAGCAGCGCCTGCCCGACTGCTTCCCCCAGCCTGGGGCGGGGCGGCCCGCCTGCGGTCCCGCGGGAAGGCTTGAGCCCCTGCGGGAGGGGGCGCGCCTGATGGGGGGCGGGAGGCTTTGCTCCAGGGGGTGGGTTAGGGAGCGGTTTGAAACCAGCAGAGTGCGTTAGGGCCCCAGTTAGCCCCGGCTTCCCCCGGGGAGGGGGCTGGGCCGGGCCAGGGGTTCCCTCAGCTCGGGGCGGGACGGGGGCGGCCTGGCGGGGCCGTGACTCAGCCCGCTCCGGGCAGTTAATGTTTTACCGAGCTGCGTACGTGACTGCTACCTGTCCTGCTTCAGCGCTCCCGCCGGGGGGCGAGGCGGAGCGAGGGCCGGCGGGGTGAGCTCCCCGCCTCCCGTCCCCCCGTTCTCCTGTAGATGCTGGGGTACGGCTCAAATCGTGGCACCCGTTATCTAATGGGAGCCGTGCGTGGTTAGTGCGGTCAGACAGGGAAGTGAGAGAAAAAAATATCTCTTTACCTACCTTCTGTTCTTCCCGAGCAGCGGCTCCTTGAACTCTCTCACGGGTACAACTTGTACACAAACAGCCTCATGGCCCCAGGGCATAAGTCCACCCTTGGTTTAAGTTTTCTCTGTGTGTCTCTTCCCTTCTTTCATAAATGCCTGACTGCTTCGTGTGGTCTCTAAGGCATAAGAATTTTATGTTCTGTATTTCATAGGTGTTTTACGCTCTAATTTTATTTTATTTTTTTTAACCCTTGAGACAGGAGATGTTGTTGCCCAGCCGAGCTGCACACACAGTTGCTTTGCTGTGACAAGAGCAGATAGATACAATGTTGAATTTGCAGTGAGTCTTTCCATAGAGCGGTCTTAGTCTTTACAAAAATTACCAAAACAGTAATGAATGTGATGGTGGTTGTTACACAAGAATTGGTCTGACATGAATGCATTTCGTACAAGGTAGCAGAGAGTCAAATTAATCTTTGTTAATGTTTCAGGAAATAAAATGAGCATTGTAACATGTAAAACAACCTCCTACCAACAGAGGCTGAAGCACAAGTGCAAGAACTCATTGTAGGTGTTCTTCCATCACTTTTTCTGAAAGACCTGCATGATTTTGTAATGCATCCTTTCTCCTCAGGCTGTCTAGGGGCTGTTCACATGTGAATATTTGCAGGATCAGTTCTGGTGAAGTAATTAGATCATCTAGCTTGCAAGGTTTGCAGTATTTATCTGTCACTTTCTTGTCAAAGACCGTTAGGAGATGAGTGTTATTTGGGTGTCTGTAGGAGGAAGAGCGCATTTTTGCCCTCACCTTGTTGTTGGCTTCTTGGACAAGACAGGTTGGAGACAAAAGCAGAGGTGCCTTTTGTAGCTTCTGTTCTTCTCTTGGGGTCTGTATTTCTTTTCTTGTAACAGTGTTGATGCAAAGCTACAAAAAAAACCCCACAACAACACCAAAATATAAATTAGTAGCAGTGAATTTTATCTTGCTGCCAGTAAAATGTAGACATGTTTTCAAGTATTGTCAAAAACGGGGTTGGAATACCTCTGAACCAAAGTCTTTAAGTACCTCAAGAAATGAACTGGAGAAGTTGGAGAGGAAGGCGGTTGGGGAAGGGGAGGGGGTAGCTGTGTGACAAGGAGAAGAACTGCAGGAATGTAATGACAATTGGTAGAACCAAAACCAGCCAGACTTCCTAAGGGAAATCTAACCAGAAATCTAATTTTAAATATATCCTACTTGTCACTTAGCAGATTTGTTACTGAACTATAAAAATCATTTCCTAAAAGAACTGGAGACAGGGAGCTGCACAGCTATTGCCTAATGAGTTTGACATCAGTAGTGTGCGAGGCTCTAGAGAATTTGTGAAGGAAAGAATTAACTAACAACATGAAACTAAGTAGACTGAGTCCTGCGGGCATTCACTAATGATAGATCATGCCTGACTGACCTGCATCTTTTGTAAGAATAAATGATTGATTTACTTTCTCTGTAAAAGAAACAGAGTAGCTTGAATCTGCCTGGAACTTGATAATGGATCACACAGCACTAAAAAAAAAAAAAAAAGAAGTTTGGGGTTTTGGGTTTTTTTTAGGTGGAGATACTGGAGAATTAGTACAAGAGCTGGTACTTGGGTAAGAAACAGTATGAAGGAGAGGAAGAAGCAACAGATTTGTGTCAGAAGAGGAACCGCTGGCCTGAAAAGTGCTTGCACTGAATTTGGGCCCGCGTCAGTGGAGCTGGCATTTACACACTAAAATCTAACTCTGATGAGCAAACTTGAGGAATCAGTGTTACAAAGGAAGACTGGAATGTCGTGCAAGAGATGGATGATAAGGAATGCTGAAATGGTAGAAATGGGGTGCATTATAAAGTCATGCAATAGGAATGAACAACAACAGTATAGGCTTGGGAATTAACATGAGGAGACCTCTGGAAGAGAAAAAAGTCTGCATATGATCAAGGATAAGTCACAGAACTGGTGTGATTTGGGGGCAAGAGTAGCAACAAATGTAGTCCTATAGTGTAATAATATGTTTATTGATGTATAAAAATTCTGATCCACCTTTCAGAAAAATGGATTTGGATTCTCTCTGTCACTTCTAGGAACAAATGAGGTAGTCCTTGGGCAGTCTGTTTTCAAGGAGGACATAGAAGACCTTGCCTAGGTAGGCTAACAAAATGGATTTTGAGGCTGTATTCATATGAAGACTGTAAGCCACCTCTGCAAATATGGGATCATTCTCTCCTTTTCCTCTCATGCCTCTTCAACACTGTAAAGCAGAGGCAGTTGTGTGGGAAGCTGAAACGGGGAACTGAAGTGACCAAACAATAAGCCTTGTTTTGTTGGGTTGGTTTTGAGCTGGTTGGTTCACAGATACTCTCTGCTGAGTGGACATCTGCAGAAGACAGCTATGTGGGCACAAGGAGAAGACCAGTAAGGGGGGTGGAAAAGAGTCTCTTGAAAGTGGCAATCTGGGACTTCTCTTTTTGCTTGTCATGTTCGCTCATGGTGTTTGGAGCATTCATTGAACCACTGCATGACACACAATTGTATTCCAGGAGGCTGTTGGAAAGTGAAAAATAAGGAAGACAAAACAACCGTTTAATTTAATAGACAGTGTTAGCACAAGAACCAGTGGATACCAACCGTCTGCAGGCATGCTGTAGACTGCATATGAGAAACTACTAATTGCAGAAAAGCAAAGTTCCAAAGCACCTTTCAAATGGCAGTAATTCAGAGTGAATCTGGAGAGCTTCAGATTGAGAGATCCTACAGCTAGCCTGCCTGTCATAACAGGAATTTCCCTGGTTTGCCTGAGAAGGCTTCTTTCGGGTTCTGTGTTTCCAGCTCTGTTTTCTCTGTAGTCTTACTAGGTAATGCATGTGGAATTAGATATTTTAATGGATTTCTTGATGGTAGGTGTTTTCATTAGCTGACTTCCCATCTGAAGCTTCATCATCTGAAGTGTACAGCTCTTCCTGTTGGTTAACTTGCAGTATAAGAAATGTTTAGCCCATAGAACACTTTTATGTGCAGTTTGGAAATGTATAGGAACATCTTTTTCTTGCGTAGACTTGAAAAACAATCTATATGCATTTGTTTACAAAAGAGAAGGAGAGTCAGGGAATTGGTCCATTTCTGTGTGCACGAGCACAATGATTGTTTCACATGCTACTTCCAAGGGCCTACTGCTGGACTGTGGGTCTTCTTGCTGGGTGAAGTAGGATTATGCAGGAAACAAAGTGAAGGTTTACCATACATATGTTGTTTAATATGAGGATGCAGTTTCTTGGGCAGTTGTTAAAAACTTAGAGCTGCTGCTCACTGTTAGGAAGGCTTTGTGCTATGTGAAACCACCATGTTGCATTTTCAAACTAAAAATTGTGAACACACTAGAAGGGGTTTTCTCTAACAAGTACGGAGTAAGCTTCTGGATAAGCTGTAGGCTTTTGTTCACACAAGCAGATTGCTAGCCTGCTTCTTTGGGCCTCTTAGTTACTGACTTGGACTGTGATACCAATGAGATAATAAAAAAGTGCTAGTTGCTCTATCTACCAACGAGAAGAGGTAGTTATGGCAGAGTGCTTGCAGAAAGGGAGGAGAAGCTTGGATAGAAACGAGGTCCACCTGGTGCTTGACAGGCTTTCAGCAGGCCTGTTAAAGAAGGGAATGACAGTTGGGGTGAAGCAGGCATCATGATGGGTTTCTTTGCTTTGTATGTATCGGCTAACTTGTTACGGGAATCCTCCTCAGTGCATAATTAAGTAGCACTCTGTGTAATTAAGTAGTCCCAAAATGGGCAGAGCTCATGGGTAGTATTCATTCAATCATGATTTTCATTCATCTGAAATGAAATGACAAACACTTTATTAGTATTCCTCCCAAAATTGCTTTTTTTGATACCTGTTTGCTGCTGGAAAGAGGAGTAGCCTTAGGTGAAAGGAACAGTAAACACAGCTCTTTGTTGTATGTAGTTGCTCATACTCTTGTCCATTAATGCAAAACACATGGTTTTGGTGTGGCATGAGTTTGTACACGCTTCTTGGGCTCTATGGGACTCTGATCACGAAAGCGTTGGAGCATAAATTGAAAATAAGGGAAGCCTGCAACAGAAATGGTGTGGTCTGTTTTGGAGTATCTGTAGCTGGTTGTCTCATTAGTAACTGCAGCAGGTTATTGGTCCATCTCCCTGCTTCTTATGTTCTGTTGATCTCCTGCTTCAGTACAGGATGGTAAGACTTGTATTTTGGGGCTGTTTGTGCCCTTCTTCTGTAGAGACTGGTAACAAATTCCTCAGTAGTTTTCAGGAGCTGTAGTAGTTAGTGGCTAGTGATTTTGGAGCAAATAAAGGGAAAGGGGTTTGGGGTTGTTTTTTTTTTTTTTCAGAATCATGAAATGCTTCCTCTTGTACAAGTAAGCAATAAAGTACTTAATTTGCCTTACATTTTAATTTTTGAAAGCATTAAATAGTGTGGAAAGTTCTTATCTATCTTATGATAGAGGTCTTTAGCGAAAATGTAACCTAAACAGAGCTTGACTAGTAGATGCAAGTTGTGTGTTGAAAAATACATGGAGAGACCTTGGCTTTATGGTGAATGTGGAAGACTGAGAGTCATGAAGTGTAGTTCTCCACTAGTGATCCTGTGTGCCACGATCCTCGTTTGAGCTCTCTGTCTCCAAGCTTTATTTACATGGGGAGGCAGAGAGCTAATAGTCTCTGAGGGTGTAGGAGGGCTTAAAATATCCCAAGTAGTCTAAAAATCATTCATTTTTAAGGCAAAGTTAAAATAAGAACTGATTTATTTGAAAAGGAGAGGAAGGGAAGTGTCAGCAAAGCTGGAAGAGCTTGCAGGTAAGACAGCTATGCACAAGTCAATGTAAGCCCCCTGGCTGGTTGTTGGAGGAAGCAGATGCTCCCTTTACTACTGTACTGCCTGACCTGGCATAAGAATCCCCATCTTCTCCTGATGCTGCGAGGCTTTGAGGCTATTACACCTGAGTAAACTCAGGCCCTGGGTCACCACCACTCAGGCCATACATAATCTCACTTCACTGGTGCAAGGCCCAGCTTTTCTGCACTCAGTGTCCTGAGCAGCTCTGCAGATCGCCTCTGACCTTGTACAGTGGGTGACCATTGTCTCGCATATCCTCTCAAGGGTTTGAATGTATTCCCAATTGCTCTTGACTTTCTTAAACATGTACATATGACGTGTGGAAAACAGACTCCACAATCAGTGAGATTGTAAAGTAGGTATGTTCATTCAGTGCTGGGCAGCATGGGGGGTAGTCCCACCAAAGTCGTGCACGCCTGACTTGGCAGTTTGCTTTAAATTTATACAGTCAAGCGTTACATATACATAGAGTTTTGCAATACGCCTATACATGGGCATTACCTATCCCTGCTTCATATTAAAATTAGCTCCAGGACGTCATTTCCATAGTCTCCTCTCAACTGCGCTTGTGCAGTGCCTCCTTATGGTGGTCGTCTGGTGGTCGTGAAGATGAAGGCTGTATGTCTTCTTCACGGTGAACTCTTCACCTTCTGTCCTTGGGCAGACTCAGTTGTCCCTTGGCATTTGTCCAAATCCCAAGGCCGGTCTTGGCTGGTTCTTGGGGTCCACTGCTGCTTCTTATCAGGGACTATCTCCTGTCCCAGTCAGCCTCAACAATGCAAACATTAAACATCACTTCTCATCCCCTTGGGCCATGTCTACCTCTACTGAAACTTCTTTAACTTCATTACAAGCTAGATAATTAATAAACAATTCCTATCTACATTCATATATCTACTATATCTACTAAGGTTCCTTTGGTTCCCCGTCTCACATATCTTACTGTGTTGTGGAAAAAAATTAAATGTATGGGTAGTGGGGAAAGTGCTGTGTGTGTCCTGGACTGCTTGCATTGCTGGTCACTTTTGTTTGCTTGGGATCCTTGTTCTGTAAAATAACGGCCGCTGATCTTGACCCAGTTGTCTGTACACCAGTGGAGAATGACATTTCAAACCTGGTGTCACAGACATAGGAGTGGATTATGGTAAATACAGAAAGGCATATTCCTGTGGAGTCCCAAAGTTTCTCCTAAGGACCTTCAAGGTACTTTAACTTTTTGATATAAATTTGATGTTTGCTTTCTCCAGAGTAGTGTCTGAGTTGCCTGTCTGTGTGGGTATGTTTTTGTGTGGACTGTGTTTGAAGACCAATCCCCCCACCTTGCCTGATCCTAGATTTTCTTCCTGGCATGCAAAGGAAACTTAAGATCAGGAATGAAACAGCTGATACCTAAGTTTTTGTGAAGAGCCTGAATATGATCTTTGAGAGGAAAGAATGCCCTTTTAGACTTGTTCCCTTCCTGCATTGTGTATGTGCTCTTCCTGTCATCCGAGAGCTTCAAGCACTTGAGTTCTGGAAGGTAATGCTTGTTGCGGTTTGCAGAAATCAGCAGGTAACATGGCCTGAGCAATCTGTGCGTGTGGCCTTTTTTACTTATCCCTAGGGAGCGTGTGTCTTCAAGCAGCATTGTTGGCAAGTTAGGCTTGACTTTGCAGAATTAGGAGTTGTCTAAGGAATGAGCGAGTTCAGTCTGCTCTTTTTATCAACTCTTTTGAGAACTGCCCACATTTCCAGGTCTCCTGGGCCCTAGAGTGTAGCACTTGTTTCCAAGAGGGAAATACTGAAGTCGCTCTCTTCAGCAGATTCCACAGGCAGCCTTTCTGGAGGCATCTTTCTCTTCTTTTGTTAAGGGGAACACTTCTAGCCTGTCTCAGTCCTTGCTTGTTTGCTGTCTTTCTTCTAACACTCTACTTTACTGGAGAATTACTTTTTTCTCTTCTTCATCTCTGCCAACCCAGTAATTGGCGTGATTCTGTTAGATGTGCTTGATGTTCTTAACCAAGTAAGTGAAATGTATGCTTTGTTGTCTTTAAAGTCCTTGTGTCTTTGTTTTGGGGGAGCACAGTAGGCAGGTGTTACGCAATAGGTAATCTTCTCTAGTGATTAAACAAGATCTTGTTAAAAGAGCAACAGAAAGAAAAAACAACTTGAAAAGGAACTAGGCTGGAATCAAGCTGAAGGGCTTTGTTCCTGGCTCTATTGATGATAACCTGTAAACATTAGCACAACTCCTCTGGTTTTGTTCCCTGCTTGTAATAATATTACATAAGCATTTTAAAGGACAGTTATGAGCATGAAATCTCTTGATGAAGTTAATCGTAGAATACATAGAGTGTCAAAGATTAGCCCGTTGTCTAAAATACATGGATTTGCTTATGTTCAACAGGTTGAAACTCTGAAAGAAGCTTTTAGCTCTTATTAGAAAGGCTACTCAAATTAGCATGGGATGCTAATTGCTTTAAATACACAATGCATTGCTGAGTACACAGAGTACTTGCTGTCTCACACTTCTGTAAACAATACCACAGATTCTGATCTCATGTGTAGGATTAAGGATGGGTTCCACTCTTTGCACATGTCTATGTATGCCTATTTAGTATTTTGTGTTCATTGTTCAAGAAAAACTCCCAGATATGGTGGATTTTTGTTTGTTTGTTTTGTGTCTTTGTTTAGTTTTTCAAGCTTTGAAGAGTGCTGTGCTTTGATAACCTTGCAGTTGCTTCCCTGAAGTCCTGGACAGGAAGCAAAGTATTTCTTTGAAGGATGCCATACTGGATATTTTCTCCATAGTTGTCCTGATGCGTGAATTGAGAGAAGGTTCCTAAATACCTATTTGTAGTTATGTAACACTTTCCATAGTCATCATCCTTGACTCTTATCTTATGATCTGTCAGTTTTTTTGTATGTGTCATAACATTCTAATAGTTATTTAAACATTCTGTAGTGGGAATCTTGACCTTTTTCTTGAATAAATGCTAAATCAGTAAAATACATATTTCTGTACCTTTGTTGCACCTTTCATCTACCTATTTCAGAATGCTTTCAAATAGTAACTTGGGCTCTCAGTGCTTGTATGAAGGTGGCAGCATAATTTACATACATATATAATAGAGGGAGCTTCAAAGCTGTAAGTTCACTGAACAGAGATCACTCACATTGGAGTAAATTGGAACTTGTAAGTCTCAGCTTTGTGTTCCCTGTCCTATTATTGCCTTATTTTATGATATATCTCTACTTCTGGTAATCCGTCCCATAGCTTGTACGTAGTGCTGAACTATTACTTCTAGCAGGCATGTTTCTTAAAGCGCTCTCAGAAGGTTATGGATACAAGATGTGAAAGCAAGTTCCTTGCCTGCTCTGACATGCTGGGAGATGGCACAGTGCTGCCTGCTTCACTGGGGTTACCTAGAGCAGAGCACAGTTCTGTACTTCAAGATGTTACTGTGTTTGTGTAGCTTCTCAGCCTCATACTTGGTAGCAAGCTGTATTTGTCCGCTCTCATGAGTAAATCTAATGTTGAAACTTGTAAGGAAGGAACATGTTCACCAAGAGCCATTCTGGGGAACATCAGATGTCCTGTGGTAAAGAACCTGAATGCTTGCTGGCTCATAAGACAAGCCAATTGCTCTCTTGGGCTGCCTCAGTTCAGCAATATATGCCAGAGGAATTACACACAATGGCTGTTTCTAAACTGACAAGCAGATGTGCTTTAAAGCATGTCTACAATGCTGGTCCTTCATTTTTTCCCAGGAGAAGGAGGATTCACTGTACCATTTGACAACTCCCTGGCAGCTGGCAAGGCTCCTTCCCATTGGGAACCAGTCTATACTAGTGGCTGTGCTGGGCAGATGTCAATTGGGAGTAGGGCTGAGGGTTGCCCTTTCCTGTTTCATTAAGGAAACTGCCCTCTCTGGTACCTTCTATCTTCTTGAGAGTTCATGCTGTATGAATTCGAATTTGCTTCCTGTAAGACCACCAAGTCTTGTCTTGAGGGCACAGAGTTCCCTAGCAAGTCCCCTAGGTTGGAATAGTTGCAGTAGTATCATGTTATTCTTTGGGGCGGGGGTTGTTACTTACTTTCTTTGAGAAGACTGATGGGAGCAAAAGTTCCAAAGCACAGGATTTATGTCTGACTTGAACTGTATGACTACAAAAAAAAAGTGTTAAGTAAGTGGAAAGAGTGTCTAAAATGCATACTGGCATGACTTTTGAAAACAAATACAAAAGTTTCAGTGTTTCAGATTGTTTTAAGGGCCTAAGAGTCAAAACTTTACTGACCTAGTTGGAGTTTTCGAAGCAAACTTGAATGGTTATATTGTGCATCTCTAGCAATACAAATGGTGTCTTCGAACTTGTGGAAGTGGCTGTTCTATAGCTTTAGCGATACAGGAATGTGAGGAAGTTCCAGTTTTATTCTAAATACTTCAGATATTTTTAGAGATTTTAGAGTAAATCCTCTCTCCATTGAATCGATGGAAAAACTTATTTCAGTCCAGATTTTTTTTCATTTCTAGTCTGAAGAGATATCTTCCAAAATACCTGTAGTAAAGAGGAGAGTTTATATTGTGACTGTGCTAAGTAAGAGGAGTTAACTTTTAAGTGGAGTAGTGCAAACATGATAGTAGATGGAGTGGGGAGAATGGGGAGTTTATACTGACTTGCCAGCACATTTTAAATTATCACTGTTTAGTGTTCACTGAGGATCTTGCTGTGATTGCTATCACTTAACACTTTCCACAGAAAATGAAAACAACCTCACCTGAGTATGAAGTTCACCAAAAAATTAATGCCAACTACCTGTCTAATGTTTGAGTGTGATAGTTTAGGTGGACATGCACATATATTTTGGAAATTCCTCTTTTATCAATGTCCTTTTTTAACCTCTCTTCTGATTGTGTACTTGTAATTTAGTAGAAGACAATATCAATGCATTTTTTTTAAAGAAAAACTATCGTGTTAGTTCCTAAATGTAGGAACTGAAATACATTTTTTCTTGCCTGCACTCATCCTTTCTTTACTGTGAGTTAATGAATGTCTGGTAAATTTATTCTGGCTAGGAAGTCCCTTTAGAGACAAGGAACCAAAACAGATTGCCTGGACTTTTTTTTTTTTTCATTCCACAAACAAGATCGGACTGTGTATCAGTAGGTGCTTTGCATCCAAACTGTTAGATTCAGTACAAACGCATATAAAAGGTTAGTTAACGTAGCAGAATTACATAAAAATAAAAATATAAGTTCCAGAAATTCAGTTGTACTTCAGTTTAGAGAGTTTTTTAAATTATATTTTATTTTAACTTTGTGTAGTGAAGAGCACAGTTATTTATTTCTCCACTAAATCACAATATTCTCTATTGATTTTAGTTCTGAAATCAATCAAGAGCTATCTGCTCACAGAACAAGACAATCTGAACAGGCAGAAAGCATTGCCATCAAAACCCCTTGACAGGCATAATCAGTATTTGCAGCTGTAATGAAGATTCCTGACGCTTGGAAAAGTAAGAAATGAGTGGAGATTCTAGTTCATGTTTTATGTAGTTTATTCTGCAGTCTCTGAGGAGTTCAGTTTTGAATTTTAATTTCATTTTGTTGAGGAGTTTTGGGTTTTTTTTAATTCACTTGAGGAGACAAAACCCTGTAAAATCTGCTCTGGCAGTCAGCTCTGAAAACTTGCACGTATTTCTTTGTTCCTATTGACTACTGAGCTTTATTAAAAGACTTTATTTCTCATTTGCAGGCATTTTTTGTAATACAGATATGTATTAATGACAAATAGGGAAATTGAAGTGCATTTTTGTGCATGCACATGTATATATGTATGGATTTACATAAAACTCTATTGTGTTTCAATAAAAAATGAGCTCCTCTCTTCATTCTGTGAAGAGGGAGAAAAGGAGCTGTAAGACAGGTCTTTTCTGTAGTCCCATTCCCCTGTCATGGTTGGTCTTGGGTTTAAAGTGGAAGGTGAGGAAAAAACCACCTTTTCTTGGTTTTTGTTTTAAGTTGCCTTAACTAGGAATACTATACTGTAGAGTTTGCGCACACAGGCTGAGAGAAGAATTTTACTGAAGCTCCAGTTGTTCAGAAACTCAGAAGTAATAGAACTGAGATTCTCCCTACCCCATTATTATCACTTTGGTACATGTGCACTGCTCAGTTTCAAGATTTTCAAGAACTGTGGGGTTTTGGGCTTTTTTTTTTTTTTTTTTTTTTTAATTAGGCTACTCAATTTTCTTATAGTACTTTGGTTGCTGGCAGTATCTGATAGCAGCTGAGGTGTTGATGGCATGTTGTGAGCTAGAACAAAGTCGTTCTTCAGGAAATTTCATGCTGTCAAAATAACACAGGAGCCAGATCTCTCAGCTTTTTTCTGGGCTTTTAAAAGGAGTATTCCTTAGTGAATACATGTTTTTTCATATAGCTTGAATTGTCCTACCCTTCTTTCCTTTAAAGATGTCTTCTAATTCATTATTTTGGTTGGAATGGAAAATACAGTCGTAATTCTGTAAGTGCTTGGAAGCAATGATGTCTTAGATCCTTACTTGCAGTATCCCCCTGTCAGGAATGACGCTTTGAAGGTATTCACTGAAATCTAATGCACCCAGGGTTTCCTCTGTATTCTATGGAAAGAAACTCCTGCAGAGGGTGGATCCAAACCCCTCTCTGTTGGCCATGCAGTGAAGTAAAACACCTGATTCAGGACTTTAGTGTAGATGCCCCTTGACTATCTATGTTTTAAAACTTACGAACTGTGCTTTATTTATTGCTGAGGTTACTCCTCCTGCGAGAATCCAGTAATAATTCTGTAAACAGTGTTTTCAGCCAGCCAGTTTGAATCTGGACAGTATCAGATTGTATGATATAATCCTCTTCTGTATTGCAGATATTTACATGAAGCTTCTAACATTTTGATTTTCTTATAATCTGTGATTTGAAAAGGATAGCAGGGAATTCTCAGGATTTAGGTACTAAATGCAAGCAGTTTCTCTGCTCTTTGTATGGATGCTAATTCCACTGTTTGTCTCACTTTTGGAAGTCAGATGTTCTTCTGTTTTGCTTAATGGCTATTTTGTTTAAAAGGCTTTGTGGATTCTTGACAACTAACTACAAGTCAGGGTCTGGATTCCCCCCTCTTTACCCTGCCAAAATTAATCCTTTTTCTATTGCATGTCTTTTTTTCCCCACCCCCTTGTATAATTATTCTTTGCGCCTTACTTACCTTTAGCTCAGGGCTTTGGTCTTTCACCAGACCTTTATTTTCTTTGGATGTTTTCAAGATCTCTTTTATATATGAGGAATAAGAAAACTTGAAATTGATACAGCAAGTAGCAGGGCTGATTTCTTGTTTTCTGGTCCTTCGTGCTTTTTTCCAAGTTGGCAACAGTTGTAGGAAGAGTGACACCGCGTGGTAAGGTGAAGAATTTCATTTTTTCTTGATTTATTTCCCATTTCTTTTTCAGTACTCTCGTCCTTTACAGTATTTTTATTTTATCATCCATCAAATGTTAATATTTTCTCTGTGCTTGCTTTGTCCTGCGTTTTTATTTTCATGTAGATGTTTTACAGCTCACTAGTTTATTGCTAAATGTCCTTCAAGAGAAGTTGCAGTATCTTTGAACAGTTTCTTTTACTGATAAATTTGTGGTTAGATTTTGTTCAGTAATTTTATAAATGAACATATGGAAGAAAGAGTTGGTGAAAGTGGCTGGAAACCCAGAGGGGTCTCCATAGGAAAAGAAGATGAAACAATAGTACTGTGAAGATACTGATTATGAAGATCTATGGTAGACATGCAGTGTAGTGTGAGGAGTAGAAAGTTTGTCCCTCTTACTGGGAAAAAGAGGTAAATGGCAAATAAATGAAAGGTGAAACTGAAAGGCAGAATTTCTTGAGGAAAGGAAAAGGAGGTACTTTAGGCCAATGTGTAGCACTCATTGCAGTCAAGGGCATAAAAATACTTAAAAGCAGTATTTTGCTGTCACTATAGTTTCTGAGATTATTCAACATTCTGTAGGGTAAAATAGAGGCTTGCTGTATTGGGTTTGTATGGCAAGGTTTTGGTAGCGGGGGAGCTACAGGGCTGGCTTCTGTGAGAAGCTGCTAGAAGCTTCCCCCATGTCCGACAGAGCCAATGCCAGCCGGCTCCGAGGCAGACCCGCCCGCGGCCAAGGCCGAGCCCATCAGCGGCAGTGCTAGCGCCTCTGGGATAACAGATTTAAGAAGGGGAAAAACATTGCTGCGCAACAGAAACTGCAGCCAGAGAGAGGCATGAGAACATGTGAGAGAAACAGCCCTGCAGACACCCAGGTCAGTGAAGAAGGAGGGGGAGGAGATGCTCCAGGTGCCGGAGCAGAGATTCCCCTGCAGCCCATGGTGAAGACCCTGGTGAGGCAGGCTGTCCCCCTGCAGCCCGTGGAGGTCCACGGTGGAGCAGATATCCACCTGCAGCCCATAGAGGACCCCATGCGGGAGCAGGTGGATGCCCAAAGGAGGCTGTGGCCCCATGGGAAACCTATGCTGGAGCAGGCTTCTGGCAGGACCTGTGGCCTCATGCAGAGAAGAGCCCATGCTGGAGCAGGTTTGCCTGCAGGACTTGTGACCCCGTGGGGGACCCATGCTGGAACAGTCTGTTCTTGAAGGACTGCACACTGTGGAAGGGATCCACACTGGAGCAGTTCATGAAGAACTGCAGCCTGTGGGAAGGACTCTCATTGGAGAAGTTCATGGAGGACTATCTCCCATGGGAGGGACCCCATGCTGAAGCAGGGGAAGAGTGTGAGGAGTCCTGCCCCTGAGGAGGAAGGAGTGGGAGAGACAATGTGTGATAAACTGACCTCACCCCCATTCCCTGTCCCCCTGTGCTGCTGGGGGGGAACAGGGTAGAGAATCTGGGAGTGAAGTTGTGCCTGGGAAGAAGGGAAGGGTGGGAGGGAAGGTGTTTTAAGCTTTGGGTTTATTTCTCATTACCCTACTTTGATTGGGTTGGTAATAAATTAAATTAATTTTCCCCAAGTCAAGTCTGTTTTGCCTGTGATGGTAATTGACTGAGTGATCTCTCCCTGTCCTTATCTCAACCCATGAGCCTTTTGTTATATTTTCTCTCCCCTGTCCAGCTGAGGGGTGGAGTGATAGAGCAGCTTTGGTGGGCACCTGATGTCCAGCCAGGGTCAACCCACCACACTTGCATGTGTTAGCATGTTACCTAGTCATGAGCCCTGGAGGGGCAGAGAAGCCAAATCTGATTTCAGGATGTGTGTGCCCCAGCAATGACCTCTGCTGACACTGCAGGTGCAGCAATGTGCTGCTGGCTATGTGCATACAGGGGTGAAGGTATTCAGCTGCTGAGTGATGTTTTCTGCTTAAAGATCTGTTTCATATTTCTCTGTAGGAAAAGGTACTAGCCTGGATGGAAGCACAGCAGAAGCCACATCTGCCCAGGGCCTGTCAGTTAGACCACACATGAGTCAGTCCATGGGTGCATTGGAGGAAGGGACAAGGAATGCTAGTAGGAAGAAAAACTTTGTTTTATACCATTGCTCAGAAAAAGGTGCTAGGCTGAATCACAGAGACTTGCTTATTTGGTAACAGTGATGTATTCTCTCTCTGCCTCACTCTATTCTTGTTCGTTTGTTTAGGTTGAATTTTCCTATCCTCCCCTAAAGCCTGGAGAAGGACATGACAGCCACGGTTTACCAGAGGAATGGAAATACTTGCCATTTCTCGCCTTACCAGATGGTGCTCACAACTATCAGGAAGGTAAGAAACAAGAGAGGAAGTTTTATGTACTACTTCTACTGCAACCAACAATTCTTTTCACTGTTAGACTTCCCGTACTTTTTGTTTAAGCTGCAAAATACTTTGGTAATGATAATTGCTTCAGAGTTTAAAGTGAAAGTAGATCATAAAGGTGTACCTCCTACATCAAGAAATTGGATGTCAATAAAAGCTTAAGGGTCACTTGTGTGTAGTCCTATTGCAAAACAAGGCTACTGACTTTCTCAGAAGTTCTTTGAAAGGGGAATAAACTCTTGAGTAAAACCTTAATCCAGTTTTGAGGTAAGGGAAGAATGAAATCCTAAAATTCAGCTTTCTAATGATTTTTTTTCCCCCTCCACTAATTTAGAGATTCTTGGAGTGACCTACAAGTCATTCAATGTCTGTAGAATGAAATATTTTGAAAACCAGCAAATGTAAAGGGTAGGAACAGGAGCTTTAGTGTATTTGTCAGCAGAATGAAGATGGAATGATTCCTTTGCCATGTAGTTACCAGCAAGTTCACTGCAGTTATATTTTTTTTTAGTATTGCATTTATTTCTTTGTTTATTTAACAGCAGTTCAGTTCATCACTGTGACATTTATATGCATATTCAGTTGTTTAATCTTTTTTTCTGCAGAGCAGTGAACAAGGAAGTCACTTAAAATAGCAAAATCACAGAAACCCTTTAATGCTACTTTTAATAAGATTTTTTTTTTTAACTTGATGTACTTACCTTCCTAATTCTCTAGCTTCCAGAGACCTCATTTGGAAGCAAAGGAAGTCATATCAAAATAATCCCCTTCCTAGCAGCAATAGAAGTCTCTCTGACTCTGGTCTGGGTCATGATTTTTGTTCAATTTCTGTGTTGTTAAATACATAGTGAGAAGTAGGCTACATTCGAAGCTAGGAAAATCATATGCAGCTGCACTTCACTGTTCTAACTTGGCTCAGTACCACCCCAGTTAATGCTTAGCTTTGAGCATTTTTATCACTGCACTGAAAGATTACCAATGTGTATTTTTTGGTAAGAAGAAAAGACTTGGCAACAAAACTGATAAATATCCTTGTGTTTTGTAGGCAAGAATACACATGAACTTGAAACAGGTGAATATGTTTCAGATAATAGTTATGTTACATTTACTGTAACTTTATTAGATATCTATTTTTTGAGTTTTAAACTAATTCCCACTGATAGTTGCAGTTTTGCAAAGAGGATGACTAGATACAGGAAATAGTCTTAAAGGCTTTCTAAAAGTCTAGGTGATCTCCAGAATATAATTAAACTTGTTCAAGGGAGCAAGCTTTGTTAAAAATAGTCCCTCTTTCTGTTAGACTTAATGCATATGGGATTGTCTCTTCTGTTCATTTTGTTACTATGAAGCAAACAAAAAATTAATAGTTGGTTTCAAAATGGATTTCACTCGTGTTTTGAAAGGCAAACAGTGGTAATCCTCTCCTTTACTTAGGATTTAGCAACTTCTTTGCGGTAGTAGCAAGTGCATGTGTATATGTATGTGTGTATATAGATCTCAAGCCATAAAAGCCTTTCTTTTGTTGTATTTTATAGAGATCTTTTTCTTTCATGTCACACTTGCACAGAGACAGTAATTATTTTGTGTGAGACTAAGATTCACAAATCCTTTTTGTTAGCATAGCAGTGCTGGTGCATGGATATCTACCTTGGCAGTGGTAGCAGCTACTCTAATCTTTTAACAGTATGTGTCCTCCTTAGTGTTTTGTGCCTGCTCCCCCCCCCCCCCCCAATCTTCATTGCATTTACCTTCTTAATGGCATCATGCTGCAACTGTACACCTTGCCTTATAGTGCCTTGTCTTTGCTGCTCCATACGGGATTGGGAAAGCATCTTGCAATTTGGAAACTAATTTGGGTGTGGGCGTAGCTTTATAGATTACTTTTTCTTTCTTTTTTTTTAAAGTCTCAGAAAAATAAGTGTGCTAGTATTTTCAGCAGTAAACCTTTTATAAATAAGTGATGCTGAAAATAAAAATACTGAACTCTTGTTAGTGACTTACGAAACAGTCTTTTCTTTTTCATAGATACTGTGTTTTTCCATTTGCCACCAAGATATGGGGATAGAACCACAGTATATGGCGTCTCTTGCTATAGGCAGATCGAAGCGAAGGTAACTTTCCAAGTTGTGAATTATATTAATGAAATAATAGGGCTGATGCATTAACGACCCTAAAATTCAATGGCTTGAATTACGCCAACAGTCAAACTGCATGATCAGCTTACATTAAAAGTCTATGAAAATGTGCACAGTAGGCAGCTACAGAATTTGAGAACTATTTCTTTCCCTTATGTCAGCAGGCATATTGTGGTCTTTTGAAATGTTCGAGGCAATTGAAAAATATGTTTTGGTTCTTGAGAGCTAATCCAGGCATCAGCACCAAGTAACAAATGAAGCTGACAGTCTGTCAGGTGGCCAAGTCATGTTTCCAGGAAGTAGGCCTCTTAGGTGGAAAAAGTTGAAATTTCTCCAGTGTGTGACTATGAAAAATTTTAGAGTATTTCCTGGGATCTGACAATGCAAGTGTAGGGATGTTTCTCTTCACCTACCTCCTTTGCCAAAAGTACTCTTGCAGAGTAGACTAGAATCTTTCCATTCATTGTAGCTGCTTACCAATACTGAACTTTTAGCAGTAAAGCTGAAAAATTGTGTGCACCTGATCACACTGAGGAAATTATGTACTTGATCTACTAGAATCTGTCCATATTTTCAAAAGTAGTTATGGTAGTGTGATCTGTGCACTTAAAATTGAGAAGTTACTACAAATTCCTTTAAAAATTACTACCTTTTCCAGTGAAGTGCCAAGAATCTGGAATGCCATGTGGGTTTGAGTTTTAAATGAGTCTTGCATTCAGATGTAAATTATGTACTCGGGTTTAGTGTTAATCAGACGTTGATTATATTTCAAGTTCCTGTTTATGCTATAGGAGAAATTTCACACATGCAGATTTTAATTCGGTTTCTTTTGAACTAAATCCATGTTGATTTCAGTTCACTCATTATCTTTGCAGCCAGTGTTAACTGTATTCTGTGATTTAGAGTCTTGCTCTATTTAACTATGCAATAACTTGGCTTTATTGTGCTCTTGATTCCAGTTTATGCTGTTTAGTAACCAATTAAGAAGATAAATAGGTGTTTAAAATGAACTCTTTGGAACAAGTAGAATATAAACCAATGTGTTTTATATGGCAGCTCTACCACTCTTTCCATCTGTCCCTTTTGATGTGTGGGCTGCAGTCCACACACTTGCTGTTTTGTACAATGAAGTGTATCACTTGGCTGTCTTTCTGCCCCCATCCTTTGTAGGTCTGCTGTTAAGTGCTGGGACCATTTGGTCTGGCTGAGAATGTAGTTGATTCTGCAGATGATACCTCCTTTATTTTATGGGTGGCTCAAAGAAACTCCTTGAGTATAAAGCAAACAATTTCTCGGCAAAGACTTTTCAACTGGGTCCATTTTCACAGATAATGTTAGAGAAGAACAAATGACGTGTTGTGGCTTCTCTTCTGTTACATTACCCTGACTTAAAATGCCACTGCCTTTTCCAGGGCTATTGCCTTTTTCTCATGCTAGTGTCTTTTAAACAGTCCTCTGCCTGTCATCACAGCTGTATTTGGATCTTTGCTGTGCACAGAGAGATAAGAACACAACTCTGACATATCAGTGTTATGACTATTTTTACTAGGTAAGGGCATACTGTGGCATGGTTTGGGTATTCCACCATTGAAGACAGTTTGAGGATTTTGTTTAAAAAGGGGGGTGGTATGCGGCAACTAGACCTGTGAAAGAATTCTTTTTTAAATTGTGTGAGGGTAAAAATACTGTAATACTTCTATTTCTTAGGCATTAAAAGTACGTCAAGCAGACATCACCCGAGAAACAGTACAGAAAAGTGTCTGTGTTCTCAGTCAGCTGGTAAGAATGCTTGTTTAACTCCAAAAACATTTTCAAACAACAGACTAAAAATAATTTGTTTTCCATATCCTTATTTGGAACTTTTGGCTCCAAACATCTGTCTTTAAATCATTGCAGAAGGTAACAAAATACTGAAACAAAATTGAATTGGAAGGCTATGGCATTTGAGTGAGCTGCCTTGAATTGGTATCTCTTTGTAAGAATAATTGTAAAATTGTCTGTCTGTTGTCAGGGACCTGGATATCTATTTGCACTTTTCATTATTAAGTGCTACTAACTTTATTTCATGTAGTAGGATTGAGGGGTGTGGCCATTATAATAACTGGAGAGAGTGTCTATTGGCAACTGAAAGAGGTTTTAAAGTAGTCATGCACAGCATACTCTTGTTTTGAAGAAACGTGTATTTCTACCTATTTAGCAAAAGCCACTGGTCACCAGGCAGGGAACAGAAATTCTTTCTGTGGTTAAAGCTGAAGAAAGAACTATTACTGGAGCTGCACAAGCAGTGTTAAAGCAGGAAAGTACTTTTCCAGAAAGGTGTTCAGTGATGGTATGGTACGTGCAAATGGAAAGAAAATAATTATCGGCATTTAAAATGAGCACAGGAGAAAGATGGTGTGAGTTAGTGACTAAGGACTGTCCCTCCATGAACTCTATGCGTAATAATGTGTCTATATTGCAAGATAAGAATGGGAGAAGATTAACATTCAAAATGAGTGGTTAAATAAGTTTTCTTCACTTGCTTTTGTGTTTGTTTTTCTTCCAAGCCTTTGTATGGGTTACTTCAGGCAAAGCTGCAACTCATTACACATGCATATTTTGAAGAAAAAGACTTCACGCAAATTTCAATTCTAAAGGTAAATTTTAAGCAATAGCCACACAGAACAAAGTTTTCAGTGTATGGCTACGGACTTCAGTGTTTTTAATTATTGCTCAAATGTTCCATTTGCATAGGTCATACAGTTATTCAGCTCTTGTAATAACCTGACGTGAACTAAATGAACAACCCTAATCTGACAGAGGGTCAGCTTTCTGATTTGTAATGAAACACAAGAATGAGTGTGATTGTCAGCCTGTATCTCCGTTGACTCCATTAGTAAAATTTTACTTTCTTTCTGGAACAAGACATTGAAATCCTTGAATAAGTGAATTTTATTTATTCTGAATTTTGTGTGACCATATGCCATTAACAGCTTCTGGATTTTTTTGCCTTTGTTCTAACTTTTACAGGAACTTTATGATCATATGAATAGTTCCCTGGGCAGTACTTTGCTAGAAGGGTCACAAGCTTATCTGGGTAAGTGACTTTTTTTGGACAAGCAGCAGAGATAATGTTACACTAATCAACACATTCCCTTCCTTAGCTAATTTATTCATGTGTATTAACAGCTTAAGCACCAGAGGTCTGTGTGCCTGCACAGTATTCTGTTATGCATTTCTTTTATTAATGGATTTAAATAAATGTCAAATAAATGTAGTGTTGCTTTTATAATAGGAGTTAGTGGTAGGCTGAAAGCCATGTTACCTCTTGACCTAAGAGTCTGACAAGCAACTGCTTGGCTGCTTTTGGGAAACAGCACCTTCTTAATTTTTAGATTGAACTATTTGATGATGTGGGGTGCTCAAGCTTTCATCTACCTGTTATTTGGGCTATCTCCCATTTGATTCTGACTCTTCCCTGTGTTTTCTGAATGCACGGTGTAGTATTTACTTCAGTGTTTCCATAATGCTGTGTGGCAGCCAACAGGAGTAACTCAGAGCATGACTATTTACATTATTATTGTCTCCATTGTAGATTTAACTCTTGCTCCTGCTCAAAAGAAAGAATTTGGTATGAATTCTGCTATTGAAATAATCAGGTTCACATAGAATGCATAATGGCTGTCCATCTCCCCTGAAAGAAGGTGACAAGAAGTAAGTTAGTATCTCTACTAGCTATTAAACTGTAGTAATTGCTCTCTTTTTGGTATCTCAGGGCTGTCTCCTCGGGATCTTGTTCTTCACTTTAGACACAAGGTAGGCATTCTCCATTAAATATACAAATTACAGCACTTATTTTGTGGAGTAAAATGCTTTGTGAGGAACTGAAAAATAAACATGTCTAGACATACCTGAACTACAAGTAAGAAGACTGTTTCTTAAGTACTTCTGGTTACAGCCTCCTAATTTCCCTTCTGCCTACATGACTTGAGTGAAAGTAAGTTCCAGACTAAGAAGTTTTGTCTGTCTGCTGGATTCCCTGGAGATTTCTAGGTTTGTGTAACATGTCTTTAGTCCTGTCCCAAAGTGCAAGTGGTGTCTCATTTATGATCTTGTTTCTATTTCCTGCTTCTTGTCAGATGAATGTGATAGAATAATATTGCTAAAGTCCATGCAGACACAACTTGGAGCATTTTTCCCTGTATCTTGTAACTTTTGCAGCTTCTGCCATCATAGAACCTAAGGGGACTTGCACCTCTCCTTCTTTTTCTTAATGACTGTTGAAATTGAGCGCGTATCCTACAGCAAAGGTACAAATAGCATTTAGAATCTTTTATTAACTGAGAGGCATCAAGGAAACAAATTCAGGAATCTGGGTTTCATGGTGTATTTTTGCCTGCTCAGTAGATTTTTGGGGTAGAACTCATTTTTGTTTAACTTCAGATGTCTGCCAGTCATGTGCCAGAAGCATCAGTGTTTTACTTTGAGTGTAGAGAATCTGGACAGCCACTTCTGATCTAGATGCCTCATCTATAGATGCCTAAAATTAGGTGAGGTGAATGCTGTTCTTGGTATTTTGCTGAATTGTTTTCTGTATTTCTGTGGAGGAGCTCTTTTATGTTTGTGCAGTTTATTTTTTTTTTAAAATTCTGGAATTATACAATGTGTTCTTTCTGATAAGCTTTTTATGATTCAAATCAAACAATTCTTGTTTGTGCAGGTTTTTCTTTGTCCATCTCAAATGCTATATTAAAATGAGGGCTCAGGTGGAGAAAGGGTATTGGAACACTGGTTTTTACTGGTCACCTGTATTTGATCATTTGACGGTTATGCAGTGATTAACATGAAAACATGATAAGAGATTATGTTTGCACAGTATTTTTGATTAATGGCACTAGTTCACTCACCAGTTTTTCCTTTTTGTGTTTTTTTTCAGGTCTTGATCATTTTTAAATTGATTCTTCTAGAGAAAAAGGTAACGTTTTGTAGGCGAAGGCAGGTAATTTACATAGAAATGCAATTGTGAATTTTTTTTCATATGAAATTGTGTAGAATATACTAGTGAAAAACAAATTAAAGTAAAATAAAGTGAAATAAAAGTATCTGAAGTCATATCAACAACTTTGCATCCATATATAAATTGGGACATTATGCTACACATAACTGCTGTGTGTTGATGTACAAATTTGCCTCTGCTTCTGTCCACATTCCACCTTATTAATAGCTGTCCCAGCCAGAGTAAGTAAAATGTGATTAAATATGAGTGGAGAAATTTAACGTATTATAAAAGGTAGGAAAGGATATACTTATATGCAAATAGGTACCTGTGTGAAAGAACCAATAGGAAATGCTAGTACCTAAAAGGGAGCGTACAGCTTTACAGGTATTCAGTAAGTAGAACTTCTGGTTTGGGCTAGAAGTGTCCTTCAGACCTGAATTGCAGGACACCTGCAGGAGACAGCGTAAAGAGCTGTATCTGTTAGGTCAGGCTGAACTCAGATTATAAATTGGTAAAAACTGTTGAATTCTAGGCTCAGTGTTTTCTTTAAGCTACCTTACTCCCTCAGAAGCAATGCTATCTTAGTAATTTAAGCGGAATATGCAAAATGTACAAGCAGATGTGAAATAGCAGATATGTTTATTTTCTTCTATGTATAAATACCCTGGAACAAGAACTTTCAGTGAAATGACTGTGTTTCAGCTCCCAGAAACATTTATGCAGGGACTATTTTTTGTTTGCTTTTTTAAAATTTTTGTTTAAAGTTTTGTTTCCGTTTCCCAAATGTCACTTTTTCTTCAGTGAACCTGCCATGTTAAACCCCAGCTTCTTCAGAGTGCTGAGAGGGAACATAAGATTTTCCTGTTAGCTGCAACTGGGAAGTCAGTAGGACTTAATCTGTAAGATATTTGAAACAGTTGTGTGGCTTTTTGAAGTCTATATCCAAGGCCTAGGTACCTCTTGTGAGGGAGTAAAATATGGCTTTTAAAAATAGAAGTTAGCAGCCTTTCCGAAGCTTTTGCACTTGTCACTTAATTCTTTAAGTTAGGTATACCTTAACGGTTCTAAGTATTTATAGATGAGAATAAATGCAGTTTCTGCATTAAAGAGCCATATACTAAAGACTGCTATATTAAAGGCTATGCAGAAGGTATACTTGAGAAAATATGATTATGACATAGTAGAAGTACACATGTAGAGATGTATGTAATCAAGACAATATGGAAGCTTTTTCCAAAAAAACCCATAATACATTGTGAAAGTCTACCGTGATTTTTAATTTTTTTTTTAAACCATAATTGGAAAAAACCATAAAAAATATTTTCCAGTTAAGATTTTGTAAAGTATCTCTATTGATCTGTTTAAAAACTTATGATAGCATTTTGTCAGGTCAGTTCAGCATTTAGACATATATGAACAAAATACTTTACTGAGCTACAATTCTTTTCTGAAGCTGCTTAAACCGCAAGACATAAATGCACAGGAAGAGGGGAGAGGGAAGGTTTCCCAAGCATGTTCATGACTCAAACATACAAAATTATTTTGAAAATAACTGGATGCTTATTGAATAAACCAGCAGGTTGCTTTGCTTTTGTTTTTCCTTGAGCTCCAACAGGAAGATAACACTTGCAATTTCAAAAGGAAGAGTTTTGGTTTTCTGGCACTGCCTGTTTGTTGGTAGATGTTAAGGTTCCAGAATAACTGTGGGTATCTGTATGTTCAAAGACCTTAAATATGATATGCAAGAAGCCACTAGTAATGCCAATTTTCCTTGAGCTGAAGAATGCCTGAATGCCACAGACAGATTTCCTTTGATCCTTAGCAATTCGATTGATGCCTTTCCACAGGCTAAAGGAATTTTTTTCACCTCTCAGCTGTTTTTAGGCTGGAAGACTACTTCCAGCTGGTGATCATTTGACTTTCTGCTGGCCAGACCACCCAGTTTGCTGATGTAAATGTTGTAGGCTGTATAAATGGGGATGGGGGGTAGGAGGTGTGCACTCACGTAGATGGAAAGATGGCAGAGGGACTTGGTGGAACAAATACAGAAAAATACTTGGCTTAAGTAAGCGGTATACACAAACAAAAACCTAGACTGGAATAGATTTCTTGTAAACAAGGTACTTCTTTATAGACTTAATTATTTCTGTAGGTTTAAAAATAAGTTTGGCTAGGAATACATGGTATCATAGACTCTAAACCTGTAGGGTTATCATGGGCTTTCTGTTGTAGTTCGTTGCTAATGTATCTTTCATACATGCATTATAGAGCAGCATCTTAAAAGAAGTTAGACTTTTTTATTCCCATTGGAGTAAGCCGAAATTCTTTGCCCAGACGAGCTGCTTGTTCTTCTCACCATGCTTTTTCTGTGGCTGTTGCAATTGGAATTCACTTATCTTGAACATAGAAGAAAAGAAAAATTGTACAAGATAATGTACATCATCTATTTCTAGCTGAGTCTATTTCTACCATCGCTTGCTATGTGTAAGGACTGCATAGGTCTTTCTCTTGGTTCCACTGATTCACTAGCTTGTAGACTTGCAAATACTAGTGGAACATGAGTTATTATTAATCAGTCACTTCTAAAGTGTCTTCCTAGCTTACAGCAGAAGTCTTTTATTAAGTCTAAGTCCACAAACTTGCACTTTTAATTTTATCATATACCTATTAAACTGGCCTGCAAAGTCATCAAGCTAGATCATTCTGTATTCCTTTGCATCATTGTTGATTCCTTGTAATGCTGAAATATTTTTTACTAGTATTGTGCTGTTTGAGGATGCAAAAATGGCATTGTTAAACAAGTTGACTTATGTGGTGTTTTTTTTGTTTGGGGTTTTGGGTTTTTTTGCTTTCCTCCCCCGAAGGTCTGTCTTGGAGGAACTCCAGTAGTAATATTCAGTCTGCCTTCTGTTTCTTCTCTCATTGCTAGCCTTTGACGCCCCCCTTTTGAATTCCTAACTAATTTACTAATACCAGTCTCTCTGATTTAATTAAGGAGATTCTGTTTTCCCATGTTATGCCTTAAGTGCTTTACCAAAGTTAATATCAGTCATGTCTTCTGTTTCAAAAAAAAATTTTTTTTTCAATCATAGGAAGATACCTGTAATAAATGCAGCATGCATTTATCCTGTTTTTCATTTATCTGCATAGCTTTAATATATTTTCTTAGAGGAGATGTTTTTGCATAGGTTTTTGTCAGAGTTCTGGAATGGAGATTGTCTGGCCTCTTTGATATAAACACAGATATTTTAGTGTACTACAAATGAACAAGAATCTATGCGGCGTGCCAGGAACAGCTTTTTTCTGTCAAGTCATTCAGTAACTGGATCAATTGAGGAAGAAAATCTGAACAATTGACAGAAAAATCTGGAAGATTGACAAGTATACATATAACATATATATTACAAATATTATATAAGGATACAGTAGACATTTAAATATTTACTTTGAACTGGTTTAAGAGCTTTTGTTGGTAAGCAGACTTTCTAAAATAATGTAAAAAGCAATGCATTGAATAGTTTGTATGTGTTCTATCTTTGTCAAGCTTAAGTGTAATTTTATTTTTCTCATTCTCTCCTCCCTAATTCCTCTTTCCTCTCGCACACCGTCTTCTCCCCACCTCCCTCCCTTCTGCCACCAGGTGCTGTTTTATATTTCTCCAGTAAATAGGTTGGTGGGAGCTCTGATGACTGTCCTGTCACTCTTTCCTGGTAAGAAGAGAAGTTTGGACTTCTTTTTATATGCTTTTGGTGATAAATGAGACTGGCTGTACTGTTTCATTTGGAAAACAACTTATGTGACAAGAGTTATGTTGGTATGTTGCCTGAAAAATGGGTGACTTCTGTGCATATCCATGTACTATGTACACATCTCCTAGTACTTACTGCTTGCACTCTATGGGTTATTTCTTGTGCTTAATCAGAGCCACTGTATCTTCTGTATTGCCTGTGGGTAACATAGATGGGACCCTGAATAAGTCACACATTCCTGTCAAGTTCCTTAAAAAACCAAAAATAGAAACCTCTCCCTTCCACATGCACTCTTCAAAAAAAAAAAAAAAAAAAAAAGAAAAGAAAAAAAATACCCAAACAAAACCCAAACCCCCTAACCTTGCTAATTCTTAGCTTCTAACTGGTCTTCTCAAAGCAAAAAAAGTTGGAGCAGATTCTTTAGGAGAGAAAGTGTGGGGTTTGGTTCTTGTAGTGGTTTTTTTTTAACACCCCCCTCCCCAAAGTGGTGTTTTGAAATACATGATTTCCACTTTGAACACAAGAGGACTTTGTTCATTTTCTTTAACAAAAGTCACTTAAATTTCTATTGAGATGCTGATACTCATGCATGCTGTCACTTTCCAGGTATGATTGAACATGGTCTTACTGACTGCTCACAGTATAGACCAAGAAAGAGCGTATCGGAAGATGCTGGGTTGCAGGAAAATACACCACGGTTAGATGACTATGTTTCTGTGTCTGCTGCTGATAATTCAAATACAAACTTAGGAATGGGAAAGGGAGGCAGGAAGATGGCAGGAAACCATTCACTGGAAGGTCAAAAAGCAAACATGCCTTTCTCCCAGTCAGAGAAGACTTGCAATGGAGCTCAGTCCTCCAATGGTACTGTGCAGCGCTTGAAAGTTCCTTCCCACACTTCTCCAGTGTCCTCTGAAAGTGACTGGGAGACCTTAGATCCTAGCATTTTGGAGGAGTCTAATTTGAGAGAAGGAGAACATGAAAATACAGCATCAGAACAGGCTGAAAATCTTCCAAGCAAAGGCATGAGCTCAGAAAGCCTTCCAATCACTGTGCAGCCCCAAGCAAATACAGGACACACGGTACTTGTTCCAGGACTGGTATCTGGGTTGGAAGAGGACCAGTATGGTATGCCGTTGGCTATTTTTACAAAGGTAAACATGTTGTTCATGATAGCTGGTAACTCAAAAAGACATCTGTTTTTCAATGTGGTTAATAATTTTGGTTACCCAACTCCAAATGGACAGTAGGGTACTTCAAAACATGTAAGTACAGTCTCTGTCAAATGACCATGTTCCTAGGCAGGTGGAAAGTGTCAGTGCATGTCTGAGAGTGGCGTGTGCGTGCACATATGCATTCCACTTTTCTTTCATATGTATACTTGCACACTATTTGCAATTCTACATGATGGTAACCTGCAGCCCCACTGTGGTTAGTAAATGGTATGTATCAGTACATACTGTTTTCTTCTACTCTGAAGAATTGTTGATCTGACCTATATGGGGCAAGATCAGAGTACTTAAGAACTGTTTAGATACCTTAATCTAAACTAAGATTCTGCAAGCTGTATCTTAGCTGGCACCTAAACCTATGTTTTCCTCTTTTAATTTTTTTATATTTTTATATATATATGTATTTATAAATGTGTATGTGTGTATATATGCACAAAATGTATATACAAATGTGTGTGTATACACACACAGACAAAAATGTAACTATATATATAATTTCACACTTCTTTACATGATAACTTTTTCTGGTTGTCTGTGGCTCTTTCCCTGTGCATGGTGCTAACTTGCTGAATTCTAAACTTGCACTGATGCCTAACTGAACTCCAGGTGTTCCAGAGTCTTTCTAAGGACTCTGATGAGCATTGTGAGATAACAAGCAATACCTTTACTAGGGCTGGTTTCCCATAAAAACCAGGGAAAATGTGTCCCTTTTAAAGATACTTTTGCCAGTGAAAGAAGTGATACACTACATTTTGTTTTGTTTTGGTTTTAATGTAATAACCTTTTAGATGAGCATTTGCCTGGGAAGTAGAAGATTCAGATTTATTTCCTCAAGCTGATGAGGTTTGAAGTGGTGTTTCTTCCTTTGGAGGTGCTTATTTGCATTTCCTTGCAAAACATTGTATTTGATGATTGTGTTTGAGCTTCTCACAATAACTTTCATTGGAAACAGTATACTGTGTGGGCCCAAGTGAGTAGCTCCAATGTCATTGCCCTGTGTTGCGTCATGTTACTGTTAGAAATGCTTTATCAATAAAGATCTGCAGTCTGGTGTTTGTCCTTATGATCTGTATAATCAAGAGAATAGCCTGTAAATTGTATTTAGTCTAGTTCTATTGAAAATGCTAGATTGAAAGCAAGAAGAAAATAATTGATAAGGGGGCCTACAAGTGCAAACTTAGTTTGCTACTAAGTTTATAAAATGGAAAAGTAAACAATTTTAAGGAAGCTGACAGTTTTTATGTGATTACCTTCTGTTCCACAAAGGCACTTTTCATTTGAGTTCATCTGATGGTAATTAAAGCAGAAAAGGCTTTACATCTCTAAGTTATCAGAAAAATGTGTTTCAAAGTTATAGTTTAACCACTTACTGGGAAGTTTAAATCTCTTTTAGAGCTCTCATCTCAGTGTTGTTTTATGCCATGCCATGGAAAGACTAATAAATCTGACAAATTTGAATGGGAAGATATTTTGACAGATGGCATAAAAACATATCCAAGTACATCAGAGCATAAGGAAAAATATGTTCTTTAGTACCAGTTCTGTAAGATCTAATGCTCATTTCATTTGTACTTTTCAAAAAAGAATGGAACATGTTCATGGAAATAAAAGTTGTTATACTTTGAAAAATGTGAATTTGGGAACTGACACTTGATACTTTAAATAGTAAAAGATTTCCAAGACACTGCTACTTGAGTATACAGTAATTAAACCTTCCCTTTGCCAGCTTCTTAAGGCATATTTTTTGAAGAATTTCCATTTTAGGTTGGCGATTCCTCTCAAAGCACCATTGTTCCTTTGACACAGACTGTTTGTTTTCAGCTGATAAGTGCTTGTCATCTGGAAAGCCATCCCTGTGTCTAATATAACAAAAAGGAATAGTTGTGCTCCTTTCTTCCATATGTTTCCAATTACCATGTACTACGTGATGAAGTGCATATGCTCTTTGTTTCTGTCCAGTATGCTGTTAGCCCTTCGGGGTTTCTACTAGTGAATAAACTGCTTTGTGCTTTATGCAATTGAACAGCTGAAATTATACTTCAGTATTAGACTTCAGGGGTACGTTGATCCTATATTTAAAAAGAAAATTACAATACCTATAGCTGCTTCTCAGTGATTTCCCTCAAAGCCTTTTTTCAAAATGTTTGGGTTTTTGTTGGCTGTTTTTTTTAATTGGAATGTAGGATACTAGATTAACTTACAAATATGGAGTGGCTAAAAAGCACAATGTGTTGCTTTCCATCCCGCTCTTTCTTAAAGCGGGCATGCATATGCTTATCAAAAATTGACTGCCATCTCTGGAGCCTGGAAATCTCCATTTATAAAATGTGGACAGCAGTCTGTAGGTGTCCTGCATTATGTGCCTCAGGACTACCAGAAGACATCATGGTATGCAAGTGGAGAGATGCATCTTTATTTCCATTGACTTCTTGTCTCTGAACTGACCTGAGATTTCACTCTTGTTTTATACTGCTTATTCTGCTGCCTTATAAACATGTTTGATTTCTGTCCTTTGCATTGTATTTCAGTTTCAGTCCTGAGACTGAAAGGTGACACAGTTTTTTTTTTTAAATTGAAAATTTTAATTCATATGGAATCTGGTTGCTTTGCTTTGCAGATGTAATGTAGCAAAACAATAGATAATTGTGGCTGAAATTGTAATAAGCAAGGCTGATTCTCGGTGGAATGTGCTGGCTTTTATTAGGAAAAACTGAATATAGATAATTGGTGGGGGTTTTTTGTTTGGATTTTTTTTTTTTGCCTTACGTTAATCTGCTAAATATCTCTGTTACTTTAGGGGTACCTTTGTTTGCCATACATGGCACTGCAGCAGCATCATCTCCTGTCAGATGTAACAGTCCGTGGTTTTGTTGCGGGAGCCACCAATATCTTGTTCCGTCAGCAGAAACATCTGAGTGATGCAATTGTGGAAGTATGAATCTTTTGCATTTGAACTGCTTGAACGTGAGCGGGGTGGAGCAGGGGGAAATGGAGGTTGCATTTTAAGTATAGCTTTAAAGTTTCACATTCATGCTCAAATTTTGAATTACTTCCCTATGAAACAAATTCTTAAATGCAGAAACTTGTTAAATTTGTATCATTTGTTAGGATAGGATTAGATAAGCTGTGCAAAACTTTTGTGTATATTCTTCTATCCAATACTTGAATTTGCAGGGCACTTCTAAATTTTTGTTTTGTTGTTGGTGTAATTTTACTTTTCATGTCATGGGCTTTTTCCATGACTTTGTAATAAGGTCTTCAAAAATAAGTGCTTGCAGCTGAGAAACAGATACAGTTGGATAATAAAGCATGCTGCTCTTGACTTCCTTCTGATTTAATTGAGGTTAAAAAAATAGTATCTTAGGAAAACACTGTGTTGGTTTTAGCAAATAGGTACAACTATATAATCAGCATTTGGTAACCTAAGATAGCTACATGTAGGTAACCAACTTAATAAATTGAAGCGATAGTCAAAGAGCCTCTAGGAAAATAAATGTGAGCACTAAACTTCCCCTGCCAAATCCTGTCAAATAAGCAACTTTTACTATGTGCCAGGAAGATGATCATCATCTGGCTATATCAGAGCAGTATCTGAGAATCTCAGGAGTAACTGAGAACAGTTAATTCATTATTTCTTTGGCCATTTGTTTCTTCTTGATATTTTGGGGGATGTGAATTTAGATTTAGGTAGCAATATATAGTAGTATGTATAAGCAGTTTTATTGAGATAAATGTTTACTGTTGGAATTATTTCAAACAGATAGAAGACGCTCATGTACAAATCCACGATCCAGAACTCCGTAAGATCCTGAACCCAACAACTGCTGACCTAAGATTTGCAGATTACTTGGTGAAGCATGTAACTGAGAACAGAGATGATGTTTTCCTTGATGGCACTGGATGGGAAGGAGGAGATGAGTGGATCAGGGCTCAGTTCAGTGCTTATCTTCATGCACTGCTTGCTGCTGTGCTGCAACCAGGTAGAACAGATACCTTGCCTAGGGACTGAGATGAGGGTGGGTGTAATAAGCATTTGCTTTGTTGTATTAAACATGTGGCCTATCATTGGATCTCTCTGTGCCTAATATTTCATTTTAGGCTGCTTTTTCAGTTGTCCTTGGCTATTCTTATTATTCCTTCACAAGCTCATTACTAATTGCTTCACAGCCTTACAGACATTTTATTTGACTGTCTCCTCCTTGATTTAATTAAGCTCTCCTCCTAAGCAGAAGTACCTGAAACCCCATATATGATGAGACTTTTACAAAAACTTGGGTGTCTTACAGACTGTTGCAACTTAAAGTTAATTGTGGGGAATGGATTGGATTCAAGGAGACATGGAGTTAAGTGACTGTCTTCAGGAAGTTTTACTAGGCTGTTCCATCTCTCCTCTCCTCTCTGCTATGGTCTTAAGTAGGGATTCACATAAGTGAAAAGTGTCATTTAGAGGCTTTATAAGCTTACATTTTTCTGGAGCTCAACGCTTTTTGTCTTAACTCTGAGGGAAATCTCTGTGTTCCAGCTTTTGTGCATGAATATAACTAAACGAATCAGTGTTTTATTTGTGGAAAAAATGTTTAGTTTGCCCAGCGCTGACCCTGTTAACTTCATTCTCGTCACGATTATTCTGTATTCATATCAATTAACTAATTCAGATCTTGTTCTCTGGTATTTGTGAGAAAACATGGGCTTGAGAACTTGATTTTAAAGTTTGGAAGATGCCAAGTTCTTTTCTGACAACATTAATATTTTAAGATGACTACCTGGTTGATATGAAATGTCAGGTTTTTCTGGAAACTGATGCTACTTCACTGGCTGGCTTTAAAATTATTTCCTGTACTCTTCAGTGTGGATTTGGGATGTACTAAATTTGAATGAGTAATAACATAGTACAGCAAAGCTCAGTGTATCTGACCAAGACCAATGCAAATGATGTTTTTGCTCTTAGTTGCTTTGTGGCCATTCTCTCCCCTTTCCTGTCTTTGCCCAGAGACTAAGTTGAGGCCCATGTTTGGGTGACTTTTTTTTTTTTTTCCCCAGTTGAGCTCTTTACTTAGAACTTTATAAATGAATTAAAAATAAGAAGAGTGGAGTTTTTTAAGCTTTTTTTCCCCCTCCCTCTTGTCCTGGCATTGTATATTTGGGACACTTCAAAATGAAAATAATAAAACATTTTTTAAGTGCCCAGTTCTTAGTACTAGAGCTTTAAGTGTCTTTGATTTGGTAAGAGCCTGGAAAATTTTAATTTTTTTTACAAGAAAAAAAAAGTAATTTGTCTTGTATTGCATCTCTAATGAATTGCTGCAAATTCTCATCTTTTTTAATTTCTCAGACAACGAAAAGACTTTGTCAGACTTTGGAACGGCATTTGTAGCAGCCTGGAAAAATACCCACAACTACAGAGTATGGAATAGCAACAAGCATTCAGCTCTTGCAGAGGTAAATTCTAGGTAAGGAAACTTTCTTCTTCTTTTTTTTTTTTTTTTTTTTTTTTTTTTAGCATTTAACATGGAGAGCTCCTAGTATGCATATTCAGGCACAGTGTTCTGTAGAATTACAGCATTGCCCTTGTTCCTGCTGTAAAGCCCTGGGGGTGAAACTTTGGGGCCCTATTCTGTAAGTACAGAAAGAAAGTATTTCTGTTCTTCAATACCTTACTCTAATTCTGGGCTATAGTTTTATGAAGAAAAATATATCCAGAGTCAGGAGAATTGAAACTTGTTCAAGTTGATTGTTGGCTGTCCCCAGCTGTAGAAAGTTTGTCATTCCTTGGGAATTGCCCTCAGATGGTTCTGCTTTTTATTAATTGCTTCCAGGTGTGCAGGGCATAGTTGTGTCCAGGGTTGTTATTGATGGGGATGGAGGAGAGTTGGCTGTTTTATGTTGCATCTTCTATACTTTGGATTGTTTTATGTGTATTTTCACTCAAAGATTAGATGATGCTAGACTTGGTAACACTGTTGGCTGTGCATGTGTTTTGCTTAGCATGGGTGTTGTGGTTTAACTCCAGCTGGCAAATAAGCCTCACACAGCTGCTCGCTCACTCCCCTCACACTCCCCCTGGTGGGATGGGGGAGAGAATTGGAAGAGTAAAAGTAAGAAAACTCATGGGTTGAGATAAGAATAGTTTAATAATTGAAATAAAATAAAATAATAATAACTCATAATGAAAAGGAAAATAACAAAAAGAGAAATAAAACCCAAGAAAAAGAAGTGATGCAAATGAAAAACAATTGCTTATCACCAACTGACTGATGCCCAGCCTTTTCCCAATCAGCAGCTCCCCAGACAGCTTTCCCCTTAGTTTATATGCTGAGCACAACATCATATGGTATGGAATATCCCTTTGGCCAGTTTGTGTTAGCTGTCCTGGCTGTGTCCCTTCCCAGTTTCTTATGCAGCCCAGCCTCTTTGCTGGCAGGGCAGCATGAGAAGCTGGAAAGTAATTTACTTAGTTGTTGTAGAGCAGTACTTACACTAGAACATCCATGTGTTATCAACATTATTGTCATCCTAAATCCAAAACATAGCACTATACCGGCTACTAGGAAGAAAATTAACTCTATCCCAGCTGAAACCAGGACAATATCCACCCCTTATTCCATACCATTTACATCACGCTCAGGTCCCACACTATCCAACACATCCTCGCTAACCACCACCCCTCTTCCCATCCTTCAATATAATACACAGATGTCATTCTCTTAGTCTACCAACTTTGTAAAGTGTCCATAGAATGTCCAGAAATGTCCACAAAATGTCCACTGAGTTAATTTAGTCCTTGACTTTGGGCTCCATCTCTTATGGTGGTCACTCAGGACAGGACAGGTGGAATTATTGGGCAGCAAAGCCAGCTCAGGTCAGGTCACTGCTGCACTTGCGCTGCTTCTTGTAAGGCTTGTCCTCCATTGGTTCAAGTGGTTCCTGCTATAGTAATTCCTATAACATGCAACTCAAATCATGGATTACAACAGTGTACAAGTATTTCCATTACAGTCTCCACCCCTGGTCCCTTTGGACCAGACCATAGGGTTTAACATTGCAATGAACTCCCCTTGCCCCTGCTCTGGCTTGGATTTATCCACAGATTGCAATCTGTTAGGGGTGTATCAGCTCCAAGTGAAGCCTTATTTATGAGCCACAGTCTCATCAGGGATATACCTGCTGCAGCATAGACTTATCCACAGCCACAGTCGCTTTGAGGTGCACCTGTTCCAGTGTGGCCTTATCCATGGGCCACAGTCCCTTCAGGTATATACCTACTCCAGGATGGCCTTACACACAGCCACAGTCCCTTCAGAAGTGAACCTGCTTGACATGGCCTTACCTATCTGCAGTCCCTCTAGGGGTGTAGTTGCTCTGTTGTGCGCTTATCCATGGCCACATGCTTTGAGGTGCTCTAGCATCACTTCATGCACAGCCACTTGTGCTTTGAGGTGTACCTTCTCCAGCGTGGACTTATCCTTGGGCCACAATTGCTTCAGAGGTATACCTGCTGCAGCACAGACATAACCATGCCCACAGACACTTTGAGGTGTACCTGCTCTGGCGTGGACTCATCTACAGCCACAGATGCTTTGGGGTGTCCTGCTCCCACGTGGACTCATCCACAGGTCACAGTCTCTTTGACTCGAGTTCTCACTGGAGTTCCAGCCTGTCCAGTACAGCAGTGATGCCCTGGCCATCTGGCAGCCCAGGTGCATCGCCATTGCTGTTATCAAAATGTTCCCAGGCACAGCAGAGTAAGATAAGCACTACAGCAAGCAGTAAAAGCAAAAAGCAGCCACTAATGAGCACTAGACCCTAATATACAGTAAGGCAAGCAAGCCCCATGGCAAGCATAGGAGCCTGTCAATTAATAGCTAAACAGCAATAACAGCTATAAATTCAATCTAGCACACTGCAATCAAATTTGTCATTACCTTGAACCCTCCATGCTCCATGTTGGGCAACAAAAAGGACTGTTGTGGTTTAACCCCAGCTGGTAACTAAGCTCCACACAGCTGCTCACTTGCTCCCCGCCCTGGTGATGGGATTATGGGTTAATGTCTTATTACTGTACTGCAGGAAGTTTTGTTTTGTCAGCTGCTGTAGTCTGAAGAAGGTTTTTCTTCAGATCTACAAAGCTCTTTTGGTCTACTTAAGGGATCTTTTTTCTTTTTTTTATTTGCTCTGTGTTGCTAGAAGGAGATGACTCTGCCTTAGTGTAAGAAGATTGTTAATATCTGGTCTGTAAATAGAAGGCACCTTACAGGTAGTTCATAAGAAATCTAAGGTTGAATAGTCACTGGGACCTAGCCTTCTGTAAAGTGATATAGTAGTAATCCTACAAATTATTATTTTTTTTTAAGCCACAGAGAGGAGTATAACTAATAATTGTGTGGTATAGATTCATTGTGGAAAAAATAAATACTTAATGTTTTTTCGGGTTTTTCCTCCTCTTCTAGCCACCCATTCCAGGGACAGTACTCTGTATCAGATGTTAAGTTAAGATTGTCACAGTAAGTATATAGTACTTTGATTTGTATTTTTTAAAAAAAGTGTGGTCAAATATTAATAACTGTTTAACTGTTGCTATGATGAACTAAACAAAACAATGTTTTAAATTGGCCACCTACATGAAACTATACTCAATGTCCTCTTGCAAAACATCACCACATCTAGAGATGGAACATTTGCCTGAAATAGGGAAAAACAGTGCTAATGCACTATTTTGTGTTGGACTTTACATAATAGAGCCCTGTTTTTTTGCATTGCAAGTACAAGACTTTTGTATATTTATTTTTAAATTGTAAACTAAAGCTGTTAAAACTTTCATCAGTGTTTTTCTGTATGTTGACTTGAGGTCTCGTTATTAGGGGAAAACAGCTCTTTTATTTAATTAGCTGGTTTTTGATACAGCATTGTTATAGAAGTTTGCTGTGTATGTTCTGAGACATGGTTCAGCTTCTTCAATTTAGAAGTTTAAAATGAGTTTAACATCATCTCTCATTACACCACACTCAACTGAACCTTAAGTTGGTCTTGGCTCTTGCCTGTAGTATTCAAGTCTAAAACTCGGTGGTGCTTGTTATTCCCATAGCTGTTCAGCTCTGAAGCCAGAATTGGAGTTGCAGTTAACTATCTCTTCTTGTTTATGCACCAAGCAAAATAGATTTTCTCACTTAGCTATGTTGACCATGAAATATCAGGGACTGGTTCTTTAAGATGCCTGTAAATCAGCAGTACAGACGTGCTGCTGATTCTGCACCTGCCTTGACTGTAGTCTGTTATGTTCAGTATGCTGTGAGTAGACCTAAAACATATGCTAACATAGAAGAACAACTTGGGGAATAAAAAGGTTCAGACTTCAGCCCGCTGAATCTTTTTGTTGTTTTTGCTGACCAATGACAGATTAAATTTCCATGATGGTGATTGACAATGCAAATGAATTTCAAGGTAATTGCCTTCAATAAGGTGCATGCTGATAGCAGCTCTTATTATTAATGGACAGTCTTTATAGAAAGACTTAATTTGAAAGATGTGGAGGTGTCTGTCTTTTACTTGCCCTATTTTTGTGTTTGACAGAGGAGATGCTAACTCTTCTGAGTAGCCTGAAATCAATGTAAAAGGACCAGTAGTTCTTAGTGTGTCTCTAATAATAAATATTTTTACAATGCCTTTATTTTCCATATGTGACTTTGCTATCAGATACTCATAAAAATTACTTGCTTTTGCAAACTGAGCCTAAACTTGTTCTTGGTGTACTTCATTCTTTCTGCTTTTTGCATCCACAATGAAGATTTTGAAAGTGGGAAAAGAATGTGGCATGCCTTGTTGCTAAGTTTTACATAAATGGATTTGCAAAGCCTGAAATGTGGATTTGAATGTTACCATTTAAAACTAAATGAGATTATTTTCAAGTGATCACACTTGTGCAGTAAAACTGATTGCTTTTGTGCTTTTCTTTCCAGGTGGTGGTAGTGTCTGTCGTCTTTTTTGCATTTAACAAAAGCATGAGTGTAAACTGTACTTGATGAAAAATTTAATTTTAAAGCAAGATACAAAGTAAACTATTTAGATAAAAGAATAATGTCTGACCAGTAACAATTACTGTTTTGTTTAAAGCTTATATACTAGGGCTAAAAATTCTCAAAACTACTGCAAATCTGACTTTGTAATTTAGAACATAAATGCATTTTGGTAAACATTTAGGAAATGTATAAAGTGTGTTGTATAAGAGTGAAGCATTGGGTGTTTTGATTCCTGTCTTGCTGACAGTATCTTTTCTTCCTCTGAGAAGCTTAAGTGATCTACGTGGATAAGATGCATGCAGGAATTATGGGCTTGATGTCATATTTTTTTTTATATATATAGGTATATATATATGTATATGTATGTATACAAAAACCTATATATATGTAGGCTATGTAAATTTATGTATGTTTTGATATATATTTTAACTATGTATTTTATTTACACCTGGTACTAATAAGAAGTCAGTCAACTAACAGTCTTCAGTATCTCTCTTGTTTAGCTCTGTGCAAAACAGTGAACGTGGAAAGAAGATTGGAAATGTGATGGTTTCTACTAGCAGAAATGTTGTACAAACAGGAAAAGCTGTAGGTAAGAAATTGAAAACCAGCTTGCATCTGAGCCATATCTTTTTTGGAGAAGCATCCTATATCTCTGTCCTGGTTTCAGCTGGGATGGAGTTAACTGTCTTCCTAGTAGCTGGTACAGTGCTATGTTTTGAGTTCAGTATGCGAAGAATGTTGATAACGCTGATGTTTTCAGTTGGTGCTAAGTAGTGTTTAGACTAAAGTCAAGGATTTTTTCAGCTTCTCATGCCCAGCCAGCGAGAAAGCTGGAGGGGCACAAGAAGCTGGCACAGGACACAGCCAAGGCACCTGACCCAAACGGGCCAACAGTGTATTCCATACCATGGGACGTCCCATCTAGTATAGGAACTGGGCAGTGGGGGTGGGGAATCGCCGCCCAGGGACTAGCTGGGTGTCAATCGGTGGGTGGTGAGCAATTGCCCTGTGCATCATTTGTACATTCCAATCCTTTTATTACTACTGTTGTCATTTTATTAGTGTTATCATTATCATTATTAGTTTCTTCTTTTCTGTTCTCTTAAACCGTTCTTATCGCAACCCACAAGTTTTACTACTTTTCCTGATTTTCTCCCCTATCCCACTGGGTGGGGGGGGGGGAGTGAGTGAGAGAGAGACTGTGTGGTGCTTAGTTGCTGGCTGGGGTTAAACCATGACAATCTCAGTTATATTTTGTTTTAATCGAAGTATACTTTATAACATACATACAAAACAGAGCAACATTTTGAGGGGTGAAGCTGCTGATTGAGCCCTGTATATTGTGTAATAGTGGAAAGAGAAGCAGCTAGACAAAGAAAGTAGTGTAAATTCACTTTTCCAGTGTGGGCTGGAGATGAATGTGGGAAGAGAGATGTTCAGGTAAAAGCTTTCATGTAATCTGGAAATGCTGAGACCACAACACCACCTTCTGCATTGAGCTATTCCCATTTTTATATCACTTTGACTGAAACTATTCAGAACTGGCTGAAATCAGAGGAAGACTTTGTGTCAGTTTCTGTAGGTTTTGCAATAGTCTGTAATTTTCTGGAAAAGCACTTGTTGCACTTGAACAGGGGCAACATCATGCTGTCATCTTGCAGTGTGAGATAATGTGAGTTCACCCATTGAAGAATCTGATAGTTGTTCTGCAGTAGCTTGGCCAAAAATTGTTTAGCTTCCTCTTTTATTCCATTAGAGTCTTTCTACTCTTTTTGCTGTTGTACATGTTGGCAAGGAGCGCCTTTCAGCCCTAAGTCTAGCAAGCCTTCTAGGGCAAAGGACAACATAGGCCATTTCTGCTGACCTACTATGTTCAAGTTCTTTGACTATTTTCTGACACAGACTCTGGACTTGGATGTTAAATCCCAAATTGGAGAACTTGATTGTGCAATAATTTTTTTTTTTTTTAATATTTCTTTGTAGTAGCTTAGTAATGATAACACTACACTGTTGTCCTTCTTTCTTTTATTTTATAATGCAGGTCAATCAGTTGGAGGAGCCTTCACAAGTGCGAAATCAGCTATGTCGTCGTGGTTTTCCACTTTTACGCAGTCAACCCAAAGCCTTGGGGACTAAACGATGGTTTTGCACAATGCTGCTGAATATTTCAGTTGCAATGCTTTCTCTGAGCTGTAAAAAGACCACTCCAAAACATAGGAGTGGAGATTAATTACCAAGGACCAAAGCAAGGTATATGTTGTTTGCAAGCAGATGTGGGATGTTACCATTAAGTTTCACTAGAAGTGTAGAAGAATGGTGAGTGTCTCCATACAATGGGTTGGCATTTTCAGTATAATTGTTGTATTTAAAATGACTACTTTTCCTTAAAACTGAGCCTTTATAAAGACATTAGCAAACAGGGCTTGTTGTAAGTCAAATGTGTTTGACTTTAGATTTGTACATTTTCTTGGATGTTGAAAATATTTATGTAAAGTAGTTATATTTTTCAATCCAAATAGCCAAATGTTTGTGAATTCTTGTTAGAAATAAGCAGAGTATAAATACTGATTCCTCTTTCAGGTTGGATTTGCAAACATCTCTGCAAAAAGTATATGGTGGACACCCTTAAAGGGTTCAAGCCAGGTGGAACTGTCTCACTTTCACCTGCAAACTAAAATCAGCAGGGTGCAGAGTAAGACTGTGGATGACTTAAGGGTTTTTCTCCCTTTCTCCTCTGTAGCCATGTACAGTTGCTCACATTAATCTGTCTTTTGCTCTCTTTGTGTCCCCAAATCTGTGTGACAGTTGCAAAATTAGTGTTTTCTTCATGTTATGCAGTAGGCCTTCATAACTCTGCATATGTTTTGGCTGTGTTTTTACCCTGGGAAGTGAATGGGATTCCAGTTGGAGATCTCTCTTCAGAAAAAGTATTACAAAACAATTGTCCCAAACTGGGGTTGGATCACAGACAGATTTGTGAGGTCTTGCTCTATTAGGATGTAATTACACCACCAATGTAGTTACATGCATATACATACAAAGTACTAAAACCACCTAAAAGTAGCACAGTAGCAAACTCTGCATGCAGGTTTTTGGGTGGCTTTTTTTGCCAGTAAAGTTATGAAAACGCTTCCAAAAGAAAATCGGCTATATTGATTTTCTGTGTTGACTCAGGGAATGTTCTGTTTGGATAACTACTTTTTTCATAAGGAAAGTAACACTAGAACTTGAGAGAGTAACTAAAACGGCTCAGTTTGTATGCTTGTGTGAAGAAATATAATAGTTTATATGAAAAGATGAGGCATAATGCTGTATTTTGTATGTAACATGTACACAGTGTCTTCTGTTTGCAAGTGTATTCTACTTCCTACATTTCCTGATTCTGAGAGAGATTATTTCCTGTTTCTTGCAACCTGTGTGCCTCTATATGCCTTCTAACATCCCCACATGATAGCTGTTAACATTTTCTACATTACGTTAGCAAACATTCCAACTTTCTGTAGTAAAAGGCTCTTAGTTTATTGCCTCATCAGTATCTGTCAGCATTTTGCCTTGTTCTTTTCTGGGGCCAAGATTTCAAGTCATGGTTATTTCTTCTACTCCTCAAATAAAATACAGCAGCTGTACAAGAAGTAAACAAGAAGGCTTGAATGTACTTTGTTTTAAGAAATTAAGTTCTAATTTCTTTAGGTGCATTTGAAAAGCTTAATAGAAAAGCCACAGTTGTATCATGCAGTTACTGTCCAACAACTTAGTTTTCAGTTTTATTGCCTCAAACAACAATTTGAAAACAGAGGATCTGGTTTAAAAGCCTTCATTAATTTTTTCTAGGACAAACTAGATAGAATGGTCATGGAAAACCTGACAGTATACAGCTAGTTTGAGTAGTTTCATTTGAGAAGGGCAAAAAAGCCTGTAAAGCTCTACTAATCTACTGCTGCTGACATACAAGTAAAATGTATCTATACAACTGCAGCTGTTGTTCTGGTCTCTGTGTGCGTTTGTGTATCTCCTAACACTTTTGATGCTCTTTTCTGTTTTATTCCACAACTCTGTAATAGACATTTATATCTTTTCAAAGATTAGTACTTGATACGCAGAAAAAGCTCTGGTGAAAGCTCTGGCTGCATTTATTCATGATGAGTCTAGAGCTTTCTGATTCAGCACACAGGTAAGAAAATAACCAAAAATAATCACTTGCTTTTGTGAAATGGCTAACATATTATCTGCTGTCTGGGATTTAAGTGGTCAGGCTTCATGTTCTAGTGAAGACTGAATAAACATGCATAAAGGATTTAAGCACCTATAAAACTAACTTCAGCACCTTAAGGCACACTAGGTACATTTAGGTGTAGGAGCTCATGATGGTTAGTTCTAGGAGCCAGGCAAGTGGTTGGTATTTGCATGTACAAGATATAGAAACAGGACCTTCAAGGATCCCTTTTCAATATCCTTGTCTTTGTCACCTTCTCACCTGAGTTTCTTCTGTAGAATTCTATGCGCCTAATTTGTATAGCTGATTTGTTAGCTCTCTGCATTCCCCTTACTCCCACAGGCTCCTTCGCTGGCCCAGGAATATTAGAAAGCTGATTTTTTTTTTTTTTTTTTTTGGTAGATTGATCTGGGGAAAGGCAGGATGAGGTGTCCTCTGCCGTGCTAAGCTGATGCACAGCTGCTTGCTGCTTTGTACAGGGACTCTGTTACGATACTTCACAGTATTTCTTTAATTGGCAAGAAAACCAGACAGATCTTTCTCTGCAGTCTTTCCCACTGTCCCAGCTGTCTCTGTGGTTGGGCCAAACATACAACCTGATTAAGAGTATTTTTCTTACTTTACAAATGATAGAATAAGAAACTTGTATTCATTTTCAATCTTTTTAAGACCTGACATCCTGCTAGCAGGTTGGACTGTGATTTAAACTCATACAGTGATTAAGACTCATGCAGTGGGTGGAGATGAAGTGATCTTCATAATACTTGTTTTCATTAACAGGTATGTTTGCTCTTTGACATTTGCTTAAACTTAATTTTGGGCTGTAGGAAGGCATGCAGCCACTGTGGTTCATCTAAGCTCATGTAGTCCTCTTCTTAATTTAATGGTTGTAACCTCTTTAGTTAAATCCAATGCAAATGCAAGTTATTTTCCTCCCCTCTGTTTTAAAATTTCCAGTGCAAGCATTATTACTTATTCAGAAAGATTTAGGCAGTTGAATTCTATTTCAAAGACTCTGACATCCATTCCTGCACTGCAAGAAACAGAGTCCTAAATGAATTGGTGATAATGTCTCTGAGTCAACTGTGAAGCTATTGTTACAGCTCTGTTGTGACGTATGTTGCAGAGGTATGTCTGGCTGTCAATGTGCAGCATGAACTGACTTACAGGTAATACAACAGCACACCTCTCAACTTTCTGGCATCAAAGACATCGACCTCTGCTTTTTGTATGTGCCAGCATTTGAGGAACTGCCTATTGAGCATATAAGTCCCCAAAACCCCACAAGACTAAGTATCATTGACCTAATATTTCATTTGGCTAAAATGTTCAGCATTTTTCATCAATCATTTTTGTGTCATAACCTCAATTCCTGTGCATATCTGACACCAGTTTCCTCAAATATCGCAATGTAATTATCATTTTTTAGATCAGTGTCCTAGTACATTGCACTTGTTTAACCTTGTACATCTGTTTTAAGCACCTTTGTAAGTAAATCTAGTATTTTGCCTAAACAAGGTTCTGACTTCCGTAGAAATTATTACTAAGCAGAGAAACTAATGTGACAGTATTTAACTGTAAAAGTGAAGGCATGAATGCAGGTTTTTAAACATAGAAACTGTTGCTTGATAATTGAACATGCAAGTAATGTATTTGATTTTTCTTGTGCTGCTTGAAAAATAAATACATCCAGCCTGTTTAAAGTTCTGTCTGCTCAAAAAGCTGTATTATTTTAAGAAATTAATCCCATCAGAAGACGTTTGCAGTGTCTGGGTTTGATATTGGTAGCTACTTGCAATACACTGGCAGTCTTTTTGAAATTTGTCTTCCATTTAAACTGATTGTGGATGCTGCTTTTTGCAAATTTAGGACAAGAGGGTCCTCTAGTGTGACTTTATTCCCTATTGGGTACTGCTCATTGTGAATTGATTAAAGTCTTCAGTAGCTCACAGACCTTGTATCAGTAAGAACTTTTAAGTGTGACTGTAAAATTTTGATGTAGATATACCTTCAAAATAATGCATAGTTCATGTGGATTGTGACATCTAGTCAAAATCAGGATGCTGAGTAAATTAATTGCTGCACATCCAGTTCTCTGCCATAGTGAGCTATTTTAAAACTTGAAAACTTCTACTGTAACTGTCACTGTACCTAGCTGAGAATGATTTGGTGAACTGCTCTTTCTAGTAGGAAGAAACTAACTGCCTTGAATAACATTCAGATGTGAATTACATGAAGCTTATGTCTAGAAAACAGTTGCAATTCTCTAAAACTTTTTAAAATTTTTCCGACCATCTGCAAGTAGTTGTGCAAAGATGCTGAAAGATAAATTTACATCATGTTGTTTATGCAGTGTAATTTTACTTTCTTGCAGGTATTTAGTTTTCATTAAAAAGGGCAAAATGCAAAGTACTCATTAAAGGCAGCAACACTACATTATTGTACTATGATTAAAGAGGTATGACAAGTTGCTTCATGGTGTTTTGAGTCTTTAATACTATAGTAGAGGAGAAACTGAATTAAAAAAGCAGGCACAGAGCTTTAATTCTGTGATGTTTCAGGTCTTGACCCTATTCTTTATCAAACATCAGAAGCAGTGTTTGGATTCATAAAAAAAAAAATATGGAGATGGGTCACTTCTGTCAGTTAAATAGTGAGCCTTACTCAGATTACTGTATTTCCTGTAAATTGACATCATATGTGCATACTGTCTGTACACAGGTGGCTTAATCTCAGTTGTGATGGAACTTGGAAGTCTAGCTGTCTTCTTGAGTCTATATAGGCTCAAAGTTGCCTAATCATAGATTGCTCCTCGTGTAATACTATTCCAAAATCAACTGACAGAAAGTTGTTACTTCCCTGCCTGAATTTACTAATATTGATAAAAGCATAATTACTATTTGCCTCAATAGTAGCAGAGAACATTCTATAAAATCTTCTTGTCTTAATCTAGATCACCAAGAAAGTAGTGCTGCTTTCTAGATCAGGTGAGCATAAAGAAAATCAAATAAGAATGTTTAGACTGAATGAAGAACAGTTATCTAAAGTGAAGGCAGATACAGAGGTATTTTGTTGTCTGAAAAACAATATGGGGAATAACATCACTTGCATATTATATGAAACAGATGGAAAATACTGAAGAAGCCAACTCAACTGGTCTCTCACCTCTGAATTCAGAGACCTTATGAAATGCACACAGGAACAGAGTGGAGAATTTAAAAGTTCAGGCATACCAGAAAGTGGCAAAAAAATAATGCTGAGCTTAATGTATTGCCTAATATGACCTGTGATTACTGACCTTTGCTGCTCTTAATGAATTGTGTGTATATGTATTTTGACATGTGTAATGCTGTGACAAAGACCTGGCTGAAGAGTATGTCTGCTATTAAATTGTGGAAATTGTTTCTTGTTTTTATGGAAGAGAAGAAAAAAATTGTGTTCAATTAACTAGCCATAACTCTTGCACTTTCTAAATAAAATCTCAGCATCAAGATTTAGCCATATGTTTAGCACATAATCTGAATGGACTGTAAGGTCTATGTTATATCACTACTTTTTTAGTACCTGTTATTGCCCTGTTTACTGGCTGTTAGGTCATATTAATGCAGCAGAGTGCATGTATGTATTCAGTACAGTTTACTATTTTAAGAGATGAAGTCATGAAATGCCTCAGGTGACCAATCATACTTCAATAATGGTGTACATACAATGCTTGAACCCCTTTCTTCGCTGAAACAAAGCTAGCTGGTTTAAGTTAGACCAAGCCACAAAAGAGCTATGTGTTCTAGAGCAGGAGGGGAGAAAAGCACACACAGACGTACTTTTATCACTCTCTTTCACCTTCATGCTTGTTCCATCTTCTCCGTTATTCCTTTCTTCCATCTCAAAGTTTCTGTAACTCAGTACTGACCCAGGTCTTGCTCTTACCTCCTGGTTCAGGCTGTTCACCAACCCCTTCCATACCAGAACTTGGGAGGTATATGAAGATGTACAGATTTCATATTGACTACCTCCTGGTGTCATGAGTGATCACTGCATTTTACTCAGTCTGCTAGTACTCCTCCTACAGGTTATAAGCTCTCTGAGTAAGAACTCTGCCTGGCTGCATTGTACTCATGGTAAATGTTGTAGGAGGGAGATACTTTAAGGAATTCTGGAGTGGAACTAAACAGACTTTTGTCTGGCTAATGTTAAGCATCAAGTGGAAGGGCAAGCCTAATTCGGAGTCTGCCTAAATTAAAGCTGCTTTTGTGTAGGAATCCAGATCGAAAAGGAGAAAACAATTTGAAGGTAGCCATAAATCGGAAACAGAGCAGGAAAACCACTAGCCTGCTAATATGTTCAGTGGTGTGCAGGTCTGCACTGCAATGGGGCAGGTGCTAGTGCATCATAACAGAAGCATTGAGGAGTGAAACTAGAAATGTTGTGAAATGTAGTGTTTTAAACCAGGCAGTGCTTTAAATCTTAAAAAAAAAAAAAAATCTTCATAATTTTAGCAAATTTTCCCCTGAAATTAACTATCCATCTGATTCTCTTCTCTGCAAAGCTTGACACAGTTCACTGCCCTAGATCTGACTAGTCCCCTTAGAACAAAAATTAAACCTGCCATTAAGTATATATTTAAACAACTGTAAAAATAAATGGATGCATTAAAAATTAGCAAAGGCCAGATTGCTTCTTTTTATTACTTCAGGTAGGGGCAACTGAAACTATGTAGAACTAACTTCAAGTAGTTTTCTACCAGAAAAGAAGCCAACTTTTTGCAAATACAGTGAAGCTTGAGGACATACAAAGTTGATTCATTGAAACTTGTATGTAAATGTACTTCAAAGCCAAGTACAGGTTGAATAGGCTAGTATTAGGTTGAAGCTTTGTAGTGAGATACTAGTTTAGAACTCTGTGAAGGCTTTAATTGTATTTGCTCCATTTATGAAATGAGAACTGCTTTTTTTTCAGCTGTTGTCTTTGTTCCTACAGCAGTCTTTCTTTAATTTGACCACTAGTGACCATTTCCAGGCACATGACAATGCTTTGCCTGCCGAGTTTCCTCCTCAAATTATGCAAGGAAAGAATTTAGACTTGAGAATAGCATTTGCGAGCTGTGTTTTTTTTCTGGGGTTGAATACTGACTGCAGCCACTAGTTGTATAAATAAGTGAACTAATAGTTAAGTATGTCTTTAGCAGAGTCACTAGAGAACTGTTCAACACCACTAGTCTTATGTACTGTATTATTAATAGTAAATTAATTTTAAATAAGGTACTACATCATCTTAGGCCATACAAAGTACAAAAATATGCAGATAATATCTAGAAAAAATATAAAAATAATATATTAAAAAAAATGCAGACTAGCAGGAAGTCACGTAGACTGTATTTTAAAAGATGTTCCTAAATGGAAAAAAATCAAGGATGGTTCTTCCAGGTTCTGTGAGGCAACATGACTCACAGCCACTGCCATTTAGTGACCTACTTCCTAGTCAAATTTACCCCCACCCCCTTCTTCCTCTGTTAAGAAACTATGCATAAGATTTTAAACTTAAGTTGGAAGTTCTCAGTAACAGAGCAAGCCCACTGTGTTCCTTCCCTAGCTATATATCATCTACCCTGGAAGAACACAGGCTTGTCCTAAAGCCTAATGTAGCCTGATACAGCAGGCCGAAGAGAGAATGACCCCCCCAGAACTGAGTACTCTGTTCAGGCTGGAGTTATGCCCGAGGTATGTGATTCTCCAAATCACCATATAAAGTAGTATCACTTTTTCTTTTAATCTATACTCTCTTGAATGAGCTTGCAACTGGCTGTCCTACCTGATACACGAAAGCAAGACAAACAGACCTACTAGCAGGATCCCGAGTCACTTCTCCCCTCTTATCTAAGCAATTCAGGTGTTAAAAAAAAATAAAATTGATGTAATTGTAAAGGCAAACAGGTTTTGTCACCTTCATTTAAAAAAAATCAGTAGCTTGCCTCCTTCTGTTAGAGCCATCATTATTCTGGGTCCCATAAATCCATACATGGTACAAAATGCCAAAGTATTAGGAAGATTTTTATATAAGGCAGGTCTGTTGGCTGAAGTCCCTTTTCCAGTCAAAACCTTTAATAATTGTACATGACAAAACTTTGTAAAACTACTTGCCACCTAGCCACAAAACTATATAGCTGTCATCTTTGGTGAAAGCTGTAGTTGTATTTGCTAGAGTAAGAAAGAAAATGAAGGGAAAGCCGGGGCAGTCTGGACAATAGAGTAAATAAATTTGCTCTTGCTATTAAAGACTGAACATACGTTTCCCATCTTCTGAGCATATAGAAAAGATTCCTTATTACCTCCTTAATGGCTATGGTTCTTCACTCGCAGTAGAGCAGAATTTGTCCTGTGACTGGACAAGTGCTAATTTACAAAAATCATAGTGGGGGATCCAAGTTCTATATAATCCTCAGTTTGACCTGAATACCTGATTTCCAGCTTTCACTGACCAGTAAGCACAGTCAACTAATGTACTCGTCTCCAGGCTTTTCACAGCTTAACTATTTCCAGTTGCCATCAACAAACTACTTGCTAGAAGTGTGCCTGCAGTGGGAGGGTGGTATAGCTGTGTTGACTTCAACCAGAAAGCACACTCAAACTCAGCTGGATTCAGTCTTTTTTAATAAATTAATGTCATTCAAAATACAGTGCCAGAACATGATGCAGCTGAACATGCTAGTAAGGTTTGTCATGAAGCACCTGTGTTCATGTTAGGTTGGTGGTGCCCCGCTACTGCTAGTGGTTCCTGGGATTAATGCTAGAGCAGCACTAGTCATCTGCTCTCCTGCACACAGCACAGGATATTCCTGAACAGTTTGCTTCTCCCCCCACCCCCCAAAGTAAAAAACCTGATAGCTAAGGGGTATCTATACACAATCACACTACAGTAATGCTTGTTATTAAATTAACAGAAAATAAAGACCTGGTTAATCCACACTAGAACTTTGTTTTACAATGGAAAAATACATCAGCAGCAGGAAGTAATATACATGAGCCAACATTACTGTAATACAGACCGTGGAGACATTTACTGATTAAAGCTCCACATAGACCCGCACTATGAGGGCTGACAATTCCTATTGCAAGCCCAGCAACTTAAGTCCACACCTGGTAAACTACCAGCTGCTTGGAAGACCTGTATTCTAAATAGACAGGTATAAGTTAGTGAAAATAGAATACATGCACCTAATAATACATGTGACTGAACCTGCAGTCATTTTGCCCTGCATGTTACCATACAATGGAAGATCTACCCTTCCTACCACAGGTAGATCCATGGGATTTGTTTCTTTTTCTTTTAATGGCATTACTATACCAACATGGATGTTAGTATTAAGTAAGTGCAGCACAGTCTTTTGATTAGGCCACACTGACAATTATATAACTAGCACTTAAGTAGAATATCCAGGAGTAATTCAAATATAACTGGAAGATATTTTCAAGAGAGTTGTGACATCATCCTAGAAACAGTAACTACTTTTTTCTGAAGCTAATTTTCCTGAACTGAGACTTCATAGAACTAGAAATTAATTCTTTAGACAAGTCAGATGCTTAAGCTCATGATATACATCTACATTTCTCAATTATCAGATAATAGTATTTCAGATTATGGAAGCTTATCTGCTCATTTCACTGATTCATACTGAATGGCGGCAAGTATTAGGTAGGGCATAAAAATACAACTCATGAAAGACAGGTTTGACACTTCTGTTTCCAGACCTGTTCTTTCACAATCATTTATTTCAAGATAACTGAGCACAAAATCAGTTGTGCAGTCTAATTCAGGAGCTATACAGGTGGTAAAGTAACCATCTCCCCATCCAGCTCAAATTCATCAGCTCCATCTGGTGAGAAGAGATACGTTGGAGGTTTCCATGGGGACTCTTCAAGGCAAGACGGATACAGCTTTCCTACCGTGCAGCGGAAGTCTTTCCCCAAGTCCCACAGCACACGTTCTGATATATGCTGCCTTAAAAACCAGCGATCGAGTTCCAGGTCATATTGATAGGTGGCATACTTCGCCCTCTCATTCATGTGGGTTTCTCGTATAAAGACACATAAAGAATTAGAGATGACAACAGCTCTAACGCATGGGTCAGAATACCGCTTGGCAGGGATATTGGCTGCCATTCTCCATTCATTTTTATTCACGTCATAGATTTCCACTGTTACGGAAGACCCATCTACAGTACTGCTTGGGAGCCTTATACCAGAATTGCTGGCAATATGCAGTCCTCCAATATAGAATATTTTATCACCAAAAGCAGCAGCTGAAGCAAAACATCTACTTGTTTGTCGCATAGCCATTTCTACCCAAGCATCTGACCTGGGAAAATAACAGTACATCAAGTTGTGTGCCATTACGTAAATGCAGTTGTGAACTGCTACTGCTGTGCTCCACTGCCATGCGCAAGGCAACGGGCTTACCATGGTCCACTCGTCTTTCTCAGTATCATATCTCTCCACAGTTCTCCTGTTGAGTTCTCCACCAACGCTGTCTCCTCCAATTGCATAGATGTAGCCTTCACAGCAGACCAGGGATGGCTTTATACGAACAAAGAGCATCGGTGTCTTTGGAAACCAAGTGTTTTGCTGTGCATCAAACCAGTAAAAGCAATTCACAGTTCTGAAGGCAGCCTGGAGTTTGCTGCTTTTACTGTGATTGGTTTTCGTGTTTTTCAGAGGAACTTGTCCACCTGCTATATAGATGTCATTATCAGGAGTAACAAGCATCCCAACCTTATGCAAGTCAGCAGGAGGGTTGCAGAGTTTGTAAACTTTTTCTGCCTGGGGGCTATAGCAGACAGAAGAATAAAGACTACCAGGGTTTTCAGCAGCAGCTTCAATGAATATCATCATCTCCTCTTTCGTCATACCAAGTCTGGGCTTGAAAAACTTGGGCATTGATTTGTACAGTCCTTGCACCACCACCGACTTATCATTAGGTGGTAAGCCTTGAAACCAGGCTCTCTGCGTTACTTCTGAAAGTGCATCGATTCGGATTTGGCTAAGAACAGAGGACAGATACTGCGATCGTGACTCTGTGTTGTACTCCAGCCATAACATGGCAGCTTCACGAACTGTCTCCTCCTTTTCCACATTTAAATTGTCACTGCTTAAAATATCTATCAGTAGATCGTGTGACAGTTGCATGAAAGCCTCCTGGTGGTACACAGCTGTGAACTTGTGCTCCACCATTCTTTTAGCACTCTGTTTTAACTCTTCACAGCTGAAGAGATCAGCAAAACTTAACAGACGCACACAATTTTCTGCATTAATTTTTTTGATTAAGTATTCTCTACACCGCTGTAACACATCATCTACCTGTAATGCAAAGAAGACACATGCTAAATATTACTGCATACCATCTATTTCTTCATGTACCAGCAGCAGGTAAAAATACCTGCATTTACTGTTGAACAACACAGTTTAGGCCTGGAATACTATATACGCACAGAACTACAGCAGTGACTTCCTCAACTGCTTCATGCAGATCAAGTACATCACATAATTATGTCTGCTGGAGAAACTCATTTGCTAAGTGTTAGAGGTGCACTGTTTTACTTCCACCCTCCGCAGGGACCATAAAGCAAGGACGGAAGGGTACATGAAACGTATCTGGCAAGCAACTGCTGTCTGTACTGAGCAAACTGAACAGGAGTATTTTGAAATGACTAAACAGAAGACTATTTAACAGGATAAAGAAAAAAATGGTTCAGAGGTTAGAAGCAGTAATTTCATACTCAAAATAAAACATTCCTACCTGTAAGAAGCAGGCAGTTTCATAAAGCTGTTCTACTGTGCTGTCGCTTATTGCCAAGTTACCCGTGTATGCGTAAGTTATGATAATTTGTAAAGTGGCTGCATCCACATTCCTCAGGTGTACATGTGTTTGTTTACTTTCACTTAGCCCGCTCATGAACATGGCTCTGAGGAGGAATATACATATCAAGACAAGGATCAACAGTAAGTACAGTAATCTTAAATAGTCACCTTCAAGTCTTCAGTGATTACACTCCAAAAGATGAGCAGTCTTTTAGGTTGCCTGTTTACAGGTGTTTAGTATTTACCTTAGGCTACCATCTAGTATTTAAGATAGAGCATTTGTACGGAACATTCAAGAAGTACCATCACTGCCTTCTGTAGAAATATTTTATATTTATGCAAATGCTTTTGTGTTAATCAGCAGAGTACTCTGATGATTATTTAGTTTTAGTGATGAAATTTAAAACTTCTATGTTAGGTGATAATAAGAGGGAAGAAACAGCCTCCAGAAAATACTGTTGAAACACATGCAGCTAGATTTTAGCTTCTAAAACAAAAGAAACAGATTTATGCAATGGAGTGAGCTAAGTCATATCAAAAAGCCTGCTCCTCTGCGAGGAGGAGAAAGTTAGCTGGGAAAATGGAGCAAAGACTGGCACTCTACAAAGTATTTCTTGTATACCATTCATAATAATACACAGTAAACTTGCAAGTTTGTAGACAAAAATGAATGACACAAAAAACTATCAGATTGCTCTGGGGAAAAAAAAAGGGGGGGGGGGTTGTGTGTGCAAGTATTTCCATGACATCTTCCTGAAAAAAGCAGAAAGCAATTTAAAAAAAGCTATTGTTTCCATAATGCTTTATATACCTATTGCCCATTCTGTTTTGTTTTTGTTTTTTTTTTTTCATTGCAACACAGTTAAGAACTAACTGGATTCTAGTACTGTAAACCAGGTATTTGTCATTTTTCTTAAAATGGGGGACACTTGATTTTAAAAGCTTTATATTCATTCAGGTTTGGTATTTATGGTTGTATTGAAAATTCAGCTCAAGGCTCTTTATATTTATTTGGGGCTTTTTAGGAAGCCACATATGAGAGAAGTTAGAAGGGACAGTGGGTGCACCCTACAGTCCTGCCTCCAGCTGCAGAGGTGAAGGCGACATGGAGATACACTCCCTAGGCAAAACCATTCCAAGCAGCGTCTGACACAAAGACAGTGCCCCACCACCATTCCCTCCTGCCCCATCCCCATCTCTCAGTCTTCCAAGCTCCTTACTCAGGGCAACTGGCATTTTAGGAGGGGTCACTGACTAGTCAAGTGAGCATGGAAGCATGCAGCTTTTTAAAGGTAAGCAAAGACAGTACAAGTGCCAGCAAAGACTCCTCTTCATAGAGAAGAAGAGGTAGCCGTTAGAGAATCTGGCTCTAGTGCATGCTTACACACTGCTGAGCAGCCTGCACTGGAACTGGGCTGTCGCAGCACAGCCTTCGAGCACAAAGATGGAAGGTAAGCTGGCTGCAATCATACACAATGGCTGGATCACACTAAGAGATGCTTTTCTGTTCTTCCCTCTCTCCCCACAGCCTCCTTCAGGACTATCAATTTTTCATAATAAAGCTAAATTTAGGAAGCTGAGCATCTTTTTCTAAACCAAAGTAGAGAAGAAAAACAGAACACGACAAAACCACAAGCTTGATACTTCTTTTAACCAGTGCCAAAACCTCATTCCATAAATAATAAACAAACACATATGAATAAGAGATCTGACTGCATATTCTAATGCAGCACACTGCATGGACTCGTGACAGCTTTCCAACTTTATCATTAGCCACCCACATTAAATCTGGCTACATTTCCAGTGGCTGTTATTTTACAGACTGTTGGAACTATGTCATCTGCACAAGGCCAACAGCAATAATCATTATCTAGTGATCACACAATACTTGTTGCTAAAAATTGTAACAGACTCATCTGAGATGAAAAAATTAATACAAAACCAGGAGCAACAAAAAATTCAGTGGAAGTAATAAATTAATCCTCGAATAGTTCTATACAAGAAAGCAGACAAAATACAGAAAATGTTTTAGACGTGTTCTGTATAGTGAGCCCATCTCAACAAGAAAACAGAATTTGCAAACCTTCCCTTGATTAAACAGGAAAGAAAAGTTATAATCCCTCCACAATGCATCAGGAAGGTGAAACATGCATGGATGTCACCAAGACTGGTTTCAAGCTTCAAAATTCCTTCCAGACAGGCAGATTAATTATACTGTGTTACCAACAAAAAATGATTAATCACTAAAGAAAATTAATAGTACTTCATCTTCTAGGACTTACCATGAAGGTATCTGCAAAAAGTAGTAGCACTCGACATACCTTATTAATAAAAACTTTTCAAAAGACAAAAAACAGGACACCTGGGAAGCAGGAGCTACTGAATTAAAAACTGCAACAGCATCTTGGGGACAGGGGGTGAACAAAAACACACACCCACAAAAAACCCTGTTGCATTGCAGCAAGGCTCTCAGGCAAGAAAAGAGTTTCTGGCTGCTTTGCTGAGCAGAGAAAACCTGATGATTCAGAAAAGCCATGAACTTGCACAGCAATCCCTACCTCTGCTAAGAAACTACAGCTAATAAACATGACAATGGAACTCCCATAGCCAAATCTCAGTAATCCCTTGTTACCCTACCTTGGGAAATAAAAGAAGATTAAATATTTAAAGATTAAGTATGAAGAATAAGAAATCTACTAATTATTCAGACTGGATTAACTCCCTAAAGAAAACAAACCATCACAAGTGTGGTGGGGTTTGGTTTGGGTTTTTTTCACTTACTGTAAAAACGACTACCTATCCAGAGTAAGTCACAAGATGATAGAAAATTTATTTTACTCTTTTGGTGTTGGCAAGTAATGATATTCAGGTTTTTTACTTACTTCACTGATCTTTAAAACTCTCTGCCACACATTAATTATTAATCAATTAAGTAATATTACACTCAAAAACAGGTATCACAGATTTGCTAGAATTAACAGATCCTAGTTTGAATACTTACCTGAAATATGAGCTGCATGTTGCAAGAACCATCTTATGGCAGGGAAATTCAGTGCCCTCAACAATCAACACTATGTCAGTTAGCAACTGCTGTTCATAAAAGAATTTTAACTGCTCCAGCAAGGATACAGCGTACTCTGTATTTATCTGCCTCTCGTCCTGGGTAGACATGACTGTATTCCATTAATATTTCCAGGACCAGAGAGAAAAGTCAAGATCTTTTCACCAGAGAAACGTCAGTTGAATGCTTCTTAAGTAACCAGGGAAGAAACGCAGGAGGTCTGTAGCCTTCAGAAGTGATACTGATAAAAAAAAGGCAGTGTTATCTTGGACTGCTGAATCAGTGTTTCAGACTTTGACCTCCTATTAGGTCATCACACTTTGACTTGCCACAATCTCTTTAGAGACTTTCAAGAGTGCCTGCAGAGCTCCTGTTGAGATCTATGATGCAGCAAATGAATGAACAAAAGCGAAGTCTGAGGTAGATTTCGTGGTAACATCTCGTGATCAGTGGCTGCACTTGAGTGACTGAAAGCAGGAAAATAAAATTAATTTACGCATTAGCACTTTTTCAAAAACCTTTCATAGTTACCCCTTAAAAGTAATTGTCTAACAAACTTCTTTCTAAATTAGAACTTAACTACTTGCACTAAAACTCTTGTTTAATTTTTTTTTCTCTACAACAGAAGTATCAAAGAGAAAGGAAAAGCAGAAGAGTTTGTACATTAAGTCTCATCAAGACGTAGACTGATGAATTAAGATAATTTATTTCGTCAACACAGCTTCTAAGGCTGAAGAGTTAAAACGAGGTTCAGTAAGACTTTATTCCTCTTCCAAAAATTACCCAGTTTTCCCACCGAGTACACCTGTGCATTTCCTTCAACCACTGATAAGATATCCACATTTTTCTCATTTCCATATTAAACAGCTACTTTTTCAGCTTCTGTGTTTTTGTCTACTTAAAGCTTATCAATACCAGGCCACTCAAAATGTAAATGCAGTTTCTTCAACACTCCATCATTCTCCAACTAAACTCTCAACATCATCATCAACCTGTTTACTTCACCTTTGGCATTCTACTAGAGAAAAAGCAGAACCGGACCTAAGGATTAAAAAGACCTAACAACCTATATTGCCAATGCTTATTTAATTCATCTTCTCTGTGCAGAAGGGCTTCACCTATTAACATTTCACATTCTATTTTTTTCCTTCTGAGTCAGCCAGGTAAGCATGACTGCTGCAGACCAGAGAAAAGAAAAATAAGGAGATAATAGGAGCAAAGGGATGCTGGAATGGCAGGGGTTAAAACTCTTGGGAGTGGTTATAAAGCAATGGCCACAGGCTACCAAAGTCTGTTTTCCTGTTTGGACATTTCTCCTCCTCTTAAAAACGGAGTCAGGTTTTATCTATCTTCCACGTGGACACAGAAACCTAATTAAGAATGGGATAGTTGTGACAACAAAATCATCATCATAAAGGACACTAGAGTACCACACCTATCAAATACTTCCAGGTTTATTTAACCTTGCACCGTTCTTTCGCATTCCAAAAATTGAGGAATAACCAGGGACTTGTTTGTCTAATGTCTAAGACATCAGTATCATTATAGTTCATTATGAACAGTGAATGCAGAAATACCTTACTTGAAATGACATACTTTAAATTCCATACAAAAATACACAATTAGTGTAAGATGAAGGCTGTAGAAATACCTTCCAGCCATATCAAAGATCTGCTATTTCAGAGCCCTGCCTGTAATACAATTCAAAGACAGCTGTCTTTTAACATTCACTCACTTGAAACAGATATGCTTAATTAATGCCACTTTAATTACTACTAATTTAGTGTCACTGATCCTTTTCAGTGAATATACACAAACAGGAATTTCAAGCTTTTAGTTTTCACCAGTTGTTTAACTGGAAAACAGTCAAAATAGTCAAACCCAATGTTCACTGTTACTTCAGGTGAAGCCAGTTAATTAAGAAAAACAGAAAAGGTGTTAATATTTGGAGGAGAAAGAAGGACAGCCTACTACATGCTAATATCTGTTGTTATAGCAGAAGTCTTGACTTCAGACCTTCAAGTTTCAGGTGCAGTTAACCACTGAAGCGGCTGAACAACAAGTGTATCAAGGACATAGAAGGATATTGCTCTTCTAAAGCAATGACCTTCTGCTTCAAGTCACAGCTTCTTTTCACCAAATTAGTATGCATCCTATCTCTGCATCACTGACCACTATCCTGGTTATCTGATAACAGCTTAACATGCAACCTAATCCATTGGCAGATTTTGCACTGAACTTTAAATGGCTACAGAGACATACAGACTTCCTAAGTGTGTTAGGCCCACAGAAATAAATAGTTCGTGGCCTTACTGGTATCCCAGGTCTCTCTACAGCATTGTTTTTCCTGGCTTAGGAGTAAAGTTTCAAGAACAATACAAGCCAGTGGATTAAGCTCTGTTCAGGCAGAGCATCAGTAGTACTAAGCTTTAGCAAAAGAAGTCATTGATATCATAACTTCCTATTCTGGTGTAACTCTAAAGAATATAAATCTTCAGAAACAGGAAAAAAAGAGTAAAACTAACATGCACTGTTTTAGACATTACGTAACAGAACCAGTCAAGGATGCCATGGAGAAATTGATATGTACCTGCTAGTAAGATCAAAGACATTTTTGGCAGCATGCGGCTGACAGTCGGTAACTGAAAAAGCAGACCTGTTCGACAGAAGACAAGTTGAAACTGTGAAATTAATTACTATAAATAGCTGGAACATTTGAGTATGACCTTTGGTAGCAGAAAAGATTGAGGAGATGACAGGAGTCTTGTTGCAGAACATTTATGTGATGTGAACCACCTTTGAACTGTAAATTTACAAAGCTGGAGTCGTTGGTTTACAGCTGATCTGAAACCATCTCATTTCCATGATGCGCTCCAGAGAGGCACACACGGTAAGACCATGCTACGTACATGATTCCCGTTTTCCACATCCATACTGTGTTTTGCTGCCAGTGATAACAATTTGCTAAAGAACAAAATTTTGTATTTGTCACAAAGTCAGGAGTCACATCCCATTCCCTTGTAATGGAACCATACTAAATACTCCGCAGGAGAACAACAGATATATCAAGGATCTCTGAATTTCTGGTCCAAAATTACCATCATTTATACTGTCACTTCCCCAAGAGAAGCGAATCTGTTCAACACATTAGGTAAGTGGTGTAGGAACATCATTTTGTGCCTGGAAAGTCCTCCAATACTACCTGCCTCTCTTGCACATCTCTGAAGAGTTCAAGACAATTTTGAAGGAGATATTCTCCTCGCTTTAAAGGCTGAAAAACTGAGGCACCAAAGTAACAATCAGCTTATCCAAAGCCACATACTTGCCAAAGGAAAACTGTAAGAGGCTCAGTCCTCCCCAGTCCGAACCTAACCTCTCTCACTGCACTGTGCTTGGTTGGCATACAGCTCTTAGATCTCAGCTAACTGAAAATCTATGAACTTGAAAAGATGTTTACAGATGTACAAGTCTCCTGTAGTTCTCCTAACTACACAGCGATGAACATTTCCTTACGGATGAAAAGATCTATGGCTGAAGTTAGCTTAATATCCTGAGCTGAAATACTGACAGAATAAAAATAATCCTTGAATGCAAGTTCTATGAATAAGACTCTCCCCTTCAACAATGTCACTGAAACGACCATTTTGTTCTGGGTAACTTCTGGGAAGTCAGCTGTCTAAAACAGGACTGGTATAGCTGCTGGAAGGCCACAGCAGTACTGGATTGCAAACTAAACCAAATTACTACTGGGTGATCCAAAGTAACTCCCTATCAAGCTGGAGAGCAGCATTAAGTAACAGGTTGGTAAGAGGGTTTGGTTTTAAGTACTTATTATTCCTTTCAGCTTAAGTAATTTTGACAAGGTGATTTTAACATCAAATCTGAATAAGACCATTCAAAAAATTAGTCATCAAATGTTAATGAGTTATGGTACAGGCTATTAATTGCCTTCCTTGAATCTGTTTATCTTCTGAGGTCAGGCAAAGATCAATAAACAGAGATACAAACTGCACTACATACATGGAATTATTAACACTATACTTCAATATATAACATGGAATAAGTATATTGACTATTCTCAATTTAATTAGTAGGGAAAGGTGTAAGATATATACATATAATACTCTTCAACTGGACTAATTCAAAACAAAATTTGCTTGATTTTTTCCAAATTATAAGAAAGGCAAAACAGATATATAGACATGCTTTTTTTTTTTTGCTTTTTTAGATATTTTGATACTAGGAGAAGAAATAAGTTCTTCTGAAAAATCCCATTAAGAAGTCTGCTAGATTAAATGCCTAACTTCCAACAGAATTCTGGGAAACAAAATCTATGAAAGAGTCACAGGTTCCTATCTGCATCTTTAGGCATCTAAATATCTCTTGAATTTTAACTTCACTAACTACAATTCACACTTCAATAAACCTGTATGTTTGAAAGAAAAAAGAAAAAAACCACCAAAACTTATTTCCCTGGACATTTAGTTTACTTAATCTAGTTTTAACTAATAAAAAAAGCTTTAAATACTACTTCTGTGCACTTATAATCAAATTCCTATTTCCATGCAATGGTAGCTTCATACAAATCACAAGCAAAAACATGTCTGAAGTAGTGAGTCATCCACTATTTTTAACATAATAAAATGTCAGAATTAAGAACTGAACAACTATAAACCAAACTATACAAGAATTCATGTGTGTATAGATAGCAATCCTCCCAGCTAGCAATGAAAGTACCAAGCTCGGGCACTTTTAATACTTAGTTACTATTAAGGATATGCCAAGTTACAAACCAACATGTTTCAAAACGATTATGCCAACTAATAGCAAGGGGGAATACAAGCACTAAAAACGATTAAAATCAATTATGTAAATCAATACACCTAGCCAACAGATCTCAAAGATAGGAAAGAAGAAACAGGAGTTGGAAGCTCTAGATTCTTGAGTAATGTATGAAATTTGCATCCTTGGCAACGAAAAATAAATAGGTAATTCATGAAGCAGTTCCAGACTTGGAAGTTTCCCTCTCTTCTAAAGCCATCAAAGGTGTCTTTGATAGCACTGCAGTCCAGAAACCCAAGCACATCCAGGAGATTCTAATAAGGCAACAACATGAAATTACACAAAAAAACAGGACCAATTTATTCCTACACTGTTATCATTTTGAGAATTACTATTCACTTGGAAACTACTACTATTTTCCATATATAGTATGCTTAGAAGGCGAGTTAGAACTCTGAGGTAGGTGAGCTTTCTGAAACTATGCAGAAGCTAGAGACTAGAAGTGTCAGACTCCATGCTAACAACATGTTTGGTCACAACACGCTCCTCATTACCAGTTTCTTTCCTGTTTTTCTGCTCCTGAAGGAAGTTATACACTAAAGGAAATACCTGCTCAGAAATAAAACTAGCACAAGATAAACCAACAACTTGGCAACTGGCCTTCTACGCTGAACACAGGTAGTTTCCATCCCCAAGGGCATTTCTGTTTTGTGGAAAGACTTGACCCGTTTTGGAAAATTAAGGGGGGGGGGGGGGGGGGTGAGGGGAGGGAGTGAGCCATGGATGTCTCCAGCAAGATCCAGCCATATATCATGCATGTATGGAAAAGTGGCTTTTTTCTCTGAAATCTGGTATGTTAGTGAAGCTAGTCTGTTTTATTTAAGAGCTTAAATTTCAGTTCACATGTATACACCACTCCCTTAAAAATTCACTATGAGATATGATGATGTTCAACTATAAATGCAAGCATTTCTACATTAAGAAATCAGATTAATAATTAGTGCAGCTTAACTAACCATAAGTTAGTTCCTGAAAGGTTAAGAGTCTTATAATGGTTATCTTATTCATGCATATAAAATTTGTTTTCAAAATGCAACAACCACTAGATTACGGAAGACAAATTTTAGGGTTTGCAACAATTCTGGTCCATTTCATAATCACATGACCAAAACTAAAAAGCCTGCCTCGGAAGAAAAAAACCCAACCCAACAACCACCGCCAAAAATACTAAATAAGCAGCAACATCCTTTCTTCTGCTTTGGTCTGTTCCTGCAAGATGCTAGTTACACAGCACTGAGTATAACAGGACCCTTTTACTCCACACACAAAAATAATTAGGGAAGAGGTGTGACACCTACACCCAGATCACGAGACCACGATTTACATATCCAAGTATATTAAATATTAAAAAATCACTTATTTCTCCTGGTACATTTATGGGAAACTGAACTAATTTGATCATGTATTTCAATGATCTTCTAAATACATCACCTCAACAAAATTCATGTAAATACAGCCCTAGGTGAGCTCACAACAGCACACAGCCTTTCAGGCCCACTATAATCACAAAGAAATGTAAAAAGGCAAGCTGTGGCTTTGCAAGGAATCCTCTAAAAATGCCTATGCTAACTACAATGCAAATCCATTTCTAAATCATAATTAAAGTTATTTCAAAAGCAGCAGGTATCTATCCCACTCATAACAGAAACAGTCATAAATACTGGAAAAATCCTAGGCACACAAATGGCTAACTTCAAAGCTATACTATGCATATACTTAGTCTGCAAGAGTTCGCTAAGAAATCTGACTCTTCAAATCCACGCAAACACTGAAGCCCACCCCCGGTCGCTGTAGGTAGTAGTAGTACGTATACGCACAGAACTAGACGTTACACGGAACGCCAATGCCACTACCGTGCTGTTGTCCTAGACGACTTCATCGTGTCTGTGCTTTCAAGCGTCTCTAAAGAAAACCACGGGAGTTGCAAGCGTCCCAACCTGCTAAGCTGAAGAGGAGCACTGAACGCCGGAAGCCCTACTGCCCACCCCACGACCGGCCCGAGTTTACAGTCCCCTCCCGCTCGCGGTACACAGCCACACGTTACCAGAGAGTGGGAACACATTTTTTTCCTCTTCCTGACAGCCGGGCGCGCCGTCCCGTCCCTCCATTGCTTTAATTCCTTTCCTGCTTCCCTAGCAAGCCCCCCCCCTCCCCGCCCGCCAGCCCTAGGGAAGGGGGCGCCTTCCTGCTCCGCCAGTACCGGCGCGCTCGGGGGCTCAGGGACGGCCCCACCGGCCGCACAGCTGACAGCCCGCCGCCGCGCCTCCCGATCTCCTCTCCTCTCTCCTCCTCCCGAGCTCCGCCGCGGCCGCCACCTCGCCTTCTTCCTCTGGGTGCCTCCGCCGCGGGTCTCCGCCGGCGTCCAGCGGGACCAGAGCCGCAGCTGCCGGGCGGGAGCGGCCGCAGGTCGCGGAGGGGGCGGGCGGGAGCCGCGCCCAGGCCGGGGGGGGGGGGGTTGGGGAGCGGCAGGCTGCGGCAGAGCCCCACGCGGGCCTCCCCGCCGCGGGAGCGCCCCCACCGCCGGGGCCGAGGCCCCCCCTCGCGGCGAAACGGCGGCCTACCCCCGCTGCGGCCCCGCAGGCCGGCGGCGGCGGCGAAGAGACGGGAAACGGCCCGACGGCCGCGCCAGACGACGGCGGCCGCTACGGCGGGAGGCGAGCGCAGGACAACCGCCGCCGCCGCCATCCCTCCCCGCACAAACCTCCGACCGCCGCTTTTTCCTCTTCTGCCTCAGCGTCCCGACCGCAGGCGGCCGGGGGCGAGGGGCCAGCCAAGGGAAGCGGGGGGGGGGGGGGGGGGGGGGAGAAGAAGAAGGAGGAGGAGGAGAAGGATCCGGTCCCACCCGGGCTGCGGAGGCGGCAGCCACTAGGCGCGCAGGCGCGCTGCCCTCCACCTCCTCATCCCCCACAGCACCTCCGCCGCTCGGCGGCCGTTACGAGGCGCCGCGCAGCGCCGCCCCTGCCCGCCTCTCCTGCGCATGCTCAGAGCGGGGAGAAGCCAGGCCCATTTCCTGTTCTTCCCCCCTCCAGCTTCTGCCTACGCCAGCGCCCGCGCCGGCCCGCCTCACGGCGCAGGGCGGGTGCGGGACGCCGAGAGGAGTGGGCGTGCGGGCGGAGGCAGCGCCCTCTGCCAGGAGAAGCGGCTCGCTGCAGCCCGTGGGCTGTGCGGGGAAGGGCCGAGGCGCGGCCCGGCCCGGCCCAGCCGTATCCCTCTGCTTCCCGGCGCCTCCTTTTTATTTTTTCTCAAGGGCCCTCCTGCCGGCTGAGGCACCGTGCAGCTGAAACGTCCTTTGGTCACACGCGGGAGCCTCAGAGGCGAGGTTTGCCTGCCCCTTGAGGAAACGCCGCCTGAGGCTTGTGGTGGCCTTGAGCCTGCCAAGCGACAGGGTCGAGGGAGATGCGAGGAGGCAGAAGGCCGAGGTCTGGCCCAAGGGAAGGGAAAATCCTGTAGACAGGCAACTCTTAAAAAGCTAGGGAGTCGGGGTTTTTTTGTTTTCTTTTTTTATTTCCCTTTGGGTCCATCCACCAAGAGAAAGGCTAGGAATTTAAAAAGGTGAAAACTTGATCCGACCAATGTAGGAGTTGGGGATTCAAAGCATCCCAGACCAGGCTCATGAGAGACCCGCACACAAAGTGCATGAGCTGCCCTTAATGCAAAGGACAGGCTTTGACTGGGGAGGTCTGCAAGGAACAAGATGAGTAATGCTTCCCAGGCATTTTGTAGTTTGTGCCTTAGTGCAAAGGACAAATTTAACCTGAACATTATAGGAAAAAAACCAAAACAAAACACAGAAATTACAGGAATTTCCCAACCTAGAAATGTAAATGGTCTCTAAGCATCCACGCCTCTTTAGTTTTCTCACATTCGTTGTGCTTGCTTCTTTCGCCATCTCTCCCAATACCAGTGCTCTGTCATTCAGACACATGAAGTTCCCAAGTGGCCGCTCAGATTCCCATCTCCTGTAAAGACCCAGGGCAGAGTCAAATTACAACCTCACACTTCATAAATTTCTGTTACGCTTGGTAGAGTACACTGTACTGGAATAAGCACTTCCCTTGTTCACATGGAAAGAACATCACATTTGTCAGCCTGCTCAGCCCTGTTAGGATGGATGAGCATTGCTCCCTTTACTCAGTACTGATCAACTGGTAAACTTTCAAAACAAATGTAAACTTTGCCTTGTATTGTCTGGTGGGGTTTTTTCCCTACAAAAATGCATCTTTAACAGTAGTTTTAAGCAGAAGATTGTTAATATTCCCCCTTGTTTTGTTTGTTTTAAATGCAAGTTCCAGCATTACAAAAGGGAAATACTGGATTCACTTAGGCATGCAGCTTAAATGTCTGCAATATGAGACTGCTAGCTTTCTGTATGCCAGCTGAAGGCTTTTACCACTATTCCTATCCTCATGTTTTGATTGTCCCTCCCACCGGTTGATGGAAAAAGGCCCCCCACGCTACTGTTAAATGAGCCTCAGGTGGAAGGGGGAGTGGACAAGTAGCAGCTGCCTGCCATAAAGAGGATGAGCTGAGGACTTGGTTAGTTTCTTGCTGGGCTGTAAGCAGCAGCAGTATGGACCTGTTTTGAGGGGCTCTAATGGGGCAGGAATAGCTTAGTTTTTGTAGGGCTTCCTTTTTGCTTGTTTGGGGTTCCCCACCTCCCTCAAAGGCCAAAATAATTCTGGGAGCTTTGGTCTAAGAGAGAGGGCTGGATAGGCCATTCTAGATGGAAACTGAAGAGGGCTCCGGTGCTCCTGAAAGCTTTCTGAAACTCTAGGCTGAACCGTGTGCTAGTTTGTAACAGGTCTTGAATTCAAGTTTTTATCTGGAACTTTGAAGTGCTTAAGTTCTCCGAAGAGTTGAGCTGCTGTCTCTCTCTTTTTGTTTTGTTTTGGGATTTTTTTGTGTGTGTGTGTGTAGTCACTAGATCTACTGTGTTCTCCAATTTCTTTTATTCTTGCTTGTAAGCTATATGTGACAGGGTTGTATCACTTGTATGGGTTGGAATGGGCTGAACTTAGTGTATTGGTTAACTGAGGAAATATGTAGGTGTAGGAGGAAGTTCTGTCTTGTGAATTTTGTATGGCTTTGAATTTGAAATTATGCATAAGGATTTTGCTTTTTTTTTTGTTACCTATTATTTAAGTAAAGGAAGCATGGTGTCACTGAAATACTTGGTTTATGTTAGCTGTTATTGTTCTTAAGTACGTTATAAAGTACAAACACTGAATTAACAGAGCTCTTATTGTGATCTCAAATATACCATATGTGTTGGCATTAAGAAGTGTTTTCTTTACAAAGCACCAAATTTCTGATGCATGAAGCCTTCTGTTGTTTGGTTTTTGGGTTGGGGGTTTGGTTTTGGTTTGGTTTTTTTGGTTTTTTTTTTTTGAGGCCTCTTGCTCAAGGCTACTTGACTGAAGGCTACTTTTTAACTGTCTGGAGTACTCCTTATGTGGATGAGCGTATATAAGACTACACTAAAGTTACTGGTCCTGTGACTCTCCTGTGGCTTTAAAATGTGTTTTAAGGTTGGCTTAAACCACTAATATCGAAAGCTGCATACAAAAGCTTGCTTAGCAAAGGAGAACTAAAATCTTTGACCTTGATAGTAATGTCAGTTTTCTACTTTCTGTTTGGAAGACAGTAGTCTTTTTCTGGAAAGATCTGGTTTCATTGGGCTGGGAGAGGAATGTCTGCTGAATTCTGACAGAGCATAAAAATCATTAGGTCACACAGTTTTTAAAGTGGTTAATCCTGATCATTTATCTCTTTCAGTGATTAAAAAAAAAATGAATACTGCCTCAACTTCAGAAAGTGGATCATATTCCACAAACCACACAAGACCCTTTTTTTATGCACAGCCAACAGCACAACAGCCTTTTCCAAATCCATGGTACCTCAGTCATGCATACAGTCCGTACTGTGTACCTGCTCCAGGTAAGGTAAATAAGAACTATCTGTGGTAGCTTTGCTTAGTAAATTACTGCTAGAGTGGAGGAAACAAACGTGTATTTGTGTTAATAAGCTTCTTGGGAGCTTAAGGTAGCATTAATGTAATGTTTTGGTTATCAAAGATCTGATTTCTGAAGTATTAGTTAAATACATAGCTTGTGTGCTGGAAAGCATCTGTTTCTGGAGAATGGAAACCAAGTAAAATATTAAGTAATCGTTATCCTACAGATACAGAGCTCTAGAATATGCTTAACAATTAACATGCATGTTTATATGAGTTCCATACATGCATGCACGCATTATAGGTATGGGTAAATAGAAACTTAAAAATCCACACAGAAACAATATTGTTAAATGTATCTTGTAAATAGTATACCTATGTTAACTTCTATCTGGAGCTGTCTTTTTCAAAGACAATGCTATAGCATAGTCCATAAAATAATTTAAAAAAGTATGGAAAGCTAATTAGTATATGTTCCAAGGAATAAAATCAACCTCTGGTTAAAGTGTAGCTGTCCAGATAAGCTGTTCCATAATAAGGAACTCTCTCTGGATTTCTGCACCACATTTGCTTCCAAGCATTGACAGGTGGAGTGTTTTACTTGCCTATGTGTCTGATCTTGTAGCTGTCCCTGTGAATGCAAGCAGATATTAATCATAATGACTTCAGAAAGAAGATATATTTGTCTTTATTTTTTTTTCAATCCCCAATGTCTAGGCTTCCGAAGTGGAAATCCATATTTTCCATTTTATTCTCTTGCGTTCCATGAGTACCCTGGATTTTTTGTTCCACAGCATCCAATGCATGCAAGAATTAACAGAAGGCCTTATTTTAATGCTCCCTCACCTTCCCCTATGTTTTATCATGCAACAAGATTTAGACACTATAATACCCCTGGGAAAAAAATGGAGACAAAAGAAACACAGACTGATCCTAGACAGCCTGAAAACAAGCAAAAAACCCACCAAGATATCCATACAGAAACGAAAGGTTGTGATGCAGGAAATACAGCCTGTGTTTCTTCTGGTATAGGTACAGAGACTGAGAGTACTTCAGAGAAACAAGATTCATCTGGATCTTCCATTATGGTAGACAGAGAGTTTCATAACAGGAGCCCTTCCAGCTCTGCACAGTATAGAAGTCTTCCTACTGGAAGCTATGCCTTTGAGAAGGAAGAAGTGAGAATAGAATATGGAAATGGCTCTCCAGCTATTCAACTGTGGAAGTCCTTTAAAGAAACTATCCCTTTGTATGATGTGGCAAGTGGTAAACCAGTCCCAGAGAATATAGTGCAGCGTGACTTATTTTCTGTTAGCTCATGTGAAGGAATGATATATAGCCCTCAAGAAGGGGAGAAAACAGTGCCAGGAGCTTCCTTAGATGAAAGAAAAGCTGTTCTCCCCTCAAAACAGGGTGCTGAAACTGTGCCAGAAAAAGAGGTCCAAAATAATGAAGTGAAGCTGGATGCAGAAAAGCAGATGAATACAAGTCAATGGGCAAAATCCCCCCCAGGTGAAACCATGGCAGTGCAAATCACAGAGCTGGCAAGATCTGTTAGCATAGATCAACCAGTGGTAAGACAGGATGTGGTAGTAGCTAAGAAATCTAGCTCTAAAAAATCCACAGGCTCAAAAACTTCTCAGGAAGAGCCCAGCTTTATTCAACAAGCAGGACTACTTCCATCTAGCATGGAGGTAATGAGTGACTTGAATTTTCAGCAGAAAAACCTGAATCTAAGCCACAGCACAACCAATGAAAGCCAAACAGATAAAAGTATTTGGTGTGATGAATCAATTGAGAAGTATGTTCCCTCTAACAGTTGGCTGGCTTATTTGGACCATATGGACACAAACTACAACTACGACGTTTGTTTGCCACAAAGAAAACGTCAAAGTGTACTCAGTCTTTCTTCTGATGACATGTCCTCCAGAGAGGAAGGCTCATCAATTGATAATGCCCCAGTGTCTTATTTTGTCCCTGACTATGTGCTTCAGAAAAGCACGTACACTTTCCAGAAAAGTACAGAGGGCTTAGAGAAAGAGAAAATTAAAAGTGGCGGGTCCCTTAATGAAGATGCAGTGGTAGGAACGGAGCAGACGAACAGCTTGAATGACCAAGATGTCAAAAACTCTTCAACCATGAAGATTAAAGAGGCTTACAGTAAAGATAGAAAGCTGGTAGCCCTTCCTAGATCTTCTAGTCAGAAAAAAATTAATTCTCTCAAAAAAGCAGCTAAGAGTTTGTCAGAAGTTGAGGACTTTGAAGAATACTCTGTGAGGGGAGAAGAGGAGGAGGAGGAAGATGGAGAGGAGGAGGAGGAGGAGGATGACATGGATGAAATTGAATATTTCTTTCAAGAAGCCACTCCATATGGATTCTTGACACCTAGTAAAGGACGTTTCTACCAAGTTGGCGAGAGGGTGCTTTGGAAGCCACCTAAAAATGCTATACCGGCTCAATTAATTAGCTGGCCTGCTCAAGAGAAAATAAAAAGTAGGAGTGGGCTTGGTGAAAACATTGGTGTAGTTTACAAGCCAAAGGAGAAAGAGCAAGATGAAGTTGTGTACAGTGACTATGGGTATTATGGAAGAAAGAGGCCTACAGCAAGAAGAGAAGGGCTTGAACAGCAGCGAATGCTACGGAAATTCTTGGGAGGTAAGCTAATTGCCGAGGATGAAGTGCTGTTTAATAGCACACACAAAGAACACCTAATTGCAGTTGCAAATTGTAGTTTGAGCCAGTGGGCAGATGGGAGAATGTTGTAGCTTCAGGTCTGGCTTAGAGCCAGAAATACTGCAGAATATTTTTTTGAGGCAAAAAGGGTTCACTGCAATTTTTTACCTATTGCATGAGGATTCTGCATCTTCACAACCAGCAGAGAATTTCGCAGCAACTCTCCTTTGAGTTTGATATGCTTACCTTTCTGACATTAGTGGCAATTTTTTCATTTGAAAAGCTGCAGGTTATTTAAACTACACATTTACCATTGTTTGATAATATCTTGGAAACTCAGCATTTAAATTTATACAAACATTCTGACTCTCTCATCACGGATCCATGTCAGGTGGTTTAAACAAGATTAAGTTCATTATAATCTGGCAGCCATACCCTGTGTAACTTCTCTGCAGAAGAGGTGTCAAACCATTAAATTTTTTTTTTATTGTAGCTGCTGTTCTGTTACTGTTAGCAACAGAAGATTTGCTGAATTTTCATAAAATCAGTGTGAAACTATACTAAATTTGATCTGGAAAAGAACAATTTGTTTACTCAAAGGTAGATATTGGTAGAAATTGGATTCATCTGAACTGAGACTAAGCAGAGTTATCAGCCAGGGGTCATAACTGGTTATGTGGGTACTTCAGTAAGTGGCTGCTGTTTAGTACAGTCTTGTATTGTGAAAGGAATCTAAACCAGAGTGATCTAACAACAGGCTTAGTGTTCTTGAACTTTATTTTCTTTGTTCAGAATCTGTAGAATTAAAGTAGCTTGTAATTATTGTCAACTGTGGTCTCCAGAAAACTATGTTTTTATTTTAATAGACTCTTACAATTAGATTCAGTAGTTAGCTTTGCATTCTGACTTGTGGATCAAACAGTATATTAACATTAGCAAAACTAAATACTGATCTTAAATCAACTTTTTTTTTTTTTACTAGGAAGGCTGTTAAGGGAGAACATGAGGATACCACCTGAAGAGTATTGGATTAGAAGTGGTGCTAAACCCAAACTTAACAGCCAAATACATGGTAGTCTCTCATCCCCAGCCAAGAGCAAAGACCAAGGTACAAATTATTTCCTCAATGTGTTTCTGTTCTTAAGGAACATTCAAAAGGATACGATACAAAACAGCAAGTTTATGATATTGGGATAAGATTTGAAGATAATAAAACTAATTATCATTGTTCTGATATTGATGAAATGCCTGTCAGTCAGTACATCTCAGGGTATATTTACATCCTTCTCAAACTCAAACATGTGAATAAGGATGCATTATAGCTACTTTTTTTTAAAGATACCATGGGAAATCAAAGCATCGAATGCTTTAACGTGGCCAAGCAAAGCCTTTATTTTGCAGAGTTGCTACTGCCATAAACTGTAGTATTAATTCTTCACCTGGATAATGCTTCTCTGGAGTGCATACACAGTGGTAGTTCCTAATCTTGATGAGTAGAACATATGTTTCTATATAGGAATTCATGTGTGATAGCTCTATAGGCCAATGTTCAGAGAAACTAGCATGTCCCCCTACTGCTAAAGGGTGTCTGAGTGCAAATCATCTTGATGTGGTTAAGGAAAAGATGAACAATTCAAAGTTAATTCTAACAAAGTAAAAGGTTAGATAGTTTCCAATATCTTTTTCTTTCCTCCCAAAGCAGAATGGTTTTGTGGGTTTTTTGTTTGTGGTTTCGTGGGGTTTTGGCGGGGGTTTTTTTGTTGTTGTTTTTTTGGAGGGGGGGTATGGGGGGGTGTTTTGGTTTTTGTTTTGTTTTTTTTACAATTAAGGTCTGCTTGGAGTTCAGCTTTCTTTCTAGATGTTCTTCAAGGGTGTTTCTTGGTGTAAGTGCTGTTGGAACAACTGTAGAATTTGCTGTAGTCCAAGTATTACTAATCTCCTGGGTCACAGGCTTTCAAGTATCACAGTATTGCTCTATCAAATAACCGAGTGTGAAGTTATTTTCCAAATAGACTGATGACTTGCCTATCTTCAGTTCAGTGATAATATACATCAGGTTTCCTGTATCAACAGCCCAGCGGACTATTCTTCAGAGTGTACTCCTTAGAGTTCTCTCTCTGCATTGCTTTCCTGCTTGAGTATGTTGGGGTTTGGGATTTGTCTCCTGCATTGGAAGCTTTCTATCCTTCCTATCCTTCTTCAAATTGTTGTGGGATTTTTATATACTAGCCTGCTCTATGAAAGTTGAAAACATTTTACTTCAGCAGCACTGTTCTTAGCTCCTTACAGCAATTCATAAGAATAGTAAAATAGTTCTAAAATATTGTTACCTTTAACTTCCAGCATGTCCCCTCTCCCTTTTCAAGTCATAGATGGTGCAGCATACTGAGGATGTTTGGCCTTTGTGTTGCTCTCTGCTTTCTCTTCCTCTTTTTCCAGCCTATGTAGTTTGCAGAAGCTGTCACATTCAGTATTAGGAAGCAGGAATCAGTTTCTTCTGAATGCTGTTCATGCCAATGGATGCCTCAGAAGTGCTAGTAAAATGACAACCTTTTTAAAATGTTGCTTATCTTAGGACTCATTTCTTCAAATTAATCTTAAGTGCCCTGCAAGTAAGGGGGTTTGGCTAAATGAGATATGTTGCTTTAGCAGTAATATTGATGCTAAATTTGATTTCTTGAACTGTGTACCTGTGGTGCACAACTTAACAGGTCTGAAGAATTGAGTTTTTTAAAGACAATGGGCGAGTTGGGTCACTTGGACAGCTATCAACTAGTCTCAAACACTTGGAAAGTGCACTAGAGCAGAATTACCCAACTCTCACTGGGTTCTTTTTTGCCACATTTACACCTATCCAAGTTATGACCCAAAATAAAAGGCATCCAGAATTATGGTTAAACAGTGATTAAATACTGTAGACATATAAGACTATTGCTTGACATATGTAGTGTCAGTTTTATCTGCCATTAAAATGGGCGCATAGAGAGAAGGGAGAAAGAAGAACACTACATACCAGTTGGGGAAAGTCAAGCTTAAATTTCCTTTAAGACTATGCTTTGGAGAAATAATACCAATTGTATCTTGCTATTTAGGGTGCCCACCTTTGGTTAAACCAAAGAAGAAAAGAATAGGCAAGCCACCTTCAAAACGCAGAGACACAAGATGTGAGGCAGAAGAAGCAGCATGGGAGATGCTCAAAAGCAGTGTACACAAAGGTTGGTATACAGTTACAAGCTACAAAAATGACTGTTATAAGCAGTTTTTCCATTACTTTCTTGGGAACTAATGGTTCTTGGTTTGAACTGCAAGGATATTGGATAGCTTGTGAAATTATAGCAAATGCTATGTATGCAGATTAGATGAGGAAAAAAAGCAAGCTAAGCTTTGAACACTTACCTTGCTATGAATACTGTTGTAGCTTTGACCAGGTTAAGTTCCTTCTCTTTATTTAAGGGAAGGCGTATGTGTGGGGAACAACCCACCAAACACTGCTATTTTAGTCTAGTTGATCTTCAAACTGTTCTACTAACTTTTTTATATGTTGAGTCCTGTGTCACTTTGCAGTATATCCTTTTCTTTAACCTACAGGTCTGTCTCAGCCAAAATACTGTAATTTGATACAACACCAATGCATATAGATAATTCTTAAGAACTTCAACTTTATGGAGTAGGGACTTCTTGCTACTTTGGAGGAAGTTGGGGAAGAAAAATGGAAGGAAAAAATCACATTAAGCAGGTTGAATAACAAATATGCTTTTGTGGGAGAGTCTGAAAAGGTTATAAATTGAAAAGGGTCATTACATACAAGAAGCTACCTAAAAGATCAGAGTTCCTTCTGGAAAAGAACAAGCTGGCATAGTTAAGCAAACTTGAATATTCAGTTAGGAAATACATGAGTTAAAGACTGTCTCTTATATATTAAACAGAGGATTACACTTCCATGTGTTTGCAAGGTTGGAAACAAAAACTTAAACTGCAGCAAAACTGACATCAGTCCTGAAGTCAGATTATTTGAACATCAGTGTTAAACCTTTAATTGCTGATCCTTTTTAGTAAAACCATCCAGGAAGCTTGCATAATCCCAAAATACTTCTTATATTTGCCCCAGAAATGGTGTTTCTTGTATGTGTTCAACAATGTATTTAGAAGAGCACAATGAAAATATGCTATGAGTTTCATATGGAACTCTTATCTATCTCTTATACTGGGATATTCTGAAGTCCAACACCATTCCTGCAGAATTTATCCTTGCTGGGAAGTTGAGTACATAGTTCTAGTATCAACCATCAGTGTCTCTTCCTGCAATAGAAAAAGGCAATCACTGGCATCCAGTTGGTCTTTAGAAGCAAATTGACATATATTATTTGGAGGGAGAATGCATACCTTAATCTTTTTCCTTTTTTTCCTTTTTTCTTTAGGACATGGAACAAGAAAGTTCCTCCATAAGAAGAGATAACTGCAAATAATGGGGCAGGAGGGAAAAAAAAATTGTATCGGAGGTTTGCATAAATTCAAAACTCAATTATTATTCTCTTGTATACTTTGCGCTGTGCACTCTTAAAGGGTAAGAAGTAGCACTGTAAAGACTGAGGACAACGCTGAAGTCACCTTTTTACAATTTGCATGTCCACTATTTAAATAAATTTAATAGAACTGCACTTTGAGACTTCTTGTATTCCATCTATACGGGGAAGCAAAAAAGCTTATGACAGGGATGTATGTGCATCAATACTATTATAGCGTACCATTTACTGCTGCCCTGTTCTTAAGCTCTGCAGGATTGTGAAGCCCGTCAATGTCATCTCATATCATAGTTTGTCTATATGATGTGGACATAAGTACAAGATTTTCTTCCATCAGCTGGATTTTTGGCTAGATTTGGTTTTGTCAGTGTAGAGTAATATAGTTAAAGCTGTATAAAGTCAAGTGCTGACTTGAAGTTTCAAGGTAGTTCCTCAGATCTTAGTCTCTTCAAATGCATGATTGAGGACTAAAACCAACGCACTGCATTGATGTGATGCTCCCCTCTCCTCCCCTTCTTTTTCTGTGGAGACCCTGAGCTAGAGAGATGGACTTTGAAGGCGAAACAGAAGGTTTTACAACAGTGGTGTGCCCTGTTCCCTGACTTCTTACTGATAACTTCTACTACAGTTGATACTGTCCTTGGCAACTCACTGCAGGAAAGTCTTTTTATAGAACTAGGATGATAAAGCTAGGTCTCTGCTGACCTATCTTATGAATAATGGAAATAGGCTGATCTAGATGAGGTGGATAGCTCAAAAATGTGTGATCTTTTTCAAGTATTGCCATGTGAGAATAAAAAACATGATACTGCTGTTCTTGGATGATTCCCAGATATTTAAATTGCATTTGATACAAGTTAGAAATGGTCTTTTATGGTATTTTTCTGGATTGTTTAAATAGTAAACCCTGGTAGGTAAAATGGGAAGGACACATTAACAAGGAATGGGATGACAGACTAAGGAAAAACTGAATTTGTTTTTATTAAACTAAACTTCGGAAGAATCTGAAATGAGAAAAGCTGAAGTAACTGAAGAGATCTTTAGGTTAGCTCTGCTCTAGACAAACTTGAGTAAGAATTCTCTTGGAATGCATCAGGTGAATAGTAGCTGTGGCTTTCAGCATCTGTCCAACAATTACTAGTGCTAGAAACACATGGATTTTCTCGGCAGCAAATGTGGCAATGCAGAGAACCAGTCCATTATAAATCTCTTTGTGTTATTTCAGATGTTAAATCTTCTTCTGGTGGAAGAGCCAGGAGCTTTGAATTTGTCAATGATGATGCTGATACAGGGAACTATCAGAAGCCACCAGTAAATCACAGGGAAATTTGCTAAATAATACTGGAGGATAAAACACAACCCCACATTCAGGCTCTGGGAATAAGATAAAGGATCTTTTTGTAAGTAAGCCTTGACTACCTTGTTTTTCCCCAGAATGTATTGTGAATGACTGCCAAGGAATGGTGTGTCACTTTTACTAAATGACTCTTAGACATGTAGGAGGGAGAAAACACATTTTAATGTATGCTTTCCCCTGTCCTCTTTTTCCAAAGCTCTCGGGAGAAAAAAAAAAAAAGCATTTTAGTCTATGGTTCCTTGATTTCACTGTTAATGTTCACCCCACTAATGTTAAAGCTTTATCATGCCTTTTTTTTTTTCCAATATAAGCATAAACACAGAGACTAAGTTCTATATAAGTCCTTCCTACTCCTTTCAAAGCAGACCTATTTTTCTTTCTCCTTTTGAAAAGTACCAGTATGTATCATGGAGGTCCTCAAATCACACCTTTGTACCACTGTACCTTGAGGTTTCAAAAAGAGATGTTTACTCTAATGCAGTTTATAGTTACCTCAATCTTTCTAGTCGAGTCTGCAAGATTATTTAAAAGAAAAGTGTGGTCAGTCCACAAGGTCAATCAAGTACACAAAACTTTCCCTTCTTCCTGCTTATAAGTTCTTTACTACTGTTCTGTGGCTTATGCGCATATAGTTGAAAACCATTTTGAAAGCCTTACACATTTATATTCTTGTGGGATGGGTCATAAAATATTATTACATAGAATCTAGTAAACATAAAAAATAAGTTGGAATTTATTTCCCCAAGCCTTTTTAAAAGGAAAAAAACCTCCAATGTATCAAAACAACTGATACTGAAGTATACGTAGAAATTAATCTTTTTCCATTTCTAACATGAAAACCCCCTTTTTAAATAACTAAAACCACTACTCTTTACAGTAAAGTTGAACATCTAACATCATTACAGTTGGCTCCCACTCCTATGGTTTGGTGTTACAGAACTGTGCACATTAACAGTGATGATGTTGAGATTTTGCTACACAAAAAAAACCAAGTCTTGCTGACACTGCAATTTTGTCTTAAAGTAAATCCCCTCGATTAACTCTTTCCCCGTTCAACAGCGCTCTTTATTTCCCTAGCTGCCAGTACAGGATAAGTACACTGAACTTCACATAGGCAGTATGCAGAGAACAAAAAATACAGTATAACCTGCTTATAATAAAAGCACTGTAAGTGAACTCTCAGTGCTCTGCATGGTGCAAACGGCAGTCCCATTACAATGAGGCTTTGTATATAACCAAATGACTTCATGGAGAAAAGACACTTCAATAGACAGTCTACTAATTCTGCAGATTTGTTGGCAATACCTTGGTAGTCACTGCTTCCTGCTCATACTCACAGGCAGCAATGCAGAGGCCTGATTTGACCAAGACAGATGACCTTTAGCACAGGTTTTACAGCATAAAGATATGGTTGATTGAGTATTGTTTAATGCAGCTCTCTTCTTTCTGGCTGCAGCCCTGCAGAGGGGCAGAAGAGGGACATCCAGTGTAGGATGCTGTGTGTAACCATCTGTATGTTCTGAGTTTTTAATAAAGCCCTTTCTGGTGGTTTCTTCCTCATTCTTTGGATCTTTCCTTGCAGTTCGCAAGTAGGGATCAAGGAACATACAGCAGCTGACTGCTGTCAGATTCTGACTTCTCATTGGATTTAGATGATTTATGCTTCCTCTTTTTCTTCTTCTTCTTTTCTTTTTTTTTCTTTTCCTTCTTTCTCTTTTTTTTCTTGTGTTTATCTCTACATTCTGAGGAAGTGGAGCTGCTGCCACCTTCATCCTCATCACTGTCATCACTGCTATCATCATCATCTTCTGAGGTAGAGTCCTCCAGGAGCTGCTTCAGTTGCTGTATCCTGAGTTTAAAACATGTGAATGAGAATCTTTTCTAGCTCTCCTCTACGTGTAGTAATTTATTCTAGCTTTCATCTGCTTCCTTCCTACCTTGAAAAATGGAAGCTGCATGCAAAGGGCAGGGGAATACTTCCTCTTTTGCTGAATTACACACTGATTACAATTTTCACAGACTGATAAAAGTAACCTCTTTTGAGACAAGCAGATGTTCTGTTCTCAGGGACTTTCCATCCCACGGGATATCAAAGGCAGACTAACTTATTGGCCAATATTTATGCGTGCAAAACAATGAGGCAACAGCTATCAGCAGGCCACCATAAGAAGTTCTATGCTTATCCATACACAGATGCATACTGGGATTATGATATTTTGATATTCATTGCCCTGCTGATCCATAGATGATGTCAGTGAAGCTGATGGAGTACACTCCACTTTAGATGCAGAGGTATTTTTGACAGGCACTCTTCCTTTGAACTTTCATGGATTACTGGCAAATGGGGACAAACTATTTGCTTGTTTTATTGTTGTCTTCAGTACCTGCTCCAAGGATTTGTTTGTTGTTGGTGTGTTTTTTTTTTAAAAAAAAAAAGCAACACACCCACAGCAGCAGTACAAGTCTATGGGCTACCTATAGTTTGTTCAGTTACCTCACTGATGCAGTTCAAGTAAGAAAGCATTAAAAACTCTGCTGCTTTATACATTGAATATCAACCTTACATGGGGAACACCATCAGGTGCCCAGAACTAGCTTTCTAAACCCACCCCTTTGTGTCTACTGAAGGTACTTTGATGCACTGAATTTTTGAAAACACCTTAGTGAAGTCAGTGAAATTAAAAAAAAAAAAAAAAAAAAAAAATCAAACTTTTTTTTAGGCCTAAACCAAAACTAAACCCAAGTACCTGAATATTATTGTGTAACTGAATATGACTCCTCTTTAAACTTTGTTTTGGGAAAAAATATAGAAGCAAATAGAATTAAAGAGGTAGGAAGTATTACTGAGTGATTACTGAGAAAGTAGAAATGCATTAGTCTCTGCCAACATGAAGAAACTGTCACTAAAAAAATGTTCTGAGATAAGGGTAAGCTTCTATCAAAATTTCACCTATACATTAGTATCATGTTATCAAAAGAAAACCAAATTGAAAATGCAGTTTCCTACAGAGACACACTTACCTCATTTCTTTCTCATGACGTTTATTTTCCCTTATTATATCATACATTGGATCTTCATGTGCCTTTAAAGTGGAAAACAGAAAATCCAGTGTTGGTAAATAAAAATATTTATCACTGACTGTTTTATTTCCTAAAAAAATAAACCAAAGCAACACAATGCAAGAGGCTTTTATCAAAAGATGAAATACACTTAGCAAGCTCTTGATTCACAAGTATGCTCTCAGACTTAATATTGTTAATCTGAACTGTTTTTCTTACTTTAGCAAAAGCTTATCTAGTTACATCACCAATGAAGGGGACTCTCCTTAGGTATATACTACCTCTTACCCTCTCCAATCACAGTTAACTAAGAGAACCCCATACAAATACTACAAGAATAGCTAGACAGAGGTGGAATATTGGAGTTCAAAGTAATGAGCTGTGCCCTTACAGCATATTTTAAAAATTTGGATACAAACACACAGGAATAAAGGAGCAAGCAATATAAGACAAGCGGATAATGAAGTTGGAGTTGTCCTAGCATGCTATGTGCTACCATTATTGGTTCTTAAATTGGTTATTTTAAAATTAAACAGGCATTGCAACAAAAGATAGTTGTGAAGGAAGATAGCAAATAAACTTTGCAGACATTTAAGGTGAGCTTATGCCATGCAAGAATGCGGCAAAAAGATGGGGTGATCATTTCTGTTGGAAGATTAAGCAAACAAGTTCAACAGAGAGGAGATATCAGATGCAGACCAGAGGTGGGAATTAAAATTTCAGTAGCAAATAAAGGTGTTGGGAATGCACCATGAAGGGTGTTGGATGTACAGCAAGAGTTTGATGCAACAGAGAAGAAGCCTGAGGAAAAATGAAGAATATCTGGTCATGGGAGAGGGCTAAAAATACTCTTTGCAGCAGCGTACAATCAGTACAAGTCCAGTATCTGGACATAATGAGACCAGATTAGATTTTTCAAGGACAGAAATGAGGATATATGACACAAAGTGATGACAGCTTGAAATATAGGTTAACAACACAGAGCAACAGGAACAGTTAAAGAGGTCACACAGAAAGAATCTGCAGAACTGAGATGTAGCCTCATGTAGCAAGAGATCAGACTTGTAGACTACTGGATTACAGACCTAGACAACAGGCTTCATGATGTGATTGTTCACAGTGAAAGTGGAAGGCCTGAAGCAGCTGCAATATGGGCAGCTCAAGCTTGGCTAAACAATTTTTATTACGTTGACACTTTAATCACAAAAACTGAATGTAATGGTTGAAAGAGGTTCTTGAAGATTTCCAATTTAAATGTAAAAATTACTAATTTTCCTCCTGAAGAGCAGATTTTCTGCAAAGTAGTCAAACATCCAAACATGTCTGTAGCTATTTTTCTTTATTAGATTTTCGGCATCTGTATTATAGTACAGACAGAGGAAAAGTCCTTAATAAAGCATCATCTAACAGGCTTCTCTTCACTTGCAAGATTATGCATCATCAGTATTAAAAAAAAACAAGCAATAATACTACAGTATTTGTACTCACTACTCTAAATTGTTCCAATTTCTGATTGCCTTTAATAAAGAATGGGCATTCTTTATCTCCTGTTCTGTGTCCATAACGTTTACACCTCCAACCTTTAAAAAGAGAAGCAGCAGTGAATTGCACCTCTGAGCCAGATCAGAAGAAGAAGAAAAGAAAAAGAAAAAAACCCCATATTTATGCAAAATATTTTTGATTTGTTGGAACAAACAGAGAGATACAAATATTATGTTGATAAATGTAACATCCATAAAAGGAAAGGCTATTACAGCCTTCAAGATAACAGTTGCTTTATTATCAATGTGATGCCAATCTACCTGGACCTTGTCATCTGTCCACCAGACATTCTGCCCTCCCCCAGAGTATACGGATGGCTATATGAAGGTCCAATGACATCTGGAATATTTTCAGCCTTACACTGCATGACTTTGACTTCTTTTCCCAAAGGCATCCAAAGCCCTTTTGTTGGGGCATGTGCCAGGAATTCTCGTGCACTTTCATTGCCTGGTACATCAGGTATGCAGTCTTCTGGTTTTATTTCATTCTCCTATAGAAAAAGACAAGGACAATAAAATCACTTTTTTTTTTTAACTTTGTAAAAATTAATACTCCAAGTGTGCAGGCCTTCACTTAATATGGAACCTATTTCCCCTGTAACATTTCTTCTTCTTGTAACACATAAAGGATCCAAAACACCTGACCCTTTTCACAGCATTAAGTACTTTTCTTTTTCCCTCAGCCTTGAATCTTCCAGTCTGAATTTTATTGCCATATTAATTCCATTCCTTCCTGTGTATTTTAGTAATTTATTTAAATAAATAATATAAATGAAAACTTAACAGATAAGGAGAGACTTCTTTTTCCTCTTCCTGCTAACAAGACATAACAATTTAAAACAGCCTTTACAACACAGAGCAGTATTTTTTAGGTTAAAAGCACTAGATTATGGCTTAGGTATATAAATTTGGCAAAAGCAATGATCATTATTAAAGTATTTTTACACAAATATTTGAGCATAGGCAATGGAAAAGAATCCTGAGAAGATGCCATTCAAACTGAAAATCTGCTTCACCATAAATGACTCCCTTCTATCTGCACTATTAAATACTGCATTAAGTGTGCATGCTAAGAGGTGATGAAAGAACTGGTATCATCCTATCCAATTCTGGGCATTTCACTCTGGATTCACCAAGTCAAAGAGGCTGGTCTGTAACTGAGGAGCTCTGAGCTTTCCCCTGGAAGCATCTAATTTTCTCTGCAACTTATATAGGTAACGTAGACACTTAAGATAAATGGTTAAAAGACAGGTTGTGTGAAAATCCCTTGTAATGCTAAAAATTTACTGCAATACAGTTACCAACCTTAATTAGCCCTGGGGGAGGTTTCTCATAGCTGAAAAGCAATAGAAATGCTGTTACTCTGCAGCTGAGCACAGACAAATAGATTGAGAAAATACAGTATTTCAATGGTATAGAGTTAAAACCTTCACATTTTCCCTTAAATTTTACTTTATCAATAATCACCAAGAACTACAGCAAAACACGGATACCTGGATGCAAGCAGGCTGAGACAGAGTGTCTGTCATAACACCACACACATCTCTTGCAAACATCCTTCAGATTCATATTCTTGTGGGGGAACAACTACTTTCTTTGCACTGCTTTACGGGGATGTGTGGTACATCCAATTCAGCTTCCGTTACCATAAATGCGTAATTCTCTCCTCTTTCTGTAGCACTCCTCCCCAAGATCTCACTGATCCAAATTTATGATTCAGCAGTGCTGGAGTAAAGAGACATACTTGGCTGAAAATGTCAAGTCAGAGAGTTCCTTACATCTAGCTTTGCCAGCCAAACCTAGTATATAATAATAATTTCATCTTCTTCTCTGTCTTAAACCTAAAGACAGAACCTTACGGACCGAAGTACCATCTTTCCTGCAGCATTGCTCTGCAGTTTAATAGTACATATAAAATTTATTAAAATCCAAATAGCAAGCAGGTGCTACATTGAGCACAGCAACTGAGAAAGCGCATGTGCTTAGGAGTTACACGCCAACGCACTATGAACAGGTATTTATAACAATAACTTTGAGTTTACTTCCACTTGTAAAGGAAGAAAAAAAAATCACGTTCTTGTGAACCTTCTGATCTTTTTATTCTATTAACCCCTTTCCAATGAAATAGCATAAACCTTTTACAGCACCTCGGGCTACTGATGAAGTCATTAGGCAGATCTCAAACCTTTTCTATTATTTATTTTTTTAATCCATCCTAGCGGAAACCGGCTGAACAACCTCTGCTTCTACGCTGCAACCTACCAGACTTCTAGAAACCTGGAAGAGACCCATTCCCTCCCCGCCCCCAAATCCTTATGAAGTCCCCAAGCAGTTTAAAGAGTGGCCCCGGAGCCCCGTCGGGATGCTGCTGTACCGCCTGAGCGGCTTTCGGGTGGCCGGAGCCACCGGGGGGGGGCTGGCTGCTCTCGGAGAGAGGCAGCAGGTACACGACTGAAACACAGACCTGCTTCTCTGTAAGCACGGGCCCTGTTTTTAAAATCTGACGGAGCTGGAGCCGCAGCTGCGAGAAGGGAACGGGCCCCTGCTTCCCGCGGGGCCGGAGGGGGAACAAAAAAACAACCAACAACACCCCCCCCCCAAAACCCAACCCTGCACTGGGAACGAGCCCCAAACGCCGGCGGGGGGAGGCGGCTCAGAGCGGAGCTGGGGGGCTGCGCGCCCTCCGGCCCCCCGGGCAGCCTCCCCTCCGCCGCTCCTTACAAGGACTCCAGATGCTGGAGCTTTTGGAGCTGCTGCGCCTCCTGCCTCTTCCGTTTCCTCTCATGCCGGTCGTGGGTCCTGCCACCGCTCGCCGCCGGCTCCAGATGGCTCTTGGGCCGCGCCTGGCTGCCCCTCGCCGCTCCTTCCTCCGCCCCCTCCCCCTCCGCCCCCTCCTCCTCCTCCTCCTGCTGCTGCTGTCCCCTTCGCGCGCTGTGGGACATCGGGGCGGCGGCCAGAGCCGCGGCGGACGGCGAGGCAGCGGTGGCGCAGACACCGCCCGCCCCCTCCTCTCTCCTCCCCTCCCCGCTGCGCATTTCGGTTTCACTTCCCCTCCCGGGCGGGGCGCGCCCGGCCAAGCGCGGCCTTCCTCCGGCGCCGGCGGTGCGGCTGGGCCTGACAGCGCCCCCTCCGCTACGGCCGCCCGCGCCGCAGCCTCCCCTCCTGCCGCCCCTCCGCGCGTCCGGTTGGGCGTGAGGGGCGGCCCTGCTCAAGCTCTGCCGCAGCCCGTCGTCTCAGGCAGTGAGGCGGCAGGGCGGCCTCGCCGAGCTGTCTACCGCTCGCCCCCGGCACCCTTCCCGGGGATTAAAAACAACGTGTGGACCGTTGCGCCTTCAAAACACCGATATTAGAAAAAAAACCAACAAACCGCACAGCGAAAGATGCCTTGGTGCCACAATCATTTACACAGCGGGGCTGTGGATAGGCACGGGGGGAAAGTGGCGGTGGGCAGCCAAGAGGTGTTGGTCAGGCAGCAGGCAGGCTGAAGGGGTTGCCTCCCTCACCGAAGCCTCAGGAACGGTTGGGGACGCAGCTGAGGGGCGTCGGGGGGTGGGCAGAGCAGCCGGGCGTGCAGGGAGGGTCACAGGCCAAGCTTGCCAGAGGCCAAAATACGTGGGGATGGACGGAGGGGAAGGTCAGGGCCGTTTCTTGCAGCATCTAGAGCACACGGAGTCGGTTTGGGGTTTTTTTTTCTTTCTTTTCTTTTTTTAATGGGTGGGTTGGTGGCACGTTGGTTATGGGGCAGGGTCTAGCCACAGGCCCCGTGAGGTCTGGCTAGGGCCATGCTGCAGTGGCCACAGCTGCCTGAAGAGCAAAGGGCAGCTCCCTCCTCTCTGGCATGTGAGCAACCCCAGAGAGCTGAATCTGCCCCAGGTGTTGCAGATTCCTGCCCCAGCCATGATCCTTCTGTTGCAGGATGAGGAATGGAGGCAGGTCAGTGTTGGGAAGGCAGTTTAAATTTCTACTTTAGCCTCATGCTGAGGTTCAAGGGCACATGAGATTTCAGGGATTGCTTAAAAACCAAGTGAAATGCAAAAAAAATAGATCTTAGAAGTACAGGAATTGAAGGTTATTTTAACTGGGATCATCTTGGTGCTTCAAAAGTGCACGTCAAGGGCAAAGGATGCTGTTCCCTGGTACTTGCTATTGCAGCACACTTCGGTTGTGAAGTACAGTAAGACAAAACCAGTTGTGAGAAAGCCTATCTTTTACAAGGCAATTAGCAACCTTAGGGTTTATTTAACAATGTAATATTATTAAAAAAGCACTACTTTAACATTATTTTAGCTTCTACTTGGTAAAACCTTACTTATTTGGGATGAAAGATCATGTCTTGTTTCTCACTTGTATTCAGCTAAGTGGCTGCCATTATAACTTCAGATCCCAGGAAACTATTTTTGTCCAGTTAATTCTGTCACAGTGTTTTGCAAGGATTTGGTGCTTATTTTGAGGTTTAAACAAAAGAATCTAGCTTTTGCATGTCATGCCACTAATATATAATATTGATGAAGATTTTTATTTCATGCACCAAATTTTGTAGGTGTACTGGCACTGGAAAGACTGCAGTGGCCTTTCTACCACAAAACAACACTCAGCAGCAAAGCAATGTAATCTTGCAGATACACTTCTCAAAAAAACCCAATTTCTGCTCTTCATAAACTAATTCCAACATACCCATCTGGCTGAGATGTCATGAAATGGTGCATAAGTTGTGAGAAAACCTTCTTCATTCATCGCATGGGTCTTATGTGTTTTGCTTAGCAAAATGCAAGGTGATGCGATTTAAGGTAATCCACTATGGAGCAGGTTAAGCAGACGGTTGCTGGAGGCTAAGAGGTTTGCTGCGGTGACACTGCTAGCGTCTGGTAACAGGTCAAATTGCAATCAGTCCCTTACATGGTCATGTATCTTCAAGCAATGCAGGCAAAGTATTTTCAGGTGTCGCAATTACATTTAAAATTCCTGGAAAAACTTAGATGAGACACAGTATCAATTTTTCACTCTAAAGAAATGGCAATAGTTACATACCAGCTGGGCCAATGCCTACTAATTAGAGACTTTATTTTGGAAGCAAACTCAAGTGATATAATGGAGTTTTTTGGCCCCCCCTTTCATTCCACTGTTATTTTGCTATTTTCAAGTGCCTTTTTACTTAACTTTTTCAAACCAACAGAGTAGTCAGACTCTGGAACATCTTTCCAGCGCGTTAGGTCAGTGACAGAAAACTGAGTCAATTCTAAGATGGAGAGTTTCCAGTTTATGAATGGTATTCTATGGGAGGGATGTGTGCAATAGCAAAAGAGACAGGAGTTCTCCAGAAGCCCTACCAGTCTTGCTTTCGTACACCCTTGACTGTCCCAGCTTGGCTGAAGTAAGAAGAGTTCTGCCAGTCTGGAGCAGGTAAGGGCCTGGCTTAGATGACCTCAGATTCAATGACTTCATCCTTGACAGAATAATTGACACAAATTCAGGAACTAATAGTCTCAACAGAAGTGTGGGGTTGCAAGTGGAGGCAGAAGGACAGACCATGGTATACTATCCTGTTCTTACTGTTAAGTCAATGAGAGCTTGGCTGTGTTCTTTGCATCCCAGTGGCTTGTACGTCCATGCCCTAATTTTTGAGTGAATCAGGGCATTTGTGTAATACTCTTCACCGCAGTATCTTAATGGGGAACACAGAAGGTAAAATTAGATAGGTACATAAATCTGCTCAGCCACAGTGGTTTAAATGTGTTCTTTCTTTGGCTTGATACAAATAATCATCTTGTGCATTTCCTCATCTGTCTTAGAAATGGACTTTATCACTTTACTGCCCAGCTCAGAAGTACCTACATGCAAGGTCAGGTGTTTTTTAACCCCCATGTTTTTTAATAGAAGGAGATTATTTGAAGCTGTAGGTAGCTTCAAAGTTTCTTTTTTCCCCCTTTGCTGAGAAAAGCCCTGGATTCCTGTGACTGTTGCACACTTAACCCAAGGAGACAATTGCTTTTGTATCAGTCCTTAGGAAAGATCAAAACAAAATGAATTGTGAAGAAGGAGGGAGTAGGAAAAAAGGAATCATTATTTTCAGTTCTATTTATTCTGGAGTAAAGATCCTCAGTATCTGTAAATTGCTTAAATCTGTTCTATTTAAAGGGTTTATATTAGCTGAGGATCTGGTTCCTTATACTTAGCAGGATATTTATTTGAAGTTGTGTTGGGTTTTTTTTTCCCCTTTATTTGTATGTACTGCTTCAGACATTTCAAGAAGTTAATCTTTGGAGAACTGTTGTCTTACTATAAGAGCTGACTGTCATGGTGCTGTAATTCCAGCTTCACCAAAACATGTAAGCAGAAACATTAATTGCGGTCACAATGTGAGGTATCTGAAATCCCATATGTTTCATAAAATCCACTACAACTTCATTATAAACAACTGAAGGTTTCAACTACAAGTGATCATACCGGGGCCAAATTAATTTACATCTATGTCATCCCATGGGCATCAGTGTGTCTGTGAGAGTATAACCCTGGCGGAATGTCAGCCAATCTGTTTTTCTCAATTTTTGGCTGGCTAGAGCTTTGGGCCAGGATCTGTTTCTGATTATGTGTCAGATATTACGCACAGGAGAGGAATCCAGAATCCGTGTTGGGCTCCATGGGAAGTTAAGCACCTCTTAATCGGATCCAGAAGAAGCAGCAGGGCTGAGCAGAGCACAGCCTAAATCCAGCATGGCCAGCCCGTGGCTGCCTGAAGCTAGCCGATAGGGGACATTCAGAATAGAGTGAGTCTAATATCGGGACCATTTCTGACCTCAGGGAAGGCTACCTCAGAACAGCAGTGGCACTTCTAACCACTTGGGAACCTCAGCTGTGAAGAGAGGTGCTGACATCCTTTATTACAGAGAAATGAAAAGTTTTGTTTAAAGTGGAAGTGCTGGCAATTTTTTTTGTATACTAGCTTAACAATTAGAAAATGAGAGACTTGGATTCGGTTCCCTCCTCCGTCTAGGTATTCAGTGATGGTGGCTTCTGTGCCACCAGGAAAAAATTCCCTATCGGGCTAACAGCTCCATTGGTGGGGGCCACCCGCCATTCATACTCCACTCTTTGGAAGCAGTAGAGAAAAGCATCTGAGATTCATGGGGTCAGAAGGACAAGTGTGTTTGAACTTGGCTGTGAGTACACTAAGAGGGGTGCCCATCACAGCACTGGAAACTGTACTTCTTTCTGTAAGATACAAAATCAGTGCTCTAAGCAGGGGCCAGAGCACAGTTCTCCCTTTGTTAGCACCACTGCACCAGGTGACAATATTGTGCTCCTACTTCCCGCTTCTCAGATTGATCTCATGTTTACAATGGCAATGCTCAGCAGTGAAAAGTGTTCCTACACAACTGAACCTTTACTGTGGTGTTTACTGCTGTACATCCTCACATAAAGGAAGCGAGGGAGCAAATGTCTGAAAGAATACGATGGCCACAGCTGCATTTTGTACAGTCCTGATCCTGCCAGCGTTCAAGACTCTGTAGATGTCTACAGGGGCGTGCCTTTTAGGAAAATTAGGCAGAAGAACATCAAAGTTTTGGATCCCAACCAAGCCCAGGTGTGAACTAAGCATTGAATTGTTTGTTTCTGTAAAGACTAGGTTACTACTTAGGGTATTCAAAAATGTGCGCTTGCAGGAAAGCTTTACAGCTAAGCGAGGAAGTGTCTTTGGAAATCAGGGTTGAACAGCAGTTGAGCAAAGTTATTTGCAGCTTTAGTTTGAAGTTCCTTCATAAGGCTACATCCCATTTTAAACACTCAAATCTTTTTATTGGATCTATCCCAAAGACTGATAAGCTGGTACTTACAAGAGGAATGATTGTTCCTTTTTGTAAATTCTGTCCTCCAAGCCTCTGGTAGTTGGTTGCATGGATGAACTCCCTCCATCCTTCTGTGGAGATACTGCCTTATTGATCACTTGGAGTTGGTAGTGGTAAAGTCACCCATTCCATCAGAAGTGTAATGCTTACCATCTCTTTAAGCCACCACTCAGTGAAAATAATCTAGCTTTGATCTTTCTTCATTATTTTAGCTCACTTAAGATTTTAGAGACATGAAATCACGGAATAACTTACATTTTTTGTGAGGTTTTGCCTTTTGGTTTCTGGTCTTTATAAATAAATATGAATAACTGTATGTAGTCCCAGCCATTTTGCATTGTGCCATTGCCATTTTTTTCAAGAATGAAGCTGTATTTAATGCATGTATATTTGTGTAGTACACTACCGATATAGCATTGTATCTCTGGGCATACACTGACATGGTGTCTCTTCTGTTAGTAGAAGGCCCCAGGTACGTCATTATGGAGGCAAAGCTTCATGTAGCCTTCAAGGGACTTTGCCTGAGTAAGGACTGAGCACATTTGGGAACGGTGTGAGTAGCAGGAGCACTCAGATGCTAACGGCATGTTATGTAACAACAGTAAGGAAGGGAGATTTTGGCTGACAACCCTTGGGCAGTCTCCCAACTTCTTACAAAATGTACCATCCTTTGTGGGATCGCTTGTGCCCAAGCTGAGTGGGCAGGACTTTGGTTTCATGAGAAACAGCCAGATGCAATGAAATCCATAATTCTCTATTTATCTGTTTTTGGCAGATGAGAGGTTGAGTCAGGATCGCTGCAATTTGAACCCCTTATTAGAGGGATGATAATCATTCCAGATTGGACATTCCTCATGTATTAAATCTATATATATATACTGCTGCTTAACCCCTAATGGTTATAGTCTTACTGTCATCAAAGTTGGCAGCAGTTTTGCTACTGACTTAGTAGGGATCAAGGCTAGATTCTTTGCCTGGTAGCCAGTTTTCTTTCATAGCTGCAGGAAATTCCTCCTTCTGAGCTTTGGCTATATTCTTCAATCAGAGGTCAATTTCCAAGAACTTTTCCCTTGCAAAAGCATATTCCTTTCCTGAATCTTGCCTCCATAATATAGTGACTGATAAAACAGTTCCCATTTAAACGACACCTGGTATATCAAGTAAAATAGGCAAATTCTTCTTCAGTGCCAGCATCTGCCCTTGGTATGTCCCCTCCGAGTTGCCAACTTTCCAGTGGAACACTGGTTGAGTTGCCTAAAAAGGCTCCAGTGTTTATTAACGGGTTGCAGAAACTACAGAAATAAAGTGAATGAAAAATACAATCTAAAAAGTTTAAGGCAAAGAGTCTTGGTTCTGCTTGCTACCCCTATTAAACAGGAAGATGACTTTCTCTTGTTAAAACAGCTGATCTGCTAGTTCCATGCAAAACAGCTGTTCCCACTTAACCATAGCTTTTCAAAACTATCCAAAGTTCGCAGCTCTTTAAGCCTAACATACTTCCCATATGTCAAGTTACCATCAGCTTCTTTCTAGGTAACTGAAAAGAAATGAATGGAAGCTCACAGTTCTAGACCTTCTTCTTTCCCTGCCCCTCTCAAGAGGGTAATATAGAAAAACTAGTGTAGCAGTGGTAGAGCAATGAAGCAAGGGTTGGTTAAGCAAGTTGACCCAGGAGTGTCTCTGACAGCAATGAGAAAGGAGTTCTGATATTGGACTGTTGAAATTCACGCTAAACACACAAAAATAATGTTTTCCAATGGTGCGCTAGGAGCCTGTATATTTTTATTCCATTATGCTAGTTTTGCTATGAATGACATCCAGGAACACTCCCTCATAGTTACTTTTGCTTGAAAGTTACTGTCAGCTATAGTTCTACAGATATAGAAATGGAAGGATAAATATATCATTATAGATAGAGATAACACATTCTTTCCTAGTCCAATCTGTATCTAGGCGGATTTGTGTATGGCCTATGCTCCTATACATCACTTGTGGAGTGTGTAAAAAAGATCAATTTAGCATCTTCTATTAGGGCTTTTTCCTGACAGCCTTGCGTGGTACTTTCTGGTCATGCTTTCAACTAAGAAATGAGAGGTGCTCTGCCCAGTTATTAGGTAATTTTAATAATGTACCAGTGATACTGCCAAAACAAGTAGATATTGGCTACAGGTGGTTAGGCTGTGTTAATGAAGCATTAGTTAAATTATCTGGAAACCACATCTTGAAGGATATGGGGGAAAAAAAAAGAGGGCATTTTGGGCCTCCCAAAATACTAGTACAAGATGACAGTGGAGGTCTTGAAAATTCAAGCACAGGACAGTAACAGAGGCCTCAGGAATATAGACACAAACTGGCAAGCAGAGGTCACCAAAGAAATGAACCCTTAGAAGTTGTGTCAATTGATTTTGTGGGTTAACAAGGAGAACAAAGAACAAGTCTGCAACATAGGTAAAGCCTATAACATGCAGTAAACTGAGATACGACATGGAACTGTGAGCCAACAAAGAAGGAGCAAGTTGACAGAGTGTTAGCAAACATAAAAAAAGGATACCCAGCAGCCCTAAAGTGAGGAGGAAGAAATGCACAACATCATTGTCTTCCTGGCAAAGAGGAAGAAGAAATCATAAATATTAGCACTGTAATCATGGCAAAGAACTTGGGATGCTGACAATTTACTATAACCAACCCTTGCTTTTTCTAAAGAAGACTGGTATTACTGACTTTTGAGCCCAGAGGAAGGGTGAGCACGATAACAGAGAAAGGCATAGATAATATTGTGCACAGTAGTTTTAATTATATCGTTATTGTATGAGCTGCAATAATTAGCTAATTTGGACTATAAGTCTTAGCATGATTATAAGTGGACTAATAATAACTCTTTAATTTGCTAAGACTTTAAATCTTGGCTTTATATTTATGGAGTGTTTCTTTAGCCCACATAGATTGCATGGGGTGTTGGGTCTGGACCCTAAGCATAAGGACAGACAGATCAAACTTGCCTGCAATGATCGGTGGAGAAGGTAGGCAACAAAAGCTGTGACCAGTGCTGCAACAGCCCAGCAAAACAGGAATGGGATCAGAACATGCTCAGCACTCAGTGTGATCTTACCAGCTCTATGCAAACGCCTAAAAATTGTTGTGTGATGTGAAAGCACCCAATTTTGTAAGCCTGAGCCTAAAACTGTCCTTTACTACCCAGATCAGATGGCTGGAAGAGGTTATTGGAATACCACCTTACAGTTGCTCCACAGATGGACTCTTTTCTGTTAAAAACAAGTTCAGAAATGCAGTTAGTATCCTATGAATCCATGTGGATCTGCTTCCAAAAGAATATTGAATTTCTAGTAGAAGTGTTAAGAGTCAATGTCTGAATACATGACTTTTTCTCTCTCAAGATGCAAAACGGAAATAAAAATTTGTGCAAGAGTCACTAAATGCTTACTAACTAAGGGAGAAGACTGCAGTGATCTTCTTGGACTGGACCCCTGATAAGTACCTGCTTTAATGCTTACATACACTAATAAGAACCAGTGAGCACTATTCTGTAACACCTATGCACTTCGGGCATTTCCCAGGGGATTCACATATGAATATTAATGAAAGAGGGGAAAAATAACAAGGTGTACTGTTTCCAGTTTGCTTAGGCAGTCACCACTGGCAGCTACAGTGCTGGTGTGCAGAGAAGTGACTGACCTGACTTGCCTCTTCTCCAATCACCTCTGCAAATAATCCTTTTACCCAAGACGGGCAAAGTGAGTTTGTAGCGTGCTCATTTCAAAATGCAGGCAGGTTTTACCTCTCGTAGGACAGATACCCTTACATTTCAGGAGAGTTTGCATGGTTTATTTTGTGCCAAGCTGTTTGCAGAGGAACCATTTCCTTGTCTCCTCCCAAAACATAGAGCTTCCAGAAGGCATTTTATAGGCAAAATGCTATAGGCAGGGGATGGGTGGATGTGAGGGTGGGTGGGAGACTGGAGCATGGATAAAAGGGTTCTGTCTTTCTGAGCTGGAGTCATAGTCCACACCTAATTTACAAATTAACTTTATTAAGGCAGCTTTTTTTAAAAGAATGTTGGAAAAAATTATTATTATTTTTAAATATAGGGCCATAACAGTTCTAGCAGAGAGAGTACAGATCGGGCATGATAAAAATTAGGCGTGATAAAACTTAGGCGTGATAAATTAGTTACCCAATTGTGACCAAAATGCTTTTCAGACGTTAGTGTTTATGCTGCTTCTTGAGAAGCTTTTTAGTCTTCAAATAAAGGCGTAATGCTTCTGTCCTCCCTTTTGATTCAGTGAAGACCCTTTATAATAGGCAAACTATCAGTAATTGATTGGTTTTAATGCTTTTAAGAATACCAGCATGATCCTTGTTAGGAACCACTCCTTTCTGCACAGTTTGAGCAACACAGTTCTGAGATTGTGCATGCTGCATATGAAAGTTCAGTGAGACTCACTGTATTCCAAATTTTGTATGGCAGAAGGCTGAAGTTTAGCTCACTGGTTTTCTGCTTTTGTGTGTGTGTGTGTGTGTGAGCAGTCTCCTAGATCGTTTCCGTTGCAGATGCAAACCCCCCCTCATTGGGAATCTAGGCCAACGTATAGCAGGCTTCCTTACCACTTGTGCACGATACTATAGAAATCCACAGACTGAAAACCTGTGGCTTGACCACATGTATCCTTTGTTACAAATATCCAAGTCTTTCTGCAGCTTAGTATAAGCACTCCATTGTTTCAAAACCATTCTCTGACTTTGTGGTACCTCCAATATATTTAGAATACGCTTTAGTTCACATGAGTTTTAATAATTTGTTAACCAAGACATTTCCCATCTTGTCTCCAGCTACTTATGTTACATTAGGTATGTCACTTATGACCAGATTTTTTAAATTTTAGCCCCTCCATAGATGAACTTTTCTGAAAATCTGGTAACTGATTTTCATACTTATGTTGAAATTTCAGCTTTTCTGAAAAAGTGATTTTTAACCTCTGTGGTCTCTATTTTCAAGGGTATTTAGGTCTGAAAACCCTTTCCTTTTTTTTTTTTTTTTTTTTTTTTTTTTTGTGAGATGAGGATAATGGCATTTTCTTATTTAACAAATACACATATATGTATTGCCTGATAAATGCATGAACATTGAATGGAAATCAGTAACATTTACATATAGAGTTGTGAGGAATGGTAGGAAAAACTGGATGCATAGGGTAGTTTTTCTGCAGTTTTACACTGGCACATCTACACTGAGGCCAACACCATTGCTCTAGTGTAATTAGAAAATAGTTTTGCCCAGAGTTGGCTTGCTACAATTATTTGTTCACTTCTAGTAGTGTACAAACTACAACAATTGCAATGCAAACACAAAAGAAGGCATGACAGATGCCTCAAAAGTCTGCCATCTAGGCTTATGCTTTTGACAGCTGCTGGTGGAAGGCAATGTCAACTGTAATCTGTCCTTGTGTTTGTCTGTTGTGAGATACTGCCTCATCTCTGGTGGCAGTGGGCTTTTGTAAGTGCCATCTAACCTGTGTCCACCAAAATTAGCTGGGTTTGCTAAAGCACTTGGATAGTAGTTTAGCATAGCACATTTGGAATGACAGACTGATAAGTACTAATTAAGACAGCTCTGTTGGGGTATCTCATCATGCTGTGACTTCCAACAGGGGAGCTGCTGAGTACCTGGGGGCAAGTGAGACTTTCTCCTGGCACAGCAGCGAAAAGGCTACTGGTTCACAACGTTACCTGCTATTTGTTTGACTTTCATTAGAACATCTATAGTGGGTGGAGTAGAGAGAAACTGAAGATGAATTGGAGTAAGTGAAATGTACCTACAGTATCAACAATTTAAAGTGTATACATTTCTCTCACGTTCTGTGCACTTTTGTGTTTACTGCTAAACCACTAACAGTAATAAATCAGAATAAAATCTGCATGTTAAATAGCCTGTGGAGGTGGCTGATCAATCCAGCATGACTCTGTGTCACAGTATTTCTTATGGCCTGCCTAAGAAGAAGCCCAAGTCACCTGGATCACTTTGGTCATTAAAGGCATTTAAAGCCATGTCAGTCCCTCATGAGTCAAACCATTGACAGTAAATTACACATAATTAAATTATGTGCAGCTGATAGAATTGATATTAAAATATCTTAGGTACAAAGAGCTATTTCAGGTTCCAGGTGCTCTGAATTTACCGTGTAGCTGCATAAAATAAAACCAGTATTTGTTCAAAATGGTGTTTATTAAAACCAGTACGTAGTGAGAATGTTTTATGGATATAGTTTAGCCATATTTAAGACTTAAAACCAGTGTTGATACACTGTGCTTCTGTGGTTGTTTCAAAGTATCTGAAGGTCTCCATGAATTTTACAGATCTTCAGAAGGAGAAATTAGCTTTGAGTTATAATTGGGGGGTTTATTTTCCTTACTTGAAATTCAGCTCAGCAGAGAGAGCACTGTGGTTCTTTCACATTAGTTGTAACCCAAAACTATTCTCTAAAGAGCTTCTCAGGAGTTTGAAAGAGAGTACATACCAAGGTGAACAGCTGTGGAAAACTGCAGAATATAAAAATAATTCAGAGTCCCTTCACACAATCCCCCTGTAGATTATATAGCCAAAACCAGCATTATACTGTGATGTTTCTGAATATTACCTACTGATTAAAAGCAGACTCATTTTTTTTTTTAAACTGGATTTTATATCAGTTCAAGCTGTGTTTCCCATTGCTCTCACTGTTTTACTTCTAGTATCTGAATTCTCTCTAAGTTTGCCTGCCATAATTTCAAGGTATCTGCAAGCTGCAGCCCTTGACATATTCTTTCTAAGAAAAAAAAGGACTACCTCTGTTTTTCTCGATCTAGAATTAATAGAGTATTTAGAAAACATTGCAAATCCACTCTATATTTTTCTGTCTTGGTATGCCACCTTTTTAGAAAACCTTTATATCAAAACACAGTACATACTTCAGGCATCCAGAGACTGAATCTTCAGGCCTGTAATCTTAGCTGTATGATGGGTAATTGAGAACAATTAGTGGTTAAGCACTGGGTAAGTCCAACGGCCACTCAGCAGAATATTTCACTAGTCACAATATCTCCTATGTTTATGTGACCGAATATGTTGCGAACATTTTAATTTACATTAGGCCCACCATCTCATGACTGCCTGGTGCTTGGCTTCAAGCACATTCCAAGAAGCAGAACAGCATCTCAAGTTACACACCAGTGGTATCTTGCCTACTTCAGACTCAAGCTAAGGCTTTATTTCCTTTTCCCATGTTACCATAAATTAGTCTTTAGTGAAATGACACATCAGCATGCTCCTGAGATTTCTTCAGTGCTTCTGAGACATGATTTGTACCAGCAGTTTATGAAGGAATTTTCATATCTACCTTCTTGACACTTGAGCTCTTGATTTTTTCCTCTGTGTGACGAGCTCCAATAGTAATGCTGCTGTGATACACAGGTAGAGAATGAGAGCTGGTGGGCATTTTATTTCCTTGCCCTTCAAAAGATTTGGGAACAGCATCGAATCCTCGAGATACTTTTTAGTTTGATACAGCATAGCCCAAAGCTGGGAGAACTGCAGCCTCTTGAACATTACATGAGGCACATAGCATCTTCCAAAAGGAGATGCGAAGGCATGAATCCCAGCTCCTTAATCTGCCTTTCAGGAATCTGTGACATTCCTGAAAGCTAAGTTTTCAGAAAGAGAATGGACCATAGCTGTACTGTGTTTTTAAGTCTGGTCTCTCCAGGACCAGCTTCTCTAGGAGCTTTAGGCATGTCTGTGCTTATCCCTCTGCTCACAATGTATTAGTCATTGCTGTGGTTTGGGCTGACTGAAGACTAGGCGATCCGATAGTGATCAGCATCCCCAAAATGCTTCTGGGGAGGCTGGGTTAGTGTTCAAACATACTGACATGTAAGTAAGACTTTGTTTTGTGTGTGCATGTGTGTGCTTTGAAAAAAATAGCAAAATGCTAAAAATGACATTTCTAAGGAAAATACTGGACAGCTTTTGCATTCAGCTACCTTTGTGCGCCCTGACCAAAAACTAGGAGGATGGAAAGCAACCGCACCTCCCTGGCTGACAACTATCTTGAGCTCTGTGTGTACTTACAGAGAGGCAGATGGTGCATCAGCTACACGGAGAATAGAGCGGAGGCATGAAGCATGCAGGTTTGGTAACACAGAACGGACACATGGCTCTTTTAGGAGTTAATAAAACTGGTAACATAGCATCTTGAGGCAATGGTAATTACATCAGAATCGGAGAACTGTTATTGATGGAGGTCATGAGTGATGAGGACAAAACTGCATAAATATTAAGGTGTCCAAGGAATTGTTTTGAAAACATGGAACTGCTTAAATAAATGGGCATAAATACGGTGTCACTGCCTGGCAAAAAGAAGTGCCAAATGCAGGGTAAGCTTTATCTTGATGTTGGTTGTATCAACATACTTCAGTGGTGAAATATGAGCTTTCCATAAGAAGATAAAGTGTGTCCACAAAAAACAACATCAAAATAAGCTATTTTAGACAACTGGCAGACATTTTACATGGCTTGTTTAAAGGATGCTTTACAGGTCTAATTTGGAATGTGCAGCATGACTGTTGTTGGAAAGAGGATGTGATTTTTAATCGCAAATCTGGTTATCTTTAAATAGCTGCCCGAGTTGCTAACTTTTTTCACTGGTTAGGTCATCGAGCAGCAGCCATTTCCTAGCAATACATCAATATTATGCAAGAGTGTTTTTGAAAGCACTTTAAAACCGTTCGATTTGGCTGCATCTCTTCTCTTGCTGTGGTTATACAGCTGCGTGGCGGATGCGGAAAGACTGGGGAGCTGGGCCTGTGAGCCGTTGTCTCCCCAGCTGCGATGCTCAGGCATTTATCACTACACCACCTTCCCTGGTTTTGGTGGTTTCTTTTCACAAGCAGTCCACCCGAGCGTGGGTTGTTCTTGTTTAACAATGTATCCATAACAAAATCTTATAACTGATGTTTCTTAAATAAATTATATTCCTAGGTGTGCCTGCATTTCCAACCAGTTGCCCCAAGCCTGCTGTCATAAAATTCACTGCTTTTCAAAAATACTGTACTATTTGACTTCATCTTGCTCGGGGTTTGGTGCTTCACGTGCAGATACTTGGCTTTTCCACGCTTCTTCACTGAAACCAGTTAGAGTAACAGGGAAAAAAATCTCGGTTCCTCCTCACCGGCGTGTGCAAGATCAGGGAGAGAGGAAAAGCGGAGAGCTGGCCGACTGGGACGGCCATCCCTCTTGGATGCTGGTGTCCTACTGGGTGCTCGTCAGGTCATTCTTTTCTGGGTCATTTGCAAAGTTTCCCTGACAGGGTGTTTGCAAATACCTGTGGCAGGACTGGTGCGCGTCAAGCAGTAGATGCCGAGACAAACTGGTACGTATCTTTGGAGTTTCGATCTAAACCGGAACATTTTACATCTACAAACATTCGCAGCCCTGCACGGAGTACGTGCGCCGCGGTGCCAGCGCAGTAACAAAAAGCCCCGATGCTGGGCTCCGTGGTCGCGCCTTCGCTCCATCCCAGGGCCGCCAGCGCGGCTCCCGACAGCTCGCCCTCATCTGCGGGGGGGGCGGAAGGAACGGCCCGGGGGGGCGGCCCGGCGACGGCGCCACGTCGCGCCGCCCTCCCCACCCCCCGCCAGCCCGGGGGGGGGGCGGCTGTGCCCGCGCTGCTCCGCTCCCGAACGGCGCAGCCCCGCCGCGGGGGTGGGGGGAACCGGCGCCGAGGCTGCTCCTCCCCCGCCCCCAGGGTGGGAGCGCTTCATCCACGTTTGCAAGTTTGCAGCGGCGGGAGGAGGAGCGGGCGGGGCGGGGCGGGACGGGGCGGCCGGCCTCCGCTCCCTCCCTCCCTCCCTAGTGCACCCTGCGGCTGCCCCGCTCGCAGCCCTCCATGGCGGGGCCGGCGGCCGTCCGGCGGCGGGGTCCCGGCTGCGGGGCCCTGCTGCTGCTGCCGGCGCTGCTGGTGAGCTGGGCGGCGTGCCAGGCGCCGCCGGTGCCCGCCGCCGAGCCCCCCTGGGACGGCGCCGACGTCCGCCTCGAGCGGCGCTTCGTGCCCCAGAGCTGCCCGCGGGCCGTGCGGCCCGGAGACTTCGTGCGCTACCACTACCTCGGCTCCTTCCCCGACGGCAGCCGCTTCGACTCCAGGTCTGGCTTACGCCCGCCTCGGGGCTTGGCGTGCCCTGGGCGTCCCGTCCCGTCCCGTCCCGTCCCGTCCCGTCCCCTGCCCCGGGACGCAGCCCCTCGGGTTTGGCTCTTCGGGGAGAGGAGAGGAGGGGAGCGAGCGGGACTGTGCCTGCGAGGGTGTTTTGGGGATGTCCGGGGGTGGTGGGGCCGGGTGGAGGCCGCGGTCGAGGTTCGGTTCGGTTCGGCTCCCGCTGCTCTTCCCAGCTGCGTCCTGCTGTGGCCTGTGAACCCTTTTGGGGTTGACCGGGGGGAAGCAGGTCTCTGGTGAGCTGGGCAGCGGAGAGCAAGCCCAATTTGCAATACAAGCGAGAACGCAGGAGGTATCGGCAGCCGTGGGAAGGTGTCTTCGAGATGTGGAAGGGCAAAGAGCTGGGGTGTGACTGCTGGGGGCTGGGGGCGAGACCTCTGCGGTGGCTGGGTCCAGTTCACAGTAGTTGGCGTGCCCTGACGGATGCCCACCACGTTCTTCCAGCTGCTTCTTAAGGCGCTGACTGGGAGCTTGCTGCTCCGAGAGAAGACCGTAAGGATATTCGGTTAGCCTGGTAAACAGAAGCATATATGGTATCGCAGTCTCTCTCAGTATTTCGTGATTTCCTGCCCGTTTCTTTCTGTACGTTTCCTGTGTCTTCTCCAGGCTCAAACCTACTCGAACGCAAACATTTCCGAATCACTGTCTTTGCCAGAAATATAAGAATTATCAGGCTCTGCTTACATGGAATTTTTTGGATAAGTTACCCTTGAAGAAATGTGCCCTACGTACAGTGAAGCGCCTGGCTGCTTTCCTGCTGTTATTTTGGGATCAGAAAGCCTAAATAGTAGGATCAGGAGATTGTGAAGGATGCTGATGCTGCTGACAGCCTATTTGTTTTTACTTGCTTTGTTCGTTGCCGCTGATCAAAGTATTACTCGGAGAGAAAAAACAAAATGTATTTTCAGTAATCCTGGTAATCTTCCTTGTGCTTCAAGGAAAATCTGCAGCCTTGGGGAAGTAACTGTCCTTCAAAGTAAGCTCAGCTTTTCCTCTGAGACTTCAGTGTGCCGGTAGTGCTGCTTTACCAGCACTACTTCTTCCCTGGGTAAAGTGTGGAACACGGTAGCTGACGTTTCAGCGGGGGTTGGTGCAGTTTCAGTGAAAAGGCACAGCAAGGACAGTGAATTCATTGGCAACTGACGGTCTCGGAAAATAAGTCTTAGCTGCGGATGTGAGGACACACAAAGGCAGCATCCTCATGGCTCATTTTACAAATATGCGACAATTGGAAAACCAGCCCTGTGTTCGGAAATGTGTTTCTGATTTCTGCAGATACATACTGAGGCTTACTTGTACTCTGAGTTGTACCAGCAAATTTCTGCACTGAGGCAGGGCACCTGGAGGGGCTTCCCAGGTGCTGGCTCTCATTTAATTCCAAGTTCCTTGCCATTTGGCTCTGAATTATTTGGGGCAGGAAGAGGCTGTGCAGAACCGTACAGCAGTTATCTCTTTGTGTCCTCTAAATGTTGGTAAGTAAATAGTAACGATGATAGTCTAATCTAACTCGAGTATTTGTATGGCCACCTTCATTTCAGAAGGGTGCAAAAAGCCAGGTTTGCTGAGCTTGTGATTTTTTTTGTTCATGTTGACATAGATTTTTGCTATTCACTATGGTCTTTTTTCAAGATTGATGACAGTGGTCTATCATGTTAAGACAATGGAAAATTAGGAGAGTTTTATCTTCTGTAGGTTAATGGGAGAAGATGACAGTGGTCTATCATGTTAAGACAATGGAAAATTAGGAGAGTTTTATCTTCTGTAGGTTAATGGGAGAAGATGACGGTGGTCTATCATGTTAAGACAATGGAAAATTAGGAGAGTTTTATCTTCCGTAGGTTAATGGGAGAAATATTTTGGAGTATTTGTTGTAAAATCTTTAGTGTTCCTTGCGTACAAGTTAAACATATTTGGTCCATTGTACTAAAATTAGCCTGTTAGAAAGCCCCTTTTTCTACCTGTCAGAGTTGCTACTTGTTTGTTTTGTTTTTTTGTTTTTTTTTTTAAGTTTATGAAAGTGCTTACCAGCATCAGTTTAGTCAAACACTACCATAAAATTTGTCTAGAAAATACTCCAGGTGTTGAACTAAGGGCAGTTTTACTTTGTTTCTTCTCCAGCTGCTGAAAATGTTCTTGAGGTTTAAAATTATTTTTCTATATTTCCCAGTAGAAGGTGGTAATACTGCTCTTGTTAACAGGCTGTTGGCAAAGTCTTAGTAATCATGACTGTCACATGTAATGTGCCTGTTTATTCTTTTTGGTTTTTTTCCCTATCAGTATTTGCATTTTCATTTCTATGGCCATAAAATGATTTGCATTTTTAAGTCTGCATTTAATTGCTTAGTCATTTGCTGTTAATTTGGTAAATTCCACTAATAGAAACTAATTTTGTGTAGTTTTAAGGAACCTGCAAAGTCAGTCCTGCAAAGCTGCACGATCTCTTCATTGCTTTGTTCCATTCTTTGCTTAGCATCGATGTTTTCTTAATTGTAGGTTTATTTTTGGCCCCAAACCCCCCTCTTCTATTTTAAGTCCATCCCAGATGTATTGCCAAGCTTTGTCAATTGCTACAAAATACCATTTTGGGGCATTTCTTAGAACCATTTATGTTATTAGTCTTAACATCTTAATGATGGGTTTGTGTGTATAATAGAATTTGTCAGGAGCTAATTTAAATATTTTCCATCCTTGCCTGAGAGTGGGAATATTTGTGCAACCGAAAGTGAATGCGCTGTATAGAGAGTCGTCTATTTTAAGGGAAATGTTTGCCAGAAAAAAAAAAAATGATGGCGCAAACAGAGAGATCACTCAGTAAAATATTTGAGGGATTGGAGGCACTGGGACTGTTAGGAGGCTCGGTATGTTGTGGAAGTGATGTGTATAGTCTTTGAAGGAAAGTTTGACATCATTTCCCTAGCATTATCTAGCTACTGGCTGTTTTCCAAAATATTTTAGCAGGCAAAGAGGCACAAGCCTTTTTTTTCTTCTTTTTTTTTTTTAATTATTTTTTCCAGTGCTGCCTTTTATCTGGGGGGAAAAAAAAAGTTCCTTTAAATTATAAAAGGAATTTGAGAGAATGGAAGCAGTAAAGGCTTAAGAATAAGCATGAAGCTTTTGAAATGCTTCCTGCTGCATGTTTATACATTGATTAAAAAAAATAACGGCAGTAATTCAGGCACAGGAAAGAGGGGTCATTGTGTGTATTTAAGGTAGTCGAACTAATCACGTAAGCTAATGCTGGTGTACTCCTGTGGTAATGCTGCTGCTGTCCATGCTCTCTGGAAACTAAAACATTTGAGCATCATTTCTTTTACCTTTCAAATGTTCATGTATTATCACAGTGGAAGATCATTTAGCTGGGTATCTTAATTCCTGATCTGGCAAACTCGCTTTTTAAAGCACATCTCTATTTTTTGCTATTCAAGTCTTAATGACATGAGAACTGGGAATGTGGAGGAGAAAATAAGTAACCAACTGGAGAAAATAAATAATCAACCGGCAAATCTCACCACTATTACTCGAAAAGGCATCTTTTTCCCTTTCCTCTTCTCCCACAAGAGAATCCCCAGCCACGATGTCTCGCATTGTAAAGCTGGTCGATCTTGCCTAATATTTTTGTGGTGTTGCTCACCAAAATCAATATGCTGAGCTCCTACTGTGGGAACAGTCATCCTTTCATATATTGTAATAGTGTTTAATTTTTCTTTCTTGGCCGTAATTTTCCAGTGCTGCTTATACTATTAGTGTGTAAATTTGCCGTTTGAAGTTATGGGCTTTGGGTGCCTGCAGTATATGTCACATATAGCTAGAATGCGTTTCAGATAGACAGTCAGCAGGGAGCAGGAGAGCTGGGCTGAAGTCTCAGAAACGTTTAGATTTGCCACTTCTCTTAGCGGCTGTCTTGCGATAAAGTTATGCTGACGGGGCAAGTGGGAGACAAGGTACAGTTAAGCTCTCAAAAAAATGGTGGAATGATGGGTAAATGAACCGCTAACACCTTTGCTCACTTTTCCCTCTTTAGCTATGACAGGGGATCCACGTTCAACGTGTTTGTGGGAAAAGGTCAACTTATTGCTGGGATGGACAAAGCTCTGGTTGGCATGTGTGTGAACGAGCGGCGGTTCGTGAAAATTCCCCCTAAGCTTGCCTACGGCAGTGACGGCGTCCGTAAGTGCAGCAGCGGGCCAGTGAATAGCTGGTTGTGCAAGTGATTCAGCCGAGCAGATAGAGAACAGAGTCACAGAAAAGAAGGGTAGAATTTGCAAGTAGTGAATTTCAGAGGAATTCTCCCCGGCTCAGGGGTGTTTGTTAAGCCTATAGCCTAGCTAATTGCTCCAGGCTCCCTCTGGGTGCACCAAAGGAAGAGCTGTGCAAGCGAACCTTGCTCCTAAAGTTAACTACTTATTTATACCTACCTCGCTGTTAAATAGTTATTGTGTTTTGGCCTTGCAGTGCTGCACAAGGTCTTGCCAGTGCCAAAAGCAGCTTTGCTCTGCAGACTCAGAGGCAACAAGTGCTAAATCAAGAGCAGTTTGCCTGATGGACATACTTGATAACGGTTCATGTTGCCAGATTCTCCCCCTTCTTATGTAGCTGCAGCAGTGACAAGGGGACAGGGGGATATAAGCACAAAAAGGAGTAAGTTGTACATCGTGGATTTTATTTAGGGAATCTGTAGATTGGTTCCCTTTTTGCTGATATCCTGTAGAAAAAGGAAAAGAAAACTGGTTGTGTTGTTTTGGTTTTGCAGCTGGTGTGATACCCCCCAATGCTGTGCTCCATTTCGATGTGCTTCTGATCGATCTCTGGAACTTGGAGGACGAAGTGCAGGTTCAGACTTACTTCAAACCTGAGAAATGTCCTCGGACAGTTCAGGTGTCTGACTTTGTACGATACCATTACAATGGAACGTTCTTAGATGGGACCCTGTTTGATTCAAGGTACGCAGCTGGGTTGTGTGTCCTTTTGTCTTTTGATAGGTATCTGATGCCACCTTAAACCATCACTTCGCTCTTCATGGGTATAACAATTAATGCTAATTGCCCAGAAAGACAAGAAACCAAAGCTAGCATCATAAAAGTGTCAGTAATTTATTCAGGGGTTATGGGACAGCAGTACTGACTCAAACCAATGAAACAGTAGACTATTTGTGTGTGAGCATTACCAGCCTGGCTCCTCTTTTTTAAAATTTCATTCCCTGTATCTATATTAGTATTTATTGCAGTTAGCTAGTAGTTTTTATAACCACTGCAGCATAGCTATTCAAGTTAGATACAAGCTTTATAAACTAAGCAGAGTTTGTGATGAAATTGAGCTACTAACGTTTTCATACTGAGATTTTACGTTTACAGCGTGCATACTTTGTTAAAGTTCTGTGGAAAATGATGCTTTAATAACAGCTGCTATTATGTTTGTGAGCCACTTTTCAGAACCTCTGTTAGGTTCCTGAAATAGCTAAGCACTCTGGAAAACATCACCCAGCCAGCCCTTGGTAAATCAAGGAGCAATATTTTTGGAGCAGCAGGTTGTGAGTTATATTGTGCATAGCATGTGGCTTTTAAAGAATAATATTGTTCTTTCCTGTGCCTGTCTGACATTTGGTTGTGGGTTTTTTTTGGTTGTGGGTTTGTTTTTTTTTTTTTCTGTTCATTTTTAGCCATAATCGGATGCGAACTTATGATACCTATGTGGGAATTGGATGGCTGATTCCTGGTATGGACCAGGGTCTCTTGGGAATGTGTGTAGGAGAGAAGCGCATTATCACAATACCACCTTTCCTGGCATATGGAGAAGAAGGAGATGGTAAAAGTTTTTTTTGTTTTTTTTTTTTTTTTAATCCAGGTCAACCATATTTTAAAAAAAACTTGCACTTTGTGTATTTTAAATTTATGGACAGCATTATTACCCATTTCAGACAGATGGAACAAAGTAATGGAAAGAGAGGTTCAAAATATATTATGTACAGGATTGGACTGATTAGAAAGTACAAGATTTACAGAAAAATTTAAACAGTAAATTGCTTAACAGACATATTGTTGAAACAGTTGTAATCTTTTTATACTGAAATTTTATTTCATTCAGACAATATAATCTGTGATTAATATCTAGTGGCTACAAAAACTTGAAGTCTGGTGACTGCATAATTGTTTCAATGACTGCCACAGAGAGCAAAAACTTTTGCAAAAAGAAAATACGTATTTTTAGTTCCAGTTTTGTTCTTCTTTTTTTTTTTTTTTTGTAACCAATGCTCTAGTAATAACTACAAGGTAGATTAATTGTCCTGTGAGGCTGTATGCAGCCTGTGGGTCATACGTAGAGGTCTTCGTGTTAAATGAGGGGGCAGTTAGGTATAGTTTGGGACTCTTCCTTAAATTCTTTCTCTGCTCTAGTGTTTAAGGATGTGTCTGTGGTATACAAGGTTTCATACCCCTTCCATGACTTCATTACCATTAACTGTAATAGCCATCTCCATGGATAACAAAACTTTGTGGAGTTATGTTTTTAAATTTTGCTAGGATCTTGAGCTCAATGGTCCTCAGTCAAAGCAACCCACACTATAATTTGTGTATTGATGGAAAAGTACATTTTCACTGAGATACTCAATTTACCCTTCTTCAACTTCCATCATGTGGTCTCCTGTTTTGATACTAACAGGATGGGAAGAGCGGATGTACCAGATTTGTATTCTAATGATTATTTTATGTACTTTCATGAAGGGCGTTGGAAATACTGGTAGACTAAACCATGCAGCTCAGATGGAGCTGGTGTATGTTGACTAGGATGGGTGTTGCTGAAGATGCTGATGTTTTCAGTGAGGCAGTGCCATCACAATAGTAACAGAATGAAATACTTGAGTTGGAGAATTGAGTGACAAACCCACAAATGAAACAAAAAATGACTGACTAGAAGCAGATTACACTAATTTATTTTGGGAGGGGAGGCGCTTGATATTCGGCAGTGGGTTACTTTTCTTCAAGAAACATGTTTAAGCTCCTTCTACAACACCTGCAATTTCTTACGAATTTTCTACTCTAACGCTTTTGTAGGCAAGGACATCCCTGGCCAAGCTTCCCTTGTCTTTGATGTGGTTTTGCTAGATCTCCATAACCCCAAAGATGGTATTGCTATTGAGAACCAGCATGTGCCTGAATCTTGTGAGCGGAGAAGCCAGACAGGAGACTTTCTCCGATACCATTACAATGGCACACTTTTGGATGGCACATTGTTTGATTCCAGGTAACCAAACCGTTCAGCCCTACAGATCCCATTTCCAGTTTGACTCGTCTGTCTTGTCCATAATATACCCAAATACAATTCTTTGCTTTTCCTTCCTTTTTGAAATTTTTGAGTGGAGTTGGAGTCTTCTGTTCTTAAAAATCTCATAGAAAACTTTTCAATATGGGAAGGGAGATGAAGACCTATTTTGTATTATGACAGTATCACAGATGCCATCTAGGGGTTGTGATCCACCTGGTGAAGCTATGGGTGCTTTAGACGCTTGTGCCTGAAGACTCTTTGCCCCGTAGAGTTTATCTGTCAAATAGGTAATACTAGTGAAGAGAGAGAAAATAAACACGATTCCCATTTTATGTCCTGAGAATTGTGAGTCAGTGTGCTAGTGGCTAGTTTGAGGTTAATCTCAAGACAATCTTTCCATTTGTACTTGAAAACTGTTTGCATTTCGAAGGCTAATGTCTTTCAAGACTGAATTCAGCAACAGGGTTTCTGTGATAAAGGAAGATGAATTGCTGTCACATGAAATTCAAAGCTCTCTGGGCACATGAGCTTCACCTACAGAACTATAGGATTAATAATACCTTTGTAGCTTCCTGTCACTTTTGTTTGCTCTTTAATGAGCAGTACTTTACTTTCCCACTCCAGCTTTCGGAACAGCTAGCATAAGTAGCTAAAAAGAGTTGAAAATGAGCCACTGTAAAACATAAATACGAAATAATAAACTCATGGAAAAATGTTTAGTACTACTACAGCTGCTGCAAGCTGAAGATCAGTTTACAAACAAAAGCTGCCTAGTATGCCATGTGTGCTACTTCCTGTGAGGGGGAGTCAAGGCATCGTATCTCCTGTAATTGAATTGAGGTGCCGTAAGGTTCAGAATCAGTCTTGACCTCCCCATTCTACTGCCCAGCGTGGTGGGAGGATAGAAAAGCAGGAGACCTGCATCAGCAGCCATCACTGTATATCTTAATGTACAGCTCATGAAAACTTGTAAGTTAAGAACTTAAAGCTTATCCACAGTGCACCTGCCCAGAATCTCTCTTTTTTTGAGATGTAAATGAGCATTGTCTGTAGTAATTAACTTTTGAAAATGGTTGTAGTGTTTATATTAGGGTTGTTGTCAATAAATAGTAATGAGTGCTTTGTAGACAGTAGCCTCTACATCATTCTAAGTGCTGACAGTTATTAGAGGGTTTATTCATTAGAGTGTTGTATCCTGGCTTCCTGCAGAATTTACAAGAAAGGCCACTATCTTACAAGTATCTATGAAGAAATAGAGCAGCTAACAATAGTTATTGAAAGCCTTGGAGTTCTCCAGGAGAAAAATTCTCACTAGTAGCATGCCAAAAGCGCTGCAGATGGCTGGGATTGAGAGCTCTAATTATCTTTTCCTTCATTTTTCCCCCCTGCAATATTCAGCTGCAGAACTGCCCCTGGGCAGCTCAGCCAGGGCTATCTGGACTTAGAGCAGTTGAATAAACATCTGAATTGCATCAGATGCTGGTCTTGCTCTTTCCCAGAGTTACCTCGTAAAGATGAATTAAAACCTTTCTGCCTTCCCTTCCTTGGGTTGTGCCTTCGTGTAGCGTGCCCTGTAGAAACACAGAAGATAGACACATCCTTGTAATAAACATCATTTGTTGTTGTATGCTTGTTCTATTCTGTTGTTAGGTGTTGAAGCAGATCCTTCGACCTATGTATAAGTGATTACATAGTTTGAAAGGGAGGGATAGTATTGATACTGTTTTGTTGTCATGACTCATTTTAATGCTGTGCATCCCAGGAGAACCTATTTATCCCACCTCTTCCTTATAGTAGTTGAACTACATAGCTGTGGTTGCAAAATGAGACCGTCCGAAGGGTGTCTCATGAAAATGAACATAAACTATATCTAGTTGATAAGCACTTATTAAAGTAGCATCAGGGCAGGGGAAAATTTAAAGGAGAAACCTGATTTTTTTTTCAGTTACTTATCAAAACATGTTTTCTGTTTAGTCTAAAATACATTAATAAATGAGATTTTCTTTCAAAATACAGGAGAAACATATTTGCAAATAAGCTGTTCCCTAGCCAGGGTCCCAGTACTGGTTAAGAAATGATGCATGCATCACTGACTGATGAAACCTGGTGGCCTAGATTCATTGAACATGGTGATTGCATTGTGCCTCTCTGGTGCTAGTTAATGACCGTGTGCTTGACCTTAACCGGTTTAAGAATTGTGTTGCAGACCTATTGCGAGATTCTGTGTTTTCTTGAATACACCTGACGCTGCTAAAATGCAAATACTTTCCATAGCTATTCACGAAATCGTACATATGACACCTATGTTGGGAAAGGTTATGTGATTGCTGGAATGGATGAAGGTTTGCTAGGTGTGTGCACTGGTGAAAAAAGAAGAATAATAATCCCCCCCCATCTTGGGTATGGAGAAGAAGGAAGAGGTGAGCTTGGCTTTTCATTCAATCTGCTGTAATTAATGATGTTTCCTTTATTGTTTAGTGCCTCTGTGTGTAGTTCCGGGTTTTTTTGGCATTTGAAAGGCTTTTTCGTTATTCTTATTCTTTTCATTATTTTATTGGCATGCAACTGACAGGATTACACCCAGAATTATTTTAATTAGCTAAAGAGGTAGGACAATAATGATGCAGAACAATCTCACATGTAATTGGTGACCTTAAATTATTTGGATAATTAGTGTTTCAGGCAGACTGGCGCTTGGATGCCAGGAGCTCTGCAGTGTGAAATCTTCCTTCCTGTGTGTCTTAACAAGCTCTTTTTGCTAAAGGAATCGATCGTGTTAAGTTTTCTTCCCCATTCCTTCCACAGCCACGGGCTTTGTGGACTTTTAAGCCACCTCTGTAAACGGTGGATGCATGTAACAGCAGAGTGTCTGTGTATGTATAACACAGAATTAACATTCCTTTGGGAAAACTCGGTACCTAAAAGGATTCCTGTGAGAGGTCTAATAGGATAACCTTTCTAGCCAATCACAGTTTTAAGGCTGGTGTTTCAAGAGGTACCTCCTGGGATGTTATTTGGAAAATGTGACTTGGAAGAAAAGCCTCTCCTCTGGGAATGCAAATTCTGTGCTGTTGATTTGGGTATTAGATTCCTCTACCAGCAAACCCTATTCCTGGGTCTGGATGTGTCTGTCAGTCCTGGTAATGCAATTGCACATTATCCTGGGAAGCGTGGGAAGAAGTTGCTTGCTTTCAGGACATTTTAAGGAAATGTAACCTTTTAGACATAATGGCATTCCTTGAAGCATGAGAAGTCCTACAAGAATCTTGATTATCAATAATGAATTGGTACATGAAGCACAAATCAGTTATTTAGGGTGGTCCCAGGCAATACATGATTATTGCTTCATTTCTGCATAACTTTCAAATTCAGAATAATGGAAATTTTTTTCCTTCACTGTTGAAGTGGGTGTGTGTTTATTGCTTTTCCACTGATTCTCTTTCCTAAGTGGGATGCAGCTTGCATCTGTTGCATACAGAGGAGGTGTAATCTTTTAATTCTGAGTGAGAAGAGTAAAATGACTTAGTAGCAGACACAGTGGGAATACATATTCCTACAGGGTGCAGTACCTGGTCGTCATAAGCCTGTTAGGATACCATTTTTTCTCTACTTGCCTAATTTGCTTCCTATTTAGGAAAGATTCCAGGATCTGCAGTGCTTGTCTTTGACATCCACGTGGTTGACTTCCACAACCCCTCAGATTCGGTTGGCATTACCGTTAACTACAAACCTTCCAACTGCACCGTACTGAGTAAGAAGGGAGATTACTTGAAGTATCACTACAATGCTTCGCTCCAGGATGGTACTTTGCTGGACTCGACGTAAGTATATCACCTAGTAAAGAAAATATCTCTAGCAGCTGTCAAAGCAGAGTGAATCACCTGCAGAGCGGGTTGGCAGGGAATAAAGAATTTTTAAGTAAAAAATTGAGTATTTATGTAAAATGTATTTTTATGTCTGCCTGCCTAAGATACATAGGAGAAGGAAAAGAAAAAGAAAATCTGTCATAGCATAATGAGAGACCTGGGAACAGAGGATGTAGGAATGTGCTGGAGAAGAACATAAATACTACAGGTGGAGTGACAAAACAGGTTGTCTGCATGGCAGTCTGTTTAAGTGGGCTAATTCGGGTGTCTCGGCCAGTCATACTAGAACGACACAGGGCTTGGCATGAATGAATTGTCCAAGTTTATTCAGTTTCTTGGGTAGGATTTGCGCTCTGTGCTGATTCGGTGCTCCTGAGAGAGGTCTGGTAGGGCTACTTTGTGTAGTCTTGTTAAAGCTGTCTTGAGTGTGGTTTATAGTAAACGGTCGCCTGTCATATCTGTACCGCACATGGGTGCTAGTTTTCCTGTATTGTAGTGTTGTGGTAAGCGTCAGCATGGAGAAACTATCAGAGGGCTTGATCGTGACTGTGATGATAATGTTCATTTTCCTCCTTCCTGTTGACAGTAGGTTTATGAGGGAAGCCAGAGATCGCTCCCGTCTGTCTCGTATAGAACTAAAGTGAGCCCATCGCATTGTTTGCTGCAGCTACAGGAATGCTTCTGCTAGCTTTTTTTCTGCCTTCATCGTTTGGATAGTGCAAGTCATCTAAATAATATTTTATATTATTCTATAATATAATTTTATAATTAAGGCAAGTTAGGAAAAGCTATTTTTAAACAGGTTATAACTAACATAGGAAACCGCTCGTAGTTTTCACGGTGTACACAATAGCTTGCAGACCTGAAAAGCTGGCTTACATTGAAGCACGTGATGTGATGCTGTAGGCAAGTATGAATGCAAGTAATGTGTTCAGATTCAAGACACCTTTTATATGGCAGGAATGCTCAATTCCCATTTTGTAGCAGGAACCAAGGGATGTCAAGACTATCTTAAAGCAGTTTGTAGAGAATCAAAGATCATGAATCTTGTGCTCCTAGTTTTAAGGCTGACCTCCTAGCCACTGAATTGTTTTCTTTACAAATAATACTCTGTTATACAAGCACATCCTGCAGTGGTACAGCCAAGCCAAATAACCAAAGAAAGGAGACCAACAGAAGAAAGGGTCCTGCTGTTATGACACATGCCAAGTAAAAAGTCTTTACACTGCACGTTCTGCTTTTAGAATCACAATACATGTTTAACTTCTGGCGTTTTAACTCCTGTTAATTTCTGATTTTAGAAATGAGCCACCAGCAGCAAGGTATAATTCAAAATATAATATGGTTAAATAGCAGCAGTAGTAGTATACTTCCAAGCTGTCTTGGTTAAGTGACTACTACATTACAGCGACTGATTTCATTAAAGGGATGGCCGATCCATGTGAATGCACCCAGATCCTTAGAGGTTGGTAGTTCTGGGACAAATGTACATCTGGAATTTTTATATCTGCTAAAATGTCCAACTTCATTAGTTAAAAATGTGTGAAAGGCAAAAGTCCTTATTTCAAGATAAAATACTTTGGGGGCTTAATTGGCAGGATTAATTATTTTAATGGGATTTCATTCAAGAAGCCCATAATATTAGTAGCAGAAGATTTGTCAACAGTGAGATGCTTCTGTTTGGTGTTGGCTGTAACTTGCTACCTTGAGAACAACTTCAGGTAACTGCTTGGTAGAACAGAGCATTGGGCACCAAGTTAATTTTTGGCAATGACAGGACACTAATTAGAAACTGCTGTTTCTGGGGTAATTTTGAACAACATAAATTCTCTACTGTATGTTGAAATTTTTAATTTTTCTTCCCTTCCTCTCCAGACACAGCCTTGGCAAGACCTACAACATAGTTCTGGGATCTGGACAGGTGGTTGTGGGAATGGACATGGGCCTTCAAGACATGTGTGTTGGGGAACGACGAACAGTTGTTATTCCACCTCATCTTGGTTATGGAGAAGATGGAGTTGGTAAGCGAGTGAAACCTATTGCACATCCACTTAGCATCTCTTGAGTAACTGAAACGCAAGTGCGCGTGTTTTGTTACTTGCTATGCATTAGGTGACACAAGATGAGCTCTTAGCTGCTTGAATGGGAATTTTTTAGAGGTTTTCCATTTCATTATTTTAGACAACCTCCCCGTTCCCCAATGAAATGAACATCCTGTGTTGCGTTTTAAGTCATAGTGTTACTGTGGCCAATAGAAAGTCCATCCCAGTAGAGAAGGGAACACATGCCCTCAGTAATGTTGCTTTGTCAAAATGGAAATCTCCAGGCACTCTGGTGTTGCAGAGGGATGTAAACAGTGTTCTTCATTATAGGGAACTGGGTACTCATGCTTGGACATGCGATGTGGTGTTCGGGAAACAAAAATGAAGGGGACTGTTCAGCACTAATATGTTAGAAAATTCAAAGAAAACTCAAAACTGAGAAACTACATAAGCTGAATGTATTGGTGCCGTTGAAACCCCAACACCAATACATTTAAGGCAGTTTGCTCTGTTTTAGAGCATTGAGGCTTACCAATTTTTAATGACGGTGACAACAATAATAAAAAGAACAATATAGAAGTGACAAGAACTTTCATATCCCAGTATGTGTGGTTGTTACTGGTCTTCTGAGTTAAAAGTCTCGAGGGAAAGGAGTCTATCAGGAGATCACCATGATCAACAAACTCTGGTACGTATGGAAACAGTTGCATAAGTTGCTATGTTTTTGAATAGCTCCAGAACAGTTTGTATTTTATAAAGGCTCTCTGTCAGGCATCACATGTCAAGCTTAATGGAGAATTAATTTGTGATAAGAGATAAAAAAGCATTTTCACTTGTACCTGTCTTCCGTGAAAAATTGAGTATTATATATATGCAACATTTTATACTATAAAATTGCATAGTTATATATAATAAATTGAAAATTTCCTCATAACATAAAAAGTCTGCTGTGTTAAATATCTGTCATAGGTATTTGCCATCTTTCAAATTGCATTCAATACACACGGTCTGAAACATTGCATGGTTGTTAGTGTTTTGGTGTGTACCCAGATATCTGAAGAGATTGCTCGTTTGCTACTGGAGAGAAGTTAGAGGTGACCTCAGTTTTCTTATTCAAGGTTAAATGAAACTCTTTCCATGGTTTCATTGATGTAACATCCCAAGCTGTTGCAACACTGTTGAGTCTGTCAGGAGCACCTTGATACACAGTGTATTGGTGAGATAAAGGAAAATTGATTCATTCCAGCAGTTTTATAAGTAAAAAAATGGATGCAGTTTTATTATGAAAGCTTCCTTTATGTTTTGTTCACCTCTGCTGAAGTGAACAGGAAGATTTGGTAGGCTTGGGATCACGGGACTTGGGGATCACAGTAGAGAAGCACCTGTTGGAGCAGGAAGAGAAATTTAATTACGGATTAAAAGGAAAGATACCCTTCAATGTAAGTGAGGATAAATACCCCTCTTTGCTGTTTGTCATGACAGAAGGAGAAGTGCCTGGTAGTGCTGTATTAGTTTTCGACATCGAACTGCTGGAGCTGGTGTCTGGCTTGCCTGAAGGGTACATGTTTGTATGGAATGGGGAAGTCTCTCCCAATCTTTTTGAAGAAATAGACCAGAATCATGATGGAGAGGTTCTTCTGCAGGAGGTAAGCTGAAAAAATGGAAACACTTGCAGGGGTTTTCTCCTACCACCATCAATGCCAACGTTGAAGAATGAGGTCTTTCCTCCTCCTCCTCCTCTTCTCCTCTTCTTCTTCTGACATGGTGTTTGTTGTCAAGTTAACAAGAAAGTAGTGTGTCAGTTAAAACATGGTTATCTAGCTTTAGAGATAGAACCAAAAAGAAAAAAGAAATATAAGAATGGCCGTACTACTTAAGATCATTTAATATTGTGGTCTCCTTGGTCAACAACAGATACTTAGGGCACAAGTTTAAGGGGCAGAGTTAGTATTCAATGATCCTTTGTTGTATCAGCCTTCTCAGTGTCTGTTAGTTAGAAGTTTATGGTGAATTCTTGAGCCAAAGCTGAGCCTTCAGCAGTGCATCCAGGAACCGTCTAATCACTTCTGGAGTCTGGCAGTGCCTGCAGCTGCTCCTTCCACAGGTGAATTGTGTGCTGTGTGAACAAGTCCTTCCCCTTACTTGCTTTTAAAATCTGCAGTGTGAGAATGTCATTGGGTGCCCTGATGGAAAGCCGCTTGCCTTTGCCACATCATCTCTGATAATATAAACCTCTGTGAGGTTTTCCTCTGCGTTTTTTCTTAACTGAGGGGTTCTATTTTTTTTTATCCTCCTCTTAAGCCTTCTTTGTCACCTCTCTGTCGTTCTGTTTTGTGTCCTTCCTCGCCAGAGTAGTGCTGCCTGCAGCGCTCAAGGGGTGGGCTGTGGCCCTGCGGAACAGCGTGGGATGCCTTTGAGCATTTTAACAAGCTAATGGGATGAAATAAAAACCTTGTTTTCCCTTTTCCTAGCACTTTTTTCCACCTCTTTATTTTCCTTCCTTCTCCATCTTCTTTCTTGTGTTTACCTCCACTTTTGCTCTTGCAGAGAAGGTAAGAGCTTTTACCAGTCTAGAGAATGAGTGAGGTAGGAAGTGACTGTTGTTATCCACATCCTCCTGGTCACCTAGCAAGGAGGGGAAGGAGAAGCCAAGGAGATATGAGAGGATACTTGGTCTAAAAGGTGTAAATGAATGTCAGCAGTAGCTCTCATTGCTGAAGCTTATTTAACAAGTAGCGCCAGAGATAACACTAATTGGAAAAGCTGTGTTTGATTGTAGACTGTTTTTGGCAAGCTAGCAATATGACTTCTGTCAGATGTTGTCTAATCACCTTGAATAATTTCATCATACGTATCAGGAAAAGGATTTTTAGGGAAAACTAACCTTGTAACCTTCCCCACCATGGAGTCAAGCAGAAGGCATAATGCCTGAAGTTCCTTTAATAAACGTCACGATATCCTGATACTTAAAGTCTCATTTCTGTGTTTTGTTCTTTTTTTGTGTGTGTTGTTTCTTGTAAGATGCAGGCAGATGTCTGTTTTACAGTGTGAGCTTCTTGTATCGGCATGTGAAATTAAACCCCCTCGGTCCCTATAGATCTGTTTCTATGTTACTCTCTGTTCAACTCATCTTGTCCCTAAATTATGAAAAAGAACTTTTCTGTTATGGGTCCAGGACCCACTGGAATAAGTGAGGAAATCCCTGCTGAGCTCCACAAAGAGTGATTTAGCCTCATGTGTCAGTCCTAATTAGTCCAATTTAGGTTTTAAGCTTTATAGGATAGTAAGAGTGTACTTTTACATACACTTAAGTAGTAGAATGCTGAATAGTCAACAACAAATAAATGCTACTTTTGTGAATATTCTTCAGTTTTAAATGTCTGTTTCATTGTGAGCTGTTTTCTCGTCCTTTCCTTCCACTTAGTTTTCAGAGTACATTCAAGCTCAAGTCGATTCTGGCAAAGGAAAACTAGCTCCTGGTTTTGATTTTGAAAAGATTGTTAAAAATATGTTCACCAATCAAGACCGGGATGGAAATGGTAAAGTTACCGCTGAAGAATTCAAGTTGAAAGACCAGGAGGCCAAAGAGGAACATGATGAACTGTAAAGATAAGAAGAGAGTCCCGAGCTGACCTGCTGACAGGGGTTTCAGCAAGCATGTTTCTGAAAAGTTAGCACTTGGATAGATAGCCTGTGTCTGCCTGTGCCTATGTGGTGGTAGACTGTTAAAATAGGAAGAGATTTTCAGTTGGAATTGTTAGGTATATTTGAAAAAAGTGTGAAGTGCCTCAAGATATAACATATAAACGGATAAAGAGTGTACTGCCATACACGGTATTGTGAACCACGTGGTCTGTTTTTATGCTAAAGATTAGAAGTTCTCATTGAACAATACACAGTCACTTGGATGGATGGATGGTAGGGAGAAAACTTACTGAGTGCTTTTAAAAGAGTTTTAAAAAACCTTCTGTATCTGAAATACTCGTGCAGGAGAACAAACCAGAAAATATTCCCCATGAAAATAACCTGTAAAAATTGTCAGCGCTTGAGCCCAGCTCCTTTCAGAAGGCACGAGCGCTCTTTCCGGTAATGGAACAAACTCATACAAGTATTTGCCAGCAGGAACTCTGATTTGCAAATTGCAGAACATGCAAATGATAGCAATGCCATTGCAGAATTTCCATAAGCTGTGAATTAAATTAAACAGGCCTAGAATTGTAATGCTGTATGTGTTGGGTTTTTTCCTTATGAAATAAAATTTTTCTACCATCTGTATTGTATTTAATTAATAACCTCGACTCTTGCTGGCCTGTTGAAACAGTGTTCCCATCAGTGATTCCCAAACCTTTCTAGTTGCAATCTTATTTATAGTTCCGTTAGACTTTAAACATTAGCATTATAGGGTCCAAATACTGTCATAAGTACTGGATACAGTTGATTTTGTGTTGGACTTCAGTCTCCTCTTTTGGGAATTGTTAGACTAAGGAGTAAGTACTTAAAGCTTATGCAGCAGAGCAGTCTGGCATGGCCAATAAACAAAAAGACAGTGATAGAATCAAGAAACAGACCCATCTGTTTGTGTCTGCAAACATTCTGCCCTATCCCTCAATACAAAATCAGGCCTGGGAGTGCTGTTTAGGTTATGTGAACTCTTCAGACAATCAGCCATTAGATCTATAAATGTAGCAAGCTCTTTAATAGAAAATACACTAAACGGACATGTTTTTCTGGAAGGCTATATGATCCCCCCTCAGTATATTACATGTAAAGAGCACAAATACGTATAGTGTGACACTATCAAAGACAAGTAGAAAGGGAGTTTTGTTTCCATTATCTGCTTTGTGTCTAGTTTCTTGCTTTTCCTGATCTATACATGTGGATTCTAGGCTCCCTGAGATGCTCTTTTTAAAAACTGGTATTTCAATTGGATGAAAACCTTCTGTATTGGTTTTTGATAGAGTTGTTATAGAAAGTGCAGTGAAATACTTTTTTTCTAGTTTGATACCATTAAATATTGAATAACTCATTGATCTTTTTGTTAAATAAAACGTTGATCAACTATTACTGTTAAAGTTTCTTTTTTTTTTTCTGGCATTTTAATGGGTTGGAAACTTGAGTTGAAGCAAATACTCTTCATGCAGCTCTCTTCTCTTGCACACAGCAGGCTTATACCGAGTATGTTCAATGCTGCTTTTGATCTTCAGGAAAAATATTTTAAACTAAGATGATTTGGTTCAAAAGGATTGAAAATAATAAACCACAATAAAAGTTGGGTGTTTTTTTTTTCTTTTCATACTTCACACAGGTGGAGTGAAGTCAAGTCATTCTTTGGCTTTAGGAGGAGGTCCCTAAATTACCCATCCCCTATTGCCATCAGCTGTGACAGTTGGGAGGGTGATGGTTCTCTCAGCTGGGGGCTCCAAGTCTCTCCTTGAATGAAACCGTCTTACGTAAGAAACAACTTTTCATTCCCCAGGGTAGCGAAAGCTAACTCACTGGCCTTTGTGTCTGTGTTTTGGTGTTTTCACTTCCATCTGTAGCTCAAAAAATGCATGTATTGCACCTAAAATGCTGGAAGTCTGGTCTGGTTTGGGCTTGATGTAAATACCAGCCCTTTATACCGGATGTAAATATTGTGGATGTCGGTGAATGGCACTTACAGTCCAAAGGTTTGTGATCTGAATGGCTCCTTAGAAGCGTCACCATCTTGTGAAAGCAGCTTTCTCAGAAGACCGTTGCACAAAATTTTCCCTTTTGTTTTGTTTGGAAGTAGATTGCTCACTTGTCACTGTGGTTCAAACACATTGCTTCTGCGTGCTTTTGGAGCTGAGATAAGGAGCAGGAAGAAAGTTGTGATTTGAATGCTGGCAGGAGCAGTCCTCAGTGTGGAAACAACTCCTTACTCTTCTCATACGTACCCCCAGACTCCAAGTCTGTCGTCTTGCTATCCAGAATTGTTTTATCTAGGAAAATCTTAGTGAATAGCTCTTCCTGCACAGAGGATCATTCCAAATGGTTCCCAGGAGGTGGTCTGAGGAGTTCCTAGTAAACCAGGACGGCAGAGTTGTCCTTCAGGGCAGATGCAGGACAAAACCAGCACCATGCACAAAAGTGCAGTCAGTTGGTAATCCTGAAGATTGCCATGCTGGATTTCTTTGGAAGCGCACATCAATGATGGGATAGCAGGTATGACTTTATCAGTGCTTCCGGCTAGGGTAAGTACATCTGAAATTCTCATTCCGTTGCTCTTTAGGCCTTAGAAAACATGGTTTGTGATCCATCTAAACGCTCTTTAGGCCTTAGAAAACATGGTTTGTGATCCATCTAAACGATGTTTTTCTGTCAAAGAGAAATTTTTGTTGCCCCCTCACCTTATCCCCCCCAAATCTGGAGGCTGCCATTTTGGAAATGAAAATGCAGCTTTGGGGGAAAGCAGAGAATAAATGGAAAAACTTGCTGCAAAATAATTGTATTTATACTGGGCATTTACTTGCCCAGACATAGGCAACAGCGGCCAGGACTACCCGGCTACATTAGACTAAACTGCATAAAATCCAGAATTTTTTATTACTTAGGTAGACCCTGTCAGTTCTTTTCCCTTCTGTTGGCAGCTATCGGCTCCTACCTCAAAGGAAAGCTCCGGGCCACCTTCCCTCTCAGAAAAGGGTTGTACTTACGTTGAATCCTCTACCCATTGCTTCACATGGTGTGTAGCAGCCCTTCAAAAGTGAGGGCAGTCTGCCTGCCAATTAACCGAACCAGAGCTGGGGGAGCTGTCTGGGAAGTGAAATTGTGCTGGTATGGACTGGAAGAGCTCAGCCCAGCCCCTGCACCCCTAGCTCCAGCAATAAAAAAATCCCTCTACGTCACCACCCTGTTAGAAAGGGCAGCCTGTGGTGGATATGGATATAAGGGAAGTATTTTCTACCTGGAAATATAAAATAATTTTTTTTATGCATACTTTCTTCCCTACGTAACTGAGATAAATTATTTAGAAAAGTATATGGTAACTCTTTAAGGATCATTAATAGCGGATGAAAATGGATAGTTTAGCTAATGAGAGACTCTCCAGAAATCAGGCTGCTGCTACTCCTGTAATGAACAGCCAGGTGCTATTCTCAGAGCTGGGCAGCTGACTCCTCTTAGGCAGCTGGTTGATGAAAGGAAGCTGCCTGGAGTCAAGGCTGGGAATCACCTTCTGGATTGTCAGAGGCTCACTGGAAAGAAAAATGAACAAGGAACATGGGTATGTACCCAGAAAAATCCAGGTATTTACAAATATTTTTTCTGTCCTAACTTGACAGCAATGTTTTCTGCTGTGTAACTCTGCCTGTTCCAAGTATATTCAGAATTTATACTTAAATCAGAGTTTGCAGTTGTTGAACTCAAATATTTTTTTTTTCTGTGTGAAAAAATACTCAGATTTTCCTTTAAGCTTAAAAATGGCATATTTAGCTAGTACTTGGTGCAAGTTTTTGGCTCAGATCAGGACTATTAGTGTGTGTTTGACAGTAAGAGGGTATTTGAGCTGGCTGTAACACCCACTCAGAAGGAGGAAACATTTTTAGCTAAATAAAGGTCCCAAATACTTGACCTTGGACATGTGCTACAGACAGAACACATACTGTGAGTAGAGGGGAAAAAAAACACACCTCACAAATTCACTTAACTTTGCTGCTTATACCTTGCATTAAACTTTAGATATACTCTTTTGGCTATGGGAGAATGGTCTGGAAAACCTATGATACCTTTCTTTCCAAATTGAATCATAAATAAAATAAACTTTCAGGGTTGCAAAATGTTTCTGGTTAGAAATTTGATTTAGAAAGACATTCTGTGAATACTGTCTCTTTCCTAAAAGTGAATGCAGAATCTGGATAGCAATTACAAGAATTAGGCTTGCTGGAGAAGGATGGTTTAACTTGTAGCTGCAATGTAAATTTTGTTTGCAGTTAATTTTGCTTATGGTTTTGGAGAGGCAACTGATAGTATCAATTCTTATTTCTAGCCAACAGACTAGTGACAAAAAGATGGGATTTTGAAAAAGTGGAGGATATCTAAAAATGCATCTTGTGTTTTCCATTAACTACCATATAAGCAAGAGTTACAGTTGACAGCGGAATGTGAGATGATGAAAGGGTATTCATAATCTGTGGGTATTCATAATCTGTACCTCACTATGTAGGTTTACAAAATCAGACCTCCTGGTTCAGGTTGATCATATAAGTAACTGTATTCGCTAGAAAGCTATACATGTGGCATTTCAAGAAGTAAATTATTTGGTGTGCAGATACCCCTTGTACAGGAAATGGGTTCTATCAGATGACTGCAATGTGGCTTAGTTGCTCTTATGTCCTAGAAAAGGTTCACTGCTCTGGCAGACCCTTAACGTAGAATCTGAGACTGACAGGATTTAATGATAGAAGGAGAAAAGTGTGCTGGAGATCTTAACTTACCTGCCTCCTCGTTGAGAGGGTAAGAATCCTTTTCCTTAAGTGACTGTCGTTGCGGACTGAACGTTTGGTGACTGACCATTCGTCGTCCATCTGCTTGGAGGTGAGATGGGAAAATCTTCATTACATAATGCTCGAGAGATGGTTGTTTGATCTGAAATCCTCTACCAAGGCAAAGACTTTTAAGTGTCTGTGTAGTTGGGAAATCATCAAGGGATCACTTCTGATAAGCTTGGGCTCTAGGCAGTCTGAATACTCATTTCAGTAACTCAGATTAAGATGTAGATGGAGGTCTGTTTTGGTAACTGCTTTTAAAGATGTTGTCTAATCCTTTTCCATATTGCTCTGCTAGTGCTTTCCCATATGGTTTTGGTTGGGTTTTTTTGTGGTGGTGGTATTTTCTTTTTCTTTTAGTTGTGGGTGGGTTGAACAATGAGATCCTCATCATGCTGAAGGACTGATAGCTTGCTTCCTGTAGGGTTGGGTGAAGCTGAGGAAAAATTCTGGAGGGAGGATCAGTGAGTTTATGTGAAACCCTGAGGCAAGTTGGTTGAGAACACGGGGCAGTCCTGCCTTTCAGAAATACTACATAGAGACACCAGAATTGTCCCCTCCTTTTCACCGACGCTGGGATGGCCAGGGATATCCATTACGCTTGTAGCCAGAATGATCTTGTGCCAGGGAGTGTGTCGCTGACATATCTTGTGCTGTGGAGCTGTGGCTATTGGCCACTTTTCACATACTCTAAATTCTATCTGTTATCTGTATTCCAAAGGTAACCCGCCTGTAGACGGAAAATTTTGTCCCAGTGTAAACTTTGGGAGTCATGCCTGGTAATTTGCCCCTTGCAAATGGAGACTGGTTGAGTAAGCAGTGCATCCAAACACCTTGGTGTTTTTCAGAAGGCCTTTGCCTTTTGGACTTTTATTTGGCAGCTATGACAAAAGATCCAGCATGATTGCTTCTTTAAAAAATGAAAAAACTCCAAAACGAAGAATGACCTACCCTACCCCCCAAAAACCCCTTGATGTTAGCTCAGCTAACATAAATTCTGTAGGTGCCTAAAACCCAAAATGTAGAGTGTTAAAGAGATTGTGTCTGCTGACCTCCCCTGGAAACACTGTGGCATTCCTTGAGCACCTTGCCATGCCCAGGGTGGCACAGATCATGCTGCTGAGCGGGCAGCTCACACTGATGACCTGTGAGGAGTAATGCATAACACCGCCCTGCTTAGCTTGCTGGCAGTGCTGAAACTGTGGTGTAGGCAGAAGATAACTGCGCAGAAGGCTGCTCCCTCCCTTACAGTTTTGCAATACGACCATCCTGCCCTCCTCCCTGGCACAGGCAAACAAGGGAACAGGGAGAGAGGCCACAGGGACTGGGTGTGAAGGTTGGCTCGATGGCTCATCCAAGCAGGAGAGGAAAGGGAGAAAGTGTGTATCTTGTACATTGGGGAACATCCTTCCTGCCCCTCCTGGCTGGGTGTCCAGGGTGCCTGCCTGTGAGCCTCTCCTGTCCCACTATGGTTGGCATGCTCTAATACACTTCCTCCTGCTCTTCTGTGATGGCTTGGATAAAGCTGCTCTGTCCCTGGCTGCTCTGAGGCGGCCTGCTGCCCTTGCTTGTGACTCTGCCTACCCCAGGCAGCTGCTCACTCTGTAGCTCCCAGAGCTGCAGAATCTCCCCCGTTCAGCCGCGCTGCCACAAGTCCTTCTCACCTTCAGCCTGTTCTGTGCAGTGTCTCCCACCCGACCAGTCTTTGCTCCTGTCAGCCACACATCAACTGCAGCACCTGCTGCTGCTGGGCACTTGATTTTGGGTGCATGTGTATGAGAGAGATGGTGAATAGCAGCAATCTTGATGCCACTGACTCAGCAGCTGTCACTAATGTTTTCAAGCTCTCCTTGTCTTCTGGCTTTGGCAGGCCAGGGCTGAGGCAGCTGCTGCTCCCATCTCCTCCTGTCACTGGCACTGTCAGGGCACTTTCAGCTCTCCCAGTCTGCTGCTGTCTGAGTCATGGCTCTCAAATGGAAGGCAGCCAAGACACTATCCTCTCCCCAGTTGTCTTAAGGTTTAAGTGGTTTTCTGCTCAAATGGACAGCTTCTAAGGCTCCTGCTTCTGGGGATCTAGCTGCCCCTGTGCCAGGAGTAGGAAACTGGATGACTGTAGACTGTATACAAGGAGGACATCATCCCTCAAACAGTCTTTGCCTGTTCAGATACAGGCTGGAATTTCTGAAAGGTCCCTATGCTCAGCAGTTCCCTGCCAGCACAGCATGTGCAACGTTATTATGAAAGGATGCTCACACTGCCTCAGATTGTGCATCAAGCCTCTGCCATGCATTCAGAATACAGGGATGATTTAATTTCAGTTTACCACAGAGGATGCAGAGGTGGGGTAAGGAAACTAACCCCCCTGCCTTGCCACCTTGGAAGGTTCTAGCAGGTGTGGTAACAGATGTAAGTCTGCTCATTTGGAAAAAATGTGACTGGTGCTACTGAGACAGAATTTAGAGAACAGACCACAGGTTGGATGGAAAGAGGCCACTTCTTAAGGTGTGTATGACTTGTTGGTGGGAAAGAATGCAGATCTAGGCTCTCTCATATTTTCATTACAATTCCTCAGGGAATGGAAGATGGCACAGTCCCTGCTGTATGTAAATGAAAGCAAAGGGGAACAATGACTATATTGCATGTTAGGGAAGTTGTATGATTGCCTCTATTAATGAATAGAGCTAGTACAGCTGAGACCTCTTAGGACCAGGGTCACAACACCATCTTTAACTTCTGCAACATATTAGATCAAGCTTCCAAAGCTGCGTCTGTAGTAAGCTGTATCATTCTGTACACGATGCTGAGAGGTACTGTAATGTGTTCAGTACAGGGGAAATACTTTCTGAAGAATTTTTCTACGATGAAGGTGGTTAGGCGCCAGCACAGGTTGCCCAGAGAGGTGGTAGATGCCCCATCCCTGGAAACATTCAAGGTCAGGCTGGATGGGGCTTGGAGCAACCTGATCTAGTTGATGTCCCTGCTCATTGCAGGAGGGGTTGGATGAGATGACCTTTAAAGGTCCCTTCCAATCCAGACTATTCTATGATTTTATGAGGATTCAGTAGGTGTTTAAACAGAGAGGACTTGCATAATGAAGCGAGAAGAGCTTGGTGCTATGATGATACTTGGACTTACAGTTTGCAGACAGTGGGAATGTGACTTAAAGGCAGTCTGGAGAGGTGTTCCTTAAGTGCTTCTGAGGCATGGGGCTGGTAGCAAGAAAACTTGGTTTTGCAAGACGGCTAAGCCAGCTTTTAAAATCCAAGATTAAGATCTAGCTTTGTTTTGATTTTCTGTGCCTGGAGCAGCTCACTGAGAATTGCAAGAGAAATTATTTCAGATGAGCTATGCTAGCTTTGACATGAAACATCAGCCTAGAAGTGGAGCAGCAGACAAAATAAGATCTGAAAAGGGGCTGAAGTTACAGCTGTGTACTATTAGCTTGTGAAACTATCTGTTGCTACAAATATGTAAGAAACACTTTGCCTGAATTGGGTGAATAAAGCATTTTTACTGAAGAAAAATATATGTATGAAAAAATACTGTGGCAGTCTGTAGCATATAAGTAAGATCCTTCAAAGTACAGCTGAGACTGAAGTATCTTTGAAAGAAAAGGCAACACAAATGTGCACGCTGCTTATTCATAGAATGTTTACATCTTCAATTTTACAAAATAGCCACATTTTCTAAAATGCTCCTCTGAAATGCCTGATTAAAAGACAGTGAACCATAGTATCCCATCAGCAGCAGTTTATCACATCTATAAATCCAATTTAAATATAGTTATAACAGGAGTGTGAGACAATAAAGAACAGCATAAGAGCCGTAAAAGGAGCTTATAGTTGACAATGGATTCCATATATATATTTCAAAATACCAAAAAGAAGATAAAAGTTTTAAATTAAATTAAACAGTTCTGTAAATGAGTAATAAACACATATAAGACAGCACATGTGTGCTCTTCTGTCCAGTTGCCTCCTGGAAGGAATGGAGTGACTTGAGACTGCAATTTACAGGATTTTCTGTAGGATGGAGTTGGCAACTTCCAGGGATTCATCTTTCACCAAGACAATATCATAAGAGTCCATGTATTTTTCCAAAAGCTCATCTACCTAATTGCAAAAGGGATAAAGACAAAGACCCACTTAGTTATACAACTAATTTCTGAAAGAGTTTTTGTCATTAAAATACTGCCCAGTCTTTCCACCAAATTCAAGGAATGAGCCATGCAAACTTGTTATCGCTCCTACGAGTGAATTCCACAGGATGACAGCGTAGGAGTAGCCTGACATAACTGTGTGCGCATTACAGGATATAACACCTCATATTTATTCCAGGATCTTGCACATAAAGAAACTGAAAGAAAAACTACTACCTCAGCTTCCCAAAAGGCAGAGAGAAATAGAAAACTGAAGTTTTGTCTCTCCTGAATGCAAACGGATGTGCATTATAACTTAGCAAACAATCAGTTTTGTGTCACCTCAAAAAAATCCCAACCCTAAAACAGGAGACACGGCCTAAATCTGTTATTCGGAAGATTTATAATTTTGCTCAATTATCAATCCAGTATTGAAAGGAGCGGGAGGAGGCACAGGAATTTAAGAGAATTAATTTTTTTAGCCTCTGAATTTTACTTCTCAACAAAAATACCTTTTTGGAACTAGTTCAGTACAAAAACCAAAGCAATTTACATTTGAGTTTTTGTAGCTTATGGGTTAGAAAAAAACTGAAGGCAAGAAATCCATAAAAAATGTTTAAAATCTCCAAACAAATATGGGCCAAACACTTGGTTTGATATCTGAAGCTTATTACAATGAACCTGTTTAACTCACAATGTTTCACTCAAAGTTTACAAGGTTAGATAAGGCTACTTACTTTATCATTGAGATAGCCGATCTTAAGAATGTGTTCAACATTTGCTACTCCATCTGCCATACTCAAGTCTCCTTGAGAATCACCCAGCAGTATGATATTACTGTTGTCTTTCAGTTGTTTGAAGTACTCTGTATTCTTCAAGGCACCATCATGTTTGTTGTAAACATGAATCAATTCTCCTTTAAATCCTTTTAATATTCCCTATTAAAAAACCCACTGAAGTTATTTCTAATATCACATAGGCAAGATAGAACCTAGAATGAAATAGGTGATATTACTGTTGAACTAACACTGAACTATGTAATCTCTAATGATGAACAAGATAAATTACTGTTAAATAATGTAATGACTGTAATAGCACTGTTAAGACTAGGCAGAGAGCGATCCTTCCTGCTTGGAGGAGTAGCGCTGTACTGGGCTGAGTGTGAGGTTGCTGTTAAAAGAAATGAATGGTATCTTAGTCACACCATGCTAACAGTGTTTGAACTGTTATCTTCTGCTTGTTTTTTGCCTGTGAGAGTGCTGAGTAATCAATTCTCATTTGCTATATGGCAGGGTAGATGGCTACATCTGTTGCATTAAAATGTTCATCTTGTAGTATATATAAATAGCTACTAAATACCACAAAGAGTCATGTTTGATAAGAATGTGTTATTTCATACATACATGTTCATCAAAATCCATGAAATTGGAAACCACTTTGATATTGGAATGGTAGACCCCAGCCTGGTGGATGACTTCCTCAAGAATGTCCCCAATCCCAGCAGAAAATATGAACACAGGAATATTATGTTCACTGAGTTTATCAAAGAAGTTCTCATATCCTTCTCTGCAACACAGAATGTAAATACAAATCAAATCTCAAACAAAGCAAGCAAAAAAATGTCTGAGTTTTCAGAAGACATTAATGTCATCTTTGGAAAAGAAAATTCATTTTCCCTGAGCATCTCACAATTTCTTTTATTGCACCTTTTCAGGTTAGCAATAACCATCAACCTAACACAAGGCATATAGTTTTAGCAAGAAACTTCTGCATCAAGCCGTTTGGTCTTGATCTGTATAATTTTTTTCCCCAAGAACCTCTAATTGTGTTTTAAAGACTTAAAAACACTTCCCCCACCCCAAACACCCCAGAACAAGCAAGCAACTACTAGAACTCTCTCTAGTTACTATCAGGCTGTACATTTCTTTTCAATCTTCCTTGCTTAAATATTTTGCTTTCTGTAGGGTTATTACCATAAAACTAATTTTGTTTTGTTTTTAAATCCTGAAAACATTTATTGTCACTCTTCCCTGAAAGTTTTTTAGTACTCAATCAAAACTATGTATAGTATTCCAGGAACAAGATAATATTATCTCTATACACCTTCTCCACACAGACATTGATAGGTAGAATTTTACATTTAAAAAAAAAAAAAATTATCACAGAAATTTTTGAGGGAATTTTAGCTTGTGAATGAAGATTCAACCCACGTGGACTTAGGCTTTCAAACAGGCAGAGATGGTATACTTGTCTGTTTTGCGAAAGATAAGAATTTAGTCAGTATGATAAACAAACACTATTTTTTTGGTAGTCCAAAATTTACAGACAATTTTGGAGAACTTTAAAAGCGATGCGAGCCAGAGCACATTTCAAGCAAGGACTTTGTTGGATTTTAAACTTGCCTTTAGCCATAGAGGAAGAATAATATTTAATATAACATGTGAGACATATTCCTCAAGATGCTGCATTTTTATCTCACAGGGAATGTTTTTTAAAGGAACAATGTTGAACTCTATATTCCCCTTATAAAAAAGTGTCACCAGTGCAAGTTCAAGAGGATGAAAGTCTACAGAAATGAAGCTTGTACAGATGGGACTAAAAAAAAAAGTTTCAGATCTCTAGTTTATAGTGTGATCATTGTGGGCATTTAGCCACAAGATATCAATAAATTGGGAGCATAAAGAGCTCACTATGTTCCAAGATTAAGGTGTCCCATTCTCAGAAATGTGGTGGTTTCTCCCCCCCCCCCCCCCTCCCCCCCCCAAGTAAGAATCTACAGAAAACTCTCCAAAAGAGTATTGTTCAAGTCAAAAAGAACTTACTTCAGCATAACATCAGATTCCCTCACAATTTCTGCAAACTTATCTTTTTGTAAGCCTTGTTCAATGAGTAGTGCATGAGATTTATTGTACCTAGAATAGAAACAAAAAATGGGTTGAAATTGACTTATTAAGATTCACCTTTCCTCAAATCTCATGATGAAAAGCATCCTGTATGGTTAATTCTTGCTTATTCAAGTTAAGAGCAAAGCAAAACCAGTTGTTGCACAATACTCAGACATTAATTCATTTAATGTGTTAGCTAAAAGCTAATTACTGCCATTAATTTGCTTTTAAAAGCTTATTAAATCTAATCTTAGTACAATTTGAAGATGGGAGGTGTCTCTTACCATTCTACCATATATGGATATTTTTCTTCAATAGTGAGAGCTGGATCAATTTCAATAGCATAATAGGTTTCTTTCAGCTGCAATAACTGAAAGGAAAAAAACTATCAGATGTTTAATGTATTTTAATAAAATAACACTTGGTATTTGATTTAACCAATCAAAGTAACTTTCTTCATTCTGATTACATTATTTAGATAAAATGGAGTCTGAAATACTCTTTGAACAAAGAATTAGCTTGTAAATATATCTAAGAAGAAAAAGTGGCTGCTAGTAAACTGAACTACATGCTACTAACAAGAATACAAATATTTCTGTTGACTTCTATTAGTGATGGGATGTCTTGCAGCCAGTGAGAGAGCTCAGAGAGCTTTAAGGATTTGAAAGTATCCCTTGTCTTGTCATGCTGTGTAATTCAACACACAGTACAGCCAATGAATACTAACAGTTGTCTGTACAACAAACCAATAGCTAGCAGGTTTTCCATTTACCTTCTTCCGACATTCCTCTGTAATGAGCTTAGAGTTATCAATGATGTCTGGAGGGTGGAAAAAAAAAAAGTGTTAAACAACATGGTATATTTATTTTACTTTGCTCTACAACACTGTAAATGGCATGGATGACAATGTTTGATGACATACTACTATGTTTCCTCAGAATTTTTCTTACCAGCAACCAGTAAAAGGCACATTTTCCTTCATAAACATGAAGATGTCCTTCCCTCATCTCTGAATTAAAAGCTCAATTAAAAGCTCTCTAACCTGTTTCTTGAGATTTAGCTGTTTCTGAAATCATCATGAGGCATCCTATGTGTTTTAGAATTCCCACTTCCATTAGTATATGGATTTTCTTTGTTTGTTCTAAAAGGCTATGGGATAAAAATATCAAGAATTCTGAGGAGTTTACTATCTGGTTCTTGCAGGCATCAGGACTATTATGGGCTCTTAAAAAATAAAAGTCAACCCTACCATATCAAGCCACCAACATCTTATAGTTCAGAACTTAATGTTTTAATTGTGAATGACAATTTATCTGATTATAATTCATACAGATTGTGATTAAAATACGTATACATAAAACCACATATAGACAGTCACTAGAATACTTCATTAGAATGTACAGGTTAGGTAACAAGTCAATATAAAATCTCATATTAGGGAACAAATTGGACAGAAAAATAAAATCTAGGAAAAACTCAAAGGCGTGAACAATCCATATTAAAAAAAAAAAAAAGTACTCACTATGACAAGTTGGACATCTTTTTCCATTGTAGGAAAATCTACTTAATGTCATATCAAAATCTGTTATAATCTATTTAAGGAAAGAAAAAGCAAAACTGTCTTACAACACGGAGGGATAAAATAAAGAATGGCTAGAAATTCTGAACGATCAACAATAGTTGCAGCTGAGTATCATGTGTCACAGAAATCTCCCTATTCTATTGAACTATTGTAATGTAAGCTAGAATATCCCACATGAATAACTTTTTTTCTAACAAGCCTGTTTTTCTAATTCCTTTGGTCAGAATATTTCCTGAAATTACTAAGCTTATATGTTTATTTCACTTACTTAACTAGTGTCTGGTTGAATTACAGTTGAGTCAACAAGGGCTATTAAAAGAGTTAACAGATGCCTATGTTTTGGAGATTTCTTGAAGACTGACTTCTGTTATATACATGTATTCTTAAAATCTTTTGGCATAGAACAAAAATCACGTTTGCTTTCATTCCGAACTGGTTGCACCTTCTACTGTCTTTACCTGAAGCTTGGCAGCTCCACCTTTGATGAGGCCACAAATAATTTCCTCTACTCTTCCTGGGTCCTTAATATGGACAGTCTTCTTCTGAAATTCTGGCATCTGTGAAGAGTTAAGAACAAAGACAGAAATATACTTACAGAGGAAAACTTACTAGGTAATACCAGCTATCCATCAAATTGGAAGATCTGTATCTATAAAGTTTCATGTGACATCAAGACATGCTCAGGACAGGAAGGCAAGTTAAGAGTATGAAGATACAGAAAATACTCTGGATATATTAACTGACAACTGCGTACAATTCTGTTTGCTCTCGACATCTGTTTTCATTTCCTTTCCTAATACTAAATTATTCAGTAAGCTGACACTCACAGAAAAGATAATTGTATTTGTAGGAAATAAGGGAGATACATAGAAACAGGACATATGGGATCACTTTGTGGTTCAAGTATGTCACTGGGAGATGGTGAACCTGAAAACTAGCTCTTTGTGCAATTAATAGGCTCTTAAAGTTTCAACATAGATAAAGAAGACAGGCTGATTTTAGACACCTGTTTCTTTTGTTGAGAACGCTGCATGTGTCAACTGAGTATTCCAAGGCTGTAGAGTAAATAATTCCTGCTCCCTAGCCAGTTCATCAATCATTTTCTATTACCTATTTTACTGCACATTTTTGAACAAACACGTGCTATCCCATCACATATTCCTTTTGTTTCTTGAATATTATGATAAATGCTGAATTTGGTAAAAAAGAAAAAAAACCCCAACCAACACAAACCCCCACCGCTCCCCAAACAACACCCTCCCTGCCAAGTCTTTGCTTACTTTAAAAGTTTCTCTTCAACCTTGCAGAAATCATAAAAGAAGTACTTATTGACAGAAATTTCCCAATTTAGTATGTATTTCCTTCTTTTATAATCATGTATGGACTCTCTTTAAAGCAAAGGCATCAGACATTTGCAATCTGTCTACAAGGGGATTTATGAGTAGTCAATTTTATTTTCTGCACACAGAACTTCAAAGATGATGAAGTGCTAGGAATTATATTTTTCACATTCTGATCATTCAGCTTTTCTAGCATGTAATTTTTGCTGCAATGAGCTAAATAAAATCTAAAACAAACAAACAAAAAAAAAAGGCAGCTTCTATTTCCAGACACATTTCTGGAACCAGAGTTTTCATATCACCAATTGTCACGCAACGCTTTCTTCCTGCTCTTGATGCTACTAAGCCTTTTGTTAATTAGCAACAACTGCCTTGCAGTCAAATTGCAATTAGGTTATCATTTAAGAAAAAGATGACGTTTTAAAGTCTTGCAAACACATGTTTTTGTAATGGAAAAGACACTGGTGTGTCAGGGAAAAGACGGAACTGGAGAAGCCTTTAAGTATTGGCTCTAGTCCACTCTGCCCTCAGGTAGAAGCAAACTATTACAGCTACATCATTCTCAGCAGATACTTGTCTAAGCCATTCTTCAAAATCTCCACTGACATATTCCTCATTTTCCTCAACTATGTATTTTAGTGCTCAACTACCTTCATGTTCAGAAAAGTTTGCTTAATCTCTATTTAACCTTCCTTACTGTAATTTTAGGTCATTCATCTTCAAGGAAAGTATTCTTTTTCACAGGTGCCCGCTGGATATTTTTCCCTTCTTCCTAACTAAAGAACCCCACTTTCTTCAATCTTCTTTTGCAGAGCACAATTTTCTAAACCTCTGACAATTCTTGGTGTTGTCCTAGCCCACCCATTTGAATCATATAATTCTTGAAACACAGCATCCCTAACTGTGGGTATAACCTTTCTGCTCTGCTCCAAAAAGGCCTCAGCTGAAGGGCGACTTTGGCCCATGTCTTCAGATAATACCTTTGCATACATGTCTGAATACACTTGCTTCGTTAGTAGTAATACGGTGAAAATGATTCAAATTCAGTTGGTAATGGTCAAGTAGTCTTCAAAATTACTCCTAGGCAGAAACAGGTAGTTGCACAAAGTGCTAGATTTTACATTTAGTCTTGCTGGATTGTATCTTTTCTTCCACATCAGTGCTCCCATTTTTGAATATAACAATTCTAATCCACAGTATGCTTACTGCTACTTTCTGGCTGATATCCTCAAAGACACTAATGAAAACAGAAAATATAAATCCTTCTAAAACCCTAATTGTGAGTCTCTGATAATTTTTTAAGGTTTTCTACCCATCCAAAAAGTTTCACCTATACCAGAATATCTTGCCAAAAATTGTTAAGTCATGACAGGGTATTTACTACTACTTTGCTTTTTAAGTCTCATAAAGAAACAAACTGCATTAATTTCACTTAGTTTGGAAGATTTAAGGTTTTCCTTTGACATCCTATGGCAAAGACATTTTCTGCAAAAGTTGTACCTCCTAAACTAAGACAGTTGTTCTCTGTGTGGTTGCAGTGCCTTGCTACTTTTATTAGCACAGCAAATTCAAAAATGTTACATTAGGATTGGCTTCCAACTATCAGCTACATCCCAGGTTGGGAATCATTGAGAAAGCTAGTGAGTGTTAACAAAAAATAAAATTTCTGGAAAATAGCCATTAAAGAATTGCCTAATCTTTTGAGAAATAAATTTACAAATCACTTAAAGATATTTATTCACAATTATCAGCAGATCTAGCTTCATGAAATAAAACATTAACAATCTGCAACTCTTTAAAGGTGTTCTATGGTATTTCTTTTGTATGTTATACAGTGCTGGTAAACAAAAGTAAACTTACCACTTGTTTGGTGGGTATCCAGCATTTTTTCTCTATAATGAAAGATAATGCAATTTGACTATGCTTTGTAATTTTTTCACTGTAAATTGACTAATCTAATTCCTTTGTCTTTCAGGAGGCAAATGATATATGTATTTTTAGACTTGGAATACAAAAACTGAAGTGAAATCTAAATGCATGCTTTTGTAAGAAGTAGTTCAAACATTGTTTGGTTTACTTAGGAAGTCTGTTGCTTAGTATCTAATATAACAGATTTAAACAGAACATATATTGGGAGAGATGGAGAGATCAGAGGGAGAGACTGTATGAGGAAATTTGGATTGTTTGCTACTGTTTTATTCCAGACTGAGGCCTTTTTTAAGTTTCTGAAACAACCTGAGGAAAAACCTCTTTAGTAAACACTTTAGTAGATGATGTTAAACAAGACATGGCTTAAGATTTTAAGTATGATGAAAGCTTCCTGCTTTGATGTTGTAAACTGATACTCCTACTCAAGATCAGATTTTAAGGTTCATTTATTTCTAATACATCTTTCATTTTTACACAAGAATTGAAGTCAGATGAAGAGTATTTTAGTTCAGGGGAAAAAAAGAAAGCGTCTTCTGCAGTGAGTATAACCCAGATGATTTCAGTCTCACAAGCACTTTAATAGGCAAACCGAAGTCTTCATTATGGATACGGCATCTGATAAAGCCTCAGACAAATATGGTTAGTTGAAATAGCCACTGTCCCCATCACTAGTACCTTGTATTCATATTTGCAAGTGAATGTTAAATAGCAATTCTTTTATTTAGGCTTTATCATTATTATATTAGAAGTAAATGAAACTGTCTAATGAACAGTCACCAGTTTTCTGGCAAACTGTCTCCTTCAATGTCTTACACTTCTGCCCAGTCCAGCTGTTGTCTTTTTTGTTGTATGTTTGCTATTCTTCAGAGTTGAAAGAGATAAGCAGATTCAAGCTGGAAAGAACTGGTAAGGCAGATTAAACAACAAAGAGTGAAAAAATGCTAATAAGAAAAGTTCAGTCAATTTGATAAAATTTGTGTTTCTGTTAGTTGTTTAAGAAAGGTCTAGGAGTCAACTTGGTATACACAAAAGGGCCAAAATTCTGATGCACCAGTTGACTGGGAAGAACACATATAGAGAAACAGCGAAACAAAAATCTCCACAGCACCTAACAAAGGCAAGAAAGCTTGTCAGAGCAAGGAGCTTCTACAAGCACAGGAAAAGGAATTCATATTTCATTGTGACATCTGAAAGTACATCATATTGAAACACTTAAGTGTCCCTATTTATTCTGTCATTTTATGAAAGTGTGAGAAGACTTTTGCTTTCTTACCAAGGACATCTATGTGTTATTGAAATAGCTCAGAGGCTGGTATCTCTCTTAAAACACATGTTAAACGATGACAACTCCCAAAGGTAATTTGTGGTTGGCACATACACTGGCCACAAATACATTTAAGTTTCTAGTCTCTGTCATTTTTAAGGACCCTTCAAAGAGAAGCAAGGAGAACAAAACTGGAAAAGGTTATTTGAAAGGTTGAGCTTAACTGGATTTATGGCAAGGGAAGAAAGATCTGCTTGTTTATGATAGCTACAAAAGAATTTCCTACATCCTTATTCCAGTTACCTGCTACCTGTTAGAGTCGTACGTTAAAGAATTAACAGTAATGGAGTCACGCATGTTTGGAAATCCCTCAGTCCTACAAACCACAGAATGGGTCATTTACAACAAGGATAGTTCTGAAAATTACAAGTCTACTTAGTACATGAGACATGCATCTTTGTAGCTGGGTTAAATGAAGAGGAAAAGTATTTACTGTAAAGACTGTACTGAATTCTAGTTTTGAAATATAGTTTCTTATATACAATTGGATAGTAGAAGTGCAAACAGATGCTTTTATGTTGTATCTGGGTGCTGCTTATGTATGTAGTTTTCTTAGTATTTGAGACAGCGCATATCTAAGTGCATGCTGTGTCAGTTCGATTATAAAACAAGAGCTGGTGATAATCACTCAAATGGAAGGCAGGTATCTAAGTGAATTCACAGCTGTCATAATAGGCATTTCCAATCAGGTATCCTAGGGAATTAATAACTGATTGTGTGCACAAGGTGTAATGTCATCTTCTGGAGTTAAGATTATACTGAACTTTTGAATCCACTGAGAGCTAGAGGTAGAGCAGTTACTTCCCTCCCCCTATCCAGTAAAACAACAATGTAAGTCCCTATGATTAAAAAAAAAAATAATATAGAAAGATTAAAAAATAATGTCTAATAAAAAAGGAAACTTAATATAAAGGACGACTGTGGCACCTTCTGTTTTTTCATTATCTGCAATTTTAAGTTAGGAAGGATGAGCTGATGAGTGACTTGCTATCTTAACTACATGGAGATATGGCTCATTTCACAGTCAAATCTAGATACACAGCCTGAAATATTACTAGTAATAACTAAAAATATAAGAGGTTATCATCATAAGTCTGCTAAGTAATGCTTTGACCAAGGACACAAAAAAATGGGGCAAAGTATTTTTATACTGATACCCTGTAAGCCTACACTACTTGGCAAATACAAAGTTTTCTTATTTTGCAAAGACTAATCTGGTATGGATGCCTCCCAAAAATCACTGCTAAGAAAACACCCCGTATTATGGGTGGATAAAATTTTAAAGGAACTTCTCTATAATTCTCAATGATTGATAGAGTACTTTGTTAGGTGTCAGTAATTCTGAATAATAGTAAGAACTGTTCTCACACTTACAGACATATTAAAAATACTCTGCAAAAGTTCAGATGACCATAACATCATAAAAGTGGTAAGACAATGAATAAGAACTAGCTGTAATACTATTGACAGTATGTGAATTTTGATTATCACACAATTTCTTTTTTTCTACTTTGTTGGTAAACCTGCCTTAGACTAGACTAGGTTCCAAACCTATAAACTTTTGATACAGAGGAGACACAAGGGTGGGCTGTCAAGGAGAGGGAACTATTAATGTTACTTCTGAACAAGGAAAATGCAAATCAAAGTGATAAAATGGATAGGATTCAATTATTTGTAAAGTTTATTTCTAGTCTATGGTGACAGCTTCCAAGTAAAAGAGTATAAACCAAGAATAAATTACATTTATTTTGGGAACTGCAGATGCCCAATTCCAAGGTCTGAGACTAGCTATCACATATACTTACTTATGGACATGTACCAAAAAAGGGCAGGGCATGGCATCAGGGATAGCTGTGAAATTTGATACCCTGGCAAGCTACAGAAAATTGGTTTCAGTGTTCTTGGTGGCAGAAAGTAAGTTTGGTGAAATTATAAAGAAAAGGGGCACAATCCTCAATTTACATCTTATTTTCCACTCCATTTTTCTTTTTGCTGTTATTACAGAACATTACTTTCATCTACTTACTAGATCTAGAAAACAAACCTTACCAAAAAGCTTTTGAAAAGCATGCAAGGTTCTTCATGTAACTTCTGCTATTTACAATATATGAGTTTCAATATGTGGGGGAGCTGTAACAAAAACCACAGAATGAGAGTGTGTGTATATCTTTTTTCGTCACCTGTATATACTCCTATTTAGCTACATGTGCTTATATGCTTATATATATATAAAGAAAGATTGGCTTTAATTCAGACAATATGAATGTTGGTCCATGAGTGCAACAGAGGTTTCTCTTAGCAGCCCCAGCTGTAGTAGGCTTATCTTTTAGACAGGAACATTAAAAGCTACCGGATGCGAGTGTAGTCACATCAGTCACTCCATTATGTTTAGCTAGTCAGGAGAACTGCACTAGTGATCATGCAGTTCGCTAGAATAACCTGAGCTCAGGACAGATATTTATCAATTTATAATTATCAAAACCAAAACCATAATACATTTTATATTCATATGATTTAAACTCAAATATGGTAGGAAATCCTTAGTAACTAGTAATTACCAAATTACTCTTCTGGTAGTTTTGCCAAGAAATAGCCTTAGGACTACTTATGTAAAAAGTAAATAGGCAAATGTTATTATGGAAATGAAATAACAGAACATTGAGTATCTTCACAGTTGCTTGATAACATGCTGCAAAACTAGATACCCAGCACAGGTTATAAGAAATAACTGGAAGTGGCTTCACTACCTAAGCTATTTTAAGAAATGGAATAGGATGCATACTAAAAATACTTTTTCCTATTTTATTTTGTTTAATTATTTACATCTTTTTACACTTAATGTGCTGGATTCTGATATTTAGTCTGGAAAAAAAAACATATTAAAAAATCTGGAGAGAGAGCTTTCACAGAAAACATGACAACAGCGTTTCCTCTTGTGCTTTTAAAGGAGAGTACCTGTGCGTTGAGCTTAGGGCACTCCTGATTCTTCTGTCCTTGATTTTGTCCTACTGCAACAGCATAGGTGGCAAGCAGAGTCCAGAGATGCAGGGCTTGCATACAGGCTGCCAACAAAAACCAACCAAATCCTTTTAAGAATTGGTCTGCTATATTATGTGATCTTTGCTATTCCTGCTGTATAGAAATAAAAGCAGACATGCATGGTACATAGCTATATCACTCTGAAAATACCCACACTTAAGACTACTCTGATTCATATTTAAAAGTAGAGGAATATTTAAGTTGAATTAAGCTATTCAGTAAAAACTGGTAAATATATTCCTGTAGTGCTGTTGCCAATTCTGTGCTATCAAATTTTTATTTGAAAAATACAGTTTGTCACAATAAACAACTGTAAGTAATGCCTCAGCTCATAACCTTGGTTTAAAAATGCAGGCAGAAGACAGTCAGTAATGTTGACAGAAGCTGTGCGCACTTACCAGAGGGTTTTGCAGGAGCAGCTGCAGAATCAAAAGAAAATTCCTCTTGCTTGAGAAACACTAATATAGCAGCACAAGGTGCAGTTGAGGGCGTTTCCAAATACAGCCTGACTAATCCCCGTGCAAAACCCCAGGGTCCTGTGACGCACGTCAGCAATGCACAGCAGTTTGTTATGCTCAGCAGTACAGCCTGACAGGCTTACAGATGATCAGCTGGTGTACCAACAACAAAACCTTTGACCTTCACTGGATGAACAGTTTTCATGGATGCAGCAGGCAAATTTGGGCTGCTCTGAGAGAGGAAGGCAGTTGTTTTTCAAAGCAGAAGTTCACTACTTTGTTACTTTTTAACCCTTTTACAAAAACTTTCCAAATATTTTAGGATTTCCTGTTGCAGAGTGCCACAGATTTCCTACAACTCATTGACACAGTCTCATTAACGTTTACAAGGGAGCACACATTTATTTGTGTAGAAACAGCAAAGTAATTAATTTTTTACTTTATCTATGTGATACTGAAACAGGAAATCAAGGAGGCTTGTTTGTCAGGATTTTTGAGAGACAAGGCAACTCAATGTGCTTTCAGAAGTTTGTCATTAGGCATGTTGCCTCATCAAAGACAGTAACTAGGTGACACAAAGTGTATTAAAATGAATCTTTTTTACTGTGAGAGGATAAAGGAAGTATTGTCTAGTCATATTTACACTTTGAAGTTGTGTAAATGCTTGGAAGTGTCATGTGAAGTTAACTCTTGCTATAGCAACAGTGCAAGCTTCCCTATACTATCCCATAATTGACGTTCAACCTTAGGTTTATGATCACTATTTCAGGCTGCCAGAACCAACCACAAACATCAGGCCAATTCATACGTGGCCACGAGTGTGACCAGTGCAATCGTCAGAATTGAAGCAAGGGCAGATTAGTAGTGTAGCACTTACAAACCCCCTAGCGCTATAAAAAATTGACCACATTACCAGGACTCTAGAAATCCATCAGTTATGAAAATTTCCTTTTAAGGAGGATGTTCTGTTTTTCTACATTTAAAAAAATCAATAGATTTTTTTCTGAATGGTACATTGGATCCATATGTTTTGTGTCCGCATTTCAACTGTAGGCCAGTATGTACTCTGTTAGGATTCCTCAGACTCTGACCTACACATAGTACTTTTATTTTTTCAGTTGTGCTCTGTGTGTATTGACCAAATGAAACAACTAGCAAATACTGCAGCTGCTACAAAACATGCAACTTTCATCAACACTCATCCTCTTAGAATTGGACAAGATCCCCCCAAATGTACATGTACATGTTAAGGTCTGCTGTATCCTGAAGCAGCAAAACAATTTGAAAGGTATGTTAAAAATATAAAATAATCCCTGCAAAGACTATATACAGTAAATTGAACTTACTTGGCATTGGTATTTGCCAGGATTCATAGCTCCCATTAATCTACTTGTTATAAAATTTGTACACTGTTGTAATAGGTAACATACAGGGAATATTACCTTTTATAGTATTTTAATATAGTTAGCATGTTTTTGGTTAGTAATATCTCCATAATCATGTTTAGGAAAGGTATGCATAATGCAGTATCTTGAATAAATATGAATTATTTGCACAACAAAAATGTGTAGCTTATGTCAGTGCTGGATTTCCAATTTTAAAAAGTCTTATGAACAGTGAAGTAAAATATGCTTGCTTGATGAATCATGTAGTTCAGGTAAAGGCATCACTTTATGCATTCAATTTGCAAAGTCTTTGAGCTTTTATATATTTCAAAGGTGACTGGTACTGATATAAATAAATGAGTCTTGTGAACCTTATAGGTGAGACTGGGATGTGGTGGGGCTGGCCTGTTGATATTCTGGTACTTCTCAGATGTGATTCAGTGAAAAAATTAATTCTAATGCTATCAAGAATTTAAAGAAAGTTAGCTTGCTCTTTATGAAAGTTAGGGAAACAAAAAAAAAGTGTGGGGGTTTTTTGTGTTTTTTTTTCTTTTCTTTTTTTCTTCAAATTACATATGATTTAAGATTGAAGAAAAGAGTTGCAGAAATTAAGTCCAAATTTTACAGACTAATTTTTGGTATACCAGACTAGAAAGCATTTTAAATGAATGATTACAGTGTTAGTGAAAGAGCAAATGATGTGAACAAAATTTCTGTAAACATTAATACAGCCAACACCTAATTCTTAGAAAAGCATCTACTGTATCTCTATCAACAATGTACTTTCACTTTAATGAAAATACCATATATGAAACTCCTCATCTACAAAACAAGGAAGACTGCCTTTGCAATTCTAAGAAACCTTTGTGTCAAACACTTTAATTACAATAGCTACTACCGACCATGTTCTGTTACTGTTTCTGGTAAAAGATTAATTAAAATTACTACTTCTTTTTTAAAGAGAGAGAAACAAAGTCTAGCATGACATTTCTACTCTCACAATACTGAAGGTCATTTAAATGCATTTTAAGAACCATGAACTAAAGAGCTATAGCTATTTCAACAGTTAGGTTCTATTTTAACCTTTTCTCTTTGGCTGAGGGCCATATCTCAACTGCAGAATATTATAAGCAGAAAGAGAGAGAGAAAAAAACCACCACCACCACCACTTAAAACATTAGATGATTTGCCATTCATTTAAGACTAGGAAAAGGTTCAACTTTATATGGTGATGTGTTAGGCGAACTTGTTTTGTAGAGATTCAGGATGCTCTCAAAGAGTATGAAGCACTGGAAGTTTTAGTTTGAAGCAAAGAAAAACTGGTTCTACCGGTCCTTACACACCTCTGCCCTAAGTTGCACCTATTTGTGGAAAGAAACGAACACAGCACAGATAAGTTATGTAAGCAAGTAAGCTGAACTTTTTTTTTTTTTAATTTAAGCAGAAGTTGAATACTTCAACTAAACTGATATCAGCTTTTAAAGATCAAGAAAGAAGCCATATTTAAAAGCTATTTCTGTTCATTAGAATTAGAATATTGCTACAAAAATTAGAGGTGAGTGAATCCTGTCTACAGTATAAACATTAGCTAGTGGCTTTTCATGAGCTTACTACCTTATTCTTGTTTAGTGAGCCTACTACAACTGAACAACTCTGAATATATCCCCATATATTTAGCATATTGCCCAACTTTACTTAAGCAATACCTTGTTTTATTACAGGGATCAATTTTAAACATTAAGGAACTGCATTTGTTTTCTAATTTTGCTTTTGTAATAAATCTACCTACTATATATTTTCCTAAGCAGACTACTCGATAGAATCTCCACAAGACAGGGAAAGCTAACTGAACCTCAGCACTCAAGTACCAAAACCAAGCAGAAGAAAGGAACCAACATAAAATAATTTAATTCAAACATGATTTTTATTCATACCCTAGTGAACTGAGTTGATGAGCAGCACACTGGTTCCAGCAATTGCTTCTTATATCTGTAAGTGACAATTACAAGGAAAATAAGATAAATGTTCAGTTTGATGAAGCTGGGGTAAACAAAGATTTAGAAGGATGCCTTGCAGGAATTTTGGATACCACTTATTTTTCCAGTACAGGTCTGGTGTAAAAAAATGCTAGCTGTATTTACAGCTGGTATGATGCAATACAGAAATATTTTTTGTATATGAAAGCTTGTGTGTATTATAGGGATCACTCATGAGGAATGTAAGAGATTCTTTGAACAGAAAGAGCTTGAACAGCACTTGCTATGGAAAAGCGTTAAGAATATATTAAAGACTGAATTCATTAAACTGTGATAAATCCAGAGAATACACATGCTAAGAAGGTGAGGGTCTTAAGCTGAACAATTTTAAGACTCACCAGCACCATTTTATTGTCTACTCAGCTATATTTTAAAAAGGCAAAAATAAATGCACGCACAGAACCAATTAGAGAAGGTAAGCACTGTATCACAAGGCATATTTAGCAACTTTATTTTATAAGGATTTTCTAGATCTGATCAGAGAGCAATCTTTCTTTACAGTACAGGATAAACTGGTCATTATCTGTAGTCTGATCATTTATGGCTGTATTGAACACCTAAGTGCTAAGACATACACTCAAATGTATAAAGAACAGCTAAACTTCTTAAGTATTTATTCTTGTTGTGTTTAATACAACAATTACTATGAAGTTGCACTCATGAAAAAATGCTATCTCAATAAAACGACTGTCATTCATTAAAAAAATAAGGCTACATAAAGACACATTGTAATCCAGCAAGAGCATGCTTTAAGCATGGCGTAGACCATCAGTTTCATTAGGACTAAGCAAAGGTTTCAAGCAGTGTCCACAAGAACAATGATTAGCTTATGTTAAGGTCATGTAGTGAGACAAATTATTCTGGTTTAATGATCTCTCAAGGTGGTTACTCTATGAAAGTCTATGAGGTCAGAATTTGAAGGTTTTTTTGTGTGTGGTTTTGTTTGGTTGTTTTTTTTAAAGCAGTTTCTGCAGTTCTGTAAATCTAGAATGAATAGAGTTTTTAGCATCAATTTGAAACACGTAGGAAACCATGACTTGCAACTGTATAAGGAAATGATTGTTCAGATGAGAGAATAAAAGATATTGTAGCATCATTGTCCCTTATGCATCTTCCTCTTGTGCTTACAAAACCACTCTAAAAGCAGAGATCTCTGCTGGTGATAAATCAGACATCTTGAATCTTACAGGAAAGTAGGAATGAAGGCAAGCCAAATACATTGCTGACTTGGTATCTTGAAGTCCAGGTAATAGAACATATGGGTAAGAGGTTTTGATGGACTTGCACATTAATCAAAGACATATTTCTCAAACATCAGTGAGTATCTGGAAAGGACCAAGTGCTCTTTGGTCAGTAACAATGTATGTTGGAAATACTGGTCTATAAATGACATCCTCCCTGAGCCAGAATTTAATCTGTTTTTTTCTTAACAATTCCTCTCCTACCCTTGCAAAAAAAATAAAAAATTAAAAAATTCTAAATGTAAGCAAGCTCAGATCAATACTAAGAAGTTATTATATTATGCTTAAATTTTATGAAGAGCTTCTAAAGCACTAGAATTGAAATAAGAAATCAAGGTTGTGACACTCACTTGATGCAGGGCAGAAGAAAATTGTGCCTTTTTTCTTGGCCTTCATACTTATATTTCACTGGTGCCTATTCTTACCAATGTTTTCTGGATAGCCCTCTTTCTAAATCCAACTTCAATATTAAATGCAGTTCTGGTGTCCCTATCTTACAGGGGACAGAGAGGAACTGGAAAAAGCCCTGAGAAGGGCAGTAAGGATAAGCCATGATATGAAAAGCTTCCACACAATGAACAATTTAGCCTAGAAAACAAATAACTGGATGGCATAGAAAAGGTTAATAGGGAAAGATTGTTCACTGTCTCTTCCAGTGTAAGAGGTAGAGGTCATGAACTAAAATTAACAGGAGGCACATTCAAAACAAATAAAAGGAGTCAGCTACAGGTCACACAATTAAGTAAAGTAGTAAGATGTGGAATTCCTTTCTGCTGATACTGTAAGTTTACAGAGCCTTAAAAAGGTACTGGAAAACAACAAGAAAAAAGCTCATCTTAAATTACAGACACTGTCTCTGAAATACAAGCTGCTGGAGGCTGGGAAATCATTCTGGAAAAAAAAATCATGACAACTTGCCCCATTCTTCTGCATTCCCTGGGCCTCTGCTATAGACTGCTTCTAGACAGATGATACTATCTGTATCAGGCTAGACCTTTCATGGAAGGTAAGTCTACACTCCCTGTTTGTAACATGTGGCAACAGGGAGAAACATTTGCTCTTCATGATAGTACTTCAGTTTTATTTCAAGTATCTTATTTTTTTAACCCCTCCTTCCTTTTTCCTATTGGTTCTTCTTCAGAGAGCAAAGATATATAAATTAATTTTTGACAAATTACAGTTTTTTAATTTGAGTGGTACTCTCATTTTCCTTTAATACTGCTATGGTAACAGGATAGATGTTGGAGTCTGACTATCTGAAAGATCCAGTTTGTTCTCATGTTACACAGAATCCAACACTTTCTGAAAGAATGCTTACAGGTGAAGTGGTTAGTACAACTAATCCTTCTTCAAAGCATCTAGGCAAACAGTATAGAATTCTAAGAACTGGCAGTATGTAGATACTGTGGTATATTTAAAAATTCTTGGTTAGCTATTAGGTGTGCAAAAGCTCACCTTGCATAACAATGTAATTTTGATGACGTGTACTATTTTTTCCCCAAACTGTAGATTTGCATGTATACTTTTTAAAATGAAATATCCTGTATATATTTATATGCATTGGCATTGAAAGAACTTAAAAAAATATATGTTTGTTTCCCTAGAAACTTCCCATGTAACACTAACTAGAATGGAATTTGCATTAAGCCCAAGGCCTGGACTTGAAGCAGTTGCTGCTGATTCTCTTCTTCTCTTATCTGCTTCTAAGAAAAAAACATCTGCTTAGATTTTTTTTTCACTAAGCCCAAGAATGCTGTATCTAGATCAAATAAACTCTGACCCTTGAATAGTGGAGTTGCGGGACCCAGTTTGAAAGCAAAGTCAGCAGGACAAAGTTTAATCTACAATGCATTACCAGACACTACAATTCTGATGGAAGAATGCAGTGCTAATATTCCAATTAAACTTACACATTGAGACTAATGAAGTTTTTAACTGTTAACATCTCTTTGAGTACAGACCCTTCTTTAAACATCTTGAAAAAATAATCCATTAAGTCTAAAGATGAAATACAGCTATCATACACTCCTTTTAAAGATAACAGGCAGCATAATAATTTGAGCCACGATGGACTGTTTTGCCCCTGTGTCTCATTGTTTTATGGGTGTTTCTGGTTGCTGGATCCATTCAAAGATGCAACTGGATGCTCCTTATTTCTTGTATCTCTGTGTATTTGCCCTCTGGAGGTGATACAGGACATGTTCAAAACCAGTTTGTAGCAATACTACCACTACTATACTTTGTACTATACTGCTACTGCTTTGTACTAATTCCTACCCTTCAGTTTCACATACAATTTTTCCTTGGTAACGTGCAGATTAGATTGAGGCTTACCCATAACTGATTTACACTGCAAAGGCAGATGCAATCCAGGATAATAAGTATTGCGTTAATAACTGCTAAGTGTAAAAATTACACTTTCAGTCTGATAACTAGCAAGTTTCCAATAAAGAGGGAAAGCTTTAAAGGAACAGGATTAATGGTACATTTCAGTGGTATTCATTCTGTCAGCATTAAGGTGGAGTAAAACAATCTCTTAGGGAAAAACAAAAGCTCTAATAAACTTGGATTATTTCAGTGATCCAATTTGCAAAGCAGACAAACAGTCCTTTATATAAGGGTGCAGGAAGGAAGCTACAGCTAATGAGTGGGGAAACAAGTAAGAAGTACCTTTGAACAGGAATCTTTCTTGGTGGCAAAACGAGCTCAAGAAGCCTGAAATTTTATATTCAGACACTTAATGAAATCTTCAGTGTCCAAGTCTGGGCATTGCCCCACCCCTTTAAAAAATAATAATTATAAATTAAATGAATTAACTCTTTTTTTTAAAGGTTGGCATATATGAAAGCAGAAGCCACATTTCCTTCTAGCAATGGGCATTATTTACATAATGTATAGAAATGTTATTAAAAATTATTTTTGTAATTATTGTCTAAGTCAGTGAAGTTCTGTATTCTTTTGTGGCATTACTGAACAAAAAGAATATAGTTACTTTTAGCATTTAAACATGGTGTCTTCTTTGACCCGAATGCTGCAACCTTAAGTATATGTCCATTTGTACTGAAAAATGCCTGACCTTTTTTAACATTCAAGTAAAACACTCTATTGATACAAGGATTAGCCAAATTAGAAAAATCCAGTGGACTTTTAATGAGTACTGATTTTTTTTCTTTTCTTAAAAGTCAGAAGCTCCACACAAATAACCTAAGATAGAGGTGACTAACACAACAGCCACAGATTCCAACTTAATGGCACAGTGCCAGTCAAGCTGTGCATGATTGACATGGGACTAAAAATCTGCCTACTGCAATCATCATAAGTTCTCTGATGTTTTACAGCAGCTGACCATTGGTGATTGATTACTTTTGGGTAAGAGAAAGTGGCTGATGTCCAGCAACTAGTCAACATAACTGCTATATGAAGACCTCTGCCCAGGAAGAAATTGTCACTACAGGTCATCTGCTGCACAGTAACATGACTGTAGGAAGGCTGGGGAAAAGTTAGACTTCATGTCCTAACTTTTATTTTCCACATCCTCCACGGCAGTATACTTACCCAACTCTCTTGCCCAGTCTTATATCTCTTTACACGCTGGTTAGGAAAGGAGGCCAGGAAGAAGTCTCATGAGCTACTCCTGCCTCTCAGTTGCACTTAGCACGTGATGGGATCAGCCAAATCTCAGTGCTGAGCATCTGGCAGGTAGCAGAGACATTGCTGCTACTCTAGGCCCTCTGCCTGCAGGAGAAGTTCAGTTGTACGTGTCTGACCTGGAGTCAGGTAGTGACTGAGAAGTGCCAGTCGTTGTAGGACAAGATTTCTTAAATGACAGGTTACTTACAAAACTGAATATCCATCTGCAGAGATCTACTGTCCAAAGACACAAAATTCACACTAGTGCCACCTGCTGCTCTACGCTGTCTGCTGCAGCTCAACTACCTAAAATTTAAATCTTGAAAATTAATTACCGTCTGACAAATGCACCAAATTGTAGCAATAAAATCTAACTGTGCACTTCTCTTCCAGTATTCTTCCTTAAACTCTCTCCAAGACTTACTCTTCACAGTAAGTTAAGAGTATACTGTAGTATACTTGCACAAAATATGCTTGTGTATGCACACATGGAGGGAAGAAAGGCGGCTGATGTCTTGAAGGCTATTAACATGAACTGGAACTAGCCAACACAGAAAAAGATTATGTATTTTGCATTAAGCAATTAATTCAAGTGAAAATAAAGGTAAGAGGCAGCTTTTTTTTTTTTTTTTTTTAGGAAAGAACTTCAAAAGCTCAGGTATTTTTAAAGTTTCCAGACTTACACAAATGGTGACATTCTTACATTTACAGGTACACCTAAAATTGCTATTGAATTTACAGCTAGTATTCTCCTGCCTATAAACGCATGGATCCATACCCTGGGTCTCTTCAATGCCTATATTGATCAATTTGGGTATTTTTTATAAAAGTTGATAGTTCTTGTTAACTCAAGACTGACTGTTGAAATGCTATGCAATTTTAATTCATGATATGAACAAATTTGCAATGACATGTATATTCAGACAGTTAAAAAACTTTACTGCTTATATTGTTTGACAGTTAAAGGTGACATAGTTAATACTTGCAGTATTTGCTAGTGGTCTTAATTTGTAAAAAGAGTTTAATAGAACAGATGCCATTATAGCTCAACCAATAATCAAGAGTTATTGCAAAGAGGAGAAAATCACTTGAAAATATGACTTAACACATACCAAGCATTTATGAAAAGGTAAACATATTCCCAAGCAGAATGATTCATTGAAAGATAGCTTTTCTGTCTTGGAGAAAGACTTTATACAAAAGATAAAACAAAGTAGCAAACAAGTTCTTCTGAGCCTATACATACAATATATATTGTATCCTGACATTTACTTATATTTACTACTTGGAGCTCAATTTTCAGGTGTACCTCATCATCATGTTTTTGATAACTGTTATAACTAGAATAAATGAGTTCTAAAGAAACTAATGCAGAATTAAAAATTTAATTGATCTTCCCATACCCATTCCTTGTAAGAATATATGTTTCAACACATACTGAATTAAAAAAAAAAAGAAAAAAAAATGCAGCAGCAATTTCAGAAAATTAAAACCTACTTCTGAAACAGATGGTTAAATTGTAGGATCAACATATTACACTAAATAAAGTAAAATATTAGTATGTCTATAATCTGTATAGTAGACTACTTTTTGATTCTTAACAGTGTTAGAAGAAAACACTGAAACTGAGTCAATTTTTCTTCTACTAGGATCCAAATTTTTTAAATTTCCAAGAGAATTATTTTACAGTGAGAATAAAAACCTATTACTACTGTCTAAGTTATATCAACATGAACTATGCTTAAAGTGTTTTTCCTAGCCTGTGTAAACTTGCTTTACAAGCCACATTCTAGATTATTATATATTAAGATTATCTGTGCAAAAAGCCTGTGGGCAACACAACCTTGCTTTAGTAATGTTGGTGTTTATCACTGTGTCAATGTGATTTTTCTATTGAGGAATACAGTCTAAACAAACCCCCAAGTTTTATAGAAATACTTACCTGAAATCTCCAGTACTTATATCAAATTTAACTTGGTTTTAAAATTTTAACGACATTCTAAAAAATTATTTTAATACTCTAGTCACTAGTAATGTAAAGGGACTCAATCACACATCAATAGGTAGGGGCAGTATCAGGTCTCAGGAGTTCTTTCACTTTTCACTACTTAGGTTCATACTATGGTACCGTTCTCTTGGAACAGTATTATTCCCACATGGATCACATCACTGGATAGTTCTCAAGGTCACAACATTTTAAATATTATCACTGCACTACCCAGAAACTGATAATATCCTGCAGTGGTAGATAGAGCCCATGTTCCCTCCATTCCCCTTTTTATTGATTCCAGTTTGCTCAGGCTCAAACTCTTCTTTGCCTTTGTAAAGGAAAAAGTATGTATGAAGGAGTTTCACATACTAGCCATGTAGATTCTTGAATATGGATGCTACATATTGCATACTCCTTTACTTTATCCTCCACTTGGAGGTCATCAATGTCTCATGCCAGAGTAACCTCACAGTAGTTATAACAACTAGTTACTAGCAACAAGACAAGAATAAAGAAGTGGAGTAGTATGTGATTGCTGCCAGTTGTAAAGGTCTGTATTCTTCATCTGTGGCACAAATGCTCTGATGGCCTATGAAACAAGAAGCCAGTCTCACCAGAAGTTGGCAAGTAAAAGAAAGTAATAATAGTAAATAATTCTCCCTACACAAACCCTATGATAGTCACACTATGTTACTTTCTTAGTGAAGCAGGTAAACAGCAGTAACCTCAGTTACCTTAGACATTTGCTTATTTCTCTCCAGGTAAATTCTAATGCTGCCAAAATCCATGCATTTCTTTTCCTCCCCCAACATATTAAAAAGGAAACTGGCCAGAGACATTTCACAATGGCTGGTTGAAAGGTTTCCTGTAAAATAAGAAACTGCTTTTTAAGTTGATTTTTAATTTGCTGTTGTTGAAATTTGATACTAAATCTGTTTTTCAAGTAATTGGATCCTCTCACTTCAGGTACAGAATGGAGATCTAGGCAAATGTAACCAAGCTTTTGCCCAGGAAATCAAACCTGAGAGAGTAAGTCTCAGTTTAAGGTATTCTGCTATTCTGTTTTCAACCAGTTCTATTATTGTTTCTCAACCTTATAAAATAAATACAATAAAAAGCTCCAAAACTAAAGAGTGAGGAACAAGCTGCTGAAAAAAATCCAAGGTTTTAACAACTGTTTATTAAATGGACAAACCACAAAAAATACTGTTACTCCATTAAACAGTTTTTCTTACATTAACCCCATATTTTAGTTAGTATGGGCTATTCCTTACAGATGAGTGTTTTTGAAAGACTTAGGCAACATTTTTCACTCTAGTTTGTGAACACCTGTCTTCTGCTGAGTTTCTAAAAGGCTTCAGAAAGAGTAAGCAAGAAACTGAAGTCTACTTGTCAGCAGAATTGATTTGCTCTATAAGGATCCACAACTTCATTGCAAACTTGTCTGAGGCCTGAAAAATCCAATAGATTGTTACTGTAAGGTTTAATCTCTTTTTAAAGTAGCTATCAAACATTATCTAATAAGTTACTTTAAGAATCTAATTAAATATTAACCTTCTCTTTATTTAAAGTTAGCAACATTGCAGCTAATGTTTACCTTCACCTGACTGTAGGAATACTTTTACAGTTTCACAGAAATGGCAATTTGGCTGTGCAAAGTAATACAGAAGGTTTTCGGAGATATTTGTTTCTTAACAGACTGAGTAAAACTTCATGTGACTGGCTATATGTTTACTATTAATGCCTCTGTTACTTCAGCAGTGGAGCTGAAGTAATTCTGTCTACATTTATCAGTGCCTAAGGCAAACTCCCTATTTGCAAACTTCAGACAGTCAATGAAGACACAACATTAATACTTTAATTCCAGACTGAAACCTTTGCTTCCAAAGAAGATGCAGTAATTTTATGGTGTCTTTATTAAGCTTAAATTTGTGTACTAGGCTAATTACTTTGCTAAAGAATTCATCTACTGAAATGTGAGATAGATATTTAAGAATTTCTTGATTTTTATTATTCAACAAGGAAACATGGTTACCCTTATGTTTTCCACAATGCTTGAGAATCCTTTCCACTTTTCTTCACATTAAACATTCTTGGCATCATAATCCCTGATATTAACTTGTCTCATAGATATTCTATTTGATTTGTAAGGTCACTGTCTTCTTAGCATTTAAACACTGCTATAAGTCAGCTTTTTACTTACATTTGGGTCTTATATTAATCTAATTTTATTTTAACTAAGAAAAAAAGTCAAAAAAGTGATTGCTGTAGTTAATTATAATGAAAGAATATTTCATTATAAAGAATTATAATGAAAGAAAGTTAATTACAATGAAAGAATATAATTCATTGGTGAGAATTAAAGTCATACAACTAAGGTATAAATAGGTCTGCTCCCTATTGATTTGGATGAAAGTTATAAATCAAGGTAATTCTGAGTCTAATGGGGGTATAAAACCAAAGTCTAATGTTAACCGAAGTCTGATGCTCCCCAAAGAAAACTTGAACCAAAAAAATCTGCTGAAAATACAAGAACAATCCTGTAATTTTAATCTAACACAGAAGACCAGCCTGGTATAGTAAACTTGTGTATTAGAAAAAACACATTTCAATAAAGCAGTATTGTTAGCACCACCCTAACTTACACTAAATTACAGACTGGAAAACAGGACCTTCTTTCCAAAGCTTGAAGGAAGGTCTCTCTCGTGATAAACTAAACCAGATACAGTGTCTTGTAAACAACAAACATTGAATCAAATCTACACTGGTGGATAAAACTATTTCAGGATTTCAGGAATTTCTCCAGAATGCAGCATATTCAAGTAAAACAAACAACTAAACACATTTTTGCCCATACTTGACAAACCAAACTCCTTGGTATGAAGTTTACACAACTATTTCACTTATTTCAAAGATACTTCACAGCCTGATTACATGTGTCTGCTGAAAATACTCCTTGAGGAAGAAAGAAGATTTGCAGCTGATGAACTGAAAGTGTTTATTAGCTGAGGAAGCTGCCAACTTGAATATTGGTTGAAATGCCAGCTCTCTAAGTGAGCAGATAGTATTAACGTGTTGCATCCAATTGGTAAAATGTTTCTGTATGAGAAAGCTGACATACTTTGAACAAGCTTTATTCTTCCCTTGCAATTTAAAGTTGAGAAAAGCTCTGATCATAAAAGCAGAACTTTTTCAAAGTATCTATTTAGGATCACAATCTGTGTCCAAGAGCATAGCTCTGAAAATGTTATCTGAAGTACATACTTAAGAAGTTCACTTACCAGAAATCAATTTAACATGGCATAACAATTTTTTTTCCCTACCAAAGGCAAAATCTTTGCAACAAAGATAAAATTTAAAGTCTTCCCAGCCAAAACACCATTTAAACATTGTACACAAAATTAATACAAATACACCTTCAGCAATTATCAGGCACTTTCTGAACTACAGCTCAAATGGGATATTGTGAATACGAGTTGGTGAAACTATAGGATCTCCCTTTTGAGGGTTTGCATGATCAGGCTTTTAAATGTTGTTATTTTGTTGTCCACATAAGTCTGAAGTAAGTTCTAGTACTACAGTACCAGAATTTTTTTAAAAAAAGAGTAATTTATAGTCAACCAGTGTTATGCCACTGTAAGTTTTCAAATTGGTTTTGTAAAATCCTACTATAGGGTCCAGGGCCCTTTTTTAGAAACAGATCTAAAACATCTCTGAAATGGCAATCCAAACTTTCTGCTCCATCACAAGCTGTTGTAAGTGGGCTCACAGAAACTAAAAAGCAAGACACTCCCCTCCAAATTGTTGAATGATGTAACTGAAGACTAGAAATGGCATTCAGATATTTTTTCAACAGTAAGTATGACTCTATGATTAGTAAAAACGCACAGTGGAATTCTTGTCCGGACTTACGTTATCATAAACTGCATAGCATGAATTCTACTGGCAAGTGTTGCATCACATGGTCAAGGAGTAGTTAGCTCACAATTTGCATGTGTAATTTACATGTTTCCACATGGAATTAAAAGAAAAATAAGTCTGAGCTTTTAGCAAGGTTTTGCAGGAGAGATCACAAAATATCCATTCGCTAACATCAAGTGACTTGGTGCTTTCAGTTCAGTGGTGTCCAAATCATAAACTCAAATTTTGAAGGATTTCCATGTAATCAGCATATTGTCTAAGACCTTTTACCATCCAGTTACTCATAAGCAGATATTTAAATAATACCCTAAATAACAAGTATAACAAGGGTAGTGAGAGACAGCTCCGTCTTCCTTTTACAGTAACTGTGAACAGACATTACTTCCCAGTTTCATGCGCCCCACCCCCCTTTTCTTTTAAACAAGTTACTCACAGGCTTTTAAATTACCACCAAGACCTACAGCTTTACGCATAGGTACATGTAGGCCAGGCAGGGCAAGCCGGAGCAGACACTTTTAGTGCCAGTGGATCTCGCTGTGGTGGAACAGCTGCGCCTGCCTTCAGCCTGTGTCCTCGTGATGAGAAACCGGCTCAACGTCCCTCCTCCGCCCCCTCGCCTCGAGGGGTGGACACAGGACACGGACAGCCCCACACATCTGGAGGAGAGACCTATCTCAGCTTCTGGTGCCAGCCAGCAGACAAACTGCCGACGGCAGGGTCTGTAAGGCACGGATGCGAAGGAGAAGGGACTCCCGTGCTTTGGGCAAAGGGCTGGTATTTGAGGGCGGCCTATGTCGGACCGCCCGCGCCCTGCCGAGGCAGAGAGGGATATCCGCCTGCGTCCGCAGACGGCCGGCCGGCCGGGGTGGGAGCTGGCCCACCAGGGAGGCGCCGGCCTGAGAAGTACGAGAAGTGGCGTGCGGCCGGTGTCGCCCCGCTCTCGGCCTCTTACCACGTACCATCTCGATGATCTTGGTCTTCCGACCCGTCTTCTTCTTCATGGTGAAGATGTACTGGGCGAGCACCACCCCGGCGACCAGGGCGCACACGCTGGCGCTGGCCACCGCTCCCATCTTCGCCACGGCGGTCCTGTCCATGGTAGCTCCCCGGGGCAAGCCAAGGCGCCGAGAGCCGCTGCGGGGAAGCGGGACCGCCCCCTGGTCGCCGAAGGAGGGGCGGGGATGGCGGAGCGTGTGCGTTCTCCTCAGCGCCGGCCCGAGCGGGTCCGCACCGACGGCCAGACCCGGCAGGTCGGCAACGACGGCGCCGCGCGCCGCCCGACCCCGCCGCACGCGCCCCGCCGCCTCGGCTGCGGCTCGGGCTCCCCGCGAGACGTCACGTGCGCGTGGCCTGCAGGCGGCACCACGCGTGAGGAAAAGGGGGGGGAGGAAGGGGGACGGCTGGTGGACCAGGGCGCCGCAAAGGACGTCCTCGAAGGCGAGAGGCTTCTGCGAGGGCTTTGGAAAAGAAAAGCACCAGCCTCAGGAAACACAAAGGAATGCCTCTCTTCCCAGCCCCCTTCCCCTCCCCCTCCCCCCCCCCCGAAAGGAATGGGAGAGTCCAACGGTCCGTCACGCCCCTTCCCAAACTACATTTCCCAGTGCCGGCGCGAAGCGCGGCCCTCCCTACTGGGCCGGGCGGGGCGGGGGCGGGGGCGGGGCTGGGCTGGTACTTAAGGCGCGGTGAGAAGAACAGTGGAGATGGCGGCGGCAAGGGGGAGGGAGCTGTAACGGTGCCGGTCTGTGGCTCTCGCTTCGCTTCGGGCGGCTGAGCCTGAGCGAGGAGCTCCTGTGAGGAAGGGGGGAGGGGACGGGGACGGGGACTGCCGCCCCGGAGCAAGTCGGTCCGCACCGCGCCGTCTTCCACTCAGGTAACCCCCCGTCGGTCTCTGTCTCTCTTCTCCCACTCCGGTCTGTGTGTGTGTGTGTCTGGGCGCGGCTCCTGAGGTGTAGGGCTCGGGTGCTGTGGGTGCCGCACAGCGGCTCTGTGAGGGGGTGTGGGGAGGGCTGTGCTGTCGCCAGCCTCCACTCGGCTGCAGCGGGTTGCTTGGCTGGCATGACAACGGTAACCGCCTAAGGTGAAAAAAATAAATGTTTTTATTTGCTGGCCACTGTTTCCTTTAAGGAGGGAAGGCGCGGGCTTGCAGGCTGCGTTTGCTCCGAAGGAAAACAAGGGGTGAGCCCATCATTTTTCCTTCTTCCCGGAAAGAACCGCCGGAGCTGGTGCTGCCTGGCTGCCCCTCACCTCCCCTGCGGGCTCTGTGGGGTCTACTGTGTTCAGGTTTGTCCCACTCGTGGCAGAGCATAGGCATGGACCTGTGAGTTTTGAACTAGGTTAATGTTATTGTCAAGCTGCCTACAAAAGGATTAGTCTCCTCTCCCCCTCCCCCCCCTTCCTAAAATAACAGCAGGTAGGGAGCAGAAAAGCTGATTTGTGCCCTCTCTGACTCGGTTCTTTAGTTGTGTCACTAGGGCATCTTCAAGGAGATTACTTGGTGGAGGTTTTAATGTCTGTTTATGTCTTCATTTACTTTTCTAAAAATAAGTTCTCTTGCAGAAGACTTGCATCAGAATCTTTTTTCCTGATACACCTTGGTAAGAGAGAAAACCTCAGTTCTGTGACTTTGAAAACTTAATTTCTTAATGCTTGTTACAGAAGACTTTTAACAATTTTTTAAAAGCTGTTATTTTGCTTGTTCTTCATATAACTAGCAGTGTCTATCACAACTAATTTGTAAACTAATGGCAAGAAGTTTCCTAAGGTTGTTTTATGAACTACATAACCATAAACCCAAGGTACCTGAAAGAATCCCCACTTATTAATCTCACACTGGAGCAATGTGAAGCTAAGAGATGGAATATACTTAATGAAAGTTGTTGCTAATGAAGAAAAAGTTGTTTGTAGAAACATTTGTATATATATTAGTATATGCTTTAACAATGATTTGTTTCCTTTTCAGTGAAGAAGAATGTCGTTGTTTAAAGCTAGAGACTGGTGGTCCACCATACTTGGAGAAAAGGAAGAATTTGATCAAGGCTGTCTCTGTGTTGCTGATGTTGATAATAGTGGCAGTGGACAAGGTAAATTCAAATGTCATGGTTGCTGGCTTTTAAGCTATACAGCTGCAGGTTTAATTGGCAAATGCATGCTGAAAGCTTGTTAGCCAGACTAGCTGGCTAGGTATTTTAGTCTGCTATATTTTATGTGTCCCTACAGGCTTAAGACAAATTCAGTGCTATTTGTCTTTGTATATTTGTAGGTTTCTAAACATCTAAATTCTCCCTTGTGTTCAATAGTACTTTTTCTAATGCCTTATTCCTCAATGGTAGATATCTTTAAAATACAATATTTTCAGTTAGTCACGGGAGCAAACACATGTCGTAAGTAGCTTAAAAAAACTTAAGGAAAAAAAGAAAGGTGAGAGCTAAGAATTTAGAAAAACAGACAACCTTTTCTGCCTGGAAAATAAGGGTCCATTGAAATAAGTGACTCTGCTTGAATAAACCCTTCTTTTCTGTGTAGTCATTAATAATTTAGAATGATCTTTGCTGTCAGGGAGTGTTCTTGTATGTGTATGTTTTTTAAAAATAATAAATATTTGGGATCTTTCTCTGATACACTCATGCTCATCTTAGAGCTCTGTTTTTGCTCAGTAGAGGTACTTGAGTTTGATTTCACCATTGCCATATACTTTAAAAATTATTTTTATTTTAGTTTGTCCCTTTTTTCAGGAGGATTTATACAAAGTTGAGCTGTTACTGGTTTGGTGTACAACTTTTTCAGTAGAAATTCATAGAATCATGGAATCACTTGGGTTGGAAAAGACCTTTAAGATCAAGTCCAGCTACAAACCTAATGCTGCTAAGTCCACTACTAAACCATGTCCTTAAGTGCCACATCTACATGACTTTTAAATACCTTCAGGACTGGTGACTCAACCACTTCCTTGGGCAGCCTGTTCCAATGCTTGACAACCTTTTTCAGTGAAGAAATTTTTCCTAATATCCAATCTAAACCTTCCCTAGTGCAACTTGAGGCTATTTCCTCTTCTCCTATTGCTTGTTATTTAGGAGAAGACTGACACCCACCTTACTACAACCTCCTTTCAAGTGACTGTAGAGAGTGATAAGGTCTCCCCTCAGCCTCCTTTTCTTCAGGCTAAACAACCCCAGTTCCCTTGGCCACTCCTTGTAAGGCTTGTGCTCTAGACCCTTCATTAGCTTCATTGCCCCTTTTTTGGAAGTGCTGCAGCACCTCAGTGTCTCTTTTGTAGTGAGGGGCCCAAAACTGAACATTGTATTTGAGGTGCAGCCTCACCAGGGCTGAGTACAGGGGGATGATCGCTGCCCTAGTCCTGCTGGCCACACTGTTTCTGATACAAGCCAGGATGCTATTGGCCTTCTTGGCCACATGGGTGCATTGCTGGCTCATATTCAGCTGGCTGTTGACCAACACCCTCAGGTCCTTTTCCACTGGGCAGCTTTCCAGCCATTCTTCCCCAAGCCTGTGGTGTTGCATGGGGTTGTTGTGACCCAAGTGTGGGACCTAGCACTCAGCCTTGTTGAACCTCATACAGTTGGCCTCAGCCCATTGATCCAGCCTGTCCAGCTCCCTCTGTAGAGCCTTCCTTCCCTCAAGCAGATCAACACTCTCGCCCAACTTGGTGTTGTCTGCAAACTTACTGAGGGTGCACTCGATCCCCTTGTCCAGATGACTGATAAAGATATTAAACAGAACTGGCCCCAATACTGAGCCCTGAGGAACACCACTTGTGACTTGCTGCCAGCTGGATTTAACTGCATTCACCACTGCTCTTTGGGCCTGGCTGTGCAGCCAGTTTTTAACTGAACAAAGAGTGTGCCCATCCAAGCCATGAGCAGCCAGTTTCTCCAGGAGAATGCTGTGGGAAATGGTGTCAAAGGCTTTACTAAAGTCCAGATAAACAACATGCACAGCCTTTCCCTCATCTACTAAGCAGGTTACCTTGTCATAGAAGGAGATCAGGTTAGTCAAGCAGGACCTGCCTTTCATAAAGCCATGCTGACTGAGCCTGATCACCTGGGTGTTGTGTACGTGCCATGTGATGGCATGCAATATGATCTGCTCCATAACCTTCTATAACCAAGGTCAGACTGACAGGCCTGTAGTTGCCCAGATCTTCCTTCTGGCCCTTCTTGTAGATGGGTGTCACATCTGCTAACCTCCAGTCAATTGGGACCTCCCCAGTTAGCCAGGACTGCTGATAAATGATGGTAAGTTGCTTGGTGAGCACTTCTGCCAGCTCCCTCAGTACCCTTGGGTGGATCCTATCTGGCCCCATAGACTTGTGTGCGTCTAAGTGGTGTAGCAGGTTGCTAATGATTTCCCCTCAGATTATGGGGGCTTCATTCTGCTCCCTGTTTCTGTCTTCCAGCTCAGGGAGCTGGGTACCCTGAGAACAACTGGTCTTTAACTATTAAAGACTGAGGCAAAGATGGCATTAAGTACCTTAGCCTTTTCTGGATCCTTTGTCACTGTGTTTCCTCCCACATCCAATAAAGGACGGAGATTCTCCTTAGCCCTCCTTTTGTTGCTAATGTATTTATGGAAATGTTTTTCATTGTCTTTTATGGCAGTAGCCAGATTAAGTTCTGGTTGGGCTTTGGCCCTTCTAAATTTCTCCCTGCATAACCTCATGACATCCTTGTAGTCCTCCTGAGTTTCCTGCCCCTTCTTCCAAAGGTCATAAACTCTCTTTTCTTTTTTCCTGAGTCCCAGCCAAAGCTCTGTGTTCAGCCAGGCTGGTCATCTTCCCCGCTGGCTTGTCTTTTGGCACATGGGGACCGCCTGCACCTGTACCTTTAAGATTTCCTTCTTGAAGAATGTCCAGCCTTCTTGGACTCCTTTGCCTTTCAGGACTGCCTCCTGAGGGACTCTGTCAACCAGGCCCCTAAACAGGCCAAATTCTGCCCTTTAGAAGTACAGGGTAGCAGTTCTGCTAACTCTGCTCTTCTCCAAGAATTGAAAACACTATAATTTCATGATTGCTATGCCCAAGACAGCCTCCAACCATCACATCACCTGTAAGTCCTTCCCTGTTCACAAACAACAGGTCCAGTGGTGCGCCTTGCCTGGTTGGCTCCCTCACCAGCTGTGTGAGGAAGTTACCTTCCACACACTCCCAGCAGACATCTGGTAAGCTGAAGCCCTCCATGAGAACAAGGGCTAGCAATCGTGAGACTTCTCCCAGCTACTTATAGAATATCTCATCTATCTCTTCGTCCGGGTTGGGTGGTCTATGACAGACTTCCACCCTGATATCTGCCTTGTTGGCCTTTCCCCTGATTCTTGCCCATAAACACTCGACCCTTTCATCACCATCATCAAGCTCTAGATAATCAAAACACTCCCTAAAATACAGGGCTATCCCACCGCCTCTCCATCCTTGCCTATCCCTTCGGAAGAGTTTATAGCCATCCATTGCAGCACTCCAGTTGTGTGAGTCATCTCACCGTGTTTCCGTGATGGCAGCTGTATTACAGTTTTCCTGCTGCACAATAGCTTCCAGGTCCTCCTGTTTGGTGCCCATGTTGCATGCATGGCATGGCATTGGCCACCATTTTTTGGGGAGAAGTCCTAGTTCCTATGTGACTGTTCTCAGATGCTTCCATGGTTTCTAACATGTTTTAACCCTTGCGTCTTTGCCACCACATGGATCTCTATCTCCTACCTCCACTGAGACAGCAGACCAAAGGACCTTGCTAGCACACTGTCCCCTCAAACACTGGGGATGTGTCCCCAGGCTTATCTCTAGCGAGCCTAGTTTTATCTCTTTCCCCCTTCACATCTACTTTAAAGCTCTTTCAGTGAGCCCTGCTAACTCCTGTGCAAAGATCCTTTCCCCGCTTTGGGACAAGTGTAGCCCATCTGTTGCCTGCAGACTTGGTGTTGTGTAGACTGACCTGTGATCAAAAACCCCAAAACTCTGCCAGAGTTCTGAATAGTCTTTTCCTAGTGGAAAAAAATGTAACTGATATAAAAGCATGACTTAAACAGTGCCGTGGGAGTGGTAGTCTGCTGTTTTATTTACTTTCTCAACATTATATTTTCTCTTTGTTTTTAGACTAGGCTCTTTTCTTCCACAGTTCAGGACCAAAAGTGAATCAGCTAGTTGCAATTGCCTAACCACAGGTCAAAATGTCCTCACTTAAGTATTTTTACGGAATTAATAACTAAAATGGATTTAGTTTACTGCTGATGGAATACTTGTTACTCAACTGAGGATGAGATGAGAGTGGGGAAGGCAGTCAGTATTCTCTGAATGATGGACTTGGGTGTGGAAATTTTTTTGTGACTGAAGAAGAGAGGAAGCAAGCAGCTGTTCTGAGCTTTTGATGTGGGGTCCTGTGGAACTATGTCAAGCCTTTAGAGCCTGGTGGACTTTGTTTAGGAATACTTGTACGTTGTCCTGACTTGTGGACAAGTTTTATTGGTTTTGATTTTGATCTGCATTGATACGAGGACCTACATCTAGAGGAAATAAGTACTGGCAACCAACTCTAGTTGTTGGTAGTTATCATGGGAGGCACCTTGTTGGGATTTTTTCATTAATAATTTTTTGTTATTCACTAACAACCAAATAGCTACTTGCTTAAAATAATGATTCCAAAATAAGTCTGATGTAACTATTGCATTCCCCTTTGAGGTAATGGATCTGTCTCAAGAGTAGGTGACCTCAAGGCCTAGCTTTGTTGACCTAATGTAGCAATTACCTGGCTTCAGCTTGCATTTGGATAAATGTCATCAGTCCCAGTGTTAAAATTTCACACTTCTGTTGGTGTGATATGTGTATGCACAAATTCAAGATGTAGAAGCTGAAAGTTTGAACTACTCGTCAAAACTGGAATGGGACTTTTTAAGAAGTGTGAACATAGTCTAAAATGATGGAATAGTAACAATGGTCAGTGCCACCACCTTGATAATTGCCATATTGAACCCTTTACTGACAGGTTTTCATGGATTTACAAAAAAGCTAATTGCTACTCTTAACCTAGAAGACACAGCATAATCAACATTAATTGAATGATGTAAATATTCTGTCTTTTTAGGGTATTCTTTGAAGCACTTCTGCAGCAAATTTAATTCCATATGAGCTGTAGTATTCTGTAGTCTCCTTTAGTGGGTGATAATTTTTTTTTATTTTTATTTTTTTTTTAGATAAAATTATTGTGGGCAGTTATATGGGATATCTCCGAATCTTCAATCCACATCCTGTGAAACCTGGAGATGGAGTACAACCTGAAGACTTGCTCTTGGAAGTGCAGTTACGAGAACCAATATTGCAGGTGGAAGTGGGAAAATTTGTTTCGTAAGTCAACAACAGTCTGTGTTGCTGTTTATTTAAGGCTTATATGTGATTTTCTTTCTTTGTTTTGGGGGGTGGGTTTTCAATTTCCAGATGGACAACTATTAAGCACATCTATGAATGCTGTAGTATGTATTTGATCTGCTTCTTGAAACATCTTGATATGAGAGAGTTTTTACTTAATGTGTATGTGGAGGAAAATCTTCCAGATACTTGTACAATTTATTTAAAGTATGTAGAACAGGAAAAACCTTGTATTGAAAGTTAGTACAGGTTTTTCTCTCATTTTTAAAATAAAGTTCATGCTGCAGTATTAGAAGTTAATTTCAAAATTAAAATGAATCCTTTAAGAACTAATATCTAAAATTAAGTTCTCCTAAGTAGATTCTCTTACAGCCAATTAAATATACGCTCTTAAAGAATTCATTAACCATGTACTAACCATGGGAAAGATGTGTGCTCTGAGATCAAAGGCTCCACACCTGAAAGTAATTTCAACATGTTACTTGAATTTTATCCTGTATGCATTGTACTTGGAATTTATCTGAAAACAATGCTTTTTTTTAACCTTCTTTACAGTGGTACTGAAGGACTTCATCTGGCTGTGTTGCATTGCCGAAAACTCTGTGTATATGCTGTTTCAGGTTAGTTTACAGATACAAGCTTTCCAGTGATTTTAAGTGTATTTTAAAGTTTGGATTAGGTTAGTACTAAACTTGGTAATGCTAAACTTGGTATATACAGTGTTTGCTCATCATCCCTGAAGAGCTGTAGTCATGTTCTCTAACTCAAACTCATGTATGAAAAGGAAATATTAGTAATTAGGTCTAGATTTTTCCTGATGGTTAACAGAGATTTGCTGATCTGCTCAGGGCTTGAGATGCTGTGATGTGTGTGATGGTCTGTGATTGGTAGTGCTTATGAACAACTCGTTCTCATTGCAGTTTTAGGAGTGGATGGTACCATTCAGGGTGCTAATGAACAAATGGTTGTTTAATGACAACTTACTTGGCTTTTTAAAAATGAAACAATTACAATTATTTCTGAACTCAAAAATCCAGGTAGTTTCTTAGAAAGCCAGAACATTGGTAACGTAGCCCAAGAGAAGATAGGAGGTTAATACAGGTAAAAAGGTGAAACTACTATGTTTCTTCTTAAATCCTCTTTCTTCAACTGCCTTTGTCTGGAAATTCCAAATGCTGTGTTCTCTGTATATGTAAAGAGGCAAGTCACAAAATACGTATTCTGTGCATGAATTCTAATATATGCTTAAAGCAAAGCACAGATTTAAGAGATCTATTGATTGTACACCCATCTTCAAAATTCAATAGACAACTATACATTGTTCATTTTCTCTGTGCAGGGACAGCTGTGGCTCCTTTCATTATAAGAGCATGGTTTTCTTGTAGGAGCAGCTTGCTTCCTATTCACAGCCTAGGCAGATAGGTAACAAATACATGCTCGCTTTCCAGATTCTCTTTGTCTTCTAGTTATCTTATCTGGAGACACATGTAGAACTGGTCTTTGTTGAGGGGTGATACTTTGAGATGTACTGCAGTTTTCATACTTTCCCTTCTCTGTACTAGTGCTATGTCTTAGGATTGTAGTCTATCAGTACAATTTCTATTAAAAAAAATTATTTTAAAATTTGTGTTAATGGCGTACAACAATACATCAGTCTAGAATTCCTTTCTAGTTATAGCTTGCTGTTTGGTCTACATGGCTTAAGCATTTAAGTAATTACAAAAATAAAGTTTTACAATTCTTTAACAGACTTTCTGTACTAATTTGTAAGCATTCATGTTGTAATGGTAATTTCTGTCATCTGAACAGGTACTTTTGAACAAGCTCCTTTGAGAAATAATGATTAGTATTTCTTTATGCTTCCATGGCAAATTACACTTTCATGAAGTGGGATCTTAACTTGCTTTATAAATTTTGCCATATCTGTTATTCGTAATAAAATAACTATGTTGCTTCTCCTCAACAAATGAAAGCATCCTTCAGGGCTGACTAAAGTATGGCCTGGATATTGTATTACAGTCAGTATACACAGACTGACTACTTTCTAACTTGTTTTTCCTCTGGTGTTGCTACTTAGCTAGTTACTTACCTAGCCAGGATTTTTTTCTTCATATCTGTTCCAGTCCCTTCCCTGATGTGGGCCTGCTTTAGGGGTAATTTCTTAAAAGCTATATTGGGTTTTAGTTGGAGAAATTGCCTAAAAGGTTAGCATAAGCTACAAATCTTTCATAGCATGTTGTTTAAGATAGTGTCAGAATAATCTTTGTATTCTTAAAGCTGTGGTAGGATTTAGCTTAGATAACATTCACTCGAGACACCTTTTTCCCTGCTGATGTGGCTGTTCTCAAAGGTTTTTTTTTGCTTGCTAGTATTAGTCCTTAAGGGTTACTCTACATGATGAAGAACTTTGTTTTCTTCATGGCGTGCGGGAAAGACTTGGTTATCAAAGGGGAGCTTTAACTTCAGTTTCTTTAGAAAGATTTTAATATCTGCTAGTTCCCTGAAAGAGTCAGGAAATTAAAGTTCATGCAGACTTTTTCAGAGAATGTGATGTGTATCATAAAATTATTTTTGTTGCCATATGTTTGTTTCTTATCTTTGCATTGTTGATCACTGCACTGAATTTCAGACAGAGCAAAGGCAAGTGATAAATGTGCCCTAAGCATAGCTTTGTCAAATTATAGCTAATGACAAGCTACAGCTTGATTTGAGGCAAAGACTCTTACAGCTGAGGCTGGCTGTTGTATATGGTATATTCACTGAATAACTACAGAATCGTAAGAATTCCCCTTTGAGCAGGCTGTTTTCTGATCTTAGAGTTGTGCCTAACATGAAGAAAAATACATTTAAGTAACAAAATCTCAGCCTCCCATGAGTCTTTGTACCATATTTAATATAATGAGACCTTATTTCTGGTTCTGGCCTTTAGGAATTTTGTAGCTTGATGATTTTTTTAAAGAAAGCAGCAGTGTGAGCCTTCATACCTCAGAGTCACTAGGAGTAAGTTATAGTTTTTTCAGGTTGTTTGAAGTGGTACTCCTTTAATTCTTCCACATTGCATGGATCAAAGATGTAAATATAAGCCCTTTGTTTTTTGTAGGAACTCTGGGAAATGTGGAACATGGGAACCAGTATCAGATTAAACTGATGTATGAGCACAATCTTCAGAGAACAGCTTGTAATATGACTTATGGTCCATTTGGTGGTGTAAAAGGTAAACTCTTTGTTGCATATTCTTTATTATTGTTTAACTGTGAACAAGTGAGGTTTAACTTAGATTTTGAAAGGCAACATGATGCTGCTGCCTAGAGGAAACCATCTTTCTATAAATTATAGTAACTTTTATCTGATGCATATAGAAGATAACAGAAGTTAAAATGAGGCAAAAAATATTAAATGCAGAATAGTTGTTTCTTCACATCTTGACCTGGATATGAATTTACAAGGATAATATTGATTTAAAAAACATTACAAAACCCCTGGCTCTTCCCTTGTAAAATACTTTAACATGTAAAATAATTGTTTTCTATGTTTTAATTCTGTTTTGCTTTTCTGCAACTTGCTTATCCTGGACAAAGAAAATAGTTAACATCTTCATTCTCTGAACCTAAAATATGAAGTGTCTTTGAAGATATGTAATGGAGACTTTTTTTAAAAAAAATTAACTTTGATTGGAAAAACATAACAGTGGAAAATAGTATTTATGGTGTGTTTGTAGTTTTGAATAAGTTTAATAGTTATCATTCTTTTTTGAACTTGTGACACAATTATGAATGTTTTTGTGTTCTAATCTGGAAGCATTTAGGTTTACTCTACATGACAGCTCTTTCTCTTCAGAAGTAAAGTTTGCCCAACAATTTTGGGGGCTGGTAGTCATCTACTCAAGTAGTATCCCTAAACTGTTGGCAGAGTGATATCACTTTACCAAGGCAGAAAGTCTTCTGAGTCAATATGGCAAATATATGCAGACAATCCCTTAGTTCTGTGTCTATAATATTCTCCAATGCCTTACCCTAAACGCAAGCTTGTCCCTGGGCTTAAATTCAGCTAACCAAGATTCATACCGATTGAAGAGATTTTCATCTACTCATTTTGCACAACCACCTTGGGAAAGACAGTCAGCTCATGTGGGTGAGAAGGTATCTATGCTATGAGTATCTTAATGAGTGAATGTACAGGGCATGGGCATATTCCTCTTAACAGCAGAAAGACAATACAGTGTTTCGTAAATCTGAGAAGAGGGAGTAGTGTGCTTCTTGACATACTGTAGTGGAATTGCAGTAACAGATGTAGTGAGGCAACAGTAAACTAAGAGATGTGAGTGTCTGGAGTGGTTCAGGAAGAATAAAATAAATACCTGTGTACCACCATGCAGTTCTGCAGAATAAACTCTCTGGATTTTTGACATGCATGTTTGTTTACTATGGAGATCTGAGAAATCTGACCACCAGCTCTATCTTGATGCCAGACCCATGTCTTATATACCTTATCATGAGCTGTGGCATATGCAAGTGATGTAATGAAAATGTCTTTGCAAGATAGGGAGACAGAAGGTAGTGTTTACCTCAGAACCTACTCAGTCAGCCAAATACTTCTCAACACATAGGATGGTTAAAATGAGGGCCAATCCTGCAAAAGCAGCAAGAATAGCAGAGGGAACTTTGGTAAGTTCTGCAGGCTTTTCTTGTTTTCTAGTAGCACTTCTGTCCCAGCATGTCAAGCTCCTTTCCTTTTCCTTTCATCTTCCCCATGTTCCAGTTCGCATTAGTGTCTTTATTGGAAGACAGTGTGGAAAAAGAATGACCTCAAGTCTTGAGGTGGTAAAAATGTTAATAAACAAGTAAGGCAGAGATTTGTGTTATGTAATAAACAATACATGTTCATATCATAAGATGAAGAAGCTTTCTGTTTAAGTCCTCATTTTAGTGAATGTTGAGGTACTTAATAGCAGGCTGCTAAAGCATATATTGAAGCATCAGAGAAATAGGCAAAATGGACACTGGAGAAAGATTGGGGAAATGAAAGAATGTTCTTTTTTGTAGATTTCCTTGACTGAATGTCCTTTTTATGTGGCTTTCCTGGACTGTCTGATTAGATTTCTTGTCAAGGATATGCTTTTAAACTTGCCCCTAGCCTTTTGCAGTGAATCTTTTTCAGATTTTTTAAGTATAATTTTTAATACTCTGTTCTCTCCTTGAGGCTTATGAATGACAGTATTGTGGTTTTATTTCCATCTTGCAGGACCAGCCAGAGTGAACCAGAAAGGAGGTCTATCAAGCATTGTTAATTTTACTAAACAGATGCCTGTCCTGGTCTGGCCTGCCATATTATCTGTGTGTATCTTTGGCAGATATTCTGTGCTGCAATTGAGAACCAACCAGTCTGTAAATAAATAACTTTTTTTTTTTTTTTTTTTTATTGTCTGCCTTCTGTAGGCTTCTCTGGAATTCTTTCCAGGCATCTGCTAACAGTCTCTTTTGCCTTCAGTAGAGTGGTGGTGGTCGCAGTGCTGTAAGCGTGCAGCGCTGAGCTTGCTTTGCTAACAGTCTGACCTCTACACCACACTCTAGAAGCGGACTAACAAAACATGGGGAGAGGTTTTGTATTTACTGCCTTCTGCTACTGCTGTGACTAATATGTGTCTTACTGCTATACTGAAGTATCCTTGAAACAATGTGAAGGTGAAAGAGGCACTTTAGAGGTCATGTTTACAGAGCTACTGAAGCAGACACAGGAGAATGTCAGTTGAACAGGAGGAAAGCATGCATACATGGAAAGCATGCTGTGGGAGTGTTGGGGAGGAATGTGAATGTCAGTCCCCCCAGGAATGTAATCTTTCATCTGAGGAAGCAAAGAATGCTGTAGGAGTTGACACAGAGCACTTCATCTATGAAGTTGCTCAGTCTTGTTCAGATTTCTTTTACTGAAGATTATGCTTTTTTCTTTTTATGGAGGTCTTAGTCCTGTACCTTCAGTGGTAAAGAAACTTATTCTACCCAGCCATACCAGTTAACATTGGCAAAAGAAAAATAAGATTGAGTTGTTGTACACTAGTTTGTACTGGTATCCTCTAATGCATTCTTGAGGGTTTTCTGTCCTTTCTTGGGACGAACAGTTACTTGGGTTATAGTTAACTTTCTGTTTCTTTTTTGTTGGACTGCTTCCAAACAGTTGCCTGTCAATTTATTGGGTACTGCCAAAAATTATCAGTTCACTACTGCTTGCTCTTTCCTCAGATAAAATACTTGCCTCTTGGCATTCAGATTTCTCCTGTAATCATTCATAATGTGATTTCTACCCATGTGCAGATGCAGTCTGTGCTGTCTAGTGGGCCACTACAGCTGTGACTTTAACTGAGATGCCAAGTCCTTTGTTAGTCTCTTGATGCTGTAAGGTTGCATAGTCAATTTTGAAAATTGGGATGTAAAACCAGCACATAGTTTCCATTTCCCATCCTATGTCTCCTTTGGCCTCTGTGGTGGCCTCTGTGCATTCCTTTGGGAAAAGTTTCAATTGCTTTTGGAAGAGGAAGGTTGAACAGTGAAGAAGTTGGCTAAGGGTTACTGCTGCCCACTGCTTTAGAGAGAAGCCTGTGGGGAAAGAACTTGAGCATGCTCTATTGTCCTCAAGAACCTTCCACAGTATGGGATGGGCCAGGTAGGGTTGCAAGAGATGCATAACACAGGCTGGAACAGAAGTCTGAGGCTGGGTGACTGCTACTAAAATTGGGGGACAGTTCCATAAGTAGGCAGCAAGGAATGCATAAAGGTGCAGAAGTTGCATTCTGTTTCAATTCAGCAGTTCTTTAACTATCGAGTTGCTGAAAATCCTGCATTTACCTTTAGATGCTTACAGGGGCTGAAGGGCAGAGATTTGTTCAGACCAAGCTTTCAGTTTTCATAATATCAAAGTTTGGTTTAGATTGTATTGGAGTAGAATCTGATTCTCTAATTTACAAAGCAGCTGAGTGGCTTTAGGATGCCTGTCTTTAAGGAGAAACTGCCTGAAATTTTTCTCTTGAGTATTGGTTGACCGAGTCCTATCAGAGATTTTCAGAAATTAAGCAGAACAGGTCTTAGAAGCAAATGCTCTACTACTGTTTTATGTTTTGGTTTGGTTATGAAGCTCCACTAAGCTTCCTTCAGCTGTTTGTAGTTAAATGTGTGCTTACATAAACCTCTCCCTGTGCCTACTCTCTGCAGCTTTGTTAGGGAGGAGGATTTCTCACAGCTTCTATTACTGTGGTAGCTGGGGAAGAATGTCTCTGCAGTTGTTTGACATGTTCAAAATACAGAAACACACACCATTAGATGTGTATCACATTCTCAGCTTCCTCCAATGTAAGCGTTTGCTCTGTCCCTGCTAGTTTGTGGCAATCTTCGACCCTTGTTATGTTATAATTTGGTCTGTTAAACTGCACGTGTGTTTAGCTGAAATGTGATAGAGATGTAAAACATACCAAGTACAACCGTCATCTCTCAACTGGTGATTTTTTTTTTGTCTCTTGTATTAAGAATAAAGGTATTATAGATTTCTCTGAGGAGGGAATTGTGATGTAAACAGACCTATTTTGTAGCCTAGTTGCTAGCAGCTTCATTCTTGCTCATGTCTTTAGATTAATGATTTGATGCTATGAGCAACTTTCACATGTGGAAGAATTGACATAGGTGTTCTCGTAACAGGAACGAATGAAGAAAATCAACGGACCCATTTATTTAGTCTCATCATAGAAGGCTGAAATCTAAATTAAACAATTAAAGCTATGGAATAAAAAAGCCAAAGACTGAGAAGTCCAGTGACTTGCATGGATTAACAGTGCATTTGTCTTTAAAATAGCAGAGCGTGAATTGTGGCTGTCACCACTAGATGGTCCTCTCATTACAGTTATTGGTTATTAGGCAGCATCTCTAAAGCTGCATTTATACTGATTCTACAAGTGTATTTACTGCGAGACTTAATGAAGTATTGTCCTGGTTTCAGCTGGGATAGAGTTAACTGTCTTCCTAGTAGCTGGTACAGTGCTATGTTTTGAGTTCAGTATGCGAAGAATGTTGATAACACTGATGTTTTCAGTTGGTGCTAAGTAGTGTTTAGACTAAAGTCAAGGATTTTTCAGCTTCTCATGCCCAGCCAGTGAGAAAGCTGGAGGGGCACAAGAAGTTGGTACAGGACACAGCCAGGGCACCTGACCCAAACTGGCCAACAGGGTATTCCATACCATGTGACGTCCCATTTAGTATAGGATCTGGGAAGTGGGGGCGGAGAATCATCGCTCAGGGACTAGCTGGGTGTCAGTCAGTGGGTGGTGGTGGGTTACCCTAATTTTGTACCTACAACACATAGAAATAAACTTTCCTGAGCCTTGACTGTCTTGTTCACATTGGGGATATTTAGACGTGGGGTGTTGTCCTGCCCTTGGAGAAATCTGAGAAAGAGACACTAACTTGGAAAATCACTCTTATTCTTACATTACCAGTTTCTGTTGAATGGATTACAACTCAGCTGGCTTATAGCCGTTAGCCTAAGTCCTTCTACATCTTGAGAAAGAGTTAATATACTACTTGTGCCTGACTGAGAGATTGCTGATGTGGAGCTTAATTATAAGAAATGATAGTACTTTGCTCTTATGTAGTAAAAGAAAAGTGCCCTTACTACTGCTTTGAAAAAGTGTGCAGATCAGGCTACAATTTCATTCTTTACCTTGTTTGCCTTGAGTCAATGTGACTTACGTTTGAGGAAAGTATATGCAATAAATTTCTGCTGAAATGATACAAAGAATGGAGAAGTGCTTTAAAGTAAAACCAAACCCACTATTACTTGAAGCTTAGGTAGCTTTACAGATAATCGCATAAATTTCCTGTGGTCAGTTGTGCATTAGACTGAATGGAGGGCAGGGTAGTAGCTTATATATGAACAAACAACAGTGTATAAGAAGTGAATACTAAAATTCTATGTTTTGAGAACTGGTGTATGAAGTGTAGGTTTCCTGAGCTACTGTCTGAAATGCTTAGGAAGTGTGTGAATGATCCCATGCTGTAATAGGTTGACCTTTCCCAGGTGAGGCTTGAGTTCTGTGATTGTTCTTCAGGGCATAAGTGGTACATTAAGGTGGGTGTATGAATATTCTCAACACTTCCAGTTTTCTTTTTCAATTTTTGTTATTAAGATTTTGTCTTCTACTTAAGAACTAAAGAAACAGCATATTGATAGTTTACCAGTGGGACACACAAGCTGTTGGGTTGCTCTAGAATAGAATACTAATTTTATTTAGTGACAGAGAGAAAGCATAGTTTAATAACCTTGCTTTCTTAGTTGCTGAGTTATTTTTGAATGGTGTTCACTTACAGATAACGGCTTTTTATTTTCCCTGCAAAAGTAATAATACCATTTTGTGCGACTCCACAAAATACACTTGCATTATCTAATAGTTAAATAATCAGTGAATTCACCCTGTTTTTATATAACCTCTTCAAATGACTTGATAAATGATTTAGAGTTGGATCCTCCTAATAAGGCACAGGTTTTGGAATTTATTTTTTAATCTGAAACTTTAATGCTTTAAATTGGCTTCCAGAATAGTTCAGATTTATTTGAAGTTGTTCAGTGGATACTGTACCAATAAAAGGAAGTAATAAAACAATAGCAAAAGGAAGGAAAAAGAAAATACAGATTTGACATGAAAAAGTTACAAGCAAAAAAGTGTGAAAATACCTTGAACCTATCTTTCTCAGCAAATAGCCTTGAATTCATTTTACTTTTATTATAGCACTGGCCTGGAGGCAAAGTATTTTTGACTGTTACAACAAAGAGGGTGCTATACAGAGGAATTTTTTTAATAATGAAATACAACATATGTGTAAACCATGCAACCTTGTAACAGGAAACTTTGTAAGAAGGGTAGACTGTGCTTAACTTTTCCACGGTTCTGCAAGAAAAAAATTACCAGCTGAGTTTTATGCTGTAAGATTAAAGGATTCTTATGACTATGTTTAATTACAGTGGCAGTATAAATTTGGACTTTGATTTATTGGCTAGATCTATTAAGGGGCAGAATGTTTAACTGTTACCTTCCTGTTAAATTGCTTCTGGATAAAGACAGATTATTTGAAAGGCTTGGTCTTCGTGAGTTTTTTCATGAAACAGATCTGCTGATGACTACTTGTAAATGGTTTCTCATGTAACTTTGGAAACCTGTTAGTGTTTGTTTGTTTGTTTTTTTAAATAAGAACCTCTTCTCTAAATTGAATATGTGAATGGAAATATAATCGAGGAAAACATTCTCTGAATCCCTTGCCATCCGTTTCCTTTCACCTTCCTCAGCCTCTCTTAACAGTAATGAGTAAGATCATAGCCTAACTGAAGTAAAAACTCTTATTGTCTTTCAGTATGCCAGAACTTTGCTTCAATTATAAATTGCTAGATATATCATTTAATCTGTATTTCATTTAAACAAAGCACTATAATTAAAATGAGGTAAAACCAATTGTAGAAATACCTAACTTTGGGAGCAGTTGTATATGTAAGTGAAAGCCTTGTTTTTCAAAACGTTGATAGATTTTTATATGATACTTTTTCTAATTTCTTTTGTTGAAGTATGGTACCCAAATGTGTGCAGTCATTGTGCACTAGTATTATAAAATGTTTTGTATCTTGCATGTAGGGTTACAGCTTCTGCAGTACCTCAGCCAAGAATCAGTGAGTGCCAAGCAGAACAATAATTACCTCATATGTTTTTAATAGTGCATGTATATTAATAATGACCCAATCTTGCATTTGTCTTTTTGGTGACATATTGTTGACTCATATTTAATTCATCGTCCTACTCTAATCCCCAGATTCTTCTTCTTAGTGCTATTGCCTGCCATTCTTTGGTTTCCTGTGAGACAATTGTCTGAGATCATATCAGATGTTTTACTTAAGTTTAGAGACGCTGTCTCTAAAGTTTAGAAATGCAATAATGTATTATTACCCTGTCTAATAAATAGTTTGGCGTGATGAATTTTGTTACTTCAAACCTATGTACAGCTTTATTATTTACATATGTACTTTCTTATTAAATGTTCCCGCATTTCATGTGGATGCATTTGTCTGTCAGATTTGTTTGCTGCCCCATATTTTTTTCATCCAAAGGAATGCAGTTTTAGTTTCTAACTATTTAGTCTCTTATGTCTTCTCAGAGTCTTTCAGAAATGTGCATATGTAGCTTTTGTTTATTTTTCTAGTGTTCATCTGTGACTATTCCATTACAAAAAAGTCTAAAACCTATAGACATTTATTTGGAAGGTCACCAAACCCTTGGTAGTGGCTTTTCCTAGAGGGGTGAAATGTATCTTGTACAGGCTATGATGCTTTCTACTAATTGTACTTTGGGTTACTAGATTTGGTGCAGATAATTCCTGTTAGAAATCACTCTACTATGTCATGCAAGAGAGATTTTCTTGGAGGTTTTAGGTAGTGGTGAGTAGGTCTGAGTGTATCCTCCAAGTACAGAAAAGAATGCAAAGCAAAGACAATGAATACAGTTTGCCTGTATCAAAAGTGAGAGGGAACAAGCTAGCAAGAGGAGATAACAGTGAAAAGGTGACAAGGTAATCTTACTTCAGATTCATGAGGAGAATTCTAACTTTGTGGTATCTGGTTGGCTCTGATCATGGTCACAACTTGTTCTAGTCCTCATTGATAGGTTTATCATTGCGAAACTTGGACAGCTGCACATATACAGATGGATAAGATTTTTAAAAGTGTCGCCAGACAACTAGAAATTCAAGCTGGAAAAAATTAAAATTTTTGGTAGGCTTCATTTTACATACTTGTTTTGTGTAGGACTGCCATGTTTTCCCCTGGGTAGTAATGCAAGCTTTGGTCAATGAGACTTGAGCATACATTAATCATAGTTCTTGCTAAGTAGCAGAGTCTCTGCCTACTGGAAGTTTAAGGGCTGGTGCTATACAATGCTGTCATTTCAAGTAGCAAAGTTTTAACGTTCTAGGGGAAACTGGAGGATTCTAAAAGGCTTAGAAAAGCAATCCAGCACAAAAATAGTTTAGGAAACCAAATCGAGTTATTGGATTAAAAATTCATTTTTTAAACAAAATTAATCTGTAACTTCACCATGCATTGCTGTGGTTGTCTGCTCTGTTGCCGCTTGTATAAGGTCAGATCAGGTGAGAGTGATCATAACTTAAAGAAATAATGCTGCAGCCTTGCTAGATTTTTGCATTTCTTTAACATGACTGAGTCTGATTATGAGCATGGTTTATTAAAGATAAACATGACTAACCCCCCAAAATGTATTTGGTGACTATAGTGAATAAAAAGGACAAGGAAGGATTACAGCAGAAATGAAATATATGCAACTGCTCTTTAGGATGATGATTGATTGGAATGAAAATGTGTGTCATCTTGCTTACCTGCAAAAGTATGAAAATAATATTTGGAAAGGTTAGTGACAAAGTAATAAGATCATTTGAGTTTTCATAGTGTGCTTCCAACAGTCTTAAAATACAAGGTAACAAATTGTTCCTGCTTGCTACATCTACGTAATTCACTGACTCATTTGACCACAAAGTAGGAGTTAGTCCTTTTTGTGTATGTTCGTTACTAGCCTAGGGTATATATAGACAAATGATCTGAATGTGAAAAGTGGCTGTATTTTATTGGTGTTTTTGAGGACATTTAGTCAAGCTGTTTATTTCTAATTTTAATGGGATATTTGAAACTTTTTGAAGAGGTGTAGGTATTCCACCTAAGATTCTGTAAACTCCCAAGTTTTGTGTTGTAAGCTTCAGACTGTTAGACTTTGCTATAAACTATTTTTAATGAGTCTTTTGGATGTGACTTCAGTTATTCTGGAGAGCATTCTTCAGCAAATATTTTCAACAATTCTCTAGTTAAAAAAATCAGTAAAGAATCAAATTGCTTTGGGAAGTGCTTAGGAATCATGAAGCTTCTTACTCTAAGGAGAATGGGAATGGAGAAGTAGGAGAAAGATGGGGAATTCACTGGGCTTTAACAGTGGGACTTTGGTTATAAGTTTGCAGGTCTGTCTTAAAAGGAATTTTAAAAATTGTAGATTTATTGTATGATGGTGACTTAAGATCCTACTGGTACCTAAAATATTGCAAAACAGGGCCTATACTCCACTTCAGTTGAGGTGAGTGAAAAATCTGGTATTGATTTGTGATTCATTAAAAACATCCATGTGCCTTAACTATTCAGTGAAAGGCTATTGATTTGGAAGGGCAACTGCTGACAGTACTTTATTTCATTTTTATCTGGGGGACATTTGCTAGTTCAGCAAGATGTTTTATAATGTATAATATGTGTATAACTTCACATGAGGGCAGCTTGACATTGGAAATGTTCACAGACTAGAATTTCTCCTACCTTCTTTAGAAAAAGCATATGTCAGTATTGTAATGCTTCTGTGATTTCTGCAGTTGCTAGGGCTTGAAAAGTAGTTACTCAACAAGTTATGGCAAGAAATAGAATTTAAGGAAAAAGAATTCTACCATTTCTTCATGAATCATCATTATTCAGGCTACATCTATGCATACAGCCTTTCTCCCATGCACAGCTAATGTTCTTTTTCAAGACCCAGTCTATTTATAATGTCTATAATTAATCTGCTGTATTGAAAAAAGAACAACTTTGTGTGATACTGCTTTCACAGCTGCCTGAACATTTTTCCTGAGACTATTTCTTGCACTAGATAGAAACATCCACTTTTGAGTGTGGCAAAAATTATTCACTTAATATGAAGGTTGTAGTAAGCAAATTTTAGTACTATAATCTATTTAGGCATGGAGACTTTACCTCTCATGCATACACAGTGCCAAATATCATGTTTCTTTCAGTAGGAGCTTTGGTGTGCTGGATGTTGCAGCTATGATACTTTTGGATGTCTATACTATATGTCAGTCTTTTGTGCTCCTTTGAACCATACTAGTGTTTTTCCTAAGGGTTGTTCTGCCACCTCAGGTCAATATGAGGTTTAAAGGGATCATTCCCAAGTTGCATAATTTAACTATGTAATCTTCTGTGGTAAGAGTCAGATCAAGAATAAAGGAGTATATCACAGGTCTCTAAAAGGATTGATTGTACAAGTGAGGGCTGATTGGCCTTTGGAGATATTTCAATAGTTCAAGATTCCCTTTCCATCTAAAATCCTTGTTATGCTTTATGGCAGGTAGAAATCTGCAGGAGGTTAGGTAGAATACAGCATGATGGCTGAGAGAAGCAAAAAGATTCTTTTTCTCACGGCAGCTCTGACCACATGATTTACTGTGTCTTGACCAGGGATGCTTCTTACAGAGTGGGCTGTTGCAGAAACAGAATCTCTTGTATCGGGACTTGTGAACATGTTTTACTGCAATATTTTAATATCTGGAAGGGATTAGAAAATAATTAAATCTAACATCAGTAGAGTAAGGATTTAGTGTTTTCCGTAAACACTTTCCTTCGTTTCTCTTAAACGCCTATCCATGTCTCTATTTCCTTCCTGTTGGAGTGGTTTTCAATTCCAGCAGAAAAGCACTTAGTCAATCTCAGCTGGAACATACGTACACTTTGTGCATTGTTTGGGATGGGTACTAGCATTAGCATTGAGTGATGCAGGGCATTTTTCCTTTTCCTCTTTACATGTGTGCAGGGTATTGCACTGCCTTGGTGGTGCTGTCAGATCCTCTGGCCTAGAATGAAGGGCTGTAGCTGAAGTCCTGAACTTTGATCTCTTCTGTAGTAATGCAATGAGCAGTCACCAGACCACCAAGCTAGTCAATTCAGAGTTCTTTCAGAATGTACACTGACGTGTGCTTCCTGCTTTGGGTTAAGGAAGTAACTTAAGACTTGCCTTTTACGAGGTATACATTGTTTTAAGAACTGCCCAACATACTTTCAAATGGTTTTTCCATTAGTCAGAAGTGATTCCTGAAGTGCTTTTCTCACAGTTGACCCAGATCTGTTTTGCTTCAGGAGCTACACTCAGCAACAAGTTGAATTCTCCAAAATGGGTTTGAACCAGAGGAGGCTTTGTTCTCTATGCTGGGAGAAATTTTGGGGGGGCAAATTTCAATGATGAAGGAAAAGGAAAACATACTTGCTTGTTTCAAGTCAGGGCAGTAATTTCTGTTCCAGTGTGTGAGAATACAGTTTGTGTGCATCGCTTCACTGGTCAATGCACTGTGGATTTAACTTTTCTTTTATCATATTAGGAATACATTTCCCAGGTATCATTAAAGGGGTCCTAGGTTCCTGGGTGTCTTATAAATGCCAATTTATCTTTTCATTTTATTTCATTGACACTGCCTTCCACATGAGGCTTTTGACTGAAGTTTTTTATTACCATTGAAGGCAATAAAGTTATCTCTGCTGATGTCTCCCTAAAATCTGTAACTCTATGAAACTTTTTCTGATTTCTAATTTATCCCATTTGATACTGTAGTTTTCATTGCATGGTTTCACATGGTGCTCAGGCCTTGGGATTACATAATGTACTTTTTGTGAAAATGATTTGGTACCAGAGGAGAGGCTCAGAGTAGAGGAAATAATTAACATGCAAAAAACTTGAGCTCCAAAATAATTAGAAGCTTATTTCAAAGAGCTACCACCTGCCTCTCATTTTGGCTTTGCATTAGCTCTAAAAATGCCTTGTGGTTTAAAAGCGTGCCATAAATGTATTCATATAATGCTAGAATAACAAAACTACAAAACAACAGTAGCTGGACTTGTGCTTAGAAGTAACACTTTCTAGCTGAGGGACATTCCTCTTGAGACACAAGCTGCTGAAACTATGTAGAGTACACTAAGTGATTCCATCTGATCTGCAGAAAACACTGTGGGTTATATTTTCACTTTATAAATATGTCACTGGCAAAGCCAACTGGCTGCAATAAGCTTTCTTGAAATGGACATTTCTTGCTGAGTTTTTGGAAGACGGCATTTCTTAAAGTGAAACATAAAAACTCCATTCACTAGCTACACATTAAAAACAAATGGCTAAAGGAAACATGTTAACCTATAAAAAACTGGGAAATAAGAGTTCATACACAATTTAATTTTCTTTAATTATGCTTTATGTGTAATAGTTTGGATAATTGGAGTTTGAACCACTAGTACAAGCTAGTTAAAATCCAAATTTGCAAATTAGTGAGTAGGAACAACATAAATATGATGAACAAAGTGGTAGGTATATTAAGAAGTGATGCTGTGCTCTTAAAGGCAAAAAGAGTGATTACTGATTTAGTCTTTGGTGCCTTATATTTGTTTCGTCAACAGTATGGTTCAGTACTGCAGTATGCTTGGAGATCATTGGAGTGCTCTAAAGAACTTGTCACATTATGTCATGTCATATTCAATCATGTCACTACTGTTAAAACAGGAGATATTTTAACAATGATATTTGTGTGATTAGGGATTATGAATGTTAAAAATGAATGCTTCCGTGTCTGATATGACATGTAGCTTCATATATACTGCAGAAGGTGCTATTGTTTTTCTGTTCATCATTTTCATGATGTAATGAAATTGATAAGAATAAGGTTGATATTCATAATTTACATGAGAGCAGAAGCTGTTGCTACTTGTTACTTAAGTAACATCTCAACACTTCTACTGACCTTCACTTACTTCTGTTACTTGAATTGTAATATGTCTACTAGATTACCACTGCATATCAATTATATCTGCTCTAGTGTTTGTCTTTATATGTCATCAGAAGAATAGAAATTAACAACTTGTATGTTTTAGACAAGCTTAAACCCTGAAGGTTGTGGTTGGAAGCTGTCTAAAAGGTAGCTTTCTCACTACCATCAGTATAACCAGAAGTACTTGAAATTTAATTCTATTACAAAATATATTAGATTTCTGTGTTAGTAAGGGCATTCACTTTACAATTGAGTGTCTTTTATGATACATCAAGCAATATTTTGAAATTTTCAAAACAGTGGAATAGCAACATGGCAAAAAAGTAATTACTGTTATAATTTTTTGGTGACTTTATGCACAATTTTAATTTTGGAGGTTTCTTTTCTGGTTTTATCTATATCTTTCTAAGGAAGAAAAGATGAAGGATAAGAAGTCTAAGAAACAAAGTATAAATGTGTCCTTCTATTGTGCCTTTAAAAAAAGTTTTTCAAGCTGATATCTGTAATCTTTTTGTGTTCAAGTTTCAGGTTCCAGGGAGTTCCACTGAAGCTAGACATTGAAAGTTAAGGTCTTTAGGGACCTCTTCTGATTGCTGTGACCTTTCAAAGATAATTGAGTGGTGTTGCAATGACATCAGCCAGCTCCTTCACCACTTGTGGGTGCATCACATCAAGCCCTATGAACTTCAGTTTACTTTGTTTAAATATTCCCTAACCAGACTCCCTTCCACTGAGGATAAGACTTCCTTTGCTTGGACTTTCCCTTTGGTCCCAAGGGCCTGGGATTCCTCGAGACCAGTCTTACTAGCAAAGATGGAGGCAAAGAAAGCATCAAGCTCCTTGACTTTTCTGTGCCCTTTGTCACTATGGCCCCTACTCCATTGAGCAGTGGTCCCACATTTTTCCTAGTATTTGTTTGGATGTTTGTGTATTTGTGGAATCCTTTTTTTGTTGCACTCCACATCCCTTGCCAGGTTCAACTCAGCTGGGCTATTGCTTTCCTAACCCCATCCTTGAATGATTATACAGTATGTCTATATTTCTCTAGGTCACCTGCTCCTGCTTCCACACCTGTTACACTTTATGGCAGGGTAGTCAGGAGCTTCTTGTTTATCCTCATAGGTGTCTTGCTGCCTGCCTTTGCTTGACTCCCCACTTGTTAGAATAGACTGTTTTTGAACTTGGAGGTGGTCCTTGAATATTCAACCAGCTCTCTTGGACCCCTTTTCTCTCCAGGGCCATATCCCATTAGATACTTATAGGCAGATCCCTGAAGAGGCTAAAGTCTGGTCTTCTGAAGTCTAGGGCTGTGGTCCTGTTTTATGCCCTGCTCATTCATTATTATGCTCCTGAACTTATTCTTATCATCCTCCTGACCATCTCATAGTCACTGTAGCCAAGGCTGTACCCCAACCTTCACATCCTTCCTTGCCTGTAAGTATCAGGTCCAGCAGAGCGCCTCTCTTTTTGGCTCATCGGTCACCTGAGTTGGGAAGTTTTTGTCAGTGTGTTACAGAAACCTCCTAGATTTCTTGTGCCCTGCCGTTGTCCTTCTTACAGATATCAAGGTGGTTCAAGTCCCCCATGAGGACCAGAGCCACCAAATGTGAGGCTTCTGCCAGATGTCTGAAGAGTGCCTCATCTTCATCTTCCTGATCAGGTGGCCTATGGCAGACCTTCATATTGGTCTGCTCAATAATTCTGACCCATGACTGGCTCATCATCCGTCCCCAGGCAGAACTCCATGCATTCTGGGTGCTGTCTTGCTAAAAAGGGGCAACTCCCCATCCCCATCATGGCCTGCCCTTCCTAAAGGGTCTGGATACATTCATCTTAGTACTCCTGTCATGTGAGTTAGCCCAGTATGTCTCTGTGATCCCAGTGAGGTTGTAGCCCTGTAACTGCACACAGACTTCCAATTCCTCCTGTTTTCCCCCATACTATGTGCGTTATTGTAGAGGCGTTTCAGAGAGGCACTCAAAAAGGCCATGAGGGCTTTCTCTATAAGCCTGCTATTCCATGGGCACTTCCTTGCTTCGATTCTAGGGCTTGAGGTGATTCCACTTCAGCCCTATTTTGTTGATAGCTATTTCCCTTTAGTTCACATTATCCTGGGGCCTTTTGCTTGCTTACCCCACCTACCACTCCCTCACTTGATTGTAAAATGTCTCCCTCCCCTGGCATTCCTAGTTTAAAGTTGCTTTTACCGAGTTGGCAAGTGTCATGGCAAAGGTACTTTTGCTGGATTTAGTCAGAAGATTCTGTCTCTTCCAAACAGCTGTCAATCCTCAGAGGGTCACATGGTCATAAAACAAAGCTCTGCTGTGGATACCTGCTGTGTGGTCAATTGTTGGCCCACAGGATATACCCAGTCTTCCTCACGCCCTTCCCCTTCCTCAGCAGGATCAAGGAGGAAAACCACCTGGGCCCTTATGCCCTTAACCATCACCCCCAGAGCCATGTCACACTTGATACTTTCCAGGTCACCCCTGGCAGCTGCTAAGCTTGTATGGAGTTATTTATGTGGGGTGATGATTCACTCATTTGAAACTTTTTTTAAAAAATCACAAATTCAGGATGGTGTCCTACTATCAGCTTAACAGCCATCAGATAGGTACCAGATCTGTCTTGGCAGTGGGGAGGAACTATGCGACCTGAACAAGGGGAGCTGGAGGCCCCCCAGGGAGAAGCAGGTGAGCAAGACTGCTTCTGCCAGCAGTAGCAAAGCATTAGATTGGTTTTGCTCATTTGTATATTCATAGCCTTAGTGTGCTTCAAGTGATACTCTTTGAAATTGTATAGTTGCTACAATTATTTTATAAATACATTCTTTTTCTTTTTTTATTTACACTACTAATAGTTGATAGGGTCCACTGTTAGTGATGAAAAGCAGGACATTCAGAATTGTAGGAATCTTAATATTAAATAACTTTAAAATTCACAATGCATCTTGCTTTATTTTTTAATTGAAACATATAAGGTACTTATAGATCACTCTCACTAATTTCTGAATTGTATGTTAGTAAAGTCATTGCACTTTTCTTGGCTAGTACTTCAGAGACTCAGTATAAGCAGCAAACCAAATGTTCATTGTAACTATGATCAGCAGTTGCTGTAAGCTCTTTAATACCACATATTTCAGATACAGAACGTCAGCTACAAGTTATGAATAAGTCAATTCTGGAATGTGTCCCGTGGAGGATATTGTTTTGGTTTAACCCCAGCTGGCAGCTAAGCACCACACAGCTGCTCGCTTACTCCCCGCCAGTGAGATGGGGGAGAGAATCGGAGGAGTAAAAGTGAGAAAACTCATGGTTTGAGGTAAAAACAGTTTAACAGGTAAAGCAAAAACCATGTGCACAAGCAAAGCAAAACAAGGAATTCATTCACCACTTCCCATGGGCAGGCAGGTGTTCAGCCATCTCCAGGAAAGCAGAGCTCCATCACACATAACGATGACTTGAGAAGACAAATGCCATCACTCCGAATGTCCCCTGCTTCCTCCTCCTTCCCCCAGCTTTATATGCTCAGCATGACATAACATGGCCTGGGATATCCCTTTGGTCAGTTGGGGTCAGCTGTCCCAGCTGTGTCCCCTCCCAACTTCTTGTGCACCTCCAGCCTCTTTGCTGGTGGGGTGGGGTGAGAAGCAGAAAAGGCCTTGACTCTGTGTAAGCACTACTAGGCAGTAACTAACACATCCCTGTGTTATCAACACTGTTTTCAGCACAAATGCAAAATGTAGCCCCATACCAGCTACTATGAAAAAAAATAACTCTGTCCCAGCCAAAAGCAGCACAAGAATTTAAGAGGGTAAATGATTCTTAAAGATTTAATAAAGCTGCTTTATACAAATAATTTCAGAGGAAATGTACTAGTTAGGAACATTGAAGAGGGGTGTGTGTGTATATATGCCTATCTAATGTGTTTGTATACTGTAGAATATGTTTCTGATTTTATAAACAATAAATTCTAAGATTGAACAGAAGCCCTAGACCCTGCTTTATAATTTAAAAAGCCTGTGTAGAAAATCCTGGGAAAATCATAGCTCTAAAACAATTGGTCTCTTTCGAAAATGCTTTTGGAGGTCTATGTCAAACCCGTAATTCTCTCAAAAATGATTGCATTTAGACACAGGAAACATTTCCTCATTGACTTTTGCTGTTAACAGAGGTAAAGAGTTTACATTTCCTAGAACAATGTATGACTTTAATCTGCACATAGAAGAGGAAACATTTTAAATGTTTCAAGTTTCCAGTGTAGTGGTACAAACTTCAGAATGTTATAGATTAAACTTTTGAGACTTAAATCATCAAATTGAAGTTGCTAGCTAGTTACAAGTGGTCACTGGTTTAATGAGCTGCTATAAAGATGATATATTTAAATTTTCTCACTTGCAGTAGTAGAAAAAAAGCAAAGATATATTGGTTTGACTCTTACTACTTTTGAACAGTATTTTAATGATTTCCATGTTGAATTGCTTTTGTGTAATGTGCCAGTTTATTAGTACAGATTCTGATATTTTTCAGTTTAGGAAGATGAGTTTTCATTGTTTCTCACCTAAGTTTCTTTTTGAAGCCATCAAGGTTTCTTGATTAATGGAATACTTCTCTAATGTTTAATAAGGAATAAGGGATTTTTTAATGTTGAATAAAATTTTTTTCCATGTTTTAATTTATTAATTTGTCAATTGGAAATTCTATTACTACCTTGCTAAAGCAAAATTTCAGTGTTTGATATTGTCAGTTAATGTTATCCCCCAAAATGTATGCACTTTAGGAGTTTTCAAATAGACAAACCCAACAAAACTCCATAAAATAAGAATGACCTTTAAGGTTTTCAGAAAATGTCTATGTAGAATGTAAGGGAAGAAACAGGTGTTGTGATTACATGCTTGAAATGCCATCAGTGTTCCTGAAATTACACTGTTGAAATTGTTTTGCAGTTCTGTCTGTATAATCATTGGTGTGAAGGATTGAAGTATTTTAACTTTTCCACTAGAGACTGAAAATTCAACTTTGCCTCTACCAAATGAACAACATGAATTACACTTCCAGATGTCCTTCCTGTCAAATGGTTGATATTTGCAACAGGGTTTATAGAATATGTAGTGAAATATATGCAGAATCTGGAAAGAAGGGTGGGAGAACTTGATTTTTGGAAAATGGGAAAGTCTGAAAAATGGTTGAGGGAGGGCAAGTGGAAATGACCCAGCTGCTTTGCCTTCCTTTTGTTTTTTTTTTTTCTGTTCTCACCCTAAGCTAAATTTTTATTGTATGTTTTAATCACAAGGACAAGTAGCATGATGTACTGCTGACCTATTACACTACTATTTATTTTTAAGTAATTGAAGTTTCTATGAAGAATCAGTGAAGATGAACAATGTTTTGCACTGTACTTTACATTTGTTCCTTTTTCAGATACTGAATATCTCTGACCTTTGTTACCTTTATCTAAGTGTAGGAATGACGTTTGGGTCTATTCGTGTTTTGCTTCACCTTCCTATGTTAGAAAACAGTTCTTAAAGGATTGAGGATGGAGCTTAGTGAACAGACAATTTGTTTGGGTCTTGCATGCGTATAGAGTAATTCCTGAGACACAATGGAGTATTTTAATGGAGGTGAATAGACATTCTGAATTACAAGTATTTCATGTTGTGTTTGCAAGATGGGGCCTTATCTCTGAATTCAGGAGAGATACTTCTATCAGCTTCAGAAGGTGTTGGTCTTACTGGTATAGCTGTCTTCGAATGCATGCAAAATATTGTTTGATTGAATTGTTATCCCTGCATATGAAATGCGAACTGCGTAATCAGTCTCTGATCTTGGAAGTCTTCCAAATGAGACATTGAATTTAGATTGGTGTATTTGAGGCATGACAAGTCATGTCTTAAGTCATGTCTTGAGGCTGCTGAATAATGGACAAGGCTTGAAGTAATTTACTCCAAGCTGAGGGTTTTTTTTTTCCCCCAGTCTTGCTGGTAACACAGTGGGCCTTTTTTGTTTTTTTTTTTATTTCCTTGAAGACAGAAAATGTGAATGCAAAGTGTGGAAAACATTACCATTGTATTATTCTCACAGTAGTACATATTTGTAGGACTTTCTGTTATGTTCCTTAAGTAGACTTGGAAGAGTAGAATAGGTTATTTTTAAACCACAGTTGTTATGACTGCTTGTAATGTGTAGAGGCATTTAAGAACCAGAACACTTTGGCATTTTGGGAGTATTGAAACATTTCTGTAAACTGAAATTGTAATAGTTATATCTTTAGGAATTTTGGTTTGAAATAAAGTATCTAATTCTTTTTTTGCTCTTAATATATTCTGAATGCTATTCCCCCAAAAATCTAGTTTGTTTATTTTAGTAAGTAAGCTTTTATTGAGGTTAGAATATTTAGTGTTCTTCCTCATAGTAAACACTCATGTGAATTAAAATTAATTATTTTTGTTAGGATTACTTACGAGTACAATTTTAATTTACTAACAACTTTAGGATTAAAACTATATAAATAACATTGCTTTGTTTAATTTGTATTTCTTTTCCTTACCTTAGGTCGAGATTTGATATGCATACAGTCCATGGATGGGATGCTTATGTTGTTTGAACAGGAAAGCTATGCTTTTGGCCGTTTTTTACCTGGTTTTCTTCTGCCTGGTCCCTTGACTTACAACTCTCGGACAGATTCTTTCATTACAGTGTCTTCTTGTCGACAAGTTGAGAGTTACAAGTATGTATTCATGTTTAGTAATTATCGTGTATTTTGGTGCTATCATTTAGTATGTAAACAAATTAAGTGATCATGTCTAACTTTTATTGCCTTTACTAATATTGTATCCAAAGCAGGTGATAGGTAGTTGCAGGAAAGAAAAATAAAATGTTCTGTATTGTTGAGTGATTACCATCTCTGTACAGTCATAGAAGAAAGCACACTGTGTCCCCTGAGGACTTTATGGTCCTATTTTATTTGGATAAAGGTGTTAAGTTTGCTAGTTTATCAAGGCACATCAGGTTGTCCTGCAAGTGCCAGGTTTTTCCCTGCTTTAGTTTAATCTGTGCTTTCAGTGTTGTCTGGGCTATACCGCTTGAGCAAGATGTTCCTTCCAGTTATTTCAATGGAATTTTTATTTTGATGCAAGTAGGTGTTAGTCTGGTGAATCTGTTCAGTTTTCAGAAAAGATTTGAGACAGGGCTTTGGCTTTTGTGATCATAGGATCCTCTTGAAGGAATGACGGCTGGTGGGGAGAGATGGAATCCACCTGACAAAGCTGCAGAGGAGGCTTGTAAACCTCCTTGACTGCTAGACTGACAGATAGGTGCTAAATCTAGGATGTAAGTGATGGTATAGGGTATAAGGGTCAAGTGCACCAAGGGGGATGCTTTCATAATACCTTAGAGGAAGTGGGATAAGTGGGGGCCCATATTAAGTGCATATTTACAAACACTTACAGCCTTGGAAACAAAAAGCAGTTGTGTGTGCAGTTAGAGATGTGACAGGGTAGCTTGCATGACTAAGGTGCTCTAAGTGACTCCAGGCTCTTCAGGAAGAAAAGACAGACGTGGGAGGATTTGTGTTCACCATGGAGGGAGCAGCTTGAATACATGGTGCTCTCTTACAGAACCACCATGTTGAGAGTTTATTAAACATCCATCTGTTTAGAATCAGATGAATGCTTGAGGAGGGGGACGTTGTGGTGGATGTCTGCTGTGAAGCCTTTTTTAAACAAGAAGTTTCCTAATTGCAGGCCCTTGTTCTCATGGAGGACTAAAGTCTGCTGGGAGGGCAACACAATGGACTTCAGCAATGTGGAAGGTTTCTGAGGTGTGTTAGGGAAAACTTTTTTTGATGCAGATGCTAGACAGCCTGGCTAGGGAAGATGCTTTGCTGAGTCCACAACTCAGAAAGAAGAAAGAAATGTTTGGAGAAGTAATAGTCAGCATCTGCCGTTGAGTGTTGCAGACATTGGCTGCAGTGACCATGAGATGGTAGGGATTAAGATCCTGAGAGAAGTGAGGAAGATAAGCAGTGGACTAAAGACTGTAGATTTCAAGAGAACATACTTGGGCTTGTTCAAGAAACTGGTAGGCAGGATCCTGTGAGAGACTGCCCTGAGGGACAAAAGGGCTCAGGAGAGCTGCCGAATCTTCATGGGTAACTGTCTCAAAGACTAAGAACAATCCATTTCAATGTTCAAGAAAATAAGAAGTAGCAGAAGGCAGCTTGACTGGACACGTAGCTCCTGACTGAGTTCAAATGGAAAAAAGAAATGTATGAGATGGAAGTTAATATGGACTACTAAAGAGGAATATAAAATATCATGTGGGCATGCAGGGGATGGGATTGAGAAGATACAAGCTTGGTTAAAACTTCTACTGGCAGAGGGTCTGAAGAACAAGGACTTCCACAGATACCTCAGATGCAAAAAGGTAGATCCAGGAAATTGACCCAGTACTGAACAGATTGGGCAACATTAAGAAAGGTGTGAAAAGACCAAGGAACTTAATGCTTGCTTTGCCTCATCCTTTCTCCATTAAAACTGACAAGGTCTGCTCTTATGCTTTTTGCATCTCTGTGCCTAGCAGTAAATTGGGGTGGTGTGGTGTTTGGGGTAGAGCTACTACCCATGATAAAAAAAGAACTAAAAAAATGGATGAAAAAGTGGCAGAGCTGTCAGGCTTACAGAGTAGTAGTTGTCTGCAGTTCTAACTAGCAGCCATATATGAGTGATGTTCCTTAGGAGTTGATACTGGAGCCAGTATTTCTGTAACATCTTCATCCTGGACAATAGGACAGAATGCATGTCCTGAAATTCAAGGACAATGCCAAATTGTAGGAAGTGGCTAATATACAGAGGGTAGGGCTACCATTCAGAGGAATCTCATCAAGCTGGAGGAATGGGCTGACAAGTATCTTTAAGGATTTTTTCAGACGTAATCATATTAAAGAAAATAAGAATGCCACTTTTTATAGATTATGCCTTGGGAATCTAATCTGGGGAATGTTAATCTAACACAATACTTTGTCACACTACCCTGCTCTATCACTGAATTTCTCAAGCAATACTCTTTTTTTATTATGCTGCTTAAGCTTGATCAGATGGTTTTTAGATTCTGGATATTGCATGAGCAGATTATAGACATCGTGTATTGTTTTCTTAACACAGGAGAAGATGTATATGTTGTAAGTAAAAGTAATTTAATAGAAAATTCATATTTTTCCTAAGAAAAAAATCAGAATAGGATTTATAATTATTGGTAATAAATAAATATTTTTTCTTTCAAATTATTATCTCATGTATTTTCATTATATTTAGATTCTTGACTCTTACAACAAATGTGGCTAAAATCCTTCCTAAGTCTGTCACTGATTCACAAGTGTGCTGCCTTTATTGTAGGAAGGTGTAGTTTTAAAGGAACTCTTCACTTGGTTATTGGTCTTTAGTGCCAAGTGTTAAGACACTGTGGTACTAGTCTCTAGTGTGTGTCTAAACTATTAGGACATTAGAATTAGTAATCCTTCTAAAGTAAAGAAAATAGACATGGTAAGAAGAGAAGAGGTTATTTTTATGGTATTAAACATTTTTTTTCTCATAGTAAATGAAAAATACAGCAGTTCTATCTAGTGTTTTTAGCAGAAAAAGTTGCCAAATTTCAAATTACCCATCTTCCTATAGCTCATACAGACCAATGCCTTCATATAAAAGCAGTATTCCCTGTGTTGATTCTGAATTATTTCAAAGTCTAAAAGCAAAATTTGTCCTATTTAAATGATTGAATACTTCATGTGATGGCTGAATTGAGAGTTTGTGTTGGTCATCTGTGGCTTGAGATTTTTGTGATGAAAGACTTGTATGCAGTATGTATGGTCAATCCATATTGCTGTTCAATGGGAGTTTGGTTTGAAAACTGTATTAGTCCCTGATAAAATGACAATGTGCTAGCCAAGACTATCAAAATATGGTGAAAAAAGAAAATTTTATTAGGTCAGAATCTGCAACTTCTCTTATAAGATGTGTTAAACTGAAAAAGGGAAGTGAATTTGTTCATATAGAGGACGCCTAAAGGCATGATAATTGTACTAAAAGCAGCTTATTTAGTATTTTTAACTAGGTCATAGCATTCACCTTAAGCAATTAAATTTCTTACTCCAAGTACATAGTTTACTTCTGTAAGTAACATAATCTTAGAAACTAAGAACCTTCAGTAGCAAGCACCACAATACATGCATCTGAAATGGGAGGGTTGCTGGTTTCTTCATTTTAAATCTATAACTTTGATAATATACAAAAATACATACTTTTATTTGTTAAATTGGAACATTCACAATTGTGTTGGTTTGACCTTAGGAGCTGATAGTACTCCATGACTTCCAGAATTGAATGCTACCTTTTTGGATAAGTTTTTTGCTGTTTTTTTGTTGTTCTTGTTTATTTCACTTTTGTAGGAAATGTCAGTATTTTACAGATTATGTAATGTGCATACATGGGAAACAGGGTTGTTCAGTAAGTTAGAACACCAGCACAAATTCAGGAAAGAAATAGTTACAGAAGAGTCAGTGAGGACACAGTTTGAACATTGAGGATTGCATAGGTGTAAATGAGGATGGATAGATGGTGTGGAGGTTTTAAGGTAGTTGACATCTTTGTTCTAATGTCTTCATTGCCAATTTTTCTTAGTATGGTTGGTTGGCAGTTACAAAATAATAAAAAAACCCCAAACCCACAAACCTCCCTTCTATTGCAAGATGTGCCACCTACTGGCGCCAGTTTACTGTTGTCTCTTGGATTGGAACCGCTTAGTTTACTTAACGGATGTGCTTTAGAGTGTAACTATTAAATATAGCAGATTGTATTTCAGGGTAGCTGAAGAAGTTTTTTTTAAAGCTTAATAAGAGCAAAAAAGTTTATTTTTTAGTAGAATCCTATTTTCACAATTTGATAATATGTTGGTTTCTTGCTTCTGTCTCTGTGGTCCAGATTTCTTTCCTGTAATATATTTAGCTGTTGAATTTATTTTAACTCCAGATAAAATCTGAATAGAAATGTTTGTTTTCATTTCTGCCTTTACATTTAGCTGTTATCCTATAGTGATATTTACCTTAACACCTTTGCTGATAATAGATGTGTTTCAGTAGGCTTTCTAACAATCCCTTTAGACTGTGCTTTTACTGTGTATGTATACTCATAATATGATAATTATATTTTATTTTTTATTTAATGTAAGGGTATTAACTACAAAGATTTTTTTTTTTCCACTTTTTTAAACTTCCTATAACAGATACCAAGTGCTGGCATTTGCGACAGATGCTGATGAAAGACAAGAACCAGAACAGAAAAAACTTAGTTCTGGAAAAAGACTTGCGGTAAAACCAGTTTATTTTACATAACCTGTATGGTACACTGCATACATGTTAAAAAGACCAACGCTAAGTAACGAATGGAAACATTGTCTGCTGACAAAGGACCTGATCCAATGGCCATTAAAGGCAATGGAAAGACTCCAGTAGATTTCTATTAACGTTTTTTTGGGCCTCAGTTGTTTAAGGTTGGGCCTTAAAACTTACTGTTGTTCTAAGGAGGAAAAAAAAAAGATAGAACTCTTTACTGGAGATAACTGTTTTTAAGGCAGTCTTTGTAATGCAGAACCTAAACTGTAGTAAAATAGATAAATAGATACACATGAAATAGTACTCATGTTTTTAATTTAAGTCTATTTGTGATTTTGTATTGGACTTACAAAATTAACCTCATTCTACTTGGGGAATCCTTTGTACTTAGAGAAAATTCAGCAGTGAAAAATGTTTCCATAGTCAGTATCCTGGACTCTTTTTGTCAAAAACCTGTGGATTCAACCATCTTCAGGAGGTCCCTGTGACTAAGTTTAATGTTTGAGCTGCCTCCTATTAAGAGGAAGACAATTTCATTCTCTGTGGTCCTGCAGTAGAATTGCTTGTCTGCTAAATATACTGTGTAAAATGCTAGCTAGATTCAGCGTATTTCAGGTATGACAGTAAAATATTGGGAGAGCATCTTCCTTCCAGTGGCTAATCGCAGAATTTTTTCAAACTGTAAGTCAGGCAGAATCCTACATCTTGAATTAGGAGAAGACATAGTTTTTAAATAAGAAATTTGGAAGCTTTATCAGATATGCTGCAAATTAAATACATTTTTTTAATCTAAAATTAGAAGCATACATGGAGACAAATATAATAAGCCTGGCTTTTTTTCCCTTTGACTTTTAAGATGGCACTTCCAGCTTCATATATCAGATACGCCAGTAAAGAATGCATTCTATGTTCTTTAAGCAAAATGATTGATACTGTTCATATAGGAAGTGCTGACAGTTAAACTTCGATTTTTTTTTTTTTTTTTTTTTTTTTACTCCATAAATTCTGAATTTCTGTTTAACCACCTTGGCAGCAGTAAAAAGCAATTTTTGCATGTGTGAATGAGTTGAAATTTCTCAGAGGAGCTGAAGTAACAAACCAATGAAATGTATCAATAAGCAGTAGTGTTGTTTAAAGGAGTAATGATATAGGCAAGGCAGGATTTGTAAGTGGTTGCTTATTATATCAGGGTATGTAGTTGGAAAAGTAAACAAGCTATGGTATACACAAACGTTCTTCAAATTGAAGGATGTACGTTAGTGACTGCAAGCATGAATATTGGCTTACAAACCTCAAACTTTGTCTATTTTTCCTTTTACATGTATTGGTAGAATAAGTTACCACCTTTCACTCTCTGACCTTGCCCTTAATCTGGGGAGATGTACAGAGGCAGATTTAAAAGATTCTAATATTCTGTTCTTGGATTTAATAGTTGAAGTATAAAGCATTTTCATTTTGAATGGGATGTGTATTTTAAAATGTAAATATACTTAAATGAACTGCATAGCCATCAATCATGATTATTTTAAAATGTGGATGTTTTTGCTGCTTCACTTGCAATAAGGAAAGTTACCAACTGCCTTTAAAATAAGAGGATAGCTCTCTTTCAAAAAAAGACCTTGATTTTGCTTTTCTATCTATGTTAATGATATTCATGTAACTTGATGAGTTCTGAGCCTTCTCCAAGTTTTGTCTTTAATACGCAGCTGTCAACTGATCTATGGAGTATGTTTTTTCATTTGAAGGTGGATTGGGTTTTAAACATCGGAGAGCAAGCACTGGATATATGCGTTGTCTCCTTTAATCAGGCAGTTTCTTCTGTTTTTGTGCTTGGTGAGAGAAACTTCTTTTGCCTTAAGGACAATGGGCAAATTCGATTTATGAAAAAGCTTGATTACAGTCCGAGTTGCTTCATTCCTTATTGTTCAGGTTTGTAAAAGGAAAATTCAACTTTACTTTAGCTTGGTTACTTTTACAGCTAAGATTTTTTTTTTTTTTTCACTGAATAAATATATTTTTCTGAATAAGCCGTTGATTTGTAGAAAATCTATGGAATCGTAATTCTCTTTTTGGATGAAGCAGGTTTATTTTCAAATGTTACTTAGTGTGAAGTTTCATAATTTTTAGAATCTAAATAAGTATTTTCTCATCACCAAATTGAGGTACTTGTCTAGTGTTTGAGTAAGTTTGCCCAGGCTACCAAAGCAACAAACATGAAAGAGTGAGAGAGTTTGGAAGAGTAAACTAGTGTTTGAGGACCTTCTGTCATTTACTGATAGTTAAAAAAAAAATAAAATAAAGTTTACTGTTAGGAGATGAAACTAACTTATTATGTTGTGTGGAAGCAACTGGGTTAGACGTCACTATAGAACTACAGATTCTTAATATCTATTCTATATTAATGTTTCAAAAACTATCTGATAAGTTTTTACACCATTTTTTATTTTAGACTTAAAATATCATTTTATACTTTATGAATATGATTTTAACAATCTTCACATTTTATACTTCGATTTAAATTATATTATAAATAAACCCTATAAATGCATACATGTTTAATCAGTATTCACAAGTCAATGAATTAATGAAGAGTATAAGTAGTTGATATTTAACCAGTGTGTATTTTGTCATATCTATCCTGGCATGCCAACATGGCAATTATGAGTCTTTGCTCATCATGTTTTAAATTACCAAACATGGCTGGCTAGAACCTTGGAAAGTTGTGGCATGTGTTGTGTAGTATGCAACTGAAATGGGTATCCATAATTAATCACATATGTCCTTGGTTATTGTCAATGTAACTTTCATAACTTTTGACACTGTAATTATAATAAATTTGTTTATAATAAGTAATGGCTTAAAAGGAAAAAATAGTGTAATCATACAAGCCTCCAAGAAAAGTACTGGCTTTTGAAAATCTTTCATCCTAAAATTGTTTTTATATCTTTAACAGTGAAAGAAGGAACAATAAACACTCTAATTGGAAACCATGGTAAAATGTTGAATGTTTATCAAGATGTTACACTGAAATGGGCCACTCAACTTCCCCACATTCCTGTATCAGTGAAAGTAGCAAATTTACAGTAAGTAACTTGTTAAAGTTTACTTTTTTCAGATTAATTTCCCATTGTGAAATTTGCTTCTAGATCCTATTAAACACTTCTGAGGTATGTAACAAAGTGACTTGTAAAAGGAAAATTCAGCATTTTTTCTTTCTTTTGTAAAATATTCATTTCATTAATGAGCATACTGTTAATTCTAGAAGAATACTAGAATTCCTATCCTGTGCTTTAGATTTTCGTTTTTTCTTGAGTGAAGGTATACCTGGGCTCTCATACTTCCAGTGGAGTAGTTTCTTCTTTAAAAGAATGAAAAGTGAAGCTTTGCAGTCTGGTAAGATCCTTCCCTGAGACAGGAAAATAGGGAATCTCACTGGAAATCTGTTCTTCATTAAGCATTTAAGAGCATATGAATTCCAGAGACGATTTGTTGGAACAGATTATTACACTCCAATGTTAAACTGTAGAAATTAAGGAACTGTTTAAATTGTTGAGGATTGTACTGCAACAGACCAAAACTTTCTTTAAAATACACAGACAGGTCACGGAAAAGCTGGCTGGGCAGGGAGATCAAGTGTAGAGAAATTGTGACATACTGATAACTTGTGCTGAGTCTGTCACTGAAATAAGCAAACTACAGAAAAGTTCAGCTAGTGTTTTTCAATCCATCTGATGCCCGTACTGTGTGCCACCAGAGCTGTGGTGAGTGCTGTCTGCCCAGTGCCTGTGACCATATGGGATGCAGTAGGAGTGGCCTTGTCAGGAAGATAATTTCTGATCCCCAGCAGGTTTGTGGCTGTTGTGCCAACATACACTGGATTGTTGAATACTTGATGATAAGTCACACGTTTTATCTCGTAACAAATGAAAATACAACGTCTGACTAACTAGCTTTACTGACTTCTGCAGAGTAATCTGAGGGATGTTTGTGTTGTGTTTGATACTAGTGGTTACTTAATGATTTTTTAATAATTTCGAATTCAAATTGTTTTTAGACTCTCTGGAGAGAGTTGTGCTGGCTTTCATCCAACAGGTCTTACAAGTAAAATATAATGAATAGTGTCAGTGGGCCAGTTAGTATAAACCAAAAGTTAATTATGCAGGATATGACAGTACATGTTTTGAAGTTCAGAAAAATATTTGTGTCAGAAAAAATTAGAAAAAAGGCATTGATTTTTACAACAGTGGATTGTACTGACTTCTGTATGTACCATTATTTGTTTGGAAACTGGTGTTATTGAACCATCTATTTCAATAATGCCTCTAAGAAGTGTATGCAGATTCTGGCTGTTTCATGTGAACTTTAACACTCAGTAGTTTGATCTTAGTGAGAATTTTGAGAGCCTACTGATTTGTCCCGGATCATTTTGCTAGTTAGATTTGGAATTCCTGCAGACCTACTAATGCTAGGGTTTGGTTTGGGGTTTTGTTCTGTAGAGGGTGGAGACACAGCAGTCTAGTTATACAAACTTCTTTATAAACTTTGTACAACTGCTAGTAAATGAAGGAACGTCTTTGTGTCTAGACCCAATGACCTGAAAGGCAGGGAGAAGTCTAGGGCATATGTATTTCAGAACTATGCTTCTGTCTTTCTCTTTAAAAATATGTGGTATGCTTTTACTTCTTTCTGACATTAAAAATAAATACAGGCTAAACAGCAAAAACTGTGGTAAAGATTATAGAGGTAGTAATTTGGCTGAAACAAAACATACGTTTTTTCTAAAATAAAAAAATAAATTTGAAAGGGAATTCTTTGCGAGCCAATGTGATAATTATTTTCTAATACTCCACTCAAGAGAGGTCTCAGTCTCAATTGGGGCCTGTGGGCACTACTGTAACATAAATAATATTAAGTACTTTAATAAGCATAGAGTTGTTAATCCTACACTGCTGAGAGATTGAAGTGCCTTAAATATGACATATGTCAATTAATTACTTTCACATCCTTTCAACTTTTATTGCAATAATACTTACAAAGTAAATGGAGTGTTCTGAAAACAGTTGTCTCGACAGATCATATATATTCATCTGTATTTTTTTGTTGGCATAATGTCTATTATTTCTAATGTAATAGCTCTGGCTTGCTGGATAAGAAAAGCATTATTAGAAGCTATTTTATATAAATGCCTTGGGGCAGGGGTAGTGATTGCTTCATAAAGGCAGTCATATACTTTATCCTATAATCTTGATAGTCTACTTCTAAGATCAACTGTTCAAGTGCTTCAGAGAATTCCAGCTAAGTAACTTGTGTTTCTAGTGTGTGTCTCCCCTTATGCTTTATGAATTGATTTTTCCTCTTATAATAATGTGAAATGCAGTATTTTCCTATTGCAATACCAGTAATGTAAATAATGATAATAACACACTACAACATGCATAAACTGCATGATTTCCATCACATATTTAGAAACATGCAAGGAAAAATGAATCAAAGGTAAGTGGTTACTTACAACATTTTTTGTGAGGTGTCTCTGCTCTCTAAAAGTGATATATTTTTAAGCCGTTTAACTACACTTTTTTGCCTTCTCTTAAAACCTGAACACTCTCTGTCAGGAGGTTGAAAATTTCCTATAAAAGCTTCTGATCAGAAAATTGGACTACAGGCAAAAATTTGAGAGTTTATCTCATTCTGGGTTTTACCTGAAGATCTCTATAACTATGATCAATGAACTGGAAGTTCAGTTCTAATCATTGTTATAGAAGTTAGTCCCTTATTTTGTTAGAAGTTTGTTTTCTAGTTCTGTTAATGTATAGTAGTTACTAACTGTTCATGACATTGTTTTAATGTCCAGGGGACTCCTTACACTGACAGTTTGGATTAATTTAAACTGCTTGAGGCTTCGTCTCAGCACAAATTCATCTTCCCACTGATAAGCCTCCTTGGACAGTTATATTTTTGCATGCCCTGTGTTGTCATCCTTGAAGTTACAGCTGTGCAAAAGCATTCTCACTGAAAGTCTTGAAGGAAATGGTTTAGGTGTTCTGCCTGAGTTGATTAAAAAACCCCAAACAAACCTGAAAAAAACCAACAAAAAAACCTTTTCTAGAGTGGTTTGAAGAGAAACTGTATATATGCAGCAGTTAGAACAGCTGAAATCTGGGAAGTTACACAAAGGAATTACAAGAATTCCTACTCTACTCAAATTTTCAGTGTCAAAATGGTAATTGTGAGCAGCAGTGTTTGCTTGGTATCCATCTTTATTATATAAATATCTTCTCAGCATTGACTTCAAAGTCCATTCCCTTTTTTCTTGCCCTTTAGTTTCCATTTTTCTGTTTCATCAGAGACCTCTTTTCTAAGACCTTCCTTGTACCTCCACATCTCCTTTGCAAAGGAAATTTCATGAGCATTATCTCTTATGTTTATAATTCTCAATTCTATGAATTTGTCACTTTTTGATGCTTCTTGAGATGTGTTACATTTTTCTCTCTCTCTGTCTGCCCCCCTCATAATTCAGGTAATTGTGTGGGGAACAAGCCCATAGGAATGTGGCTCCTATGTAGAGTTCCTGTTAGCTAAAGCGCCTCATATGAAAGTAGTTTTTTTCCTGTTGGTGGGAATTTGAGCCTGTACAGGCAAGTGACTTAATGCTCCCCCACGAAAAAGATGGGTTATGTTTGTCTGAATCATCTGAAATAACTTGTTCAGAAAGTAGCAGAAAGTCACTTTTTAAGGGCCCATCACAAGTCGTATTTGTTTTTCTGTGCCTGAGTTATCCTATCTCCATATGCTTTACCATAAAAGGTCCTTGGAGTAGAGTAAAATACTTAGACAACTACTTTTCTATTTATTTGACACTAACTCACTTGGCAAAACTATTCCTAAGAGTACCATGTTTTAATAGCTGATTGATTGCACTATTACTCTGACCTGGCTGGCCTGAAACTAGAATGTTATGTTAAGGTGCATTCAGGCACAATAACACATGTTGCTAGCCTAAGGGATATTTCCATCACAAACATCTGAAATGCCACTGTGGGTTGGGTTAAAACCACATAGATAAGAGCATTATAGCTTGGATGTAGTCTCAGGAAAGGGATTTCTGCTTTGATCGCTTCCAAGTTAAAAGCTTGTTTTTATGTTAGGAAAGCGTAAAGCCTTTAAATCAGGGACTTTGTTTCTCTGAACATTTTTAAAGTTCACTAGTCATAATTTTACACAGTCTTCAAGTTATATCTGATAAGCCTGTGAATGCTGAAAGGTAGCCTGACTTTTTTCTTTTAAACTGAAATAGACTGCAAACTTCCCCAAATACCTCTTTTTTCAAGTCAGTATTTTGTGATGTCCCTAGAACAAAGATGGTTCTTTGTGCTTTCAGCTATTGGCTAGAAATGAAGTCTGGTGTTATCTATATGGCAAAAAAATGTTGATTTAATGTAGAATTTATCAGCAGGCACAGTTCTAGTAGTAAACCAGCCTTCTCTCAGGGTTTAGGTGATGTATTGTGGGAAAGATAGTTCTTCCCTCTCTGTTTAATATATTGGGGACTCTTACTACTTTAGGCACCAGTTTGTCAGTAAAATTCATGTTTAAATGAAGGGTATTTCCACCTTCAGCCATATTGGAATTTGATTAGAAATACCCCAAGGAAAAAACTTTAGAGTCACCTGTAGTGCTTGTCTATAGGTAATCGGATGCTTTGCATATGTGGTGCCTCTTGCTTTTAGGAGCTACATCTAGGAGTTAGAATACAGGAACCAACTTTCTTTTGTGAGCCTTTATATATACTACTATATCTGTAAGCAAGAGGACTGTTCTTCACGGAAGAAAGATTCTTGAAGCAAATAACCCACAAAATGCTGCGTATGCCTTGTAAAATGTGAAGTTCCTTTTATTACAAGGGGTTGACAGGTATGGACAAGTTGGTGAAAATGACTAGAATATTTGCTTTCACCTTCATTTATTTGACAGATAAATATAATTTTACTTGGTAATGGAACAGCATGTTTTTTGAAGAGGAAATTTAAAGCAGTCTGGAGAGTTTTTTTGTGCAGAAGTAATTTATCACCTCTAAAGAATAAGAATTTCTGAGCTTCTTAAAATATTAAATTTCCAGAACCCAACTTCTTAGCTTGAGTTAAGCTAATAAATAGATTTTCATTATTTGAGATGGGGAAAAAATAATATTCTTTTTAAACAAAAGTAACTGTTAAAAAGCCAGGAAATAAAAGTAGACTTTATATGTTCAAGATGGCAAGCAGGGCTACTTAGTAAGCTTTATCCACACTTAACTCTTTATGAACTTCAAGTCTGCCTAGGTTGATACTGAGGAATGATCCCATAAAAATATCACAAGGTTCCATGTATTCACCACTGATTCTGTTTTGCTCAGTTTGCAATCAAAAAGTGATTTTTTTTCCCTGCTAATTGCTAGCATTACAACTGTCTGTGGTATTTGAAATTTTCTTAGGTAATTTTTTGGTTATTGCTTCTCCAAGTATGGTCACTGCAGGCTTGACTATAGGGGTCATGCCTGAACTCCTAACATCGGTGTTGTGAACCACCAGCCCATTAAGACTGTATCAAATAGTAATGTATTTATCAGCCATCTCTTAAACCCAGCTGCTGGCTTTTGGTGTTCAGGTTTTGACTTACCCTGTTACGTATTTGATTATGGAGTCTACTGAATTAGAGACTTAAAGTAATAAATTTAAATTTGCACTGTGTAGGCTGAGATGCAGGAAATAGTGCAGCTTACTGAATCACTTCAAAGTTGCTGATTTAAGATGCTATAGTAGTGTCCGATTTTCTTACTACTTATAAGACAAAATAAAGTAATTCAGTAGGTCTAAAATTTCTAATGTTGTTCTTGTATGAGTCCTTTTTCCCCTGGCAGAAATAATAAAGAAGCAGAGACTATTTGACTAATGAAGGTACTGAAAATTAATCCCCACTTGTGTTATGGTTACACAGGTACATTACAAGAGAGTATCTTACAGTCTTTTTAAATACTTATAAGTTAGTTTTGGAGACAGTGACTTGTAATTTACTGAAGCAATAGCCTCTTGCTATGTGCCGAGTTATTGTTTTACTTCTAGCTCCCTCTTTCCATTTCTTTTGCATCTTTTCTGATAAAAGCATGTGTAATATGAATAACAGATGAGTAGTGTTAAAAGATGTGTACAGTTTTGCTTAGTTATCTAGTAATTTCCAGCCCGTTTTGATTGAAGGTAGTGTCTTTGACTTTTCTGTTTTGCCATATACTACTACTACTACAAGTATGTGGCATTCATTCTTTATAACCAGGGATGGCCACTTAAGGATACTTACAGAACAAAGTGGGAAGTTTTTTTGGCTTGATAGTTGTGATGGATTGACCCTGGCTGGATGCCAGGTTCCCACCAAAGCCACTCTATCATTCCCCCTCCTCAGCTGGGCAGGGGAGAGAAAAATATAAGAAAAAGCTTGTGGGTCGAGATAAGGACAGGAAAGATCGTTCACTAATTACCGTCACGGGCAAAACAGACTTAGCTTGGGGAAAATTAGCTCAATTTATTACAAATCAGCCAGAGTAAGGTAATGAGAAATAAAACCAAATCTCAGAACACCTTCCCTCCACCCCTCCCTTCTTCCCGGGCACAACTTCACTCCCGGATTTCTTCACCAAGCCCCCGCAGCGGCACAAGGGGGACGGGGATGGGGTTTACAGTCATCACATGTTATTTTCTGCCGCTAATCCTCCTCAGGGGGAGGGCTCATCACACTCTTCCCCTGCTCCAGCGTGGGGTCCCACCCACGGGAGACAGTCCTCCACAAACTTCTCCAATGTGGGCCATTCCCACGGGCTGCAGTTCTTCATGAACTGCTCCAGCATGAATCCTTTCCACGGTGTGCAGTCCTTCAGGAGCACACTGCTCCAGCGTGGGTCCCCCATGGGTCACAAGTCCTGCCAGAAAACCTGCTCCGTGGGCTCCTCTCTCCACAGATCTGCAGGTCCTGCCAGGAGCCTGCTCCAGCGCAGAGTTCCCACGGGGTCACAGCCTCCTTTGGGAACCCACCTGCTCCGGCATGGGGTCCTCCACGGGCTGCAGGTGGATATCTGCTCCACCGTGGACCTCCCTGGACTGCAGGGGGACAGCCTGCCTCACCATGGTCTTCACCATGGGCTGCAGGGGAATCTTCGCTCCGGCGCCTGGAGCGTCTCCTCCCCCTCCTTCTTCACTGACCTTGGTGTCTGCAGGCTTGTTTCTCTTACATGTTCTCACTCCTCACTCCGGCGGCTGTTTTTCCGCATCCCAACTTTTTTTTCCTTCTTAAAAATATTATCACAGAGGCGTTACCACTATCGCTGATTGGCTCGGCCTTGGCCAGCGGCGGGTCCGTCTTAGAGCTGGCTGGTATGGGCTCTCTCTCGAACACAGGGGAAGCTTCCAGCAGCTTCTTACAGAAGACCCCTGTAACCCCCGCCGCTACCAAAACCTTGCCACACAAAACCAATACAATAGTCTGATGTACCACCTTTGAACTGTTAGTGTTATTGTTCGCCTTGGCTATTTGAGGACCATGGGAGCAACAATGAATGCAAAAAAAATTCCTGATGCTTTAACCCTAGGTTCAAAAGAGTATGTGAGGAAGGGTTGGGTGGTTTTTATGGCTTAGTAGTTTACTGTGTATTCCAGTACTCTGTTTCTGTCCACTCTCTCCCCATCAGTCTGCAGCTTGACTGCAAGGCTGAGAAGTATTGCTCTGGTGACTCTAACCAATAAATTGTCCCCACACCACCTCCAGTGCACTTTAAGCATAAGCCAAGTGATATGTGCTGCTGCACTTCAGGATTGCTAATCGGTTTGTGTTTTGAAGGGAAACACATTACTGAAAGAGACATTTATTGTGTTTATTGCACTTAAAAACAATCCCATCTTTACCCCAACACCGAACAATTAAGAATTTTACAGTTACTAGACCATCCATGGAGAGAATCACTTTTTTGCCTTCCAGAAAAATGTTTAATACAATACTCCTTTTGGATTTTTCTGATTTGTTAGTATTCCGTAATATTAGAATGACTAGTAAGAAATATGTAGTTGGTATCCTTATTTGTTTAATGAGGTAGAAAGTCCCTGGAGATGGTTGTTCTCTGGCTTCACAGAATCAAGACTTGTGTTCTGTGTGTGAATAATAGCTTAAGCCTGACATAGTTAACGTGCTTGTAATTTCGTGGCACTTTATCTGAATAAGTTTATATATAAATCTCTGATTCAGCAACCTGTCTCCATAAAAAAGAGAACATAAGCTAGTGTTAAATTCTTTGTTTTGACATAGGATTAATTCCCAGATTTGAATGGATACATAGCCCAACAGACTGGTCAGTTTAATTTAAATGAGGCACGTGAATCAAAAGACTGGAGTTCAGAATTCTGGTGTATAGCTATTTGTTGAAGTTGTGCTTTATGAAGTTTTAGCTTCCAATATTTTTTAAAGAAAATTAAAATCTGCAGTCAATTTGCAAGTGCGAAAATATTGGCCTGGTCCAGATATGAACTTGAAATGAAAACTTGTTTTCTGGCACAGAATCATAGTACATTGGGTGGTTAGATGAACGTATTTTGTGTAGCTGGGCTCTCCAAACAGTAGAAAAGCAACAGGAACTGAATTTAACTGGAAAAAAAAAAAAAAAAAGAAATATTGTAGCTGTATTAAGTATATAAGGTGTAAAAGTGCAATCACATATAGGGTGGAGTCAAAATAAAACTCCTTTAGTTGAATTTTTTAGCGATCCAGATGCTTGAAAAGACTTTGTTCTTCATTCCAGCCCATCTGTTATTCCTTATTATAACTGACATCACCACAGCTACCACAACTGTTAAAGAATCACCATATAAAAATGGCAAAACTTACATATAAAACCAGCAAAACTTAGCACTTATTACATGGTTTTATGGAAAGAAAACTTAAGGAATCAAACTTTATAGTTTGTTGAAAGGTTTTTCCTTTTTCTGTATAGTAGTACTGTAATAGAAGCAATGCCAGTTATGACGCACAGTATGAACTGTTCAGTTATATACGTGTGTATATATATATAAATTTTTATTTGAGTGTTCTGTAAGAATGTTGCCTGATCTGAGAAGTTAAATACAGAGAATTCTAGAATCTTTCTACTTAAACATAACTGCATTTTAAAGAAATTTTTTTAAGAAAAATTGCATTTGTTTTTCATCACTAAATTGCTACTGGATTGTGAAGAAGTGGCAGTACAAAATATTACCCTTTTAAAGGTCTTTTGAAGAGATAATTTTAATGTGTGTAACTTAGCCACAAAGTATGAATGTGATTGTATTTCTTTTACCTTAGTAGGATTCTGATCCTGAAAAAGACATAGACGTGTCCAGCATATACTGTGATTCATGACTGGGCTTTCTAGCAAGTTAGTTTCAAATGGTATTTACTGTATGATATTAAGCACTTGCCCATATTGCCAGTCCTCCTAATTTTATTGCATGTCATTTACTTGCTTTTTTCAAAAAGCCTACTTTTTACAGTCATATGGTTTTGTAAGGGTTTCAACTTAGAGTAACACTTAAAATATTCCTACCCTCATGATTCTAGCGAAAGCCTTAAAAGTGGAAATTCTAACTGCTCAAGACCAAGGTGGCAAGTAACTCCCCTCTACTATTTAAAATAAAATACTTGCTTTTAAACAAATAGCATAGGGTTTTTTTGGGTAACCTGCAATTTCTCTGTGCCTGTTCACGTTGTGACAGAGTACAATATAAGTGTATCAGGTTCTGAACTCAGTCTTGGGGTTGGGTATTGAGTGGTAGGCTTGAGTTTATGGATGTATTACGACACTTGCTCTGCCCATGGAAGTGCTGGGACATCTTGTTTGAAAAACAGTTATTATGAACAGTCTAAGGCTGTTGATTTTGAAGGTCTTGATTATTATACTGTTAACATGAAAGACATTTTTTCATTCAAGGACCAGCAGAGGGGACATTTATGTTAAGCTATGGAGACGAGAGCCAGCTAGCAGTGCAAAGTGCCAGAGATGCTTTTAAATAGCAGCTTTGCTCTTTACAAGACAGGATGAAGGAACAATGATAAGTATTGTTAAAAGTAATAGCGTACACACTTTCTCCTGCCTGAAATGCTGTTGAATTTTGAAGCTTGCAGGCACATCACTGTCAAACTGAAGAGACAGAGATGGAGATTAGAGTTGAGTGTTTTTTAAGTTTCCTAATTATTCAATCCTTTCAGAAAAAATCTGTGGGAAAGACATCATGGTTATTTTTGTTAGCCTCTTTGTAGTCTGTGGGTAGTTTAATTTTCATCACACACTGTCTAATATTAGCTTGTATGAAGCCAATGGTTAAGAATAAGCTTTATCTAAAACAATAAACTTACTAGAGTGTAGTTTTATCTGTATAGGACCTTGTATCTCTGTTGTTGGAAGCAGAGATGCTAGGGGCCTCTCCAGCTTGCCCAGAGTGAAATGGACTTTAACCACTATCTTGAAGTGGGAGAATAGAACGTTTAGATGAATGATAAACTACTGAGGCCCTCCAGATCCTATATTCATGATGCCATTAACTGCTACCTTTTGGTTTATCCTTTGGGCCTTTAGATGCTGCTATATACCTGTCTGCCAGTGAGGGAGTCTGGCCTTGAAACAGATTTCAGACTTAAGCAAAGGAGGTGGAAATGAAGAAATATGTACTTCTCGATGTAGCTCTAAGAGGGAATGAAGCATGGAGATGTTTTAGATGTGTCACAGTTGGACTTAATTTATTTCTTACTGCTAACACTGGTACTGTCATAAATGAAGTCACAATGTAATTTCTCTTGTTTCTTATTATTTGAAGCTCTTAGAGGCTGGATTCTTATTTAAAGTAATCAGGTTTTCTTATCAGTCCTCACGTTCATTTTCAATTCAGATAATGCCATTAAGTGTCTTAGATATGGAACTGTGATAATAAGAAATGCAATGTGGAAGTTATGAACTTTTCCTTGAATATATTATACTTCAGAGCTCTTTACTTTTTTTTTTTTCCCCTAAAGCAATATCAGATATTTCTGGAGACCTGCGTGATCACTCTATTCTGTTTTTATTCTACTTCGTGACAAATACTAATTTTCATTTAAATCTGCTTTTTTAAAGCTGGCTACTTTAATAAAACCTTCTCTGCTTTTGAAATAGTTTTGATTTTGTAGTTAAAACAAGAAAATAAGTTGGTTAATCCTTCAGATAAAAATTAATTTTATATGTAATTTGTAGCATGAGCTTGAATCATGTGTCTAGCCTGTCTATACCAGTATGCGTGTTCCCTGCCTGAAGGAACCAGAAGATGATGTCGTGCATGGATGTCTGTCCCTCTGCATGCACTGTTAAATCTTAACCTGTTAAGATTCCCTTACATTTAAACTGTCAAGCTATTACACTAACCGTGTTAAAAAAAAACCAACAACAAAACAAACAAACCCCAAAAACCTGCTTCATTTAACGTGATATGGTAACTTTTCGACTCTCCTGTGCGAAAGCTGTGCTGCTTGGCTTGCCCTCGCAAGCCTTGTGCTGCCCCGCAGGTGGCAGTAGTGGTCTGGTAGAAAAGACCTCGACCCAAACTTCTGTGAGTGGTGTTCGTTTTTAACTTGGCAGTGAAAGTAAAAACAATTACTTTCCATTGCTTTTTTTCATTTTGTTGTTTGGTGCAAGATGTTCCTTTTTATTTGGTCCCTGGATGGCGTTTGGCCTTTTAGGCAAAGAGTCTCTTTCAAAAAACTACAGAAGCTAAAGACTTGTCTGAATTTGTTGTGCTGTAAGGCACTAGTTTGCTGTTTTACTGTGTGGTGTCACTATGTAAGGGTGCTAGTGAAAATGTCTTCACTACCAAGTAGAGCGTGAAAGTACTGGGTAAGACCTGGAAGCTGGAGAATCCTTCAGCCATTCAAAATGTCAACACTCTGGCCAAATTCAGGTTTTATTCAGTTCTGACTTTCAGTGGATTTCAGTGCTTATAAGAGGGGATAGATGTTGACCTGTTGTTCTAGTCGTAACTTCTGTTTTTTAAACTGCTTATCCACTGGTTATCAAGATGAAATCATGTTTGATTTCTCTTTTCCTCTTACATGTATTTCATATTTTTTTAAATTAGATTTGTGTCTGGTATACTGTTAAGATCTGCAATCCTGAACCATCACAGAAATGGAAAAGATGAAGAATGCTTTTCTGTAAAGCAACAGCACAAATTATTTAATGATATTCAGTGTAATTACATGTTGTTAAACAATTGTAATTGAACACTATATTTACATGATGTTTGCATACCCTCTGCAGAGTGTGCAAAGCATGTTAAATACATAACATAAATAGCCTTAAAAGAATGTTAGTTTCTGAGAGCAAACAAATTATCTGTTTTCATATGTAATAGCAGAATGGGGAAGTCTTACACATACAAGTATTACTTTTGATGTAAAGTTGAACAAAGATTTTTTTAATGAGGAAGGGGTTTTCAAAGGAGCCTGAGGATGCTCCACAGATACCCAAAACCAGTTAAAAAATGGTGGTAGCTGGCACTGAGTTCCATGAGGCATATTTTAAATATTCAGCCAAAGGTCTGATTTTGGAGTGTGTGCGTTTAATATGAGTAAGATGGGCTTTTGACTTTTACTCCCATTAGTTCATGTTAGAAAATTCTAATACTTTATTACTCCTAGTCTGATCTTCCTTCAGCATTTTATCAAATACTTCACACAGTTACTGCTAAAGTGGCATTGAAATGGTAGTGAAACTTAGAACAATTTGGGTTTTCAAAAGCACTAAACTAATAAGCGATATTGTAGTTATGCTCTTGCATGTAATTACTTCAGAGGATGATAAAATGAGGGGACAATTGGATTCAAAATGCTGAAGTGCAAATCAGGAATTAGTTTCCTAATTTAGTAATTTATAAATAATACACTATCAATAAGGGACTGAAAATAGTATTGCAGAGCATCTTGTTTTCTAAAATAATTGGTATGAGTAATACCAATTAAGACTACTTCTGAAATTGAGGTGGAAGTTTTATGTGCTATTATAAATATAAATAAAGCTGTAAATGGTGTCAATAACCAGACCTTGTCCTAAGAGTTGTCCAAAGCTTAGCTTGTGTCATTCAAGTATAACTCAGAATTACAGATTCAACTTCTAAGTCAATTGTTCAAGTGATCAATTTGGTATTATATAACTGGAAACATGCAAAGCATTTTAATTTCTTCGAGAATTATGTTGTGAGCATTTTGTTTAGTAAGAGAAGACCTACAAAAAGCATATGCTGTTATTATTATCCAGAATCCAATAAAAGATAGTTTTTCAAATTATTGCCATATGTGTGTAGGAGTTGCTTTGTACTGTAAAGTTATTTTAGATACCAGAATAATTTCTTTCATACTTTGAGTTCCTCACTATTGAAGTGTCCCATTAGATTTTCTATTACTTTGACTATTGTGTAATATATAGTTTACAATAAAAGAAATTTAACAAGTAATTGAAATTCCAGATTGTGTGCAAAATGTGCCGAATGAAGTAATGGTATTTGCAGGGTTGTTGTATGAGTGCAGTAGCTGTGGTGAAACTACTATAAAACTGTTAAATATGCTCCCCCTCCCCCTGCTGTCTTTAACCACTGTTATAAAAGCTTGAGAAAATAAAGCAATCTTAACTGGCTGACAAACATTCCAACAGAGAAATTAATGTATTGTAAATCATATGTTGTAACTGGTTATTCATATTTTTCTTATTGTTTCTATTGATGTACAAATTCATGGGCAGTTTTAACAAGGAAAGATTACTGAGGAAAGGCTTTTTTAAATATTTGTATGTGTTTCATGTTGAACAATATTCTTGGGACCCAGCAGAACAGTAGCTGAAGCAAAGGAAGTGTCATTTGTAGTGCTGCTTTCTTAGACCAATGCTTTTGTCTCTGAGCTAGTGCAGACTTAAAGGATGTCATGACTGAGTTTATTTTAAGATGGAGTTTTTGAATGTGCATTTTGTAATGCTGACATAAACTCAGAAGTTAAGAAAAGCATAATTTATACAGGAAAATCACCTCATTGATTTGAGTTAATTTTGTTCTATAGAGTACTTGCAGATGACTGCCAACTTAAAGGTACATAGGAGGGACTGTATTTACAAACCACTTTTGAATGTATTATACTTCAGTAGTATATCATCAAAGATTTATTGCTAACAGTGTAGCTATATTTCTTCATGCCCTTTTGATTTACATTCAGATGTCCTCATGGATCTTTCCTTCTCATCTTCATGCCCTTTTGATTTACATTCAGATGTCCTCATGGATCTTTCCTTCTCAGCTTAAACAGATTCATAGCCTCCGGAAAGAAATTTTAAGATGGTCCAAAGCAATTGCTGAAGAATTTTAGAAATTGTTTTGTTTTCAGGTGTCAGTTTTCTTTCTCCAGTTGTGGAACAAGCTCATGATGCAGTTTCTCTTGTTGTCCCTTTTTTTTTTTTTAGCAACTTCATTATTTGCTATAACTAAATAGCAAAGTGTGGGGCATGGTAGCATTTGGTGGTGTGGTAGCACCTGCTTCAACAATATTCCTTTTTTTAGAGTGCTACACCTGTGACCAGTATGGCAACGTTCTTCGCAAGCACTGGGCAGTCATTAAGCAAAGTCCTATAAATTAGGTGTTATTTGCATATGTTACCAAGACTGTGTTATGGTCCAAGTATTCACAATAGTCTGTCTCCTTGTATTGTTCATATACAGATCTCAGGGCTAGCCCAATGTACTTGTTGCATCCAGAATTCTGTAAATGTAGCACAAGTGTGTTGTACAGAGCTTTCTGGACATAAGAAAGCTAGGATGAGTGGTTCTGCATGTAATTCCAACAACAGATCCAGTCCTGAGCAAGAAAGCCAACTATAGTTGGCAACAAATACTGAAGCAGCCAGAGAAACCAGGACACATGCTTAGTTCCACTTCCTCTCATTTTGGATTGAGAGTTTACAATTTGTCAGAAGTAATGGATGCAAACCCCATGCTTACAAGTCACAAATAGATCATCACATTCACAGGAAGGCTGTTAACACAGGTACTGGGTATGTAAGTTGAAAATCAGTATTAAGTCTTCTACTTTCTTTTCTTGAAGTGTTTGTTGGGGGACACTTGGCATCTCCAGCTTTATGGTGCTCAAAAAGACACCTTCCTATTACAGTTTGCTTAGTTTTGGAGTGAATGTTAATATACGTTAAAAATTGCAGTGGTAGCTGGAAGCTTTTCTGTGGCAATAGGAACAGTAGTCCCAAAAGAGAAGACTGTTTCTGTGCAAGATGAGCTTATATAATAGATAAGGGGAACAGTGTGTTTTGAGCCCTATTATGTGTGTTCTGTTCCAGAAGGCAGTTCAGATATGCATGTTCTACCTGCAGCGAAGGACTAGCTGAGGATACCTGTTGTCAAAAAAAACCTCCGAACCAGTTTCCATACATTCATTGTTCAGCCAGGAGATTTCTTTCATTCACTAAGTAAAAATTACTTTCTGTAGAACAAAAAAGCTCAAACTTACCTCCAGAAACTACTTATTTGTGTGGTGCCCAGTGGGGTCTTATTTCTGTATGCAGTTATATTATAACTGTACAGAGTTCAGATGATCTCAGTTACAGCATAGTTCTTGCAGAATATTTGATTGAAGTTGTGAAACCAACACTGGGATTGTGGCCTTAGCATTCTGTAAAAAGGCATTTTGGACTGCCCAATTGGGCCATCAGTTATCAAAATTAATCTGTGACACCTGTTTGCCTTCATAATTACTATTACCCTGGAAAATTTTGGAATGAGGTTTCCTATCTGTGCGTACTGGAGCCATGCTACAAGACAACATAGGAAATCAGAGAGAATTCTATTTTTTTATATAGCTACCTGGTTTTTCATGAGGATTGTACTAAAGGAGGCGCTTGAAAGGCATCAGCCTATGTAAGTAAAAAGAATTTTTGTTAATTCTTTATGAATTATAGCTTGAACACTTACATAAATGAAATGTTTTGCATAGTTTTAATTAGCGGGATAGTGCGTTAGGCTTTGTTATGAAAATTAAGTTTTATATCTAAGAATTAAATTTGATCTGTCTTTTCTTTATATGACAGTTGTATTTGATGCAAAGGCAGTGTCTGCTGTAAGAAATTCTAAGTATGGGATAAGAGCACATCATTGGCATGAATGTGTCACCTCAAGATTATGAAAATAAATACAAACTTTTAATTTAGTTGAGTAAGCATTTTAAAAAATAAAATGAAAGTTAGCGTTCTCCTAACTTTCTCTGTTAACATTTATGCTAGTCTTTCTTTACTGTTCAGTTCTTCTTTTGTTTAGGAATAACCTTCAAGTTAAGCAAAATGTTGGCAGTACTCCCTGTTGTCTCATAATTTGTTAAATACTTTCCTAAATCTTGCATCTGTGTGGTACATGATCAGATAAACAAAATGAGTGAGATTTTTGTAGGAATAAGTTCAATGATGTACTGTTCCCTCAAGAGAAAAGACACCATAGTGTAGCTAATAAACACTCATTTGTATTGATCCAGAGCAGTGTAAAGGGAATGTTCTGGATCCATGTGGCTTCCTTTCAGAAAGATGCTGCAGGGAAGAGCCAGCCAAGGTTTGAAGCCAGCACAGGAGCTGCGGTAGCAGCCAAAGAATGGGTTAGGGGACCTACTGATACCATCAAAGTCCTACTGCTGTCTTCACTGTGAGCATGTTCATTCCATTAGTGGTTTGTTCTAATGCATCCTTTCCCTTCCCTTACTTGGTGTTCCATTTAGCTAATTCCTCTTCTGCATACCAATCTAAATATCCATACTTCAAAAAACTGAAATAACAATTTGTGAATAAAAAAAGGCTATAACTGTACTTTCTACTCAGCTTGTTTGTTCTAATCCTTTCCTTTATCTGTCTTGATTATACAGATTCTGAGATAATTGGGTGATGTTTTAATCATCTATCTAGCACAGGTTGGTTCTTAGGTATGATTGCAGTAAGTGGGAGTAATATTAATAAACACATCTGAATTGAAGAATAAATATTGTTGTTTTCTTTTGGTCAAAGAATCTCATTAAAAACAGGAAGTTCTGTTATATTTGTAGATGGAACAGTAGAAGCAGCACAAATTCAATGTTATTGCTTCTGTGATACATCCCAATTTCTTAATGAGCTGTGGGTTTCTTTTTATGCAGAGACTTGAAGGGTGTTATAGTCACTCTGAGTGACAATGGGCATCTTCAGTGTTCCTACCTTGGAACTGATCCTTCACTCTTCCAGGCTCCTCGAGTTGATTCTAGGGAAATAAACTATGAAGAATTCAATGCTGAAATGAAAGCGCTTCAGAAAATCATCAAGGAGGCCACAAAAACACAAGGTATACCTCTTCGTTTTCTGTAGTTCTGACTTTCCTTTTAGGACTTTAAAATATTTTGTTTTATTTTCATATTTTAATTGTAATTATATTTCTGTAGGAAATGTAGTATTTAATAAAGTTTCAGTTTTAATAAAAAAATGGACAAACAAAATTCTAGACTGTAAGGCCCTTCGATACAGAGTTTTTTCTTTGTATTTTCATAATGCCTATTGGAACTTTCAAGATATTTACGTCAGTTTGCAGATAATTCTCACTAGTGCAAGGGTTCAGAGCAAAAACTGACAAGCATGTACTACCCAAAGGCAAGAAAACTTAAGAAATTTCACAGCAACAGTCTGATATACTTAGGCTTCAGAGAGAGCAAAAGTACGCCAAATTCTGTTTTATTATTACAAATGGCTTCTTAAGTCATGCAATTAACAAAGAATGACACTTGTTAGAGCAACTTTTCTGTTCTTTTAACTTCTTTAAAAAGCGATAGTATTTGAAGAACATAGCGAAAGGTATCAAAACCCAAATAACTGATCATGATAAATTCTGGAATTTACATACATTGCTAATAACTTGCATTGATTTTGTTCAAGTAATGGCACATAATTTCTCCAGAGATCTTTCAAAGTTTGTGTTTTCATAACTGAGTTTTTAAAACAGTTTATTGAACTTGCATAGGGAATTGGAAGCATGTGATTTTACAGGAAACTATGGAAAAATCTTAGACAAATAGAAACAACCAATTAAAATCTTTTCCTGATGATACTTAGTATGTTCTTAAAATGCATTAAAGAAATAGTCGTGGCTTTCTGTGTGAGAAAGAGTGAAAAAGCTCACAGCTGAAATCACTAGAAAAGAAATTATTTATTTGCAGTTGTGAGCTTGGTGCTACAACTCAAGTATTTCTTTTTTGTAGTTGCATGTAACTTGGTGATAGACTAATATCAGTTTTTTAATTTTACAAATCCAGTAATTGGTTATTTAAACATATAGGTATGGGTGAATTCCATTGATATTTACCACAGCCCTTTGTAAGTGTTTTGACAATTTTGTCTGGCTATCATAACCAATGGAAAGAAAAGCATAATGGAAGGAATAAATCCATTTGAAGTGAATCAACATCTGTTTGTTAGATTTAACATATTGTGTGGAAGATGTAGAGAGAGAGAGAAAGGAAACACAGCTGTCCTTTATAACTTTTCTAATAACTACTATTGACAAGTTTACTGTGAGTATTGTTGATCTTTTTCCCATTCTCTCTTCCTCTTAATTTTTTTTTTCTTCCTCAATATTTCTAATCTGAACTAAGGTGTTACAGTGGTGTTTTCAGATGAGTTTTTATGAATGCTCTTTCCGTTGTGGAGAGGTGCTCTAGTGATGTGGTGTTTGGCTTTAACTGGATGTAAAACTTGTGAGAAAACCTTTTTTACAACAGAACATTTTACTTCTGAAGAATGCCATTCAGTTTCGGATTTTTGGCTTTGTTTCATTTTGGCTTTTTTCTTAGTACTTTAGCTAAGTCTTAAAATAACTGCTAATCATGTCTAGTTGAATACAAAACACTTTTGAATGTTGGTCACCATGAAGTTACTGCTAAGCATAATCTTTACAATGAGCCATTGACTTTTCTGTCTTTTGGATTCACATTTGTGCAGTAAGAGCTTGTGTTGTTTTGAAAATACCTACCCTTATATGGAAATAATTTTTCTTTGTTTCATTTTGACTTCCAAACATGGAAGGTATTTAGAATTAGGTCATCATATATAAAAAAAACAACCTTAAGACTAGTTATTTCCATAAACGTCTTGTATTTCTGTCCAGTGCTGACCATTAAACTGTTGAACTTAAGTTGTTTTATACATTTTGAAGAATAAGGATTTACATTATAAACCAATGAAATATTTTAAAATCTTAACTGTTATACTAACTTAAATCTAGTGTTACTTGCATCAGTCTGGATGACATAACTGATTAAACATAGGTGTTTTGGCTCTGTTTAATGGTAAGAAAAAGCTAATACTTACATGTAAACTTTGGTTGTGATCTCTGTCCTATTTCTAACTGAAGAAATAACTGTATGACAGAAGTTGCATCATAGTTTGCTTGAAGAAGCAACCTGAAGAGAAATGCTTAAGAAGGGATAGAAAAGGAAAATATTTTCTTACCTGTACAAGTGGAATGGATTGTGCTGATCTAGGTGTAACTGGCAGAACCAGTTGTGTGCAATTGTGGCAGTATGAAACAGGCCTAAGCTTCTTTAGTAGTTGATATTGGAGGAATGTGTTTTTGTTTTGCATTTTTTCCTTGTAATAAAGGGAGGCATTTTTCTCTGAGCACAAGAAAATAAAAACTTATTTTCTGTCCTAATCAAAATCTTTTCTCTTGACCCTCTTGTTAGAAAGAGATAATGTGCTGCCTACTAGTTCTGGGTCATTTTCAGGACCCTATGGGTAATAAAATTCTTGCAGCTTTCTGAATGTGCTCATGCTTTCAACTATTATATGTTAATTTCCCCTTTACATTAAGTCTTTACTGTTTGTTACTTTGGGAACTATACGTTTCCTGTTTGGCTTTTACTTTTTCCAATACATTTAGTATTAAGAAATAAAAGTGCTTTTCAGAAAAACACAAATACCTTAGAGCTGGACTTGTGGACTCTTAAGAGATTGTTATTAAGTGCCTAGCTTTTAATCTTTACAACTTTTTTTACATATAGTTCTATATCATGGATATAAATGAGTTCATAGCATTCTTTGCCTTGTATGTTGGCAGTCTTGGAAATCATCAGGTAATGTATTGTTGAGATATAAATGTAATATAAATATTACATTATAAATATTATATATTAATCATTTATATATTAATATAAAATATTTATAAGTATATAATGATGGAGGAAATATAAATTAATATAATGTTGAAATTGTATTATTTTTAGAAACGTAGCTGCATGTTTGTTAAAGGAGAGCTGATTTACTTTTTGTTTCAGATATTTTGCCCAAATCTGAAAAACACAGAGGTCTAATTGTCACAGCCGAAGTTTCACCTGATTTGGATGCAGAATCTGTATGTACCTGTATAAAAAGAAAACTGCACTGAAAACTTTGGTTTCATACATGAGTAAATAATGGTTGATCATGGATAGTGGTTACTACATATTTGTATTTGTTGGACTGAGCTTCTGCATAGCCCCCAGTTTTCCTGCACTTTTGTTAATGATTTTTAACTAGAATTATTAAAATTTTTTAGCATATTCTTTCTGGGGACCTTTAGATTGCTGTCTAAGCAAATGTAAGTGAATGAGAACTTTGGATCTGGAGTAACTTCGTAGTAGTGAGAATTTTTAATGGTGAGCAGTTAGTAATATGGGGGAAACAGTAAAAGTGTCATCCTGTGTATCTTTTAAAGATAGAATACATGAACCACTCAAAGATGTGTTGTAAGAAATAATCTTTCTCTGGCAAGATATCGTTCAGTATTCTTTGGTGTTGCAACCTAATGAGTTTATTCATCTTGCATACATACGTAGTTTATAAAAATGAATTCACATTAAGATTTAGGAGAGCTTATATTGTCTCTTAAAACTTTTCACTTTAACAATTCAGAATGTACTAATTGCACTGGAACATCTGTAATTAGTCATTTTTGGCCACTAATTTCCGCAAAACTGTTTTTTCAGGGCTACTTACTGTTTAAAAAATACGCAGGGAGCTGCTTTTTAATACTTGTGTGTGTGTGTATATATATATTTGATATATTTATTTAAACTCTGTTATTATTACTACTGCTACCTCTACTACTATTTTTCTGTGATAAAGGGACCTCTTTATAATGTGCTAGTGTCCTAGCACTTGTCTGTGGAAAAAAGGACAGTGTGACATGGTCTTGGCTAGCTGCAATAATCTGCTCACAATGCTTAGAACTGTTAAGTCCATAGAATGCTCTAATGCTGCTGGGCTCATTTGCTCAACCTTCCAGATGCAAAAGGTCTGTTTCATATATAACTAACTCAATGTTTCAACTGAACCACAGCCTTAAATCTTTATTTCCCAAGGCTGTCTATATATCTTAGTTTCCTGTGTGGTAGGCTTTCCTGGGGGTTCCTTCAGTAGCCATCTAGAAAGGAAAAATGTGATAAGATGCTTCATGGGGAAGGATCAATACAGCAAATGTGGGAACAGTTTTAGGGCTTCTGCAGTGATCTTGGAACCTACAGGCTTGCAGATACTACTTCCGCACATGTGAAAAAATTCAAAGTGCGATGTGTGTGGTAGAAGCAAAGAGGATACAGATGTATTAAAATGGATTAGATAACCAGAATGGTCTTCCACTTGCTTATTTAACACCACCTTCTGTGTATGGCCTCTGATCCAGGAAATCCAGCTGATTTCTGAAAGCTGAATATGGTAAGGATCAATCTCTTTGGATCCCTATTGTTGCTTCAGAATCAACCTCTGGTGACCACAAACAGTGGGCATGACAACCAGTATGAAAGTAGCTATGTTTTTTTAACTTAAAAAGATACACAATGTACAAATGTAAGTTGTATTTCTAGAACCCGGAGAGCCTACCAGCTTCCTGACTTCTTAGGAACCTTGCAGATGTGGATCTTATACTGGCATGTTGGGATGAAAAGGAGGGTGGGTAGAGGACATCAGATTGTTCTTATACTCTTTTATCAAGAGAAGGTGTAAGTTCAAGTCAGTAATTTGGTATTATAGCAGAAGTGAAGTGTTTCTTTAAAATAAAATATTTTAAACAGGAACATTTTCTTAAACTGTAGCTATTAAAATAGATAGCAAGGTCAGGATGGATTTTGAATTAGATGGAATTTGCCTATTGAAATAGAAATTAGCAGGAGTAGCAAGATGCCTGCTATAATTTTCTTTTGAAGTTCAAAATATATTTCTGATTATAAGATAGTGTGTGATGATTTTGTAGCACGTACTATGATGCGCATATAATACATTGGCAGATTGGAAGTCACCTTTCCCTGCTGAATAACAGAAGGTATTTCCAGAATTTAAATAAAATATACAGTGGAAAGTAGTGTGCCAAATAAAACAGTTTCAAATATTCATATATACATCAGAGTGTATTAGTTTCTTATATACACAACATTCATGACCTTTTGCTATCCTTTTTGCAGGCAATTTCAAACAGAGGCTTTACATTTTCAGAAGGAACTCAGAAATGTATTTTGTGTATTTTAATCTGTCATAGGAATGATAAGTCCTTTACTGTTAATTCCAGGTTTACCAAGTTGATGGTAGGAAAGTAATATTGCATTCATTGTGTTCATTCATTCATGTGTAGTATTGAATTTACTCTGTTTTCATCTTTTTCTTCACAGCAAGCCATTGACAGTGAGGTAAAAGCAGAGGCAGTACCATCAGTTACAGTAAAGGTACTGTGCCTGACTCAAACAGTAGCTTTCAAATAATGGTGGCAAATTTTAACAAACCTGTCACTTTCTGTGTATTTCACTTAAATAATGAAAATGAGTAAAATTTGAAATGTGATATATACTTAATTCTTTTTCTCCTTACTATGACAAGGTGTCATTCTAGCAAGCCTTCTGCTGAAGTCAGAAAGTGATTGGAGTTTTATGTTTGATAGGCTTATCAGGAAGCAGACATGAAAACATTATTAGTTGTTTTTGAAGTTGTAAGAATAATTCTTCCAATGCTTTTCAAAGGAAGTAAATGTTTGGTTACTCAAAGTGTGCTGTTTGTTATCTTCAGCTGCCTTTTTAGTTGTTAATAAACAAAAATAGACTTTCTTTTATAAAAAGACTTTCATAGCTTTTGCTAGTGAAAAAAGTTGCTAGGGAAATCTAATTTGAAAATTGACATCATTGCAGTCCTCCATGAGAGCTGCTGCCTGTAACTGATTCTAAAGAAAGTGTGAGTGTGTATGTGCATAGGTATGCATGTGTGTGCAAGTGTAGTTTCTCCTCAGTATTGCCTAAATACAGTAATTTTCTGCATTTTTAGATACTAAAATGTTACAAAATAAAATTCTAATCGTCATAAAGTCTGTGACAGTTTTGCTCAAAGAAGTTCAGATGAATGGCATTGGACTTTGAATCAGGCTGTGAATATAGGGGTACCTTAAAATATGTAATGTAAATTTAAATTACCTCCAGAAAGGCATGAATTTATCAGCTTTTAGTCTACATTGAAGCCAATATATTGTATAAGTGAGTTATTACAGAAGAAAGTACTGCGTTTATAATTGCCAAATTTGATTTTTGGGAGCAGTTACAATTTCAGTATTGGGAATGCAGGTAACTCCCATTGTTCTCCCTCATCTCCTCATTATTGCTGTTGTAAGGCCAATGGCAAACACTGTTTAAAATGAGCATGGATGTGTTCATATATTTCATAAGCTTTTTAATGGGAAGCCTTTATAATTCCCCTTTCTGTTTTCTTTTTTATGCATCTTATACCTCTTAATGAAACAAAAATATTAATTGTAGCAGTTACCATGCATTCAACTTTTTCCAGAATATATTTTCCTGTGATAAATTCATTTAACTGATCTCATATAACTCCATTCTAATTAATAGCAATTGATGGAAAAGTCCTTTTAATTAATGGATTCAACTCTTTAATATTTACAAAGTTATAAGCATTGGTTCTTATAAAGTAAGAAATAATTGTACATTATGGTTGCATGTTATGACTCCTGTCAGACTAATTTAAACTTAACCACTGAATTTGGACAAGTTGAGAACAATTTTGATAAACTTTAAAATTAAATATTTTGTTGACTTGCACAACTGCAACCAATGTATATGAATACCTTGCATGTTTTCTGCAAAGTAGCTAATGTTACTAATGAATATTATTTGGCCATTGTAATGGTGGTTGTGCTCTAAAAAAAATTCCAGAATTTGTAACACTTATTTTTATATTAAAAAGCTGAATTTTTAAATTTAATTTTGCACCAATGACAGGCCTGTCAGAAAAGTTTTAATAAAATTAGATACTTTCGACAAAAGTTTCTGGATAAGAGGATTCTTCACTTCAGGCTCCTATATACAGCAGAAAGCCAAACATAATTGAGAAATATACTGAAGTAGCATTCCCCAGTAACTTTAAATATCACTGTCTTGATTACAAATTCTGAAGTGTGCAGTCTCATGCCTGCATGTTTTCAGCTCATTTAATTGGCATAACATCTGTAAGGCTATTTATTCCATCTTCATTATTCATCTTATTGAGATTCTGGCTTCAGAAAATGGGGCAAAGTGTACCTGATATAGGTACAGAGGTAGATGTGATCGTTCCTTGCTAGCATTAATAGCAATGTATGATCCGAGGACCTGTATGCAGCCCATATATGCAAACCATGTTCAGATCTCAGTCACCGCTATGATTTCATTTTAGATCTCAGTTAAGGACATTCTTTTGATATCCATTTGTTTAGCAGAGAAATAACTGCCTACAGTAGAAGGAACCAGGGCAACTCCATGGTTTATGGTTAGGTCAGCTCCCATATCTAGAGTTGTAGTTGTGCTGGGTATTATGCATATTGAACTTTAGAATTTGTTTGCAGTAAAAAAATAAATAGAACTTGTCTCTGAAGTTACTCAGAAGATTATGTATTGCTCTTTCTAGTTAAAGGAAATAATTTCTTTGGTTAGCTTTGTTTTTATTCTTTGTGGTTTTTTACTTTAGTCACCTAAAAGAGGCAACATTTTATTTATTACATTTGAACAAAGGCACATGATACTTGCAAAATATTAACATTTTAATTAACACTTTAGCATTAGTTTGTCATGAGTTAAAATTACAAAGAACATGAGGAATCCCTTCAGGTTTTTGTAGCATTTCAGGTTATTGTGTTCCATTATTGACTGTAAGTAAATAACACTTGTAAAAGGAAACTACTGGTTTTGAAGTTGAAATTTGAAGTTCTTAAATGTTGTTGCTGAATTGCTCTTTGCAGGTTTTTCATATCTTTTTGCTGGTTATGTTTGTTTTCTGCTATACAGAGATTGATTTGTTGCTTCCTTTAAATACTTCCGTATGTCACTTGATTTAGATAACAATACAGAGCAGAGTGACTGCGCAGAAACCAAACCTGGCAGTATGTGTACAAGCTCCATTAGCAGTGACCTGTGACCAGTTCGTCTTTGATGACTTAGGTAAATTATTATAGTACCATTACAGCTATTGTATCATATTACTTTTTCTGAGGATGTTTGAAAGGTATAGTCCAGCCTCCATCAAGTGCATTGCTGCAGATGTACTGCAGTTAAAGCAATTACAAATTTGCCTTGCCTGCACTCTGCAGCTTCTAGATACTGCTTGGTGGAGAAAGACACAGTAGAAAGGAATGGAGTTGCTTCCTTGATTATGGTATGATGCATGGCAGGTGAGGAAAGGCAGGGTGACAGCTTCATGATGGAGAGAAAAAAAATAATCAGTTATTCTGTGGTGCTTTTGCTGGGGTACTTTGTTTTGCTGGAAGTTCTGTCTATGTAGAAATGGCACTGCTGAGCTAAAAGCAGGAACAGAAAGCTTGTTCACCTGTGGACAGTCTAGCATATGTTCCCAACTTGGCATCAATTGGTGATTCTAGTGTTTTTCCAGCTCTGTTAATAAGGCTGCAGGTGGAATTGCCTTGAAGACTAAGTAGAACTACAGACCAGAGAAGTATGTCATGCTGCCTTGGTTGGGACTGCAGATCAATTCTGCTCTGAAATATGCAGTAATGAAACAGGGCTTTACTGACTGCTGCTGTCATCTGAAAGGAGCATTCTTATGTTTCATCAACATGTGACAGGAGCAAAGGGCTGATGGCTTTGTAAAATCACAGTATAAAACTGCATTTGTTTTGATAGTATCTGTGTTCAGTGTGCTGAATTGTTTTACTGGTTATACTTCAAGATAGTTATAAGTTGGAGAGACTAGTTTGCCTTTTACAAATTACGGATTTAAAAAACCCCACATGTCCAGTGATTTGATAAAGGTGAACTGATGAAAACAACTATCATAATTTAGTAGGATATTTCCCAAAGTGCTAGAAAATGTTGCTTTCATTTGGATGCTCCTATTACTTGATTTAATATTGTATTGTTTTTAGAACCAGATTCATCTGAAACCGTGGTCCTGTCTGTCTTTTTGAAGGGGAGTTGTACTCCATCAGAACTAGAAGGAAGTTGTGTGGTTTCATATAGTACACCAACAGGTAAGCCACTGGAGGTTTCAAATTGATTTGCCTTTTTTGAGTTTTTTTTCTTTACATATTTCTTATAAATGTTCTTTTGAAATATATTGAAACAGTAGTAATTAAAGAAATAGTGTGTATCAGAGTCTAGTCTTCAGTTTTAGTTAATGTTTTATGTAGCATCATTAAATTATGTAATTGGTCTTATAGAGATAAAATCATATGCTTATGGCTTAGGAAGCAGCTGTACAAGCTTTCCTACCCTGTCCTATCGATTTGCTCCTGTTCTTCTCTTTAAGGGACCACCTTTGGGAGTGAGAAGTTAATTACATCTTTATGACTCTTCAGCCTTCTGGGCTGCCAGCAAATGTGACAATAACTGCCTCCCCACTGACGAGATTTGAATAAGCATTGGGAGTGATTGTTCCTCACTACCCTTTTAACAGTTCAATATATTCGTTCTAAACAGATAAACTAACCCAAAGGAACAGAAACTAAGTAGTTCTGTTTTTATAATGCCTTAATGACCCTAGTGATAGAATATGTGAATTTACACTGCTATCCATAACTGAAGACTGATTAGCTTAGTTTTCTACACACAGCCTTGTGAATCTGTCAGGTGCCAGAGAAACTGTATTTAGGCAGGGATTCCACATTAAGTTAAAAGCAGCATAAACTGGTTTAAGCTGTCTGTTCTTCACTTCTCACTGCTTGGCTTTGCTCCTGCTCCTCCTCCTCCCCTGTTGTGCTTATGCAATCAACAGTTATTTCTCAGCCAGATTTGCTAATTTGGTTCACTGTGCAAACACAGAGCTGTGCCAGCGCAAGTGGAAGGGTGACATGGAGTAAGTTGACTGGCATCAAAGAAATACATGTGGAGTCAGGGCTTCTGTGAAGGGTGGTGGTCTCAAGTACCTTATCCTGTGTAGACATTTTTATTTAAGCATTTACTTTACATCACTTCTCACTTGAAACATTGTGTTTATGATGATAGTCTAGGCTATGTGATGACTGAAATGTTTACTTCTAGACAAAACTGAAAGTCATGTTTTTAAAGAACTTGATCTTACCCTCTGTAGACATGGCTTGCAGATATGTGTAGAGGGTGGGAGAGGAAAGGATGCTCTTCCCTTTTTTCTTGAGAGCCTGCACAAACAGCTTGTACAACTTCAGTCCCTCTGTCTTGTGACTCTGCTTATTCCTTGTGAATGAGATGCTGTACCTTCATAAGTATCCAACTTAATGATGTGGCTTTAGACAGGTTTTGTGGTACGAATGTATAGGTAGTATATATACTTTTGAGTATCTTGGATCCTCTGATTTTAAAAGCTTGCTTTTTGTTTTCCTGGTCTTGCTTCTGTGATTTTGCTTTGCAAGACCAGAGTATCAAACTTAAAGGGTATTTCTCACCAGCAAATGAAAGTATTATTTCTTTCAGGTGATACTAGTTAAACTTACGCTTATATTTTAGGTATTAGGCTGGATTTTGCAAGCCTTTTGGTTAGGGAAGTAAAGAAATCTTGTATCTTAAGTATGTTTGTTTATATGCAATTAAAAAAAAATCCCCAGAAGACATGACATCTAACAGAATTAGGAGACTGTGGAAGAAATTTTAAAAACTTACTTTTAATGGTAGAATTTGGAAGACTTCTAAATAAAACAGCATAATTAAGATCTTGCTAAATTTTTGGATATTCATTAATTATTAAGCTGGGATAAATCTATTCCATTACATTACATATACATACTGGTGTTACTTCTACAAAGCAATCAAATCCTTAAGTGTAATGTACTAGTAAACAAAAGTTAAGTGCCTTTGTGACTTCATTTTATCTGAATAGAGACTTTTTCCCCTTTGTTTTTTTTAAGATATCCATATTTGTGGCCAAATCAGTCTTCAGTGTATCTCTGTGGGATTCATACAGCTGAAGGTTAATGAGTCACTTAGTTGGATGGGATTGCACTATTGATGAATGTGGTCTCATGTCTGCTTTTTGGCTAGTATTATGTCTTTATGTATTGTCTACTTAACAAACGTGGCTTAAGTTCTTTAAAACCAGTTACTACATTTCCCTTTTTTCTTATTTGAGTAACATCTTATGTATCCTTTTTTTTTTCTCTTTTTGTTCCATTGCTGGTCATACGGTAGAGCTCAATCCTGAAGGTGAGTGAATGGAAAAAAATGCAAAGTTCGAATGGTTTCATGAATGACAGCGTATGCTGAATAAAGCAGATTTGGAACAGAGTTATTTTACTTATTATTTCTGTAAGTTCTTATTATCCTTGGTTTGACCCTATGAAGCTGTGAATATTTGAGACAGTTGAACGTAAATGAGGCTTAGAGATAAGAAGACAATTACCCATGGGGAAAATAGAAAGTAGCAAGTACATTTTTTGAAGTATGTTGCACTTTCTCATATGTAACATAGGAATTTTGCAAAGTATTAGTGCCTTGTGCATTGAGATTGGAAATGGAAAACACAATTGTATGTTTTTTCTTTACCATATTTTTAGCTATTTTTTTCAAGTTTCAGCAAGAACTTAGGCAGCTAAATTATAGCTTTTTTGATGCAACTGAAACAGCTATTAAGGATTCGTAGCTAATGCTATGCTGTTTGGACTGACTAGCTCCGAGAATGATGTCACTTAACATCTCTTCATTCCAATTTCAATTGGAAACATCTTATTCAAGGCTAAAAGGCTGCTTTCTAACTGAGAATACCAGCAGTACAAAACATAGCTGTGATTGTGATAGATGTGATACTTGCAAAAGGTACAATTAAAAGACAAAACAGAACTGGAAAGTTAGCTTATGTATAGCTAGAGTAAAAAGAGAGAAGGATAGTTTTGCAATGTAATTGTGTACATGTGTTGAAAAGGTACAGTCCTTGTAGGGGATATTTTACTAACTTTAAAGATATATAAGTACAAATACCTTCATGTTTCGGGGAGGGGAAAAAGTTGCTTGTCATAGATTTAGAGATCAACCGGAAGGGTGTTTTCAGTTTTCCTAAACAGAAGCTTTACATATAGATGTATGTATATTTGAGTCTTGTTTTTCAATACTTATGCTCTTATGAGCATACTAAATGAAGTAAAAAAGTAGATAACTGCATTAACAGTTCCTTTCCTTTTCTGGTTTCTGGATATTTTGGGGGACCTTGAGGTGCCATACAGGAAACAGATGCTTGAACCATCTCAATAAAATACTATTTTTGGCAAGAATAGGTATCACCATGTGGCAGTTTTCTGCTATATGAAGTAATTTTAAAAATTATTAAAAATACAGTAAATATATAAATAAACTATTTTTAAAAAATGTATATAATTCGAAAGGGTAATGTTCTAAAAATGAAGACTTGGATTTTGTTTTAAGAAATTTTTACTCTAGATGAAAACCTGATGCTGAAGAGAGTGTTGTGGAGCACAGTAAACTTTGCAGAATTATCTGGGACAAAATTTATTTGGGTTACTGTGAGATGCACTGGACTGGTTAAATCAATACCAGAAAAAGCATACATTCTCTGAATATTTAACATCCTAAATTAGAGATCTGAGCTTTAATGTTTTATGTCATGTACATCAATGTTATGTTTCAAATATAATTAAGATGAATGCACGAGTACTTTGGAAGTGAAATTGTAACTACTGTGCATGTAACTGTTTTATTACTTTTATCGCGTAAGTGCATAGTATGCCTTTTAATAGTAGTAACTTATGAGATAATGTTACAAAATTTCTGTTGTGTTTCAGATTAGAATAGAATCTGAATTTTTTTTCACATTTTTTCTTTATTACAGTGCTAAAATTGTATGTTGTGCAATGTATTGTAACTGTAGATGAAGTGAGATGTATTACTAGACATACCACCAAAGGATTGGGGAAGTTCTGGCTCCCACACTTTGCTATTGCTTTGTGTTTCTTTACTACCATTTAAAATTCTGAAATACTCTGAAAGCATTTCCCAGCAAGAGTTTTTCACTGTACTGATAAATTTTGTTGAAGGTTTTTTGTTTTATTTTCTTTATATAGTTGTTTTGGACTCATCAAGTAGAAAGCTCCCGAGGCCTCTCCCAAAACCAGATACGATTTGATTTAGTTTTGATTTGACCTTTGTCTCAAATATTGAACAATTATGTTTATGATGAGGCAGACTGAGAGCAGACTATCTAGGAGAAGCTGGTTTGAAAGAAGAAGAAAAACATCTTGTTTTAAATATAAAAATATTTCAAAATGCAGTTTTGAAACATTTCAAGATACAGTTGATTGAATCATTCTGAAAGGTCATGGGTATATTGTCAAGTATTTTTTCAGGAATTTTCCGTGGAACCCAGGGATGTCCTAGTTTTGAGGACCTGTCTTAATCTTTCTGCTTGTTTTACACTGATTTTGCTTTTTTACAAGCTGCTGCAGAGTAGTTACTTGGAGGCATTATAAGCCAGCCAAAAGATGTAATGAATTGACAACCAGAGGGATGAATCTGAGCCTTCTAATAACATTTTTCACTTGAGATGAGTCTTAGAAATAATTTTTCATTGCAAGAGATCAGCGAAGCAGCAAGCAAAATTGTTAGCAAAAATGGTTGCTTGAATGACTATTAAATGGTTGAGCTCTATTTTTATACTAACCTGCTAATCTTACATGACTGATAACCTCTGTGTAGCTTTCAGTTTCATGATTTTTCCGTCTCCATATAATCTGTGACAGTAAATTACTTTATTCTCTCGAAAAATGTGCTTTGTTAAATTCTGCTGAGGTGAGTGGGGGTTAATGTTTGAGTTTCATGGGTTATTTGGGAGAGAATGAGTGATTGTTGCTATGGCATTAATACTATTCTCAATAAGATGAATATTGGTGCCTATAGTGATGTCTGTACCCAAACAAAACAAGGTTAATCCTCCTCAAAAAAAAACCATAATGTGGCCGCCTAAAAGAGCAAGAACTCCATATTTTATGGCAACTGGCACTTTTACCCTTCACATAGAATATACTGGGCAATTCCTGACATGCCAATGATTTTCAACAATGTTTATATTTGAGCAAATTTTCTACACATTCTAAAGAATATGTTTTCTAAATGTTAGTGTTAAAACTCCCTCTTTTCTTTTGCACTATTCTGATAAAATTGCATATGATATTAGATCCCAATACCAAAGGCAGTAGCCAGTTTGTTCTACAATTCTGTTTTGTTATGATGCAATGAGTTGAAAGATAGAATTTAATATACCTTTGGGTAATAATCTCCATTAGATACGTTTTTTTCTAAGCCACAAACCTCTGACAGATGATATGAAGGTTGTATAGATGATATTTAAAAGTATAAAAAAAAGAGTAAATGTCTTCTTAAAAATTATTTAGTTTGTGATATTCCTGATAAAAGCATACATGCTTTAATTTTGTGTTCGAAGCATCACGAGTAATCACACAGCTGTTGTCTCTGTTAGAGTAGAATAGTTTGTCTAGAGCATTAAAGAAAATGTTAATCTTCACTGCATGTTAATTGGTACAAATACAGGTATGCAATGGATTTGGCTAATAGCTCTTGCTTTCCCATTCAGTTGAAACTGTTCACCTGAAAAGGTAATTAGAAGTATTCAAATTTAAAGGTATTTTAGGTGCAAAACTTAACAAAAATTGACAATTTTACATAGTTTTTGTTTTAACATATTCCTTAATCACATTAAAAATACCTTGTTTTACCTCTTTGAGGACACCAGTATGAAGTATCTTGTATTCAGAATACAGATATGAAAGATGAATCTGTGTTCTTTCATTTTAGGTATACCGAAAGTTGCACAGTGTAACTTCAGGCTGCCTTTGCGGTTAATTTGCTTTCCAGCTCAATCTTCAAAAGCAGCAAACCACAAGCTAACTATTGATACCAATAAGCCTCCCATCAGTTTTCTTACCATATTTCCAGGTAGGCTTTTAAATATGTCTATAGAAGGAAATGTGTTAGGAAATCCAACAGGAATTGTTTGTCTGTGCAAAGTAATAAGGTAATTAACAAAGCTAATGTTAGAATTTTCAAAAAGTATATTTTGAAAGAAACAATGTCATAATATTTCAATAATAATCCGTCTGGGCTAGTGTATCTGTCTCTGGTAAAACTGCAGATTTCTTTACGCAGTGGTCATGATAGACATCTAATTTTTATCTATCCAGAAAATCATTTTACATGAAATTCTATCAGTGGTGTTGTAATGGGGAAAACATGGGCATTCATTTGAAAAAAGATAAGCAGGGCAAAGCAAAAGTGGTAAATACTGTATGTAAGGGGTACAGTTGCTTTGGAGGAAGTCTTGTGGAGTTCTTGATGCATTGATCTGGAGCCTGATCTTACTTAATAATTTCATTAGCCTTCATTAGAAGAAATGTACTTCGTGGTATTTTCTGATGCGCAAACCTGAGCTACGTTTTATATTCAGGACAATATTAAAATGGTATGAAGGAGGAATTAGGTGCCATTTAGGCCTGGAAAAAGAAGAATGAAATTGGGTAAAGTGTAATGTTATTTTTCAGCTGTAACAATTTCAGCTGTAATTATGTGCTCATAATTTGGAAGATAGAGAGGAGGAGGAAGTTACCACAGGAATTCTCTGTGGTACAATATGGTACAATCATAAGCAAACACTTAAGAACTGAGGATGCATTAGGCAAAATGTTTCCATGCAAGAAACTAATATCATGTTACTATGAACTGGCACACTGAGTGCTGGTTGTTGATATTAAATAAAAATTAATTCAAACTCAAAAGTGTAGAAAAAGGCTATGAACATTATCTAGGGATTTGAAGAAGAGAATTGAAGTGACTCATTTAGCTTAATAAAACACAGGCAAAAAAGGGGAATACAGTTGCCTTCAGTAAATATTTTGTGGCTGTGTCATGGATCTAGATGATCATATTAGCACAAGAATAAATGAATAAACAGGGCTTATAAAGTGATTGTGAAAAAGTTCAGTCTGGCAGTGACTAGGTTTCTGAACTTCAGGGTTCTGGAACAGTTTTCAGAGAGCCGTATGGGCCAACAACTTTAATATGGTATTTTTAAGGAGGAGCTGCATCTCTTTTTAAAAGCTTATATAGTACATTTGTCTGAGAGCAGTGGAGCAGACATGATTGGGGTTTTTGGTAGCATGATTTTCTTCACTTTGAGAGTAAATATACCTTTTCTCTAAAAAGGTTGTGCTGTGTAATACTTGAAACAGAGAAGCTTTTTCTCAACTGTCTAGATTTTGGGGTTTTAATCATAGGTAGGCTTCCATTATGGCTAAGCAATAATGCTTTCAGAATACAGCAGGATATTTTATTTTTAACTTAGGGATGCATTGTTGAAAATACAACACAAAGCATAGGCCTAATGTATTCCAGAAGAAGGTATTAAAACCTTCTGACTTCTGTTCATCCCATTTTCAGTGATGGGTGGGGGGGAGGTGTGCAGGGAAAGCAGCATGCTGTTTATGATGTGATCTGTGAAGGAACTTTGGATTCTTGGTGTACTCAATAAAAATTGTATCTCTCCTACTCCTGTTTTGCCTTATTTTTAGGGGAAGGTGGGAGGAGGAGTGACATGGAGTAGTTTTTAAAATATGGTACTCTAAAATTGAGCCTTTTAACCTGGTATGATCCACTACATGGAATGCAAAGAAAGGTGGGCATGCATGGACTTTGCAGAGTACCTAGTTTTAGCAAGCTAGATGTTTGTTGTGCTCTGTGCCGAAAGCTGAAAAATGAGTGCACTTAAACATTTTCATTGTAATTTCCACATAATTTTTGCATAAATATCTGAATTAAATGTGACCTTGCCTCCAGTAAAAGGTGATAGTCTTTTGGCTGTACGCTAATCACAAATCTTTTTAGATGGTACAGACTGAACCTCTGAGAAATCTACGTTTTGTTTCCAGGCTGGAGAACAAGAAATGTGTGGCTCAGCTTCTGCCTGTGAATGAAGGGAGGGTATGCCAAACTACTGCTGATGTTCTTTTCTTCTGAGCCCTAAGAAGGGGAGCAGTCTCCTTTGGATTGTCTTTCCTACATTGCTTGTGCAAATGTTGATATGGCCCTGGCTATGGTTTAGAGTTTGTTGAATACCAGTGTCAAATTATAGAAAACTGTATTTAACTTTCTCTTTCAGACTTTGTTGATCCATCTGAGCATGACCAGGCAAATGTTCTGGGATTTCAGTTTTTAACTGGTTCAAAAACCACTCTTCTTGCTTCAAAAACATCACGTAAGTGCTATTAGTATTAATGCAGAAGAGGCCTGATCATCAGTTAATATACGTACAATATGAGAATGCAAATCATACAAAGAAGGATAATCACTGTATGAGAATTAATGCAGAAGTTTCAAAGTGTTAACCGACTGTTTCTTATCCCCTCTAAAGTATCTAATTATGTTACTAGGGAAGGCACAAAATTTTATAACAAAACAAAAAATAATACTCAAAATATAGTACACTATAGTGTCAATTCTCTGAAGAAATTGGATTTTCTTCAAGTTTTTAGCAATGGCTTTATTCATGAAGTAATACTGTTATTATAATAATGGAAAAAACCCTCTTTTCCTCAAAGGTATATAAACACCTCTGTTTGGAAGTAGTCATCTACTGGAATTTTTGAAAGGGATTAAAAAGCAGGTTTCTAACTCTCCACTGACTTTCAGTAATCCTTGACTTTAGGCATCAGACCTTACTTTACTTGTTTCTCTACATCTAAGTAAATGCCTGTCTTTAGATGCCTGTTTATCTTTATAAGTGTAGGATTATGGATTCAATATCCTTCCTATTATGACTACAGAATGTATTAACTTGCATGTAGATATGTTACCTAGTCCAGTGTCTCTCATATAGGGCAGTTTGTAAATTAAGTAGTTATGTTCCAGCCCCCTGTGAGTTTGTGCTCTTTAAAAAAAGATTGGTTCTTTTCATTTTGGAGAGTTTATGGTCTTGCCCTGTACAACTACTCAACTTGCTAAACTCTTTCTTGGCATGTGCATTGGAACCAAATCAGTTCAATTGTGTTTAGCATTTTGCATGCCAGCAGAGCACAAAGTCTTCATTTAATACAGCAGACTAACAAATTGAAAAGCTAGAATACCTATTGTGCATTCCAGAGAATTCAAATGGAACGCTGTGTGAATGCTTTATGAAAACTGTTTTGAGTGGGAAATCAGAATCTAGTTTATTGATGCGAAATTCTTTTGACACAAAAACAATCTGCCTCACTGTTTTCAAAAATCAGTATTCACGATGGGTTGTATAAGTATTTGTGGCATCAGCTGTGAGCTATGGGATAATATTTAATACCTTTTCAAATGTAATCAAATGTGTTAAAAACAGAAACCATCTGGAGAGTAACTTTCATTGTACCGACAATCACTTTACATTTCTAAGGTTGAAACCCGTTTGTATTGGGTTTTGTATGCATTATTTGCATGCTGTTTTATTGTTAGTTGGTTTTTAATATTTGTTTAAATAGTAGATCTTAAACAGTTTTAACTAACTAGGCATGCAATGATAGTTTCTAAAAACTAAAGATTTAAAGGATTTATAAATAACTGTGGGGTTGTTTTTTGGATTACAATTTAAATCTTTGTTTTGGACTTTGTTTTGCATAGTTGCTAAATCTGATGCTGTGTAAGGGACAAATTTGTGTCTATGTAATGAATGTATTTTAGCTTCTAGTGAGGCTTTACCTTTTAATTCCCCCACCCCAACCCCTCAAGCTTTTCTTCTCAGGTTTTTTTATTCACTAGCTAGGAATGATGCTTGCAGTCTTACTATAAACTTTCCCACGCTTTACTTGTGAAGTTCAGTTTACAAAGGAGATTCAAAATACCTGTTTCTCTTAGTGTGACTACTCATTTGTTGTGTTTGGGAATTAGAAAACAAATTAGTTGTTTGATGCCACCTTCTATGTTAGCAGCCTGTTTCCAGCATCCAATTCATGCATTGCATTGGGTTGGTTTCAGAATTTCTTAGGGGGGGTTTCTTATTTGAAATGTTACCTAAGTAAAACTTATTAAAAAATAAATAAATTGTAAAAGGTCTGACACTCAAGCATAATTCCGAATGTTTTTATGAGCAGAGACTATCCATAATACAAAAGCACTGTTTGGTGGAGTGTCATGATACCAGAATGATTGTGCTTGAGTGGACAGATCTTCTATGGAACTAATGAATGCAGATGAAATTATGTATTATTTGGGAGGTCCTTAATCTGCTATGTAATTTAACACTGATTTTATACTTTGTAAAAGTGTGTATGCAACATTATCATTGTGGAAGTGTTCTTCAAAAAGAAAATTGTATGTGTAGATAAATAGTGACTGAAAATAATGGTGTTTCAGAAAAGTACAAGAGTTCACTGGGACTGATCAATCCTTATTTCTGGTTTTCCATGAAAGAAGTTAATCTTGGACAATGGAAGAAGACATCTTTTTCCATATCCCTTATCAAATGGACCTTAAGTTCTAAATGGGAGGAACTACATGTAGGAATGAAAGTCTCCAGGTTCAGTTGGGTTTCACTGCTGAAGCTGCAAACATGAATAACATCTGTTTTCACATTTGTTTTTAATGGTATTACCTAATCCATTTTGAACAGTGTAGTAATTGAAGATGTTACTTCAGCCTGTTACCTCAGGCTTCTTCAGATGCTGCGAAGAAGCCCAGCCTGAAGTTCATTTTGACAGTTAATACATATTAAAAAGAAGCTTGCTCCATGTAGATTTAAGTTTTGGTTTTTTTTCTGAAATTTTTTTAAACTGTCTTTTAATCAAAATGTAAAGAAGGCTTGACTGCTAATTGTGGGTTTTTTGTTTTCTGCTGATGAGGGCTTCCTAGTTGAGGAGTGAACTGAATCTTCTAGACTTCCTTCAGATAACCTACTGGCAGGGCAACTCTTCTTAATGCAGGTTGTGCTAGCTGGACAGTGTTAAAAGCCTTTGTAACCTATGTAACCTATTGGTGCTCTTCAGTCACCTGCTTTTCTGTATGAGAATTTTCTGAAAACCTATTGTAATTTTTTGTAACAGAGCTTATTTTAAGAAAAAGGTAACAAAAGTTGGTTAACTATTATAAAAGCACGGGTTGAGCAGACGCACAGTTATTTCTTTAGTTTTTTTCATTGTATTTCTGTTTAAAGCATGTGTTTATAGTACAACTAAAGATTCTCAGTTTCCTACAGTTTCTAAATCTAATTTGTCTTTTTTGAGAACTGGAAGATCATGTAAAGCAAATTACTGCAATGCTCTCTACTCAGGGCATGGTAAAATTAGATTGTGTTTGTATTGACCAAAAAACAATGTATGGAAACTGAAAATGCATTTTGGAGGAAATTAGTTTTATCCATTTTAAACCATTAATGTATTAGATATGCCAATTATAAATGGAATGACTGTTGATTTCGCCTGAAAACATCTGAGCTAATTTCCGTCAAGGAAAAATCACTTAAGGCAAAGTATGATGGTACATCCAACTAAGTCCAGCCATTACATTGTGAGTGTTTAAAAAATGGATATTAAGTTGAATGTTATCTTTAGCAGATGGTGTTCTTTTCTTTAACAGGCATGTTTTTAAATAAAACTTGCTTCTTTCCTGTTACACTGTAAACAGAATTTGTCATTCTCTATTCAGTGGAATACATATCCTGGGAATGATGCCAGTGGTAATGTCAAACAATCTTGAATTACTAATGTTGAGAAAATTTTAAATAAGTACATTCAAGTTCTAAAGAATTTTGGTTGATTTGATTTACTGTGAACCTTGTTAACAAGGGCAAAAAAAACCTATTTTGTATCAAACCCCAGCAACTCTTTTTCTTCATAGGTCTATTTCTACCTATTCTTTTGGATAAGGTATTGGTAGATGAGTACTGAAAAGAAATAAAGAACTGTTGTTTGAAAGTGTTTATCTGGAAAAAAATAATATTAAAATGCTGCTATGATTTTCCACAATGTTTTCCTCTCTACATTCAGTTAATTCTGATTTTCTGGAAATTGAAGGAGAAGATTATATAAATGTGGACTAAAACCAACAGAAATAAAATCTCATCCCACTAGCTTGATAATTTGAAGTTCACTAAAATGTGCTAAGTTAAATTAATTTGCTGGGACAGATGCTGGCTAACAGGATTTGTTTTTTCACTTCAGACTATATTAACACTTTTGTTTCTACACTAAGCCATTTTTACAAAGCCATAGTGTGTAGATGGATAAAAATCACCTTCTACTAATATTAGTTGTATTTAGAGTGAAGTATAGCACTATCAAAACCGAGTATTGTTGTCAATGACTAGTTAGAGTAATACTTTTCCTACTAGAAGATACCCTAGGAAGTGGAGATGTAATAAAATTTATATTGACTGTATTATCTAAAAACTCAATAACTGTTTCCAAAAGATGTTCAAGATTTTAGGTGGATTGGAGTGGTTTTGTTACCACTGTTATCAAATGCTTAGGATGCTGTGCTTTTGTCGTGGTTCAAAGTGAATTGAACCTGATTCTGCCTCCAGCTCTCAGAAAAGCTCACTAAGATTGTGTTATGGCAGAGAATTGCAGACAGCCCGTTGTTATGACTTAATATAATCCAGTAATTCTCTTGTTTCCTTATTATGGCAGTTCTTCATAGCTTTTTGTTCTTCATGAACAGGCCCATACTCTGAAGTAAGTAGTCCTGAAGCAGTAAAAACTTTTATTTTGTTAAATTGCCTTGTTAAAGTTAGGATAAACCAGAGAGTATTTAGGACTGATGTAAATAAAATACAATTATTTCTTTAGCACTAGTGAACATGTATCTCTTATGAAAATCTCCTATAGACTTTGGATATAGTTAGCAAGTTAAATTTGTGTATTATCTAAACGATGTTGTGCAGTGAATGTATGTGGCTTAAATGTGTGTTTATTAGTCTTGTATTTGTTCTTGTTTTCAAAGAACGATATAGGATCCAGAGTGATCAGTTAGAAGACCTTTGGCTGATAACAAAAGAGCTCACGCTTCGACTTGAAGAACATTTCAAGAAGCAAAACTGCAAAGATTTTGCATGTACTTTTTCTGGTTCAATTCCCCTGCAAGAATATTTTGAACTAATTGATCGACATTTTGAGGTATGTTACATAATACGTGAATCATTAATGTTCTGCTAGTTTAAAAATTGTATGTTGTGCTATGATTTATCAGATTATAACTATAGCTATCACAGGCATTTGTCTTTCAGAAAATAGAAAGCTGCATCTAAGATAGTGATGGAAGAAATGTCATCATTTATTTTTTAACATACAGAGTATGCCTTGCCTCTGAAATAGCCCTTGTGACTGGCAGAGTGCAAGTAGCTAGTGCAGTCTGCAAATGATACAAATTACAGTACTAGTATTTGCCCTTCTGCTCACTGCCTGTACAGAAGCCATGGGTTCTTCATTCACTAATGTCATATTAGCTGTAAAATTGTTTCTAAAATTTGTCCTTAGTTTTAGACTACTTTACTGTTCTGTAATAATGAAGCCATGAGAATTTTTGTTTTTTCTGAATCATCCTGGTAATGATATAAAAAGTCCCTCCAGATTTAAAAAACTGACTGCCCTTGTAGAAGTAGCATTGGAGACTCCAGGGAGTTTACGTGACCAGATATAAAATAAATTTAATTACTTTTTCCTGTTTGGTCATGCAGATGACAATGAAAAATCTCTAATAGTTCAGCTAGCTTGTAGAAATAGCTTATTGTCGTGGTTTAACCCCAGCTGGTAACTAAGCACCATGCAGCTGCTTACTTACTCCCCCCGCGCCCGCAGTGGGATGGGGGAGAGAATTGGGGGAAAAAAAAGGTACAACTCGGGTTGAGATAAGAACAGTTTAGTAGAACAGAAAGGAAGAAACTAATAATGATAACAATAACAATAATAAAATGACAACAATAATAAAAGGATTGGAGTATGCAAAACAAGTGATGCACAATGCAATTGTTAACCCCTCACCAACCGATGCCCAGTTAGTTCCTGAGCAGCAATCCCCCCCAGCCCCACTCCCCCCATTTTACATACTGGACATGACGTCACATGGTATGGAATAGTCCTTTGGCCAGTTTGGGTCAGCTGTCCTGGCTGTGTCCCCTCCCAGCTTCTTGTGTCCCTCCAGCCTTCTTGCTGGCTGGGCATGAGAAGCTGCAAAGTCCTTGGCTTAGTCTAAACGTTACTTAGCACTAACTGAAAACAGCAGTGTGTTATCAACATCCTTCTCATACCTAACTCAAAAACATAGCACTATACCAGCTACTAGAAAAACAATTAACTCTATCCCAGCTGCAACCAGGACATTTATAAAATAAAATATATGCACTCCTTCCCCCCCTGCCTTTCCAGTAAAAAAAGAGAATAGCTATTTGAAAATTTCTGTTAAACTTGTGTAACGGACAAAACCAGCAACATATGTATGTAAGAGTGAGACATAATACTGGATGTTCTTTTGTGCTACCAAATTTTCTGTGAGGTGGAGCCATTGCCACACAGAAAGATGGAAGTTGTAGCTGGGATTCTCTGGGATGTTTTAGGGAGTCAGCCTACATCCATGTCTGTCTCTCAAGCACATGAGTTATTCTGTTAGTCTTTCAACTAATTTGAAATTCAATAGTTTGGGTTTTTCTTCTTAGTGACTGTTATTGTAGAAATACCTTAAACATAGGCTTCATTAGATTGTATCACAAGCTTAAATACATTGAAATTTGAAATATAGGTGTGATTGCTGGAATGCTCATTTAGGATCTTATTATGTTTCAGCTGGATGAAACTTTCTGAAGTTTCTGAAATTTTAGAATAATTATCTGGTCTTAAAAATATCAAATGATCTATCAAGGGGATCCTAATGGTTCCATCCCTGTTAGTTTCAACACATTCTTTTTTGGCAAACTTGGGAGAATTTTACCCAAGATGTCCCTTCTTTCTTCCTACTTCTAGAAAAGCTGCATAGTGTTCCTTTTTCTCTTAGCTTCCCTGAACTGTCCTTCATAATAATGTAGTGGGGGAATGGTACATTTGCTTATTTTAAAATATAATCTGTTTTCTAAATTTAGGAAACTTAATTTTTCTGCTCCTTGTGGGGCACTTTAAAATGGATGTGTGTCATAATGCTCACATCGGGAAAGCTGTGTGTCTTAATGTTTCTTCTGATAACTTCTGCTAGTTACAGTGTGTCAGTTGTGCACAGGAGTCCCAACTTTTTGAAAGGACTCACCTGTATTTAGTAATTTTTGTGTTAGAGGCATGTACTGGAAAATGCTAAGGTGATTAAAAGATAAAATAAGAGTTCTTATTATCTGGGCATTTGATGTACAATGTTCAAAGTGTTGTGAACACTTCAAGAGAGTTTTTTTGCTATAGCTGATCAGTATATATAAAAAGAAAACGTATTTCTTCAGAAAAAGACAATAATTCAAACAGTGCAGAATTTAGTTATTCTACTTATGCTTTAGGCAATAACCATTTACCTTCTACTGCAATGAATATCAAGTCCAATACACTGTGTGTATGTGTCATAAACAGCACACCAAACCAAGAAGCAGCCTTGAGATCCTGGTTGTGAAATTTCACTCTTGTTATTAGGCTTCTTGATGAGATATTTATGCTTTTTCACAGATTATTGTGGCTGTTGAAAATTAGTTTTGTTTTCCATGGCAAATGATCATTCTTGAAAATGTTAATAATCTTCACAAGGAGTGTAAAATATGAAACTGATATAAATGACATTATCAGATTTGAATAATACACACTCTCACAAAAATTTTACTATCATTCTCCCATTTCATTTGGAATGTGCATACATAATGTATATGACCCTTAACCTGAATTCTTGAAAACCCCTAAATTGCAGCTACGTTTGAATGCTGAAAAATTTCAGGAGCTATTATCTGAAAGGGCCGTACAGTTTCGAGCTATTGAGCGGCGATTGCTGACACGATTCAAAGACAAAACTCCTGCTCCTCTTCAACATCTGGACACCTTGCTAGAAGGAACATTCAGAGAGGTCAGTACAGTTTGATTATGAGCCTAGCATTTCTATACGTTGTTGGTAAAACTTAGCTTGAAGAATGAGCTATGCTTTCCTGGTTACATTTACCATCCAAGAGACCAGGAAGCAGTAATTTGTTTAACCTAATATTCCCTGTAACTTTCCAGATGATTTGTAATGGTTTTATTCAATCTGCGACCACAAAATCTTTACTCCTGGGTCACACCAGCTTGACAGCACATCATTCTTTCCTAACTGATGTTGATAGTGTAAATATTTTATAGTTCATGTGAAAATATTTTATAGTTCATAGCTTGTGTAAATATTTTATGGTACACTGTAAACTGGTGGAATGGTTTGGCTGGTGTAACATTCACAACAAAATTATCTGAGGCTGGCCATGTCCTGCCTTATGGGGATTTTATGTTCTAATCATTTCAGAATGCGATAGCTGCAGAAGAAAAATGTTTAAAAAAAATTCATTCCTAAACCATCCCCATACTGGAAGTACACAAGGAATAAAACAATTTTTCTTCCTTTTCCTGCCTCAGCCCTGCATTGATTTAGAAAAACCTTTTTTTCATGATGTGTCCCCTTTGCTAAGAAGTTGCTTTATGTGTTTTGTGCTTTTCTGTTGGAGGATCTGATTTTACTTTCTAACATGACTTGTTAGAAAAGCTGAGTCAAAATTAGATTCCTTGCTGGAAAAAAACCCTTACCTTTGTGTGCTGTTGTATATCACAACTAAAAAACAGATGTGTTAAGGAAAAATATTTTTCCTTACTCTTTGCTTTAAGAAAACATTTCTCTAAATTGGAGAAAACTGCCTTTCCATGTATGATTATACGTAAGTCAGGTTTGCCTTTGTTTCAATCTTTACTGTGAATGAGTTAACTATGAGATGGTTTAAGTTTGAAAGTGGAGGTTTTTTGGTAACTTCAAGAAATACTAGGTACTGTTGATATAGATATGTGATTCTTTAACAATTTGAAATGGCATGGCTAAATAAGCCCTAAAGATAAACAAAAGTGAGTCTCTTGCATTTCTGCTTTTGCTCTGTAGAACTGTTGCTTTTAAACTTAAAAGCAACTGGGATGTGTTTGACAGTTTTCTTATGCAATTGAATTGAAAGATGAGTTCTGAGGATATGAAAAAAATCAGGTGATTGAAAAAGATGCATATTGCAGAAACTTATTTTAGTCCCTCAAACCAAATTAGATGGGTCCATTTCTTAACAATTATTGTTGTAAGCTTTTTTAATTAGAATTAGTGTAGTTGAAAGGAGAATGAGGAAAAAGATTTCTTTCCAGAGAACAAACACATTTTTCCACATTTGTTAAGACTTTGGTTTAGGCAAGTTCACATTTTTCTTGGTAGATTTCCTTTGTAATTTTCTTTTCTTCATGTGAACCCCCTTGCAACAAAGAAATGTTGTTATTGTTAGTACAAACAAAAGTGTAGTAAAATAGTAATTGCCATAGAGATCGCACTGCTGCATATGTTGTTTTGAAAGTGAGAGCTGTGGTAGGGTTTAATATTGTCTCTTTGCTGTGTGGGTGAAATGAAGTTGCTCGATGATGCATTTCCTATATTAGAAGAGACCTTGTTTTCTTTACTTCAGTATCATCATCTGTCTTTATTTGAACAAGTATATCTAATGCAAATACTTGGAAGTATTCAAAATATGGTATGTGTGTTTTCAGTAACAGAATAATGAGGTTGGATAAATACGAACAGTATGAAGTCTTGCTCCAAAAATTCTTTTAAGCATATAGCCTTTTTGACATTGGAATTAATATGATTGTATTTTTGAGAATACTGCTTTTCAGAAGAATTGTTCAAACAAGTTGTCTCTATTTTTCCTTTTGGAAAGTTGTCTGGTTTGAGCACCATGGTCGTGTTTAGTAGTTTTCCTAATGCAGAATGCATTCAATGAAGAATGATGATCCATAGACTTTTAGTGGAATGACTCTTATTTGCTTCAGTGGAATTTGGATTGAACTCTGAAAAAGTGATGTAGAAGTTTTAGGGTTTTTTGTAATAAAACAAATATGATAAATCCCACAAAAAAACCCTCTGTTAGAAAAGAAATTGATTTTTACTCTCTTAGCATTCTCTGAGAATCTCATCTCCTCTCTTATGTTAAATATTTTTATAATGAGAAAAGAAAAATTTACATTGCTTTATCCCTTCATTTTTCACCAAAGTAACTGTTATGTACAAAGAAAGGTTTTGTTACTTTCTACATTGGGTTTTGCAGTCAGAAGGGAAATGCAGATGTTTTGGTTTTATAGTATATTCCAAATCTTTTCATCTAGAACACGAAGGAGTTTCCAGTTACTATGAGTATGTGATTTTATTATTCTTTTTAACCCAGACTCCCCAGCATTTGGGCTCTATATGAGTTATATTCTTAATAGAATAACTAGTATAACTTAGGAATTTTTTTTTAAATTGAAGCTATAATGGAGCTATAATGTAACTTCTCCAAATCCACGGGAATATAAAGGTGCCTCTTATTGCTTCTCTTATTTCCTTGCATCAGAACAGTTATACAGCAGATATATAACCTTTTTGTGAACAGCCTTTTAAATACAAATCAAATAATGGTGAATATTCAACTCGTGTGGTTTCATTGCCTAGGTGTGATACATACCTACTTTAGACTTACTCTGTACAGTTTGTTTGCCCACCTGCAAATTGTTATGAATTGCTGAACTGATTTGAATTTTACAACTGAAGTAGATTGTAAATGTTAATTTTCAGATTTTCAAGTTCAAGTAAAAGTTGTGTTTGTGTGATATGTAGGTGGATGTACAAGGTGTGTCAAACCTATAGATGCCAAACCACAGAAAATTCATCAAGCTGCATTTGATTCTCTGGTAAAAAGCATTTCTATTTATGAACTAAATTTTTGTATTAGTCCTTGTACATTACCAACATGGCAATATGTCTTTAGTGCTACAGTAAAATTACTAATGGGTTTACTATAAGGAAACTGTCACCATACTTTTCATCTTCACAATAACCGAGAAATGTATAAGCAGGCATCAGTGTGTGCAATGATGAAAACCTTGCTTATAGTTTTATAGTCCTGTTTAATCTTCTAGACTTTGTCTTTCTGAAGTAATATTCTAGGTCTAAATAGATTTGAATGACTATTAACAACAGTTAACAAATAGTGACATCAGGTATTCCATTTTGGAAGGAAAAGAAAAACTGTTATATATGTAGTAGCCTTGTATATTATATTAGAAAAAGGGAATATTATTCTTACAATGTTTAGGAATGATTTGTAGGAAGATGCTATGAAAATAATGGAAAAATCAATTTGCAATAGATGCTATTTCTTGATCTCTGGTTAAAATTATGAGTGCAGTTGGACGTGCTGCTAGCTCTTGTTCTAAGAAAGGAATTTAATTAGATAAATTTAAAAGCAATTGAACAGTAGTTGAGATTGCATAAATGTTTTGTAGTTTAGAGGACTTCAAATATTAAATGAGATTGCAGCAAATTTTATAGTAGCTGGCATAAATAGCATGTACTTTGTATAACGCTCAACTAGTAGAGATGTTATTGTTTGAAAGTGTAATTTAATAATCTTTAATCTCTACAATGTGTTTCCTGTCATATTAAAAAAAAGAAATAATCATAGCTTGACAGTAGCTGCAGGTGCCTGCCCTGGAAATATAATTTTCATGCATTGACTCTTGACATAGATTATTTGGGTTTCCAGGTACAAGCTGGAATTAACAAGTGTCATAAAAAATCAGATGGTTCAATTCCTTATTTCAACCCACATGTATTTTATCCTGGTGAATCTAAGCAGTTCTAGCTATGTCTAGGTGTAAGCTGTGTTTAACCCTGTAGCCATGTTTAGAAGACTACTGCAGTTACGTTCTTTTAGGGAAAGAGGAAGACAGATGTATTTTAAATGTGTCCTAGGGCACTAACTGTTACTTAACCAATTTTAAGTACTTAAAACATGAATCTGAGAGAAGATTGAACAGTTCAAGTTTACAAAAACATGTAATGACAAAGCAATCACTTCTACCTTGCATTGTATTACAATAAAAGGTAGCAAAATTAAGACAAATCATGAATCAAACAGATTTATCCTATATCCCCACACTTCCATCATATGTAATAAGCATAGCTCCCTTCCTATTCTTTGATGCCACTATTGCACAGTACCTCAGGTTTCCCCATGTTCTGAAGCTTCTTCATCCCTACCCTGTAAAACCACTAATTCACTTGTGCTTTCTAATATTGACATCTCAGGTTTTACCCATGGCCTCAGCACCCACCGTCAGTTGCTTTTTTGTGCACTGTCAAGCCAGGGCACTAGTGCTGACTGGCAGTAGCCACCTAACCAGACACGATGGATGATATCCCCTGTCTCAGTAGAAATACTAATAGTGTCTCTCCTCTCCCAGTCTGCTAATTTAGAAAATGTATAGAGGAACTTAATGATTTCTGGATCTTCATGTCACTGTAAAATTTTGTGTGGTCATTGGAAGTGGCAGTTACTAGGAAAGGACTGACAGAACAAGTCCCATATAAATGGTCAGCACAGTTGCATAACCTGAGACATCTAGGCTTAATAACTACATGTTCTACAACAATGGGTCCTTATTTTTGATTGGTGATACATTTTAGCTTTTCTTTCTTTAAGATACTTTATAAATTTGAGAGCGTCTTTCCATTAGTAAGAGGACCTAACATGGTTTTCTAAACAAAACTGCTAGAACTAATTGATACTGCAAGTTTATTCCCTTTATTTTCTCCTAATTCAGCTATTCTGTCGTGGTCATCTTATGTATACTATTACTGAATAACCTGTCTCACAGAAATACTTGGCTGTAAGCAGCAATAAAGTGGCTTTCAATGTAATTTTCAGATCTTGCTCTGTGAACAACTAGAAGCTGTCCAGTTCATTCTTCTGTCTTTAGTATATGGTTTGTATTTATCTTGGCTGGTTGTGGTCTTGCATCTTTTGAGTTCTGCATATGAATTGCAGAGATTCACACACATAGGAATTTTTCACTTAAAAACTCTGCTTGAAACAAGGGGAAAAGTATTCAAGTAGTCTTTCAGATTTCATGATGTGCTCACAGGTTACAGTTTATGGGGAACAGGAACAAACACAATTCCTACAGATTTTTTCAGTGTAATCTCCCTCATTTGTTCTCCCTTCAGCATTCCTATATCGTTTATCTTGTTCATACAGCTAGCAGCACTGGAAGGTAAGTGTAGCATTTCACCATCGATCTGGTAGAAGTGGTCAACAAACACAATTGCTTCTAGGTAGAGATACCATGACTCCTCATTTAGAATAACGAAGGCAATTCTATCAGGAGGATCCATTTTAATTCTTTACACGGCAGTAAACTGTGTAGGAATATGTTACCTGTGACTGAGAAAGCTTTATTCACATGTAAGGGTAGCCATTTTCCCTGAGATCTGTGATGTGAGCTGTCCCTCACATATACAGCCCTGGATGTTAGTTGGGGATCTTCAGCATTCAGTAGAGACTTCTGGAGAAAGAGATGAATTTTGCGAAGGTTTTGAAAGTCAAATGCCTCTAAATGAATGCAGTGTTTTTTTTAATTAGTAGTGTCAGGGGAGTTGCCCTTTCTCTTTCCTATGACAGTTTTGGAGAAAGGTGCTTCTAATATTTTCCGAACTTTATGAGCTTCATAACACAACTGTTTCTTTGTCATAGCCTAATTTAAACAGAATGATGGAATATTTCATGTTTTTGAGATGGAATTTAAGCAATTGTGCTATGAATTCATGCCAGCTGCTCAAACTTAGGACTGGCCCACAGTTTCATGCCACAGCACAGGATTGGTATTTAGGTACCCTTACGTTTGTTCTTTGTTTATGGATAACTCTTCTTGCAACTGGTTTGATCCTTTTGGAGCCCTTCAATCCCATGTTATTTTCAGAGTGACGTTGAGTAGCCATATTACTTGACAGGATCTATTCTAGTCTTGAAAGTTGACATGTAAGTAACCAAATCTAAACCTAACTTTGTAGCATTCTTTTTCTCAAAGAAAGAAAAAAAAAAATTAGAGCAACACCTGGTTAAAGCATGTAGGATATGACTTGCAGCTTTAAGTTTACTCTAAAATACATACACAAAAAGAACATTCAGCTAATGTTAAAGAGTTAACTAAATGTTTTTTTAGAAAAGCATCCAAAAAGAGAAAGCTATGATACAATAGACTTTCAAGGTTAAATGTATGGAGAAAAAGCAAATCTTTTGTATCCCTGGACATAATTTAGGAGCCCATGGGAAATGCACTAAATGTTTATGTTTCTTGAGGTTTCAGCAGAATGTGTAATTAATCTGAATTTTGGATAGAACTTAAAGGAATTTAGAATCCCTTTGAGCGCATCTTACTTAACAAGACAATTGTGAGGAATTTTCACCCTAGTGCTGCTGATCATGCATGTTATATCTCTTTCATTCTGGTTTGTGATCAAGCAAGAGTGTTGAAACCTTGTGAAGCAGTATTTTAAGTATTAAAATACTGTGTGCCAGTTCTTGTCCATTTTATAGTATTTGACACTATCAGGCAAAATTAGTTTTGGGTTTAAATCACAATTGAGATAACTAGTTGATTCTGAATTGTATCTTCCGAATCATATGATTTCCTCTCTGAAATTTTGGCACTTCAAATGAAAAGCCATATTCTAATTAACAGTTCACAAATATCTAAAGGTAAGCATATTTTGTTCCTTTTGTCTAACACTTTTGATCAGTTTTCAGAACAGTTCCTTAGCTGATTTAAACCACCATTATTCCAGAGAGCCTGGTTTATAAGACACAGGGTTCTGGCCCAGTGTTTAAGGGGCTTGCCTTTATGGCTGGGGATGTTGTCACGTGTCTGCTCCGCCTGTGTTCAACACCAGCTAGATGTGAATATGATGCCACCTGGAAACTTTGCACCTGTGTCAAAGTTGAACAAAAAACATACTAATGCACCTTCCTCATAGCACTGCACTAATGTAGTTATGTGGCTCCCAGTTGGAGGTGGTTCATGATCTCCTGTCTTTCAGCTACTGTGGAACAATTCTGTGACTTTCCGCACCCTTCTCTGCAGATCTGTTTTAATCTTTTGCTGTGCTGTTGGGTGCTGTGACAAGCACAATTGCAGGTGCTCTCTGTCTTTTGGTCTCTAGGCACGCACTCTAGGTTCGGTCTTGTATCTGGTATGTATCTTGCTCAGACTTTCCTGGAGTCCAGTTAACTCAAACTGATGACAGCTATTTCAGCTTTGTCCAGTTCCTGATACTGAATTTCCTCACTACTGACGGTATATGTATTGACACTTGGAGTAAATGATAATTGAATTCTGCAAAGGAATTTTTAAATGTGCACGTGCATTTTGTTGTTGGCATGAACAATACAGCTATGTGGAAAACAGAGCCATGCTAATTGGAAGGATCTAACTTACTTTAATCTCTTCAGCAAGAGATTTGGATCTTGTCCCTGTCTTTTGAGAGGAAGCACAACCTCCCCTCTTTGCTTCTGTTTGTTTCCTGTTTTTTCCCTGCTCTCAGAATAAGATTCCCCCAGCTATCAAATGACACATTCCCATTTGATTTTTGGGTCTCTTATTTCTAGTGCTTGATTGCAGACTCACATGATTGAACTAGGTTCTCTACAGTCAGTTTTTTTTGTTTTAGGGATCTGGAAATACTCTAGGTTAGTAATCCTTTGTGGTTTCAGGCTGTTAGGTGGAGTAATTTCTTTTGGTATTTCCATAATGATTTCAGCACAAAGGTGAAGAGTATATCAAAGGTAAATGCCTTTGCCCTCCTTAGATGTAGGTGATTTATAGGCAGTAGTACAAAAGGATATATGTTTGTGTACATGTGCACATGCGTATATATGTGTACATACACATAATTCATCATATCTTTATTTCATCTTCAGAATTGTTCCTGAATGTAGTTTTAGAATTGTATATCTTAAGAGCCAGAATTTTACTTCTGTGATAGTTGATACCAACAGGTCCAGCCCCTAATATACTAAAGAAGAAAACATCTTCCCATTTTTCTGCTTACCTCATCTCCATCTACTGATTTAAGAAGCTAGGCTCTTTATTTCTAATCTGTAATCTACTACATAGGTGTAATACAAAATAAGTATTGGCATTGCAATTTTTAAAGTAAACATAATTTTCTAATCTTTTGAAAGCATAAGTACTGTTCCTTGCATTACTTTAACACTTGCAATGTGTGAAGCACTTTGATCCTTGGTGGTTTGTGGTCCTGGCAAATAAAATTCATTATGTTCTATTCACTAAAACACATGGGATGTCATTAAAGGTCCATTAACTCTTTGTTCAAGCCCCTTAACTTCTTTCCTTGCTTATTAGTTGGTTGATAAAAATCTCAAAAGTGATCATTAATGATTAAGTATTCTCTCTAGATTGCACTTCTGACACACATGGCCTCAGGAACTCGACATTTTGGTAATGATTCATTCCTTGATTAGTAAAGACTTTTACCTCAAAGCAAAACCATTAGGGTTTATCATGCATGACTTAAAGGCTATATATCACACCCGCTCCTGTAATAGTAATTTTCCCCAGATAATGTCAGTGAGAACTACACCCATAGTATAAATTAGCTCTTTTGGGCTTGAATAATTATGCTGTTCTTTGGAGGAGTTATATTTAACTTCTCTTGTTTTATTGCTGTTTCTGCTAAATGTAGTTTTTTCATAGCCCCTAAAAGTAGCTTATTGGCTATTACATATAATTAAAATTCTCTATTTTACTGGTGTTCAAGTAGTGTTATGTTTCTGTTTCCCTAAGACTAATTTAGCTTTAACAGTGGAATACTTACAATGTCATCAAAGCCCCTTTTTATTAGAAGATATATTCCAAAAATGTCTGAAAGTAGTTAGCTGTGCTTGGGAAGCATATATTAGGATTGCTGGCACAACTTTTCTGTATAGTGGTCTGTGGTAGCAATTACTTGCTCCAATGTGGGACAGTCTTCACTTCAGGTCAGCCAGTTTGTGGAGAGGGGGATTAGATGCATGTAAAAGCTGGAAACAATACAGCCATCACAAGAGAACGAGGTTGGAAATAAAATGCCCTTGTGTGTGTAGATATGGCACAAAGCACCTCAGCTGGCATCTGCTGGACTGCATTCAGTCTGGCCTGTCACATTTTCCATAAAGGAGGGTTTCAGCTACACTGTGCTGTGTCATACAGCCCTATCTACTGAATTACTCCTCTTGAACCTGTGAATTAGCCAGGTTTGAACACACACTGCTCCATTCAAATCACTAAAGGGCCAGAGGTGTGATTCTATTTAAATTTTTTTTCCCCACTCCACCCTGGGTGGGGTTCCCACTTTAGAGCTGTTGCACCAATGTGACCTATCAGAGGGTTCCCCAAACTTTGATTCAGTCCTTAGGGGTATGTGCAGGTTGTACTCTCTGGTGTATAAAGGCAACATCAGGAAGTGATTTATGTCACTTCTTGTGATGTAAATTTTCTTTGGCACATCTTGTGACATTTGTTTCATTGGCTAATGTCTTTTTGAAGGGGAAAAATAATATTCCTTTTTTAGGGCTAGATCTTGTATCCTCAGCCTAAACATGAGCTCACCAGACTGTATATGAGGGCTTTCTGTAGGGACTGAAAGAACCTGTGTGCATTTGAATGAATGAAAATGGAGCCGGTTGGCTACAATTCCCCGGAGAAAGAAATACTGGTAAGTCTTATTTCTTTGAAAGAAATGTCATATCTCATAATCTGAAATATCGGATACCTGTGCTGAAGCTTGAATCATTGACAGGCTCTTTCACTGGAAGAAATGTACTCCATAGGTAAGAGAGGAAGTGCGATGCAGTAGTGTAATCAAAACTTGAATAAAAAAATTCATACTGCCTTCATAGAAGGATGGAAAACACTTATTTCATGCTCCTTAGAAAGTTTTCTATATGAGCCCTGTAATTATGCAGTACAAAAGCATTTGAGGCATAAAAGCTATACAGCTGAGAAGAATTAGTGAGCATACGTGATAGAAGATACAATGGTTACCTTGCGAGTTTGCATACATGATCTTTGTGAAATTGCTCATTTTAATTGAGTGGTCCAGATGTGATGAATTAAGTGAATATTAAATTATTATCAGTTTTGGTTAATTTCTGCATGCAGTACTGAGAACATTTTTAGTGTCTTCTGATTGAATTTTAATAGTTTGCTTTTGGGTGGCTACTATACTTGTTTTACCAGCGTGACCATGGGTGCTGTGCCTTCAGGTAGCTGAAATAACATTGAACTAGGTAATTTTCTGGTGTAAACACATAAGTGATACTAATTTATTTGATGGACAATAGATGACAATATTGCATTGTGGTTGGATGGCAAGTATATGTTGGTTTCAAATTCATGCTGAGTAAATATTTCGGAGACCTTCATCCCTGGATTCAGTGAAATGCTTGGGTTCATGTCAACTTATAATGTTCATTATACCAACAACTAAATAATAAGGGGGAAAGCTACATATGTCATGTAATTTAATAGCATTTTATGCCAAACTCTGGTTTAAAACAAAACAAAAAGACCTCTCTCCTCCCCCTACCCACCCTCCTCCTCCCCCCAAAAAACCCCAAACCCCACCTGGGAAATAAATATTCGAGGACCAAATTAACTAAATTATTTACTCATCTAATGCTTGCAGATTTTGGTGTGAGTTGAGTATTGAAGTCGATTTGGTTACTGTTGTATCTTCACTGTAAACCCACCAACACCAAGCTATTTTATCTGCTAACTTAATCTAAAATCATTTTACATCAGTCTCTATAACTACTTATTTCCACTAACACATGGAGAATGAGCATCTAAATCACTGTTCTGTTGATCTTGGGTACTTGTATAGGTGTGACATTTAATTTAGTCACTGATGATGGCTGGCCAAACTGACTTGTATAGACCATTGGTCTACTCTGTAGACCAAAGTCAGAGGTGAGAATAGACCTCAGGTCATCAACCCCCTGCTTGCCCAGTACATCTAATAATACTGCTTACGTATTCATTGCACACCCTGATCAGCTGAGCTAGGATTCTGCTTGGTATTACTTGCTAGAGGCAGTATAGTAGTGGACTGTGGGTTCCTGAAGGAAAAAAAAAATCAAGAATAGTACAAACACTTTATTAAAAACAAAATAATCTGTTTCTTTGTGTGTATGTTCCTTGCAGTGAGCTTGGAGCTGCTTCTCTAGCAACTACCTCTCTGAGGAAAAATGTAACTTGTGTGGTCATTCTCCCAATTTAGATCTTTTTAATAAAAGGTACAGTTTATGTTGGAGCTAAACTGTTGGTTAAATTTGTAAATTGACAAAAACAAAAGGGAAAAGAACTTTCTTCTCCATTTCTTCTTGCCAGCTGGCATCTCAACAGGCCTATTTTATGTTTCAGTTGTGCTTAACTACTGACTTCCACACAGTAGGTATTTCTACATTGTGAAGCCTTTAATTATTCTGTTGTGGATAATTTAAACCAGTATGAAAAGGAAAAAGGTGGTTAATGCAGGGAAAGTTGGTGTAATGAACTGAGTGTGTCAGAAGTCAGGAAGGACGAAGACAGTAATGATGAGTATCATAACCACAGAGGTATTATTTTAAGGCTTCTATATTTAATATTCTGCCCATTCTGCTTGCCTTGAGTTCTTTGACAAAGTTCTGTGACTGCCAATTTCTTGTTTTAATATTGCCAATTTGTTATGGATGCAGACTTGGTATTATTTAGATATCTGAAAATTAAGTGTTTGCTTGAGTCCCTTGTTGGATAGATGACCAGGACACTGAAATGTTGAAGTGGCAGGTTTTGACAGTGACAGCTGTAATCCTTATTTTTCCAAAAAGCCTTTTGGTCAACCTAGAAAACATGATGTATGAGTGCTGAAGACTATACTCGCCAGGGAAGCAGAAGTGGAGAAAAAGACATTATATATCACAGGAACTCGATTTTTTAAATGGTATTTTTAAAGGACTCATTCCATTTCCCTTTAGGAAATTTGAAATTATTTGGTGTGGATAACATAATTTTTATCTTGTTCATTGTTTATACTCTCAAGGACAATATACTTAGAAAAAGTAACACCTATTAAAGCCCTTTGAATTCAGAGTCTTTCATGTTACAATGTGTCTATTTACTGCTGTCAGCAGGCTTGCAATGTATTTAGGTTGAAGAGGTTAACACGCATACCTTGGAGCATTACTTTTATTTTCTGTTCTGTGACACTTAGCAAAATCCTATTATACAATTGAGTAGTATTATAATATTAAAATTTTAATTTGTTCTGCATTCCGGGGTTTTTTTAAGATTTTTTTTCTTGTGCATTGGCCCATGCGTTTTGTATAAAACCTATAATTTAAACACTACACCATAGAAATGCCCTAAATTAGTAACCTTTTGCCTTTGCTACCTTAATTACATCTCATTATTTAGTGCTTAAAGAGCAACCTCTAACTATTGGTTAGTTATTTACTAGCTAATTAGATTTGTCATGTTAAAGAAAACAGTAGTAGCCCTTGCCTCTGTTCTAATTTGAATGGGGTTTCAGAGTTTTGAGAAAATTCCATTCTTTGCTGGAAGAAAAGTAAACTTTTTGCGTTTTCCTTGTTTTTTTTCATTTCTCCTTAATGAGCATTTCATTGTGCATTAGCTGTCTGTAACATTCCAATAGGCAATTAGAAGTCTGTCTTAAAATAAGTATTTTCAAAAAGACTGTTGTGTTTCAGTATGTTCTATGTCTTCTAGCTACGTTTATTCCTTTTAGCTTTTATGAGCATCTGATACACTCAATTTCTTTTCTCTTTTTATTGTGGAAACAAATACGAAGCAGATTACTTGTTGGCTACTAATAGCTATCTTTCAGATTTTTACCCCCTTTTGAGAAGAAATCTGTATTGTTTGATGAGAATCACAAGGAATATGATTCATTAAAACATATGTTGAATTGTTTCTTCTGACAAATTTAAAGATCCTTTCTCCTTCTTTTTGTTTTTTTTTTTTAACTGTATGCAGAAATTATGAACTGCAGAAATTATTAACAGCTTGCAGGTTGACTCAATCTTCACTATTTTATTCATGTCTACTGGATTGTATTTTTGCATTTTATTTCACTTTATTTTTTGCTATTTTTTCCTTTGTATAAAAGCACATGAAGAGATTGTAGTTTGTAATTGCAATTAGTTAGAATTCCATGATGTGAAATTCCCATGTCATCTTGCTTAATTTCCTCTATTGCTTTTTTTTTTCCCTGAGATGCACAGTAGTGGAAGCTTGTCTACCACAGATTTGTCTATCTGACTTGATTCTTACCCAGTACTTAACTACTGCTCTCCTTACCTAGTTCTTAAATTGTTGCCTGCACTGTCCATTTGTTTTTGGAAGACCAGTGTCTCCAAAAAGCTCCTTCACCCATTCTTCCCATATGTTTTCTTACATTACGGGTTAAAAATTGCAGCATGGCATGTTTACAGTTTGAAGTGTAACTCCCTATTTATGTTTATTGTTGTGATAATCACTGACCATTTATTTTTAACAAAGGCACCAGAGACAAATGGAGAAAACCACATTGATACAAGTCTTCATCTTGCTCATGTGTTTTTTCTTCTGTGGGTAACCCATCTGTGGAACAGAGAAGCACTTGGCCTCTAGTATATAAATTTGTTCCTATGAAAACCAGTTTTAATTTCTGAATTAAACTTTTTTGAGAGTAGTGGTGGGGGGAATACTAGCAGTGCCTTTACAGAGAAACCAATTGGCCTGTCCAATTTTAGTCTAAGTACTTCAACCTTTGAAGTAGATAGTTTTCAGATAAACTTCCTTTTCATGTTTTGTTTCCTATGTCACTGTTTATCCATTCTATGTCTGTAAGCTCTGAAACCATTACTTCACTACTCATGTGAGGATTTGATTGATTTGTTGATTATTGTCTGTATTTATTCTTGGGTTTGAATTCAGCAAGGCAATCTGTAAAGGTGTAAAGGCAATGACTGCCTAAGAGGCCATGTTGTTTTAAATAAATAAATAAATAAATAAAAATTCTATGGAAACCTTTCCCTGAGAAGAATTTTTGAGATTTGTGTGGATTACAAAGCATTAAGAAGGGTCGTTCCTTAATTTTCTTTCTGAGCAAAAATGCCAAGATACAATTTTAGCAGGTATTAGTAAAAACTGAAAAGTATGCTTTGTGTTCTGGGACTGATGCCAACATCTGTATTTGCAACTCCCAAGACAGGTCTAAGAGTGAAAGCTTTTCCTCATTGCTCTCAGAAGACTGCTAGAACAAGCCTGTGACATTTGTGTTCTGTTGCATCTGTGTTATTTACTTCCCCTTCAAGAAAAATTTTTTTTGGGAGGGGGGAGAAATTTATGGTCACTGCAAAGGAGTTTACTCCCTGGGGGCAAGGAGGGAAGGAAAGAAAAAAAAGTCATAGCCCTTTGTTTCAATCACAGGTGCATTTTTCTAGTAGGAGGTCACATTTAATTTGTGAGCATGTTTGGGTGATTCTGGAGCAGATCCTCAGTCAGAATGAATTGTCATGGGAGTTAATTGTTCTGACTGTTAACACAAGCTCTCTAGCCTGGTTAAGTTTCTTCATTTTTTAATGAGACAAATGGGACTGTAAATTTTAAATTTTCATAAAATGTCCAGTAAATTGTAGTCATTTTTTTGAAGAGATTCAAAGTCTTGTCTCATTTTCTGTAAATGTTATAATAACCTATGTTGTCACTTAATTTTTTCGTATTTTGATCAGGGATCAAATAGAGAGGGTTAGGTTTCTGTGCATATGTTTCTTTTTTAAAATAGTGTGTTTATCAGTTGAAGGATAGTTAAAATGGTGCATGCAAGTCTGGACCCTTCCAATCTGTTTCAAGAGGCTTTTCAGTGCATTACTGAGGCACTTAATTTGTTCTAGTTTTATTCTGAGCAGTAGGGAGCCCTCTTTAATCCTGTTCTATCTAGGACAGTTTCAGGTGCTCTTTCTTTTAAAATAGGCCACTTTATTAGGTCAACTAAACATGGATTTAAATGTCTAAATTCTGGTTTGAAAAATACATGTGCTTCAAAACAGTACATACTTACAAGAAATAAGATTCCTGGATTTTCCCCTCTCTCTTTCGTTAACTTTTGCATTGCATACAGAACAATGTTGCTTTCAGTTGAAAAGTGGATTGTTCCAGCAGAGTGCAGCAAAAGACAAATATTGTAAATATGCTTAGCTTTCCTGTCAAGAGTTGGTACATTGTAAAAAAGGAAGAACTTAGATATGGAGCTAATAATTCATAAAATACCAAATAAATTATAGAGGAACTGTTTAAGAAGATTGCACTTTAGTTAAGTTCTTTCTCCAGATTTTTCCTTCTGCACTCTGAAACATCGGTAGAATTTACTGGGAAAATAATGATTAAAGTGCTAATATATAGTGAATAAGTAAAGTCTAAGTTCTCTCAAGCATTCCTGGTAAATAGAAGCAGAACTTTGAATTGTAGGTAGCTAAATGCTACTGGTTAGTAATTTATCTGGGGCTGGAATGCAAGCTGGTGGAAGAGTTGAGATTGCATTTCAGGATTTTTCCGTTCTTCCCCATATTTAAGCTATTGGACTACCCTGCCTTTTATAATTTTAGCTACTACTGTTTTGGTCTGTCCCCCCCTGCTTGATTGCTTATGAGGTAGCAAGCCTTATTTTTTTGGCCTTTGTTTCACCATAACATTTAAAAAATTTTTTTTAGCTTTTTGAAGCCTTACTCTAAATGACACCATTAAGAAAAGATTATATAGTTACCTTGACCCTCCAAAATGTAAGTAAGAGTAGTGCGCAAATACTGGTTTCTGGATAATGTATACAATTTGAGTCAGTCTTCTAGTTTAATCTTGGGGAAAAATCCCGATGATGCAAAAGGATTCTTGCATGTTCCTTGTAAGTCTGCATGTCTAAACTCAGTTTAAGATATTCTTTCTTCATATAGGCATAGCTTTGCTGGATGTTAGCACTATAAAAGAATAGTGAAGAGACCACCTAGAAGCATAGTTTTTTTATAACACTAAAGCTGGTAGTAGTTTTCAGAAGCTGAAAAGAGGAAATTTAGTCTTAAAACATGTTAATAAGTGTAAGAGCTACATATTTAGCTAAGAAAATGTGAATGTATGTATATTTAGAGATTGAAAATTAAAATGGAGATGCAAAATATTTCTTAAGAAACCTCAAAGGAATGCAGTTTTCCTTAACCCATCTGTTAAAATTTATATAATTTGAATCAAGCCATACATTTTTACTAATAGTTTCTAGTGTTGTTCCCATGTCAGAATCTGGATTTAGAGCCCTAAGCAGGCTTATATTTTCACTGTTTGGGTTGCAGCCCGATCCCCTGGTCCTCCTGATCCTGGGTTTCAAAATGCCTTGCGTTGCCGAAGTTGCAGTGGGAAATGTTCCCAGAGGAGTTCATTCTCAGCTCATTAATCAACATGAATAGGTCAAATGAGTGACTGAGGATGACATGTGAGTCCGGGATGGCCACCCAGTCATTTGTGGGCATCATCCCCACAGTATGCCCTCCCATCCTTCAGTGGGTCCCCTTCCCCTCTTGCCACAAGTGGCTCTTCCTCGACATCTTTGCCCAGTAGAAGTGCAGAGTCTTGCTTGTTGCACTAGTCCTTTCCTGCTTCTACTCACTGGTCAGATGAGGACAGTTCCCCAGGGCATCATGAGAGAAGTAACCTATGGAGAAACTAAAGTTGCCATGCTGAAGGGGTAGGGATGTTTGGAGAGAAATCAGAGCAGGCTTTTAGGAGGCTACCCCAGCATTCCAGTCTGCTGCAACCAACACTTTCCCAATTTTCCCATGTCCTCTGGCTCTAGCAGCAGGTGGTAACAGCCTCTGATAGATGCTGAATGATTTTTTTTTTTCCTACTGTGATCTTGAATCTCTCAGATGGCAATAAAAGTTTTTGTTTAAGTTGAAAAAGCCTGGGTTTGGTTTTGATCAGGATCTTCAATGCAGTGTGAAGTAACTCTAAATTTCTGGAGTACCTATAGACTCCAGTTAGGCTCAAGGCACCCTGTGTATTGGATGCTGTGCAAGCAGAGTAAAGTTTTTCTTTTTTTCTGAAGATCTTGCTGTTTCAACACACCAAATTCTAACCAAGTTTTGAGTTTAACAGGTCTAACATCCTTGACTAAGGATGAAGGTCAGAGTATTTAGGAGGTATTTAGGAAAGCTGTTACACAATAAGATGATTCTGGGTTCATTTATTGGCTTTTCTAATACTGTTTTTGTTTAAACTTTTGGATCTGAGTCTGTAGTCTGAAGGGAATTAGTTACTGACCTTTTCCATACCAGAAGATCTTCACAGAGCAAGAACAGTGCGAAGCTCATCTAGTATTTTTCTTGCCTCAGCTTTGTAAAGACTTTATTTACAAGAAGACAAAGGGGAATACATTTAAGAATCACTCACTAATGAGAAAATGCAATTGTTGGAATGGCCATTATTCCTGTGAAAGGGATGCTTTATTTTACACAGCACATTGTTCGCCTTGGTAAACTAAAGGAAAAGTGGTCAACAAATACAGGCCATAAGGATCATGAAGGAAAGTTTAAAATTCTCTCCAAATAGTGTGGGACATGTGGCAATGACTAATTTTAGGGCTACCCTACTGTATTCCTTATCTTAACATTTCTTTTGTCGTAGCACAGAGTGGCCATGCTCAAGTTAGAACCCTTTCTGCAGGCAGTCCAAACTTAAAATACCAGTCATTTCCTCAAATTCCGTACAGTATTTCTGTATTTTTAAGATAATGGGTATGTTCACACTGATTGATTCCACCTCCCCCCCGCCCCTGCTCTTTGGAAGTTGGAAACAAGGAAAGATAGAAAATAAAGTGCTTAGAATTTAGACAGCATCTCATTGTTTTACAGAAGCATTGCTTTAACGCTATGAAACCAGATATTTTAAATTGGCACTGACAACAGTTAGGAGCTGGCCTCTGACTTTGTCTTCTGGCAAGCCCAGCTGTATACCTGCCAGCTGAGTGGGATTTCTGTGTAGGTAGTTTTTATTTGTATTTTTAGTTGTCAGTTGCTTTGAATTCTGCTAGGAAGACCACTGGTAGATAGATCTGAAATCACAACTTGAAAAACTTGAAGACTTTACAGATGGCTGAGATAAAGGTGTCATTGCAAAGATATAATAATAATAATGATGAACCTGAAGATAATAATAAAAGCCCTTTGGACTGAGGAGACTAATTGTGATGATAATTATGCCTTGATAATTATCAAGCTGGGAGTTGGTTGGTTTCAGTTGGTTCTGAAATTAATATATAAAGAATGTCTCTTTGAGAGCCACTTTGTTTAAGTAATAGAATGAAAGTTTCAAAAATTCAGCAAGGGGGAAGAATGTTAAGATGGTGGCTACAAAAAGCACGCTCACTGTTTGAGGTTTTTTTGAGATGAGGAAAAGAGAAGGTGGAGTGTTGAAGAGAATATGATGTGCCTATGTTTTTCTGATTCAACGATGATACAAACTACATGTCCCTGGACTGACTATAACACATGAACTGCATGCAGAGAAAGAGGAGAGATTTAGGGCCCTGGAATACAGAGCTGTCTTTGTTATCATAATACCAGACCCTTTGCAGCCTTCATTTTTACTTTTCCAGGCACTGCAACTAGTAGGGGGTATTTATAATCTGCACAGAGTCTGACTGTTCATGGAGGTTGTGGGGGCCGTAGGGAAGGAGATCTGAGCCTTGGATGGATTTGTGAAGCCTAGAAGAGAGGTAGGTGCAGACTGTTTTGAAGTAAGGTGTGTAGGAAAGCACTTTCTATGTATAGTTATCAGTGCTAGTGAGACTAAGAAAGATCGATCTTAGCTGAAGGGATGTACATGTGTGTGAATGGCTGTTGCTATTGGGTAATAAAATAAAAGTTTAGGAAGACTGGGGGCTGGAGGAATGTAGTAGAGGTTGTACTTGGAAGAAAAGATGGCTAAGATGATACAGTGAAGAGAGGAGGAGAATCTGGAACTTTCAGACAAAATGAGACAAATTATTTTTACACATACTGCTTTGTCTTAGTTTTTAAATCTGAATAATCGATTTATAGAGTCCTATAAATTATTTAAAACAGGAGTAGGCATTTAGATTTTGTGTGTCCTGATTGGGAGGGGAAAGGAGGGTGGAGGGGAAGAAAACCCAGAAAGTACAGAAGCTAGTCATGCTTCAAAGCAATAATAAATATTTGGTAAAGATAAAGCAACATTTATGCTGCTTTTACAGTTTTGTCACAGTTGATTCTTTTCATCTAGTAAAGATAATAAATGAATAATCATAAAATATTTGTGTTTGAAAGTTCTTCCTTGGTTTTCATGAAGATTATTTATTTTCCATCAGTCCATTACAGTGTAACATTGATTGGTGCATGTAATGTATTATTCATACTGTTCTAGTTTCATTCCATTAGCAATGCCAACATTATGCTGAATTCTGCAGTGGTAATCTTCTGTGAAGTGTCTTTGTACAGCAACTTGTGCTGTGGTTCAGTTCCCGTTTCACATTTAGTGACAAGACAGAGCGAACAACAGCACCTTATTGATATTACTCAGACTTTGTTCCCCCTTCCTCCCCCCAATGCAATGAGAATCATAAATGTACTGTAGACCTATAAACTAAATTGTGAAAGGCAGAATGTGTATGAGAAATGGTTTATTTTTAGTTTTTCTATTATATCTTTGTTTTCCTGATAGCTAATGCCTTTAGAAGAGCCAAATAACTAAAACCATCACGTTACAAAAACAACAAGAACAGAATTAAAAACAGCCTTCAGATAAAATAGTCTGGCATTTTGGTCCACATGTATGATCCTATGGGTATAATTCTGATCATGTAAATTGTTGTGTGTAGAACTGATTTAAATATGTGCTAAAGCCAGCTACTCAGCATGGTTAAGATTATTGGAGGTCTGCCTCATGCTAGTACAAAAAAAGAAGAACTTTTTCATTTGAATCTTTAATATTTGCTTCTTTAGCATTTAGTACAGGAACTTTTTTCATGTGCAGTAGGCCCAGCCCAATGTCCATCAAGTTCAATGATAATCTGTTCATTGACTGAATGATTTGGGCCTGGTCTGGTTAGGTGAATACTTCAGGTTTCTTTTTTTTTTCTTGGAAAAAAATGGACTTCACCATTCACTATTCTGAGAATCCAGGCCATAAAAAATTGAAATCTCTAGACAGATGAATGAAGATTAATTTAAAAAATATCTTAGTTCCTAAATACTTAGGATGTGGAATTACAAGGAAATAAAGTTAAAAGTTTGAAGAATGTTTTTTTCCAAATGTTTTCATTTTTTTTTTTAAACAGCTGTGTAAACAATGAAACAATCTCTTTCTGGCATGAATACTTCAAAAAAATCACATGCTTTAAGGTGGATATGTCATGAAGGAGAAATGGCTGGCATCTGTGAAGCCATATTTCTTTGGATTTTTTAATTTGGAGACGGGGAGCCTGAGCAAAGTCGGAAGGGCTGTCTGAGAAATTGGAAGCTCACAGATCAACCAAGCTGACTCCTACAGTTCTGAAAAAATGAGATAAGGGGTGGCAAAGAGTCTCAAGATTTTAAGGGATAAATATGATAGAATGAGAGACAGACCAGCTTGAGGTACAAAAGGAATAGATTCAATAGTGAAGGAAGAATATACCAAAGGAATAGAAAACAAAAGTTTAAAAGAAAAACAATGATAGTGAGGGAGGGTGAGTATTTTCGTTTTAAGTGTGTGCTTATTCTAAGAGGCATGGTTGTACTTTGGTCTTTACTGGGGTTGGGAAGAAAATTTGCTCAGCCTTTTGGAGAATAAATAGGCTACCATTCTTTAACAGGCTCTGGATATTCTGAAAGGTACTTGCTTGTATATATGGATTATTTTTTTTTCTGTTTCTCTGACAAGGAAATGTGCGTTTTGGAGCTTAAAAACACTGACCTTTCAGAGCTTAAATGAAAATGAGGTAGAGAAAACTCAGTTATTTACAGCAGTGTTGTCACATCTTCATTGTAGTAAAATTTTATCTGTGAGGTGGTGAGTGGATTTTAGTATAGAAAATGTGGTAAGTTACTGTTTTCAGTGAGGGCTTATATATTCAGGCTTTCTTTGATTTTACATTAGTTTTTACAGAATAGACTTCAATTCATTGCCTAACATGTTTCTCTCAGTTTTTCAGAAACCCGTTTGAGTAGACTGAGTGCTTAAAATACTTCATTTTCATTAATTGCAGCATGCACATATGTAATTTCAGACAACTATAACAATTTGGTTTTAAAGAACTGATCAAAATCCTAATTAAAACAGTATAGGATGAACCTCTTCGCTTGCAAAAACCAGGGAAGAGGCTTTAACCATATGGTCCAAAAATCAGTTAAATCCCTACCTGGTGTATTTCCTCCCCCCTTTACCTGATAATATCCAGCATATGAGGAAAAAGATATTTGACCTTTATAAGAGCGTTACATTTGAATGCATTCCAGTGAATAGGGCAGTTATGGGGAAAGAATTTGGTGTAGCCAGAGTAGGATACAACCATAGGCAAACAGCTCAGTGGATTGTAAGGTATTTCTTCTCACTGGCTCGCAGTTTGTATTCTTTATTTTCTGGCATTATAAATTTTGCATTCCCTACTTAATTTGGGTCCAGCTTTGGAGGGTCCCGTCCCAGGGTCTTTTCATCCCAATGATTAGGGAGCTTAATAGGAATTAAGGAGGGTTGGGACCTGGTAGCACACTTCCTAGGGCAGTGCTTTAACTCCTCTGTAGAGGGTCCTGTGTAAAGATACGCAGCTTCAACTAGGTGCCTTCCTGGATTTGGCTTTCTGAGTTTTTAGTGGGTAGCAGGAGCTACTGCAGAGCCCGAGGCTACCACGGGCTAGCCAGCTGCAGTGTGATAAGTCAGTGGTAGGTTAAGAGGATACAGGCATGAGATGTTTTGCACTGGAAGCTTCTGGTCAGTTATGATCCCAGTAAGAAAGGTACTTGTCTCTGTAAGGTATCATTCATGATGCTGTTTATTGGAGTTGACACTGTAGTAAGCATAGATAATCTTATGTCCCTGTAGATGCTGCGAACCCCAAGTGATGTAGCTTCAAATGCACCTCTCCAACACATGTGCAGCGTGCTGGGCAGATACCATCTATAGAGAAGATTCTCCCTTTTGGTCATTCAAGCTATTAAAGGATTTTCTAGGAAAACAAGGAAACAACTCTTTATCATTTCTACAGTCAAAAAAGAACAAAGTTCTCAGGAGACGTTGCTGCACTTTCAGGTAGAGGCAAGGCCATGCAAGTGGCATAATTGCTGGTATGGAGGTGGAGCTGCCTACAGGCTCCTCTATTACAATGCGTAGGTTCCATTTGTTCTGTGGCCAAAGGATTTCTGCAGCACATCTCAGGCCTGAAGGCCACACTGGGCTTGCAGCACAGCAGTGGCCTAAGACTGTGCAGGTGAACTGTTGTGTGAATCATGAACTCCTTGGTGTGCCATGATCTTCAGTCAGGATCTATACAGATGTAAAATTTGAATGAAGTACAATAAATGAGATGTTTTTAGGTATGACTCAACTCAATGCAAATTGTGTCTAGTTTTTAAAGTAATTTTATATAATTAGTATACACAGCACAACAGCATGATGCTAGATATAAATCACTTTAAAATGTGGCAGGTGATAAAATATCAATTATTCCCAGCTCCAGGAAGGTAAAAACTTACTAGTATAACACAAACTGCGTACAAACCCTACCAGTATGTTTTTAGCAGATACCAAATAACAGTAAGTGAATCTACCAGTGTTATGGGTTTGTGTGGCACGGTTTTTTTTGGTAGCGGGGGAGTGGGCCTCAGGGGTGGCTCCTGTGAGAAGCTGCTGGAAGCTTCCCTGGCTCCAAGTCAGACCCGCTGCTGGCCCAGGCCGAGCCCATCAGTGACAGTGGTAGCGCCTCTGGGAGAACAGATCTAGGAAGGGGAACCGGCAGTGAGTGGGGGGATTGGAATGTGAGAGGAACACCGATGCAGATACTGAGGTCAGTGAAGGAGGAGAGGGAGGACGGAGCAGGTTGATGCCCCTGCAGCCCGTGGTGACACGGCAGGCTGTTCCCTTGCACTCCATGGAGGGGAGCGGGGGAGCAGAAGCCCACCTGCAGCCCGGGGAGAGAGGAGCCCACGCCGGAGCAGGGGGATGCCCCCCAAGATGGCCGGGACGCCATGGGAAAGCCCGCGCTGGAGCAGTCTGTGACTGAAGGTCGGCTCGCGGAAAGGACCCACACCAGGGAAGTTTGTGAGGAACTGCAGCCCGCAGAAAGGACTCACGTCGGAGATGTTTGTGAAGGTCTGTCTCCTGCGGGAGGGACCCCACGGTGGAGCAGGGGACGGGTGAGGAGTCCTCCCCCTGAGGAGGAAGGAGCGGCAGAGACAAGGTGTGTCGAGCTGACCCCGACCCCCGTCCCCTGGGCCACCAGGGGAGGAGGTGGAGAGAACCGGGAGTGGGGTTGAGGCGGGAAGGAGGGAGGGCTGGGGGGAAGGTGTTCTAAGGTTGGGGTTCACTTCCGAATATCCTTGGTTTGTTTTGACTTGTAGTAAATTAAACTGATTTTGTTTTCTTCACCAAGCTGAGCCTGCCTTTTGCCCGTGACTGTAAGTGGGGAGTGATCCCTCCCAGTCCTTACCTGGACCCACGAGCCTTCCTTTGTATTTTCTCCTCATCCCACCATGGCTGGGGAGGGGGGATTGGAGTAAGAGAGCAGCTGCGTGGTGCTTTGTAACCGGCAGGACTAAAACCATGACAAACAGCTAGTATATAATTCTGGGTTCATTCTGTAAACAGTTTCTCTTCAAGTTTAATACACTTAGGGCAGATTTTCCTTGCTTACTTCAAACTGATAACACAGCAGTTGAAAACAAATGATTAGGTCCAGCAGGCAGTCTCTGGCACTTAGATGTTTAGGATTTATATATCACAGGTAATTACTTGCATTGTGGGCAATGTGATCCAATGAATATACTATGAGATCTGGTACTGCAAGGTCTGGATGTCTTTTCAGCTTTACTATGACAGCTTTTACAATTTTAAGTTGCTACACTTTAGTGCATAAATGGTATTAAAACGTGTGCACTAGAAGTGCAATGTAAGCAGTAAACGCTATTTGCCAATGGTAGTGTAATAAGAGGACTTATCTCTTAAGACATTGAGTCTCAATCTTTCTTTAATCATACTGAGTTAAATGAAGAATTGTGATCCTAGGAAATTCTTTCCCCGTCTACCTTTCTTTTCAGTTTTTCAACTATCTATTCATATTAAAACATTATTTTGTGTAAATTTTGTGGACTGTGCTCCATGTTAATGTCTGAAATATTCTTTTTAAGTGCCTTTTTATTGCTCTGGTAAATTTGTTGGAGTTGATAATCCTCTTTGAGATCTGTGTCCAGATACTTGATTTTGCAGTTCCACTTGAAACAAAATCCCAACTGTCTCACAAATAATTTTAAAAAGGTGGAAAATAAATCTAGCAACAAGAACAAATATTGTTTTGGCATTGAAATTTCACTGTGTATTTTAGTAAATGTCAACAGTTGTATTTCTGCCAGGTTGGCTTGCTAAATTTTAATCCTTACACATTTCACGTCAAAGATGCTAGAGTCAGAGGCTTACAGCAGTGTATAACATTATGTAAAATAACATCTCAGCAGATTAATCTGTGAAATTCACCCTCGAAATATAAAGCTTGATTGACAGTGTTACATCATTTTGCTCATGGGATGCTGTCTTCCAGCAGTGTTGAGTTTTCATTCAAATGTAGTTTAAGATCCACGTGACTCCTGTTTCATCATCCATTTAAACCACTGGTTGATTTTGGTGGTGAAGTCGTAAACCTGTAACCATAAGACAGTGGCATTTTCTGTATCTTAACAAATTTCACATTACAAGCTTGTCGGATGTTTAAATAGTGGGAAGAAGACTGATGAAGAAAGATGTTCAATTAAACACAAACATCAGTTTTCCAGTGTGGCAATTGATACTTCACTCAGAGGTGCAAATTAAGTCTTTGTGAGGATTGTTATTATGAGGAAGCAGTAGAGCGCTGCTAGAAGAATTGATCTAAGGTGGACCATGAAGAGATTTGGGAGTACTTGAGCTTTGCTGCAGCTTGTTATGGTTTATGTTCATGTGATTTTTTTTCTTGAGCGAAAGGCAAGTATACTGGGACTATACTATAGAGACTTATGGTGAAACATTAGAAGAATCTGTACTCCACAATCACTGTTTTTAAAGCTATTGCTACTACCTTATTGGATGTTTTGTTCCAGCTCAAGGTTATTGTTATATTGAAAGCATACTGAAGGATACTTTTCAGTGGTTTCATAGCACAGGTTGTCATCTGAAAAGAATAGTTGTTAAAGTATTTTGAGCTTGAATTGGAAGTAATTTTATTACTTTCATTGTATTTTCTTCTACAGTTTTATTTTAATTCAACGTCTTTTAACACCTACAAATCTAGATGTCCAGGAGTGACTTCCTTCTGGCATCCTGAATGTTTACTGCAGATATGTCTCTTTTTCTTGCTCTTACTTTTTCTGCTTTCTTTTCTTCTGCCACATTTAACTAGTCTCTTGCGTTTTTTATGTTTTTTCCTACACATATAGCGTTATTCATTATTCTGGAGTTCATTTTGTGTCTTCTCTGGAGCTATTTAGCTTTTTTAGATTTTTTTTTTTTATTGGAAAATGCTGAGCCACTAAAATTAGGCTGTTAACTAGTGTTAGCCAGTTTCCAGGTTTTCAGACTTATTTGTAGTTGTCAGAATGTTCTATTCAAACATTTTCTATATGAAGCATATGTAAAGATTTCTTGTTCATGTCGAAATATAAATTGATCTGTATTTCCTAAGACTAAAGGAGAAAATTGGAAAGGTAACATTTTGTAATTAAGCTAAATGAGTGTTTCACTTGAATTATTATTTTCCACTCTTCATTATTTGTTCTTTAAATGATTTTGTATTGCCCATATTGAAAGTGTGACCATTTCAAAACTCAAACCCCACAAAATTAAATGGCTTGAAAATGGAATAATTTTGAAAATTGTACTGGATAGTTCTAATGCTATGTGTTAGCATTGAGATTTTAAATTACTGAATCATCTGCAAAATGAAAATGTTAAAATCTGCACTTTTCTGTTAATTATATTGCTCAAGCTGTTATGTAGGGATGTTGTTATATTCATTAGAGATACGGAAACCATGTAACAATTTCTTGCATTAGAAAGAAGTCTGAATCCTTTTTCCCCAATCCACTATTCTCAACATAGCATTCCCTTCCGAACTGAATTCTAGAGGGAATCCAGATGTTTATTTAAATATTCATAACACAACTGCAGTTAAAGCTGGAAGGATCATAGATACCTGTGTTCATTTCACACTACATTCATCTTGTAGTTAAAAATGTCGTATTCATTGCAGTGCTAGCAGATGAGCTCTTTGACAGGAAAATGCATTTTTTCCTCCTCCTCTACAAGTGAGGCTTTATGGAAAGGAGGCAGTAGATCTGTCTTAGAAAATGTAATACATTGAGTATTGACCCAGGCTCCACAGAAGCAGCTTTGTGTACTGTATTTAAATATTGTATTCTCAAAGAATTCTGAATTTATTTGCACTTGCCTTAGCACTGAACGTATCTAGAAAGGGTATAAAACATTTTAAGGAGCCAGTTGCAGCTTTGCAATTAAGGTGGAGCTGAATTACACATTTAAGATGGGGACTTTATTTCACTGTTTGTGGAAAAGACAGAGTTTACCATCTTGCCTAACAGTCAGTGAAGCGAGGAGAAAAAAAATTGAGACCTGCCAAATCTTTATTAATTTGTAAACCATGTGAAAAAGACTATTTATTTGGCAACATTTGTTGACAAACTTGCCCAAGAATTATGATCAAAATCTTAAATTTTAAACATACGTTACCTGATAGAAGTGATGAAATCCCAATCTGTGTAAAATGTTTATATCAGGCCTGCTTTATCTCTTCAGATATTTGTCTGTGATAGTGTCAGTGGTTAAGGAGATAGAAAGTGGTGTATTGGACATTTATTAATTCTGGAGCACAAGGAAATGTGTGCAGTGAAAGGGAATTTATGCAGGGGAGCGTGAAAGCCACCAGGCAGGGAATTTGGGGTATGTGTATAGAAAGTCATGGGAAGATGCAAGCAGCAGTGGGAATCTGTGAGATGAAAGCAGGAAGAGGAATGTGCTTTCTAGCTATTCTGAGGAAATAAAGCATCTGTAAAGCTTTCCAAGCTGGTACTGCATGCTTCTGCTTTTCTTATTACTGAAAATGAGTCAAAGTTCCAGTGAATCTGGCCTTAAAAGCTTTAAAGGAAAAGCAAAAGTAGGGAAGTATGATTGATAATACTAAAATATAAAATAATTTATAGTCTGCAATTATGTAGATTAATCTATGAAATTACTAAAGTCCTGACACCACTCTATTCTTCACTTATTTAAAGGTATACTCCTATACATTTCACTATAAATTTTAATAAATTACGTATTTAAGAATCTAAAATGGAAATTTTTAGCAAATGAAAGCAGGAGCATTAGATGAAAGTAAAAAGCAGAGTGGACATGGTTCTTATGTGAATGTTGGAACATCTTCTATGGAAGATTAGGTACAAATGGTGCTTTCTCTCAGATGTTTTCTTCCATCCTTACTCATGCCTTCCTTTTCCAATATGGCATCTAGGTATCTCTGTTAGCAGTTGTGACTTTGCCACCCAGATTCAGATGATGGTGAGTGATGATAAAACATATTTGCACTCTGAGCTCATAGCAGTGGCTTTTTAAAAACACTGTAATAATTCATTTAATAAGTTGCTTTCTGTGTGTCCAGCTTTATTTGAAAGACAAGTAATTAATTCTTGTAGGCAAGCAGTATGTACCATTATTGTTTGCAAGAGCTAGACAGATACTTGAAAATACTGTTTTTTCATTCCTTTTAGACCATTGGCAAGATATTTGAATGTACATGGTGTTTGCTATTTAGAGTTTACCAGAGTGAATGATACATGTAGGAAGACTGAACTGTGGGGGAACGGAAATGAAGGCTTTAAATGCCATGTCAGAAATGGGATTCATGGGCACGAAAGAAGTTCGTTCCTGTCAGGTTACCCCATCAGAGAACTGGCCGTTGGACCAAAGCACACCCAGCAGACTGTGAAGCTCAGCAGCTGCAGTGCTACATTTTGTACGATTCGAAGCTTACTCTCTTGTTTCCTGCGGTGAACAATGATAATGGGAAGTACTGGTCAGTAGGGATAAATATTAAATCAGTCTTTGGGCCTCCTGCCATGTTTTCTGATGCTTGGGCCATCTTATTGATAAATCCAGGAGAGTTTAGTAATTATTAGAAGAAAGTGTAATTAATTTATAGAGTTCTAGTTATTTTGCTGAGTATTGTCATTGGAAGTACAATGAAGCCTTTAAGTAACATCCAGTCACGGTATAAAGCTGTCTTGTGGCTGCTAAACTTTCACATTATACTGAAGCTGGATATAAACACTCCTTTTATAACTTGCATGTCACTGAAGTACGCAGATGTCTTGGCTCCGAAAGCACATTTATGAAACGAGTACAGTACTGGAGCTACGCCAGGGTTGAGACTTGGTAGTTTGAGGAGTCCTAATACCTCTCAGGATGGGAGGTCAGCTGAATAAGTGGGCCTCCCTTGTTCTGGCAGCAGAATACTAGTCCCAAGAGAGTGTGCTCTATGCATATTAGTTGCATTATGCTACAGTTCACTTCTGAAAAAACTGTATTGTAACACTGCGTTGGTCCTTGTTGAAAAGGGACAGTTGTGTTTAGTGTAGGCAGCATGCCCTGTTAAATAAGAAAATTAGATAAAAAATCAGGAAAATTCTATTAATTTTTTACTGAATTTCACAACAATTTTGTGAAATTCATAGGAAATGCATAGATTCCTCATGCTTATTTTACATAGCTGATATGTGGATGTATATTTATATAGTGTGTAGTATGTTAATATATAGCATGTGCAAATATATATTTGTGTATATATTCACATATATATAAACCACAGAGGTTATAAAGATTACTGTAGAATGCCTCTAGCAGCATAAATTCAGTTTGATTTCTAGAATGCTTCAGATGTTTTACATGTGAATGAAGTGTTTGTAATAAAACAGGTGGGACAGCCATGTCACCATGGTCAGATGGAGACATGGCTGTACATCATCCAAGTTGGATATTATACTTTCTTTTGTTTAGACCTAATATGTTATACAATTTGGCAGAAATGTGATAGAAAGAGTTCTTTTTTGGATAACATAGATTGTAGTCTTGATCTGTCACTTGAGACTGAGGTGTGAGACTTTATTATAGTTATTTAGCACATGAGGAATTGATGGCAGAGAGTTGAGCTGAGAGCTGAAGCACTTGTTTTTCAACACAGACACTTTCTTTCTCTAGTAATAATGATGAGATGTGAGCTAAAATTAAGATTGGAATGATACATATTTTACATTTCAACATTACATCTGTTGGGCAAGATCCTTGGCTCTGCAACAATACTGTCTCAGTATCTGAAATGATCCTGTGGGACTTCTGCATTTGGTAGGGTATGTCTACACATTTATTACAGGCAGATATGAGTTAATTCTGGCCATGCTGCAGTTTTGAAGTCATGGTGTGAAGTGCTGTGCCCAAGCTTATTGGGTTAGCACAGTGCTAAATACACCTCAGTAAAATTTCTGGGCTAGAGCTGACTTGCACGTGACTGAACTGTTCATCTAGTGTCTAGAGAATCTTGTGCCATCTGTACTTAACCTTCTTAGATTTGTTTTTTTCAGATCCTTCTTTAAGGATATAGAAATACCAGTTACTCGTGAGATCCCTGTATAGGGTCATGCTCGAGTACCCCTGAGACTAGGTCAGTTGGGACTAGCTGCATGGTTCCTGTGGCTACAGATAACTAAGCGTAAGTGGCTCAGTTCACTTCTGCTGAAAGCTCAGCCACATTGGAGAACAGGACTTCTTATTTCTTCTGCATTATTTCAAGGTATTAGTGCTATCTTTCAAATCTACAATGTAATAAGTTACTTACAGAATTCTTATGTTCAAACATACAGATCTCGTATAATTACATACCTGAGCTTACAGATGATGTGTGAAATTACTTTTAAAGAAATACAGGTTTTTTGTGGAAAAAGTTATTGTTGGCTTTTTTGATTTGCCATGTTTTGTGAAAAAATTTGTTTAGGTATTTCTGCTAGTTACTAGCAAAGTGTAAGATAAAATGTTTTGTTTTAAATTCTTCTTTGTGCAGTGTCCATTTCAGGAATACTTAGTGTAATTCTTGGGTACAGATAGCAAAATGATTGTATATCCTAGCTATTCTAATGCTCTGCCGCTAAGTTGTACAAGTAAAGGATTTAGTCGTGTTCCCCAACAAATTAACCTAAAATGCAAATATGTGTTTTGCCTTTTTGCAAGCAACTTTTGCATAATGAACAGCACAACAAATTAGCCATAGATATCAGAAAAAAAATCTAGAGGGAGATGCTACATATGGAGTGGCATGGAAATGATTAATATTGGTCAACAGAGTCTTTCATTTTAATATTTAGTCCTTTCATGGTGATTTATTTCCAGCAAAATGGAACAATGCTTTCAATTTTTATAAAATGCTTATGTGTATATATACACACAATCACTGTTTATACATTGCAGTATCCTGTTGGTAGGTTTTTCTTTGCAACAGCAGAATACTGATGAATTGTTTTCAGATTTTGATTTGCTGTAATGCTGAGATCCTTCTCTGCAGATCTGCTACATAACCCTCCCCTATATTATACAGTTAATTATTTCTGCCTAAATACTTAACTGTCTTTGCTTCTGTTGCATAGCAAACTTTTTAAATCTTCAGTTTTTCAGAATGATTTGAAAGTTTAATCCTGTTCTTTGGTATGCCCTCATTATGTGGTGGTGTGCATTGGTGTCTGGGTATGTTTTTTCATTCCATGCTGCAGGTGACTAATGAAATGTAAAATTCAGGACAGACCATTTAGTTTCCTTCTAGATCCTCTCTTACGTCTAGGCAATTTACTGATAATCTCTGAGGACACTTCCAAATGGCATTTACTACTGGAATTTCATTCCCCAAGTGGTACATTCCTCAAAGGTTCGCTGATTCCCATAGTTTCTGAAAGTGCAGTTATTGTTTAATGATTAATGCTACCAAAACAAAATTAAGTGCAAGTGATTTCCTCCTTCTTCTAATGTGGTTAAGTAGCTACCAGAAAACAAGGTGAAATGTTTTCCGTAATATTCAGGTCAGAGTTATAAGAGGTTAGCAATATTGTTCAGATGCTCAGTGGTGGATTTAAATTAATGGATTTCAACTGTTAAGCAGGCCTTACAAAGAAGAGTCTACATCCTTGCAATAGTACTTAGTTTTAAAAGAGGGTAGTGGTGTCTAATAAGCTTAAAAGATGCAGTGTCAGGAGGTTGACGTTAAGGACAAAGACAAGTGACCTTCAGATAAGGTAAGAACTCAGCTAAGAACCTTTAGTCTCTAATTTAAATTTCAAATAGCAAACACTTTTTCTGAAATGAAAGATCATCCTTTTATTTATTTATCCTTCTGATTTGTGATGCAGAGGTAGTCTAAGAAGAACTAATGCATAGTGCATGGATATATGCTGGAGTGGTACCTATCCTGGCATTAAAAGTTGCCACTCAGGTTCCCCTTTACGTGCTTTATTTCTGGTTTCATATATGATCAATCCTAATGTACTACAAATATAATGTGCTCAATATACACAAAATTTTGGACTAAACAATTATACTTTGCATTGAGATGTTTTAGAAGGTCTTCCATGATCAGATACAGTGTCTCATTTGAGAGAGTGTTAACTTTCTGCTGAGTGGCTGGAAGTAAGTTAGGAGAATTTAGTCACTTGAGGTAGATGTGCCATCTCTACCCAGAATGAGGGAGGCTTTCCTCACATATCCTTACACAGACCTATAATACTGTCTCAAGAACCTCCCCTGGCCTTGAAATATTTTAGCTCAGTTTTAAAAGCTCAGACAGCTAGATCAGCCTTCAGATAAGTGAATGTCAAGATGTTAATTTGATTCAGCTAGATATCATTTCTTTTGAAACTAACCCATCTTAAGTAATAAGAGTTGAGACAAGTTATCTGACTTTGAGTAAGCTGCAGCAGCAAATGAACTTCTGTGTCAAGGTTTCTAGAATGATGGGATAATCCCAGATGCCTGTGTAACTCTAATGCATCGGTTATGTCAGTTTTCCAGGTAAACTGTTAGTTGGCCATTTTGGGAAGTAAGATGACTATCCGAAATAATGAGCAAGAAAAGTCCTGGTTGCTGTAATGCTTTGATATAGTTTTCATATATGGAGGCAATAGGACCAACCAGTCATAGTGTTGTACTTCCATAAAGTAAGGGCGTGTCGTGGTTTAACCCCAGCCAGCAACTAAGCACCATGCAGCTGCTTACTCACTCCCCCCCACCCAGTGAGATGGGGGAGAAAATCGGGAAGAGAAGCAAAATCCGTGGGTTGAGATAAGAATGGTTTAAGAGAACAGAAAAGAAGAAACTAATAATGATAATGATAACACTAATAAAATGACAACAGTAATAATGAAAGGATTGGAATGTACAAATGATGCGCAGTGTAATTGCTCACCACCTGCCGACAGACACCCAGCTTGTCCCCGAGCGGCGATTCCCTGCCCCCACTTCCCAGTTCCTATACTAAATGGGATGTCCCATGGTATGGAATACCCTGTTGGCCAGTTTGGGTCAGGTGCCTTGGCTGTGTCCTGTGCCAACTTCTTGTGCCCCTCCAGCTTTCTTGCTGGCTGGGCATGAGAAGCTGAAAAATCCTTGACTTTAGTCTAAACACTACTTAGCACCAACTGAAAACATCAGCGTTATCAACATTCTTCTCATACTGAACTCAAGACATAGCACTGTACCAGCTACTAGGAAGACAGTTAACTCTGTCCCAGCTGAAACCAGGACAGGATGATGTAAATTTTTTAGTTTGTCTAGGGTGGAGAAAGGGATGTGAAGAACAGGAATCTTTTGAAACTACTCATAATTCCATAGAAGTAATTTTGTTAATAGATGTATCCTTCCTTTTGGTAGTCTCACAACTGAAGCAATAATTTTTTTGTTACAGGCTTAATATATAAGGTAAATATTTCCCTAATTTGAGTATTATGATGAAATATTTTTGAAACACACAGGGAACTGTCACGTATCTGTTATAGACCCTGTGTCCATATTACTTTTAAAGAGAGGCTTCAGCACCCCCTCGAAAGTAGTGTGTGGGGATGACACGCCAGCATGTCCCAGACGTCTTCTGGAACACATGTAGATCGTGGCAGCTGGGACTACTTGCGGGCTTTGTGTGCTGTGGAGCAGCTCACAGGCTCTGCGTGAGGCAGTACAGTGGGTACAAGGCAGAGCGTGCTGTGCTTACTGGGATGGTACAGACAGGGCGGGCAGCTTACAGGCACAGAGCTGGCTTTGCTGCTTTGAAGTCTCTGATACTGGAGCAAGCGATGTAGGAAGTTAACCCCATTTTGTCTTAGATGGTATGCATTTACTCTGTGTTAGCGGAAAGCAAACATCTGCCTAGTTACCAGGATGTGGTCTGCTACAACTAAAACAGTGTGTATTTATAACGTTCCATCAATTTTTGTAGTGTTTTTTCTAACCACTGTTATGTACAGTTATACAGCACAATCAAAAGAAGGGGTGACTGATGGCAATAATAAAAATGAGAATGTACAGTAATATATGTCAGATGGGTGAATATTTTTTTTTACATTGAAAGTACCTGTCTTTACACTTTCAAATTTCCATACTCTACTGTAGGTTTCTACACCTTATTTAAGTACCTAAAATAACAATGAACTTTCAGCTGTTTAGAGTATTTGTATCCTCCAAAATTACTGGAAGAGATTTGGTGTATTTGAACATCAATCTATGGTACTTAAGTAGCCTACATATTACTGATTTAGGTTTCTGATTTTGCACGTGACTTTTAATGATGGTGTTCAAAGCAATAGATACATTGTTGTTTTACTTTTTAATTATTTCTTAGAGTTGGTTAATTTTCAGCAAAACCTACAAAATATAATTCTCTGCAAAAAATTTGCATACCTGAATTTGGCAAAAATGCTATTGATGACCAAAGGTGTTTTTTTAGTCCATTGAGAGATTTCCAGAGTAGAGTGTTTTCTCCACAGTGTGCTGACATGTTTGTTTATCTTTTGGTATTTAAGAAAGGTTCCTCTGTAAACTTGTATGACATCATCAATGGATAAATGAGAAGTGCTGTACACTTTGTGAGTTAATAATTTGCCTCATTCATTCATAGGTTTCGAGGGTGTGTTAGTGTTAACTAAGCTAGTTGCACCATTTCTTTAGGTGGAAAGTCTGAAAGCTGTTCCTGGGTCTTTCCATGTTTTCAGGCACTGTTTTAGATACCTTAGATAAGTAGTCAAACTGAAGGTTGCAATTAATTGTCCAGAACATGGGAATGGAATGCTGGTCTGGCATAACCCAAATAAGTTGCACTGAATCTGGCATAGAGCATAAAAGGAGAAGTCACTTTTAATGATATGTCCCAATTTGTAAACAGGTGTTTGCCCAAGGGGAACACACCAGTGTTACTTTGCAAGCATTATGGCAGAGTGATTCGCTGGAATATGTGAGCATTTCTAACCCTTCCTCCCCCAAAATATATTATGTCAATCCTTTTAGCAGTTCACGTTCAGTGAGGTATTGCTTGCAGCAGTGAAAGAGATCGGATTCCAGAAATTGTGGCACTCTTTTTATCTATTAACCCATCTAATGAATGGTGTTTTAAAATTTGATTGGCAGCTTCTTTTCCTATCTTAATTAAACTGTTCCTTCGTCCCAGTGTCTTTGAAGGACAGAGGCTTTGTTAAAGATGTCAAGTTAGTCTTCTATTGTTTATTTCCATGGGGAGCAGAGCTTGTTGACAAGATAAAGGTGCAGAATCAAGAGTATACTTGTTAAAATACTAATTAAAAAGGTCTTAATAGTACTAACTAGGAGAAAGAGGAAAATGCCCAGTGACATTATGTTCTTCTCCCCGAGATGCAAAGAGCTTGTAACATTTCTACTAAATCAAATTCTTTAGATGAGAGAAAGTTTAAAAAGGAAGTAGTAAGGCTTGTTCTGAAAGTGTGAAGGCAGCTAAATGCATAGAGAAAAGAATTCAGTCAAAAAGTATTCTGTTTCTTTGGTAGTACAGGGGCAACCCTTGCTTAATTTCCATTGAAGGGGAAATATCATCAAATCAACACTGTGAAAAATAGTATAGATGTTAAGGGGAAAAATAGTTGATGGGGAAAACGGTTGGTAAAGAGTCAGTTTATTAAAATATTTGGTTTTAAATTAAGTGGGGATTAGAAGCAAATTATTTTAAGGTCACCAATTGTGAGTTATTAGACTAATCTCCTGCAATTTGCATTTTAATATGCAGCAGTAAAAGTTGCTTTCTTGAACCATTTCAAGGCTTTATTTTCATGTACATTTGACTTCAGAGGTCAAAGTGCACAATGTACTATTTGAAGTTCACTGGTATTTCTCACATGGATGTGTTCCTGTTTGTCAGAACCAGGTGGGTGTAACAAGTTTGTCGGTTTAATGAGACAGAATTTTCACTGGCTTGAAGAAGACATAGAAGCCCAATTAGAAACAATAAAGGTCATCTTATGCTGTTAGGAATGTATTTGCCGCTCATATTAACCTCATGGGCCTGGAGGACCATTGCTTGTAAAATTGGCCTTTATGATCACAACTTTTTCTAAGGAGTTGTACAGATTCTGACCTATTTGCAAAAAAACTCTTTGCTGCACACTTAAATAATCTGATGAGTTGTACTTTAGTATATAGCCTATAGTGGTGTACATTTTGTGCTTTGTACTTTGGATATGTTTTATATTTGCATTTTAAATCAACTCATTCTTTGTTTGCCGTCATGTTTTAATTAAGTTTGTATGCAACATTTTTGATAAGGAGCTGATACCACTTAAGGAAATGAAGTCCTAAAACTGCCCTTAAGTCTTGGCACTATAATTTGGCACTATGATAATTTAAGTGAGCTTAAGCAAAATCGAAGTATACCTTTTATTAACAGAAGACCCTTATCTAAGACTTACAAAATATAACAAACCAGAGTAAAGATTAGCTGGATCGATGATTCAAATTAAAGACTACTCAACTAATACATTCTAAAGCAATTACAAATTGTGTTATAATGAGAAAAAGTTTAGACTACAATGTTCTAGCAGTAATATGAAAAAAGTGATGGGAGTTTACTGTTCTTGATTTTTCTATTAGTTCTTGAACTAAAGCAATATATTATGGATAAAAGAGCCCAATTTATTTTTAAAATAGGGCAATTCTATGTTAAAATAATTTCATGGGCTGCCAAGCAGTCAGAATAAGGTTGGAAAGAATGCAGTGAAGATGTTAAGAAAGCATAAGCTTTTCTTGCTACCCACATAGCACATGGCACCATGGGTTAATGTATTAGCCTTTCAATTACAGGGATTTTATTCAGGTAATTGTTTTGACAGGTGTACTGGTGCCTATTGCCACATCACCAATTACTAGAACATCAATAAAAGTAGTTGTAATGGGTTATAGGGAAAAGCTCTTTACTTGTTTGACTCCTAAAAATGACTAGGAATAGGACCAGACAGAGAAGTCTCATGTTTTGCCTGACAGTTACTCAAATAGTGATTGCTTTCTTGAGAGAATAGTTTTCAGCAGTGAAGCTGAGTCCCTAAAAATATCCTTTTCTATATTATATATAGAATATACATATTCTCCATATATAGAGAGAATATACAAATTCTCTCTCTCTCAAAATATCCTATTCTAGAAATATCCTACTCGGTATTCTCCCTAGCTGTGGAGAATAGAACCCAGGAATGTTTAGTGGTTGAATACTGCATATCTTAACTCCCATGACAAATCCTGAGTAAAACTAGTGTCCCAGCCAATTTAGAGGGCCATAGATTATAAGCAAAATCTGACCCTTACTGAGAAGCAAACACCTATTGAGTGATACTGTATTATGGTGAAACTTAACTGCCTGCGTGCTTCCAGTTTACATGAAGCTTTTGTAATATAATCAGAAGTTTGAATAAGGTAAAATGTAGTGGAAGGTTTAATTACAGCCACCCAAGACCTTATTTGATGGTATAATCATCTTGTAGCAAATTGACAAGCACATCAGCATTATAATCATAAATGCCACTGGTGCTTTCAAACACATTTCACAATGTGTTTACATACTAAAATATCTGTATATATAGTGAGATAGTTTTCTCATCATATGAAGTCTAAGAACACACTGCTAATAAAACATACATTTTCTGTGTATCTAAACTGAACTCTTAAAAAATGAGTTGTAATGACTTTGTTGGGTTAACAAAGCAAATGTGCTGATATTTTGCTTATTGAACTTGCAGCATCAGATGCTTTTAAATCAGAGCGAAATGGAAGGAAATAAAAATTATAAAATTAACAACTATTTCAGTTGTAATTACATTTGTGACACAGATTAAAGGAAAAGCTCTAAGCATCAGTTTAGTGGAGGTGTGAGTTTTCTTTCCTGCAGAGGTATTTATGTGTCTTGAAGCAGTATCAGATTGAGAACAGAAGATAGGGATAAAAGACCACAGCACGATAGAGAAGAAACCTGCTAGATCCCCTGCATATTTAAGTTAATTAGTTAATAGCATATTTTTCCTCCAGCTTTCTTCTGATGGATTTTGAAATGTACATATAAGGGTCAGTATGAGGGGGCCGTTCTGCAAACAAGGATGTCAGAGTATTATTTTGCATTTAAATCTTCAAGAATCTGAAAAGTTCCACTTACCTGAGACTGTTGTATTCATATTAGACACCTTTTTCCATTAGAATTGTTGTTTTATGGATTATTTTTTTTGCAGCTGTGATGCAACATAGTATCTTCAAGAATCAGAAATATTGAATATATGTTCTTCATTGATCTGAAGGGAAAAGTTGTGTTCTGATCAAATGATGTAGTAGTTTCCAGTAGTCACTAAGGAGAATATTAAACATTACTATAAACCTTTAAAAATCCTCAGTTTAGCTCGTATTTAAGAATTTTAAAGGTTTGGACAAACAGTTCCCTCTACAAGTAAGGTTAATAAGAAGTGACAAAGGAGGGTGGTTCCAGAAAACTGGGTAAAGCTGATGTTCAGATGAATTAAAGGAAGGCTGAGGTAGTGTAAGGATGTTGGCCTGACATTAATCTTGGGTAAAATAATGGAATGGCTGAAATGGAGTTGTGTTAGAAAGTTATGTAGAAGTGTAATATAATCAATAATAGTTGATACAATTTATGGAAAGATATGAGATTTTTATTTGTATTCCTTTAATTATATGTTTAGTTTAAATTATTAAAAAAGTAATTTATGTTCAGTTTCCATAAAACCCCTTATTGATTATATGCTATTGAATTTTATTATGCAGTGGTTAAGGAAAAAGCTGTATGTTCAGGATTCTGTTTTGTAACTACCATTTTTGTTAATTCTGCATAGTTTGCCTCCTATTTCTACTGTTCATTATGGATATTGTTTTGCAAAATCACCACAAAAAGACAGGGAAGATTATGGGTACCTGAGGATAAAGGACAGGGGGCTAAAACTACACTGCTTTTCAAAGAGCTGTAGGTGGATTACAGGTTCAGGTGATAACCTTTTTGTAAAGTCTGTATGTCATCTGTGAAACATGGTCATCAAAGCTGAGAGTATCTTGATGTCCTGTCACACATAAGGTATGCTCCTAACTCATCTACCATTAGAAGTTACGTCAAGTGACCAAAAAAAAAAAATATCTTTGCAATATTTTCATAGATTGATAAGAAATAAATAAATTGAGAAATGCCCAGTTGAAACATGTTGAAAATTGGAAGATATTTGAAAAGAAAATGAGTGATTATGGAGGGGTAAGACTGTTAAATGAAGCAGCAGGTGAATTGAGAGGGGCACTGGCTGATATCACATGGAGAAAAACAGATAAGAGGAGCATTCACTAGAAGAGACTAAATGAAAGAGGGCAGTTTCCAATTAGTGGGGATAATTACTGACAGAAGTACCCCCTTGCCATTTTGAAAGGGATTTTGTCCATCAGTACTCTGATAATAACTCCTGATAATGTTAGTGATCTTTGAATGTTGAAAATGCTAAATGTTAACTTTTGGGGAAAGAATTTTCTTCATTTAATGTGGAGCTACTTTTTATCAAGTGAATTATTACATCGGGGTAGCTTTTTGCTAAAGTTCAGGACAGTTTCAGTTTTTCTGTTTCTGTGAATATTGTTATGAGTGATAGAGGCTGAATATGTTTTATCTACATACAGAAAACTGCTATTTAAGAATAGAATTATATCTTAAGAATTACATGTATTTAGTATATTTTTATATTATTACTATATAATTATATTGTTAAGAATTAGGATTATATATTGGAGGAAATGTATTTTACTAGCTTGTTTACATTTTGCATTTGATTCCTTGTCTAAAATCTCAGTTATGCTGAAGTCAGTGAGAAAGCTTTCTTTGACTTAAGGAAAATTTCTGGCTTTATTAATGTAGAGTCAATTTCATTTTTTATAATTGGTCAACGTTTAATTTTTTACAGACTTACTATAGAACAATTGTGGAGCAAAAATCCATGGGTTTAGATTTGTGAAAAAAATGAGAGTATGAAGTTTGACCTACATATTCTGTATTTAAGAAATTTACTTATAATTAATGAATTTTACAGTGCTCAGGACATACTAGAATAGATGACTGCAGGATACAATGATTTTTTTCCCCAACTTGTGGTTCATTTTGCCCTAGTGTTGACCACATCAGTGAGACTTTCTAATGAACATATAGGCCTTTTTGTGTATAACTTGGCACGTAAGCACTGTGACTCTCAGTTATCAGAGGCATGTGAGGTGTGTTCTATACTGTAGTTTTTAAGTCTTACTTGTAATACTTTTTTTATAGTATAGATGCATATTGTAGTTGAGTCTACAATGTATAGTATTCTGTTTCAAAACTTGCTTGCTATGTGAATTCAGCGTACTATTGCTTGTGATAAAACTTCAGGTTCAAACAGAGAATAACCATTCTGACGGTATTTTAAAATCACTTGCCTCTATCACGAAATATTTTTTACCTGTAGCTTTTTTTAATACTAGGAATATGTCTTATCTGTGACACAGAAAATGGAAAACAACTTAAAATAACTTCAATATGGTATTGTGTTTACATGCTGTCCTTGTTCATATGTCACTTGAAGTAGTGGAACTTTGTTTTCTGTGGATTGGGCCCCCAAGGGTCCAAACAACAACTCTCATGTCGATCCTTTCTTAAACCTGATGCTTTAACCAACTGAGTCCCAAATAAAGGATACTGGTTTGCTTTGGATTTGTGTTGGTTGTTTTTAAACTGTATTTTACATTTTATACAGAAGTATGTGGTATATAGACTTAGGTTGGAATGGCTTGTTTCAATGGGAAAATAAATATTCTTAACAGTTTCTAGGTAAAGCTTGGGTTTACTTATAGCCAGAATTATTTAACTTTTGAGCTGTATAGATCATGAATCCAAAACCAAATGTACTAAAATTTTGTTCTTAAGGGAACTAAAATGTCTGTGGTTAATTTGTCTGTGGACAGCTTTCTTGGCTGCTTTTGCAGATTTAAACATGTTATTATTCACAGTGAGGGAGGGTGTTGGGAATTTTATATCTTTAGTATTGTGCTACTATGCGGAAGAAAAAGTTGTGGTGAATACCACTGTGTAACCTGCTTTGAACTGTTTACTTATTCCTACTTTCCTTTTTCATTTTACTTTGGATGTTATGCTTTTGCTGTCAGGTGAAGTCCTGAGTTTGACACTGACGATTCGTGCTTTGATGTGTACACACCTCAAGACACCTATTATCCTTCAAGGGTATATTGAAGAGAAGGGGGTAAAGGGAGGAAAGGTAGATTTCAGTAGTCATTTACAGGAGACGGACTGTCCCAGGCAAACAGGAGTTGTGGAAAATGGAACCTAACTATATTGTAGATAGCTTTGTATTTGATCCTAAGGAGTTACTTGAGGTGTGTCTCCGATGTCCAGAACAGGAGGGCTGGTAAGTGGTGCGATGTAGTCATTGCTCTATTCTCTGCCTTAAGTGGCTGTTAGAGGCTTAACGTAGTGCCAAGTGACCTGACAGTCTTGGGGATAGCTTTATTTTTTGCTACAGAATAAAGCAATGAGAACTTCTTTCTGGATGCATACTTTTGAAGAAGAGTGAGATTTTCAGAAACACATAACTTAGGGGTACAGGTTGTTAATATATTTTTGAAACTACTTCACCTGCCATGGCTCTTTATGTTGGCAGTTCAGTTATTCTACTGAGATGAAGAATGCTAATCGAGCAAGTGACGTGCAGACTGTAATGCACAGTTGCTGTAAAAAAGGTAGTTAAAGCTTTGTCAACTGAGTATGTACAAAGGGAGTCAAACTGCTAGCTGAGGAAACCTCAGTGTGTGTATAGTTGTCTTTGTCTGTGATGTGGGAAAGAACCTGTGCCTTTAACTGAAAGACTTCCCTGTAGAAAGGAATGGAAATAGCTCCAGATGGTAGTGAAAGGCTGGAAATGCTCCTTATGTAGAATTACCAAAGACTGTCTGTGTGGGAAATTACCAATATATAAATTACAAAATTGGTTACTGTGCTTTGTTAATTTGTAAATAAAAAAAATTCAAACAAGATCCTTCAATACTCAGTGCAGTGTTAAGTTACTATTTTTCAAAATGTTCCCTTGAATTCCGTACTTCAGTTTTAATGGAAATCTGGAAAACCACTCTGATCACATGAAATTGGCTGTTCTCTATATTTTACTTCTGTCTTGAAGTATTGTGAACACTGTGGAAAAAATGCCATTCATGAGCATATATGTTGCAAAAATTTTACTCTTGGCCTGTCTTGTTAGTACTTATGGAATGATCACTAACTCATGCCTACAAATGCTGTATTAAGGATAGCCGATATTGTAAAAATTAAAATTTGTAATGTCCTCCAACTTTTATAGCTGTTTTTAAGGAAGAAGAAAGATAAACTGTATAGAGGAGGGAGAAATTTTAAGGTACTGTACTGTACTGATGTACAGTATGGTGAGGCACAAGAGTACATCTATACTGGAGTACTTAAGCACATAGCAACATCTTGCTTAAAGTCTGTTATTCAGTTGCTTATTTCAATAAAGTTCAGGGAAAGGTACTTATTGATAATGAAGATTGACTCTAATGAGATGAAATTGTCCTTTAATACTATTTCTTATATGTTTTATTACAGCATTTACTGCTAAAGGATCATTTATGCATATCTCTTGAATAGATTGGGTTTGCTTTGTTATGCTATGGGTGAGCGAGATTCACAAAAGCGGTTTTCCTCTAGAGAAGTTAGATTTCCTTCATAGTCAATGGAGAGAAAGAAGGATCTTCTGGAGTCAAAGGCACTGAAAGTTAGATATCTTCTATGGGTAAAAAAAAAAAAAAAAAAAGGCAGTGGTCCCTCCACAGTTTATAGAGGAAATTAAGGGAAACTAGCCACCTCATCTTAGAATTTGTCTTTGTGGATCTCACTCTGTTTTAAACAGCTATGTTGTATTTGCTCCAAAAGAAAGCAAGGCTGCTATCTTCCTGGTTCTTCATAGTTTCTTTGCTTTGTGAGGGTAGAGGACATTTCTTCCTCCAGTTCCTTTAACGGTAAGCTTTGCAATGGAGTTATTTCCTTTGGGAAATGTTCTTTCTTTTATATTTTCCCTTAGGAATTTTCCATTTAGAAAAAGAACAGAATGTTTGGTTCATATTCTCATTGCGCAGCAGGTTTTCTTTAGTACTACTTCCCACAGGAATGGTGCTCAGTAATTCTTTCCAGTCCAATCATTTAACGTGCCAGCTGTCTGCTTTCTTACGTGATCAATGGAGTTCAGTTAGTTCTACACCTCATATGAAGTTTTAACTATTTTTATATATTTTCATCATTAATTTCTGACAAGTGGTTCCATATCACTCTGAGGGAATTGCTTACATGGAACCTGTCCATGCAGTCTGAGTTTAGCTGTGTGCACCTGCAATGTGAATCTCAAATGCCATCCTTCTCTATGTACTCCTAAGCAGACTCCAAGGCATTTTTGGTAACAGTGGAGGTAAGCACTGGAGATGGTCCTGAAAAAGGTATGAATATGAACTATTCATGAATATGAGTGAAGGTAGACAAATGTTTTTCTTTAGGTTCCTGTGATTTTATTCATGTTAAGTTGTGCCATCATTCATAACGAATGCTGCTTTTTTTTTTTTTTTTTTTCCTCCCAGCAGATGCTAGAGGAAGAGATGGTTGCTACTCTTTCAGAGGATGTAACTGTATAACTTAGGTCATGTTTCTGAGCTCCACCAACTTGAAACATCAAAGTGAATTTGTTCTGATATTTGGCCAACTTATTTAGTCATCTCTCTAGACAAAACGTTTATCTGGATTTTTGGTCTGCAGTGTGGCTACAATGTGCGGTACCCAGATGTGTTTTCCTAACTTTGATGCAATAGAATAAAGCAAACATAAACACACTTTTGAATACATCTTGTTATGACCAGTAATGGTTGAAACTAAGTTAAAACTATTAGATTTGACAGAACCAGGGCATGAACTTCAGCTGTATTACATCAGGGGAACAAGACAAGTGTTTAAATTGAGCTTTTTTTTGAAAGGAAAATCTTTTCTTATCAGAAAGCCTATCTTAGCCAAAATCGGTAAGAGCATTTGTTAATAATTTAGTGGGGCGCATTTGTGTGTGGTTATATATTAGTGTTGAAAAACGAGCTCTTTCCTGCTCTATGTCATTGAGGGTACTATTTGTTAATCCAAATATCACACAGTAGAACTATCCATAGACTTCTGCTCAGACAATGAGATTTTTCTAGATTTAAAACTAAGTTACAAGGTTAATTATCACATTTCAGACACTGGAGAGTACCTTACCTGACACTTGCTATCTTTTTCCTCTGCTCCCCTACTTCTAGCAGCCCCAGTGGGAATCTTAGTCTAAGTCAACAGGACTTAAAAAAGACATTACACATCTTGTCCCATCTCCTCCATAGACTCAGCTGCCTGTTAGAATAAAGGAGAAGTTGAGGAATGAAATGTTTGCATGGAAGGCTGCAATATAAATGCATTAATTCTTGTGCATTTGATGGTAGGCTGTTTAACACTTTTTTTCCTTTATGGAAAAAATGGCTTTCTTCTAGGAAGTAGAGTTGAATTGAACTTTGAATCTTTTTGAGTGTGTCTCCAACGGCTTTTTGAAGGTGAGAGTTTGTTCCCCCTTTAATTCTAGGTGGCCTGAACAGTCTTGCTTTTCTGTCAGCACACCAGGGTACATAGGTAGTGAGGCTAGGTGAAAAATGTGTTTATCTCAAAAATTGGCAAGTTTGCCACACAGCTGTTCTTTCAGTAGAGAATTGGTGCTGAACATATTGGAAGGAGTTTCTTTAATGTTTGTTAACTCTTCTGTCTTTTCATTTATTTTACGGAAAAGAACAGCAGTGTGGGATATGAGTGGAGTTAGAAGTTGCCCTACTGAAAGTAGGGAAAAAGTCGTATTTCCAAAGCCATAGGTGAAGGACTTTTGCCTATACTGCTGATTTTGAACTCTTTTTTTCATGACATTTCTCAAAGGCTAAGAGATTATAAGTGCATCATTAAATAATGTATTTTGGAAAGAATGTTAGAAAGCCATATATCCAGTTATATTTAGAAGTGCAGCAGGACAACAACAAAGGATGTTATGATTAATAGTAAAGCCCCAATCCTGTAAATATTTACACGACTATATAATGTTGGCATTTACTATACTGGACACCAATCCATAGCCTATGGTGAGACATACTTACTTCATCAGAATAATCCTGTGATAAAATAATTTTTATGCACTAAAATAATTACTAGTTTTGCAGCTGGTCTTATCTTGAACTTAAGATGAACCAGTTTGGGGGACGAATATATGCTTATATTGGTTTTATATTTTGATTTCTGTTTTAAGTTCTAACTCCTAGGCTTAACTGGCAGAATGCACTGCCTGAGTTTATTGTGTGGCTAGGGCAGGTGTGCATGTAAAGAAAACTGCACCTGATTCTGTTTCTGTGGGCTTTGTGCTTGTGAATTAGCAGGGTATTTCAGGTGGAAATTTTCTTAATTTGTCATTTTGAGGGAAGAGAGTTAGAAGGTGCAGTTCCAGGTGTGCAGAAGAATGAGCATCATTGGCCATTATCTGCAGCACAACAAATTCAGTGACCTAAAAATATATGTTCGTTTGATACCACCTGAAGAGCTGCTGTTGAATACACTGTAATGTTACTTCAGGTGGTTCCTTTTTTATTTTCTTTCTTTTTCTATAGATGGAGGGTTCCAGGCAGGAATATGATAAGCTCATCCATTTAGCTAATGTTTGGCTGTATTTTTTTCTACATTGCTGCCAGTTCAACCACAGCTTTACAGTGAAACTCTGTCTTCAATATTCTTTTACTATCAGAGATTCTGTGACATATCTGTGTGTTATTTAGCATATCCCTATGCTTAAATGCAACTTTTGTTTTGAAGGGGTAACTAAAGGGTTTATTGTAACTCACTGGTTTCTTGGGTTTTGTGTAATTTCCAACAGATGTTATTTCACTCAGATAAGCTACTAATTTTATAACTCCACTTCTACATTTGGATTTTATAATGTAGAACTTGCTTCTAAATGTATTGGAAAGTATTATATGTATTTTGAATATGTTTTTAGCCTTTCTTCAAGAATTTTTTTTTTTGCCCCATCTTGGTATTTAATAGCTGTACCAAATAACAAGCAATTACTCACATGCAAAACTGGCTGCAATATCTACTCATGGATGGGCTATCAAGAGGAGGTCAAGTGTCAGGTATTTAAATAATTTTTTTCTACGTATTCTTCATATTGACCATATTAATTTATCTGGCTTCTCAAAAATGTTAAACCCTTTTGGAAAAAAAACAAACAAGCAAATAGAAAAAAGTATATAAATCAAGTTAAAGTAATCCTAACTGTAATCCTTATTGCAGATGGAACACCAGACACAACAGGAATTCTTCTTTTCTGTTACCATGGATTTAAACAAGGAAGCTCTCAGATAATGATAGGTAGCAGTATACAACACTAAGATGTATATAAATAAAACCAGTAAACTGGCAACAGTGATGCAAACAAGCAGGTTTTTGCCACTACTTTAGTATTGCTAAGACAGAAAAATTTTCAAAATTGATTTATGCATATGAAGAGGAATATGAATCTTCTTCTTTTGATTAGATTGTACCCATTTAAAGTAGAGCTAACCAGGTGGTCTTCATGCTTGGATTTTACTGTCATAGCTTGTTTAAATACTTAGTCCAGACAAAATAGAAATTCCCTACAGAGCAGGGTAACATCGATCTATCAGGCTTTTAATTTGAGTTTCAATGTATTAACCATCAAGTACTTTTGGATAGTGCACTCCAGTGCCCAGGGTTCTGAACCCACTAAATATTTTGCTGTAATTTTCAAAACAATTTCTAGTTAAGAGTATAGTGGTATAGATAAAAGCTGGGGAAAGAGACACTTGTGAAGACAAAGTAATAGCCTGTTTTCTTATCAAATGTTCTAAAGCAGAAAAATGAAAAGGGTAGAGATCTCTTTTTCCTTTTGAACGGACCATATTTATACTAGTATGAGTCTGTGTAGCTGAAATGATAGTTACTTTATCCCAAAAAATTTTCTTATTAACATTGTTGTAACTAGTTCTAAAAACTAAATAAATGATGCAGCGTGACTCTCCATGATAATAATCCACTATGTCACGTTAGTTTGTGGAGGTAAGACACAGGTTTAATATATCTGAAGTTTCAAAAGAGGATTCTGAACATGCATTTGGATCTTACAAGAGTGTTTAACTGCCATCTTAACCTGTAACCTTTGTTGTGCTTGTAGATGATAGTGCTTTGTGGCAAATTTCAATTTAGAAAGGTGCAGTAGAGCTGTTAATGATGATTCTGTCATGGAAATAACATAGAAGAAAACAAAACCACACAACTTCCCTTGCAACCTTGAGTATTTCCTTAATCTGTCTATTCTAGTTTCCAGAGGCACAGATTGCTGTAGTAGTTACTTGTGATGATCAATTATTTCATGTTTGTCAAGTGAGGCAATAGAATTTCAGGAGGTAGCTGGGTGCATGCAGATAAAGCATGGGTCGTCATGCTGCAATGTCTTTTGTCTCTGCTGTCTTCTTAGATTGAGGTCATGTTGAGCTTCACTTGAAAGTTGAGTATTTGGTGCCTAGTGAATTGATGCTTTGTTGTTATCAAGGTGGGCCTATGCCACAGTTTTAAAAACTGCGGTCATGGTTAGCACTAGCTGAAGCATTTTTACAAGGGTTAGATAATTCTGGCCTGAGGTACTTAATCCCAACGTGCCCTCTCACGTACCCATTGCAGCGCTGTGGGAACACCACAGCATTTAGAAGTGCTCCCTTGCGGGACTGACCTGGTTATTCTTTCTGGTGATGGAGTGTTTGATAAAGATCTCTCTCTGACATGGATATCTTTGCCTGCATTCCATAAAGCTTTAGTCACCTGTCAAAAGCTGTGCACACAATGGTTGCTGAGTGAGATGGTCCGCACAGGGAATCAGGCTGCTAATCACTGTTTTGTTACTTTGTACACTACTTTGAGAATTGCCCCTAAAAAAAAAAGTTTACTCCAAGAATAAGGGATATTCAGGATTTAATTAAATTGATATTATCGCTTATGTTGTCTTGTTTGTCTTAAATGTTTGCTTTGCTGGTGTCTTAGCTTTTGTATGTGTCTGCGCGCCATGTGTGCAAGGTAAACAAAGGGGCTTGTAAGGAAGAAAATACTTGACTTCAAATGCTTACATGTTCTATGTGAACGAGGATATGTGATGGAGACTTCTGACCCCCCCCAAATCTGTTATATCTTATTATAGATTTAGTAACTGAGTTGTATTTCCTTCTCTAAAATGAGTGAATGGGGAAAAGTGTGAAATAGAGTAGTAGTAAATGACCTGTTGCAATGCGAATGAACAAGCAGTCATCCTAGCATTTCTCAGATCTCTATTTTTTCTGCTTTATATGCATTAAAATCCTGCTTTATGAAGATCTAATTTTGTTTAAAAATAGTTGGATGGGTCGGATGGGTCGGATCAACTAACTACCTTGCAATAAAGTATTCCATAAGAAAGATTGCCAGATGAGACCTGTGAGCTTGTGATCTCTGTTTTTGCTTGTATAATTGTGTACAGAATGGCTCTTTTGAAACCAGGTATAAAGGCTTTGATTATGGATTAATTTACTGTGGAGTACATAATAGCCTTGATAATTCATCGTCCCGGTATACATTTGAGAATAATTACATTTCTGGTGTTATTTTTCGTATTTTAACAAATTTTGCTTAGAAGGCTTGCTCCTGAGTGCTGTGAATGAAAAGTAAAGAGATTCTGTGTTCCTTAAATGCCAAACTTCCGTTCTTTTCAAACTTGATTTCTGCTAAATCAAGTGAAGATACTTCAAATTTACTGGAAGCTGAACCCAGTGTGATAGAACTAGGTGACAGTAAGACTAGTTGGCTAAAGTTTCACCAATGGTGAACAGTTATGTTTTTCTTGGCTGTTTTAAAAAAAGAACAACAAATTGTCAGCCACATTTCCTGTTCTCCATTTTAGAATATGGCGTAAAACCTGTAAGAGTCTTCAGTCCCAACAGTGTTAGGGTCTCCAAGAAAATATACTACCAAATCAAAAGAAAGCTTCTTGGAACTAATTTCTTGCCCTTTAGTTTTTCAAAGTTTTCTTCAACTTCCTAGCCAGCTAATAAGAAGGCATTTTGTATTTTTGGAATAGTATTTGTATGGTTGTTTTTTATTATTGGAATAAGCCTGGGAGAGTGATGTTCATTACTGCCCCAAGAAACTCATCTGAATATACAAGAGTGGGTATGTTGCAAGCCTTTTTCAAGAGGGATTAGTAATTTTGAAGTTATTGCTGAATGTTAAACAATGCCCTAAAAAAATATCATTAGGTAGGCACTAATAATGGAGAAATCTGATTGTTTTTAAAACTTGAATCACCATTAGTTTACAGTTTTCAAATGCTTGACGTCTTCTAAGGTCTGCTTAGCAATGAAATAAGCATAGAGAGAAATCTTTCTGCTTAAAAACTTAAGGCTGAAAACATGAGAAATGCTCTATGCTTGGAAATTATTGCAGTCAAATCCTGGTAATAGTGTTGAGGGGTGAAGTTCTCAAGATTATAAAAATATTTCTGGATTTCAGTTCTACCTTTGCAACTGTGAATATGAAATTTAGTAAAAGTCTTAAATATCATCTTAATTTAGAGAATAGTTATTCTTTCTTTCTTTTCTTTTCACAGCATGCTTTTATTAACAACTGCCTTACTTTGCTGTAGGTAGGTGTTTTGGAACAGAGCAAGAATTTAGTCAGAAAAAATTAAACATAAAAGGATGTAAATGAAAAGCAAGTTTTGATCAGTTGTAAAAATATATATTTGATACTGTACTTTCAACCCATTCCAGCACCTCTTAAATCTTTCCTGCATCAGCCGCTTTCCTTTCTCCATTGCTTTTAGAAAGAAAGTTTGAAAACCTTATTTTTAGCTTTCTTTGTTTGAAAGCTTTGTGATACTAAAGAAAGAGAAACATTAACTAGGCAATGATAGGCCTTATGCAGTATAAATGGACTTTTTACTTGATAGTTTGCAGTTTGTCTAAAAATCTGCATCTAAGCTACACTTGGGACTGCCAGTTGCAATATATTTTTCAACCTACTCTGTGAAAATAGTCACAAACTGAGATCCTAGTCTCTTCAGGATGCCTCAACTGTCGTAAAATACAACTAGACATAATGTTCAGGTGAAAGTAAAAGAATTAAAAATGTGAATGTCATGTTTTTAAAACTTACTCATCCTTAAATTCTGCAAGTGTTTGAATGAAGAACTGCAGAACACTTCTAAAATATATAGCTGATGTCCTGGGAGATGTTTAGTTTTCCTCTGTGAGGAGTGATTTCTTGTTTTCCCCTCATGTTAAGCATTTACTGTTGAACCATGTATTGTCAAAGTTATTTTTAGTCCCTTCCAGCTGCTTTCTGTGTTGCCTTGGCTTTCTGTTCTCAGCATATCTCAAAGGGTGCTGTTTTGACAACCTTTTTCTGTCTGTGGTATAGGCTTTTTAAAAATCTTGGTGACTGTGTGTGCCCACATTATGGTATCGTAATTAATATTGTATTATCCTGGATAGTCCGGATCTGAGAAAGCTCTATTAGGTCACTTCTTCGTCTATTTACATAATAATTAGTTCTTAGAAATGGTTTTTTCCCTCTTTGGTTTCTCTGCAAGTGTAAAGTAGAACTTGTGTATAAGCTGTCATATAACAAGTTAATTGCTGTACATTTCAGTGACCTGCAACACTCCAAGACTGCGCTTCTGATTTAGAAACTTAGGCCTGTCCCCGGTATAATATTTGTCTTGTATTATTGTGCCTTCAGAACTGTAAAATTTTGTACCAAAGACAAACTTTTTTGACAGTTGTACTTTTTAGGTTTTTTTGTGAAGCTGCTTTCAGAATAGCTTATAGGCTTGGTACATTAGGTGTTGTTCGGAAGGACTGGGATATTTGGTTTACATCTATAGCCTATGAAAAGGTGAGCATCTCCTTTGTTCATGGTTATAAAATAGAAAGAAAGCCAATTCTGAAATGAAGAATTCTTAAGGTAAAAGGCCATGTCAGTTGCTTATCTATGTGATTTATACCTCTGAGCTATACAGTACAGTGTAAGCTGAAATACAGCACAGCAATGAGACACCACCTAGGAGTTCATTAATGACTTTACCTTTGTTGTGTAAGTGGGGTTCAGGTAGCTGTCGCACAAGTGCAACTGTATTTGCCTGCTTCTTTAGCAAAATTGATATTAGCTGAGGATTATCCGTAATAGGATACAGATAACTTGCCTGTATTCCAAATTCCAGGAATTCTGAATTTATCCATTGCACTGTCCCATCCAGTAATGGTATTATAGGAAGCGTACTGATGATTGTCATCAGTATGTAAAATTCATCTTAGAATATTTTTCTTCCCCAAATTCTCAGATGCTCATATTGAACAGGATAGGTGAAGGGCACTGTCAGACTGAGGAGAACTTGTCTACTGTTGTTGCTTGTCTCCTCAGAAAGATGAAGCTGTGTTGTGCATACAGTTACTGGTTACACTGGTCAGATGCTACTGATGTAGGGTACTAGGTAGTGTTGCGTTTTTCATGTAGCTTTGTCACGCACAGCTCTGTTGAAAAGTAACTGCAATATGGAACTCCACCTCGTGCTGAACATGAGGTATGAAAAAAATCAGGGCTTTTGTCTGAGCAAACTGAACGTGGGCACGATTACATCAGATGATGTGTCTATGATACTGTTACCCTCCTCCAACCAAAGTATGTCATGTTGGTTTTCACTATTTGGGATTAATCTCTCACTTCTCCTTTGCCTGGTTAGCTGAGCTTTTTTTTGTTGTTTTGTTTAGTTACTTGGCTCTGATTTGTGTAGTGTTTGGACTCACGAGTGTCCTGTGGGTTCTCCATTTTATTTGGAAACATTGCATTTTAAAATCTAAACTAAAAGCTATCAACACATTTTGTTTGAAATGTTTCATATTTATAGTTCCCTAAAATTCTGTTTTCTTTATCTTCCCAGTCACATGGGAGCTTGGAGGGAACACACACACATCTCTACTGCCAGTGTTGCAGATTAAAAATAGTTTTCCTCCACCAAATGCTAACAGCTGGTTGGCTAAGTTTCCCAGCTGAAGATGCATCGTATAATATTTTCGTTTTCCTTCTGTTGCCAAATGTTAGTGGATCAAGCTCTGCAAGTTTAATGTTGTAAATTCTGTTGTAATACTAATTACACTTTAACTGCATTTCTGTGAGGCTTTCCACAACTCCAATCAAGCACCTATTACCCCATTTTGCAGATAAATAAACAGAAGGAGAAAGTGGTTGAGGGAGGTGCTTTGTGTTGATTTAAATGACAGTAAAGATAACTGGCACTGCTGTAGGCCAAGTATTATTCAGACAACATGAAGATGTAATGGCATTCAAGAGAACAGGTCTTGTAAGTTGTGCTTCCCCAGGATAAACCCCTAACCTTTGTTCCTTTCCTTTAGTTGAAGTAATTCAGTGCAAATACCGTGGAAAATCTCTTGTTGTCATATTGAAATTATAGTAACTGCATATTGAAATCACTGTCATCTTCACTTTTCACCAGTGGTGGAAAATGTCTAAACATTGTATTTCAAGAAAGAAAGCATTTATAGCAATATTTTTCAAAATACCAATTTTTGTAATGCTGTGAGTGGACAGTATTATATACAATGACAAGTTATTTCTGAACTGAGTAGAATATCATATAATAGCTCTTCTGTTTTTCCCCATCTTGAAGTACTCAGCAAAACTATCTTACCAACTTAGAAGTGAATCTGCCATTTTATTTTATTTTGCAAACTCTTTCATAATGTCTGGCAGTTAAAGTGGTATTGCCTTCATATACATGATCCATAATGTTTATGTTTTGGCATAAAAGCTGAAGCAACTAGTGCAAAATCTGGAGGGACCTGAGAGTTAATAAAATAACAGATGGCGGTTACGTTCATGTGGAAATAATTATATACTGCATTTTTAATTGCAGAAAATCAATGTATTGGTTTTTTATTAATACAGTAGGCTTGCTGGTCATATAGGGATTAGTGTCTTCTGTGTTGTAGACCTGCAAGTTAGTTTGTTACCATGTATTATGTGATATGATGGGGATCAATTTCAGGAATGCCTTAAGAATATGCTCTAAACAGAATCCTTTCTACACTGATTGTACCAGATAGATTAATTCTGTTGCCATATGGACTTGAAATTGCCTATGAAAAGAAAACACTAGACAAATGGTAACTCATTTAGTAATGGTAACTCTGTGGTTTGTGTTTATGGAAAACAGAATTCCTCAGGATCTTCTAAAGGAAAACAAGAATGTGCCAAATGTAATTTCAGTGTTGAGTGTTCATGGATGGTAAAATTATACTTAACAGACATTTGTAATTTTTGCAGGTAATAGCTCTAGCAGATGCAGCAGAAGAGAATCAAGCCAACATATTCCAGGCATTCACAAAGTTGAAAAGTGCCACCCATCTGGTGATTATGCTGATTAGTCTGTGGCAGAAGCTCAGCACTGATCAAGTTGCTATTCTGGAAGCTACGTTTTTGCCATTAGCAGAAGATACACAAGAGCTGGTAAGAATCTGTAAGAGCTACTCAAAAAATGCTCATTACAGAGCTTTAAGTGCTTAAATTCACGTATTTCCCCATTTACTTTGTTGAAGACTGTCCTTTGAAGTGATTTAGTAGCCTTATTAAGTAGGTGTTTGATGCAAACTACATTGATTTCACAGGAAAGTGGGAAAGTAGGAGTATATTATAGAATGTTTTGTGAGATAATATAGGTGATACCACTTAACATCTGCTTGAGCCTTACTTATCAAGCCAGCTAGGAGAGTCTCGCGTAAGTTTAGCTGGTTTTAGCTTCTGTCCAGTTGTTAGCACAAACAGAATAGCCCCAAGTTTTTGAAGACTGTAACATAAATGCTATATAATACACATACATGTGTACTCACATGCACACATTCCAATAGAACTATAAAATACAGACGTGTGTACACAGTAATACAATATATTTAATCTATTAAGCAGTTGCCATACGTTGTCTTCAGTGTTTGCACATTGGTTTATATAATGGATGAAAGTTATACAAAGAAAATACTGTGAATAGATAATGTACCTGTATTCTCTAAACCATGCTCTAGGTAGTCCTGCATTGTGTAGGTATCTTGCAAATTCTGCTCTGATTTCATGAGTGTGACTATGTGAGATTGTGTGCAAAATTTGGAGAATGGTCTGTAATGAAAGATAATGCTGTATTCTGTCCTCACCCAAGGTGTCCCCAGCTAAACACTGCTTTAGATGAATTAAGGCATGTTCTAAACTTAAAACAACTGGAGTTGATCTCCAGTTTCGAGTTAGTTTCAAGTCCAGCCTTCTTACTAGGTTCTAGGATAAAGTACTTAAAGACAGTGTGCCACAGTTAGAAGAGAAATAAACTCTGACATTAATACATCTCAAGCATTTCTTTTACGTATCTGAACTATAAAGTATACTGCATAACCTTTCACAAATTACTTCTATAGAATAAAAATAAGAATTATCGAAGTACACATTAATTTTAATTTTCATGCTTTGCACAGGGTTTTTGCAATGTACAGTGAATCTGGATTTTGGTACATACCTGTAATACTTACAATGGTTTGTGGCCATTTAGAAAGGTTGTGGTGGTTTCCAAGTGAATCTAGGATCATCTGCAATTTCCGCTGAGGGGTGGAAAGTGTTTTGGCATTTTACATGATATTGACCCTTAGCAGGCAAAGCAAAAAGGTTTTGTCAAGATTTGTTTTAGGTCCTCATTTAAACTTGAAAAAGCAAGCTGCACAACTGAGGAGTATGTGTACCTATGAATGGAATTAAAAGACAGTTCATATGAATCTCGTAAAAGCCCAAACAACCATTTTTTGTGTGACTCACTTTTATTTTGCCATCAGGAATTGCATTGCTTTGACACGTTTTGATAAAACATGGTGAAATCTGTTGCGTATCCTATAATACAGGATATCACTTCCGTATATATCTCAATGTGGTTTTGATATAGTAGTTAACAATATTTAATGTTAAAGCTGTAAGACCTCACATAAATATTGTAAAGATGTACATCCTGCAGAGCAGCCAGGATGAAAAATGTAAACCAGCAATAACTGGAGGTGGAAATGGAGATGAAACATTTACAAAATACGGAAATATGTGCCATATTGAAATTGTTAAGGTACAACAGAAATCTGAATGCAATTTAAGGAGAAGTTTAGGCAGGGAAGGGGAAAATCTTCTGAGGTACCAGTAGTAGTTATAGACAGAAGCTCCTAGCTAGCGTTCAGGTGGAACGCTGGTGAAAGAAAGTACTCTTTTATTTACTCTTCAAACAATTCTGCACAATGGTGTCATAGTTTAAGCCCAGCCGGTAATAAAGCACCATGCTGCCGCTTGCTCTCTCCCTCCTCCCCAGCCACGGTGGGATGGGGAGAAAATACAAAGGAAGGCTCGTGGGTCCAGGTAAGGACTGGGAGGGATCACTCCCCACTTACAGTCACGGGCAAAAGGCAGGCTCAGCTTGGTGAAGAAAACAAAATCAGTTTAATTTACTACAAGTCAAAACAAACCAAGGATATTCGGAAGTGAACCCCAACCTTAGAACACCTTCCCCCCAGCCCTCCCTCCTTCCCGCCTCAACCCCACTCCCGGTTCTCTCCACCTCCTCCCCTGGTGGCCCAGGGGAACAGGGGACGGGGGTCGGGGTCAGCTCGACACACCTTGTCTCTGCCGCTCCTTCCTCCTCAGGGGGAGGACTCCTCACCCGTCCCCTGCTCCACCGTGGGGTCCCTCCCGCAGGAGACAGACCTTCACAAACATCTCCGACGTGAGTCCTTTCTGCGGGCTGCAGTTCCTCACAAACTTCCCTGGTGTGGGTCCTTTCCGCGAGCCGACCTTCAGTCACAGACTGCTCCAGCGCGGGCTTTCCCATGGCGTCCCGGCCATCTTGGGGGGCATCCCCCTGCTCCGGCGTGGGCTCCTCTCTCCCCGGGCTGCAGGTGGGCTTCTGCTCCCCCGCTCCCCTCCACGGAGTGCAAGGGAACAGCCTGCCGTGTCACCACGGGCTGCAGGGGCATCAACCTGCTCCGTCCTCCCTCTCCTCCTTCACTGACCTCAGTATCTGCATCGGTGTTCCTCTCACATTCCAATCCCCCCACTCACTGCCGGTTCCCCTTCCTAGATCTGTTCTCCCAGAGGCGCTACCACTGTCACTGATGGGCTCGGCCTGGGCCAGTGGCGGGTTCAACTTGGAGCCGGGGAAGCTTCCAGCAGCTTCTCACAGGAGCCACCCCTGAGGCCCCCTCCCCCACTATCAAAAAAAACCCCATGCCACACAAAACCATAACAGATGGTTTGTTGCATTTTTATTTGGAGAGAATGTGTTAGACGACAGGTTGTATGCCGTCTACATCTCCAGAACATTTTCTGCCCTGTGAGCATTAAACTATGGAAGTGCTTTTTTTAATAGAAGGGGAATGTTTAGAATATACTGCTACCATAAAAAGAAATGCTTCTCTGACCGTAATACCAACATTATTCTCATACATTTAGAACAGATTACATCTTGTTTTCTACACCTGGCAATCATTTCACTTAGATATTTAGCAAATACAAAAGTGGTGTTTTGTGTTCCCATTATCACCAATTTTTTTCTCAGACTGCTAAATGGTTTCTGTTGCTGCAGACTTTTGTCTAAGAACATGTAAAACTTGTTTTTTCTTGTCTACAAAGATATAGTGGAGGTAATACTGCAAACGTGCATATTTTCTGGGAGTAACAGATATTTGGCATCATATTTTATTTCCAGCAGTAAACTTCTAACTAGTACCTAAATAGTATTGCTTTGATTAAACTGACTAAAAGGGTTGCTCTTGTTTAGTATTCGAAATACAAGGACATTCCCCTTTTTCAGTGATTCTTCTATGAATTCTGCACAGTCTGAGAAGTATAACACCAGAAATTGGATGAGATCTCTCAGGTGTCTGCTTTTGACCAGTGGGATAAATGAGCTAATCCTTCTGCTCATGAAACCGTTTAGAAAGTGATGCCAAAGCCAGATAAAAGTTAATCTTATTCACACGGAAGTTAGGCGCAGTTTTGTCCAATGTACTTTGCTACTGTGGGACTAAAATTAAACCCATATTCAGAATATAGATGTATACATCATCAGTATTTCGGAGCATAGTGTTACAGCTCCATGCAAACAATACTTTAAAATGGATCCTGGGTTTGAGTTCTGTATTTTGCTATCTGTTGAAATACATGGTAGGAAACTATTTTATAGTGCTTTTGGAGACAAAAGAATCCATGATCACTGTAGTAATATTAATGATGTATCAGAGGTTTTATTATGCAATTCACTTTTTTTCAGGAGAGTTAGTGACTGTTCTGCAAGACTAGTGTATTTGTTATTAGCTGTAACAGGGAGTGAAGTACTGTAAAATCTGAAAAATGAAAAAAGCAAAGAACATTTTATGGGGTGTTTTTCAGTGATTATACTTTACCAAGCTGAGTTCTCTGGATGGAAAAAGATATTTGAAAAATGCTGAGTTTGTGATAAAGCCTATGTTTACAATAGGAAATCCTTTTGGGAAAGGAGGGAATTTGTCCAGGCTAATTTAAAGGGTTCAAAGGGTTCATGCTACACAGGATAGTTTTGATATAATGGTTGCATGGTGTCTGGATTGCCTGATAGCTCAGTTGTCTGATCATTAAGCTATTAATGTTTTCTTTGTTTAAGATATTACAAAGGGAAAATATGTCTGTCAATACTAACATTCTAACTTCAGGACTGATGGAGGGCTGTCAGCAGTATGGCCATCATTAATAACTTTACTGAAGAATAAATATTTTCATAGTTCTCGTGATGTTACCAAATAATGACATACAGGTGCTTCATGGCTCAGAATCATCCCTTTCTTGTTATAGTCACCTCTGTGATACTATAGTTAATAGTAACAGCTGTAAACTGGCATCAAAGTAGCACATTTTCATCTCTTTTTATTTATGTTTGGAATCATACCAACCAAATAAATGTCTGTATTCGATCTTAATTTCTTATTGAAGTTGTAATTTGGAAGAAAATAATGCCTGAGGGTGAAATGCATATTTTTAAGTGACTCTGTGATTTAGTGTAATTAAATGAAGTTAGTGACTATAAATTTACTACTTTACAGTGTTGATTAGATAAAGTAGAAAAATACTCTTAAGGCAGTGATGAAAAAGAGATGGTGTCAGAAGAAAATCATAAAGTGCCTAGTAAGAGTCATAGGAGTTACTATCAGAAGTGTCTGTGCTTTCTGTAACAAGATGATCTGAATGTAAATCACCAGAAAAAGAAAGGATCAGTCACTTGGGAAAGACTAGATAGCCTGCTAGGCTTTAGGCATGATACCAGATGGGTTTTACTGTAGAGTTCTTGAGTAACGTAGAAAATACCCTTTTGTGGAAAGAATCCTTTACTGAGTGAAAGTTCTCAAAATTAAAGATAAGGTTATTTCTGTAATTCGAGGAGGCTTAATTCTGTCAAGACTGTCAGTAGCCAACTTTTTACTGTTTTTTTTTCCATTAATGTTTAGTACTTTTCAAGCTTTGAGCTAATAATTACATCTTTGGCAAGAGTAATTTTTATGAGCCCTAATTCATAGAATTTATTGGAAATTGTCACTTTTCACTAATTCTTGTAATTAGTTAGAGTATAATCCAACCTAGGTCTTAATCACAGTAAAATACATCTGGAATTAGGTTTTTGTGTCTTATATTCTATAATCTGCTTGTTGTTGTCCTGGGTTCAGCTGGGATAGAGTTAATTTTTACAGGAACCTGGGATGTGGGGGGCATAGCCAGGGCAGCTGACTGAACTAGCCAAGGAGCTATTCCATACCATGTGCCATCATGCTCAGTATATAAATGGGGAGCGGGCTGGGGGGTGGGCTCGACTTTCGGTGGGGGGAAGCGTTGGGTCCAGGGTGGTGAGCAGTTGCACTGTGCATCACTCTTTTTGTATTTTCTTTCATTGGTACCGTTGTTGTTGTTGTAATTTCTTTGTGTTGTCCCAGTAAACTGTCTTTATCTCAACCCTCGAGATTTTTCTTTTCTCTCCTCCGTCTCCTCCCCATCCCACCGGAGGGGGGCGGAGGAGTGAGCGAGCGGCTGCGTGGTCCTTGGTTACCGGCTGGGCTGAAACCACGACAGTTGTCTTAACCACTTTTTAAACAGAAAGCTCCAACCGTGTAACAGACTGCAGCATTTTAAAATAGGCTGAAATATTTTATATTTTGTTGTTTGCCATAGTCCAGTACAAATTATCTTTTGGTATTTTATAAATACTTTTAAAATTTCTTAAACAAGAACAAAAAAAACCCCTAACCCAACAAACTAACAAAGAAACCAAAACCACCATAAGGCAGTGGGCAGTGACAACTGGTAACTTTTCTTTATTTCTGTGAACAGACAAGTTTATAGCAGATACATTATTTTTTTATTCATCCCTGTCCCGCCCCCCCCCCCGCCCCCCCCCCCCCCCCCCTTCTTCTTTCTAGAAACAAGGTGGATAATACAGCTGAAAATAAGTAGGTTTAGAGGGAGAAGCATGTGAAATTTGTTGCCTTTTTTCATCTGGGAAAAATACTTTACATGAAATGATGTTGACTATCTTTTTTCTAAAATCAAAACTAATAAACAAGCCTTCCTCCTGTTCGAATCAAGGCCGTGCAACAGAACCATTCAGAAAGATGCTTGACTGTACCAGAAGAGTCTAAGTCCAGTAGAAGTGGTAAAAAAAAGCTAGTGAGTTTTAAACCTTTAACCACCAAAGTAAAAGAAAGGAGCTTTAAGCTTTTCCAGGTACAAAACAACATTTTAAAGTAAAAAAGGTCAGCTTCAGTCTGAAGTTTAGTTTTGCTTCAGGGCAATGTAAGATTATCAAGTGAGGAAAGATGAAGGTGAAGAAATGAGATTCCCCACTCCTCCCTGGGCAGGGAAGGTCCAGTATGAGGGAGAGAGGTTAAAAATGGAGTTGTGGTGCCTGGATACTGTCAGTGCCCTTTGCTTGGGCATGTATATGTGACCCAGTTGGAGAACAAGAGAAGTAAGAGCATGGCTCAAGTACCAGCCTTCTTTGATTTTATCTTTTGATATAGAAGTTAAACTTTTGCGGAGCACTCTGCCTGCTAGCCTGCTTTCAAGAGGACCAGAGTACCCCAGAGACAACTAGAGTAGGTGGAGAGAAGGACATGTGGTTGTGAAGCCACTAAGTTACTGCAAGTTGATGCGTAACCATTTCTACTTTACTTTTATTTGTGATCCCTTAAAAGCAGGGTTTCAAATGGATTGATTACTTGTTAATTTTATAATGTCTAGAAATGAAAGATCAAATGTTTGTGGTAAGTAATTTGGGGGAAAGGGAATTTGAAGAGCGAGGTGGTGGTCTCACCACTACTTTAAGCACTATCACAGTTCCTTTAAAAGTTTGTGAACTATTCTCTTCCTGCAGTTAATTTTATTTACTGAGAAGACAGTGGGTTATGGCAAACATAGCAAGTTGGAGGCAAATTACACCACTATCTATTCATCTTCATCTTTAAACTGAATTCATGTGATTCTTCACAGTGAATTCTGTGGACAGAATAGAAACGTGCCAATGTTTTGTTGGTTCCAGAAAGAAAGGATTAGTGTGGTCTGTTTTAAACCTTTTGTGTATTAATGAAAATCTATACTATATCTTTATCTGATGCTTCCCACTTCAAAGGACTAGCAGAATAAGGTATGCCAAATTGTTTTGTTGGTTTTTTTTTTTGTCATTTGCAGTGGCTGGTAAGAAGGGGACATAAGATTTTTATTTTTTAAAAGGCTCACGTCTGGTGGTTGGTAAAAGTACTGCTTTTGAAAAAAGAAAGCTTTCTTTTTTTCTTCCAGATAGCATAAAATTAGTTTAAACAAAATTATGCAGAAACAGGCTTTGATATGCATTATGAATTGTAAGTACAGAAAGAATCGTTGTATTCTTGTATTGTTTAATTGTATTCCCTGGAATTTGTATTAAGCTCAGAACAAACATTCAGCCTTGGTATAAACCTTATGCTGATGGAGAATCTGACACATCTGTGGGTTAGATGTATTTTTAAAAAAACATTTTGAGAATTGATTTTGTATTTAACTTGGGCTATCACCTTATTTATTCTGCCAGTATTAGAGATACTGAAGTTAATCTTCAGTGGGCTCTGTTGTGAGCAGAAGCCTACTCAGGTATCTTATTTCTTTGTGTAAATTAGTCAAGGCAGAACTGTTTTCTGCTGTGATTAGTTTGCTTCCAGCATATATTACCTCCTTTAGAACTAACTTGGATATCCTACAAAGTATTGCAGTTGTCCCAAGAGACATACCCTTTGTTTGACAGCTTAAATAAGTTTCTGTTACTAGACATCTTTCTCTATGTAATATTGTAATGGGGAGCTCTAAACTTTTTCTTTGTTAGGGCAGTGTAATCTATCTAGTTCAGGTACAAAGAGAATATAAAATATTTTAGCGTAATAGTAATTACTGAATATGCACTGCACACCAGGAGTTCAGATCAGTTGTCATCTAAAACTGCTTAATGACAAGAGTGATGCATTACAGTGATTATAGCAATGTTGTTCACGAAAACATCTTAACACTCGATATACCTAATCAGTCACTCTTTCTTTTGGGTTGTTTCTTTTAAAGAAGCTGATTGTCTGTCAGTGGAGAATTCCTTGATATTGTGTCCTAATTGAAAGGTCTGCAGGCTCTTGCTATTCATTGAAAGGTATTATAGTAGTGTTTTAGAAATATAATGTGATTTAAGATTGATTGTAAAATTCCACTGGAATTACTTATATATTGAAAAAGCTTACCAGTTTCAGCATCATTAGTGTATGGCCTTTATATTACATAGTAGGACAGGGTTTATAGACTGAAAAGTTGCATATTTACTGTTGGTTTTATATTCTGATTGTCTCACATCAGTTCAAAGCTGTGATACTTTTATTCTAAATACTGTAATGGTATGTTAGTATCTGATTAAAGAAGCCAACCATGTGTCATGGCATTTTCTGAGAAAATAAGATAGAGATACTCCCAATAATTTTATGAAGCTCTCTGTTTATATTGAACATATGACTTAATGATATGCAGGTGAATTCATCATTTCCCTCAGATCTGACAGTCAGTAATGTTTCTGAGAGGGTATATCAAGATCAAACCATCCAATCTTTGTTCTTGCAGGGGAACCAGTTGTGGTATTACTGCTTTTGGTTCTGAGGTTGTTGATGGTTGTTCTTTGTTGTAAATTGCAATCATAATGTTGCATTTGTTGGTTGTTGTTAGATAACCTATAGCTATTGCTCACACATTGCATTGTTCTATAATCTGTCTACTGGAATTTACAAAGCTACTGCTAGGTAGTGTGAGAAGATGTCATATGAATCTTTCATCTTGTTAAAAGATCCCAGAAAAAAAAAATAATCAGTCTCTTTTTACCATTTTCAGAGTAGCAATTTTTTCAGACGGAAGTTTTTCCTTTTAGTTAATCGTAAAATGCTTTGTCTTAACTCCTTGATTAAGACTGATATACTAGTATTCTCTCATACCTGCACAGCTGGTGATAGACTCACTTTGCATTAGGACAGGCCAGTTCAATTTAAAGGAACATAAAGATTGCATGGTTTATTTCTGCCATCTTCTCCTGGCATTATAATGAAGTGAGAGCTGAATATAGCCAAAATATGGTTTTGATACCTCAAAAGTAAAATAGGTCATAAGACAAGGCTGTACAAACAATAGAGGAGTTAATGATCTTTGCTCAAGCTACTGTCTCAAGCAAAAACCCAGTAATTCTAGCATAAGCTTGAAAATTGGCTGTTGAAGTAAACATGCAAGTCCAGTTTGCCACTATCCTCATTGTCCTCACCTCTCCATTTTGGAAGAATAGAAATTCCACAATTTGAAGCAAACAGAGCTGAGTTTAAAGTTAGTGGTGAGAGATGTAAAGTACTGTTAGAATTTAAATAGGAAACAAACTTTTTGTCAAGTTGTGGTTTTTTCAGAGCTAAAATTTTTAAGTGGGCATGGTTCCATGTTTGCCAGCTTTTGGAAACAAAACCTCATTTGTCAGGCTTTCATAGCATCTTCTATTGGTAATCTAATAAAGGATATTGTAGTAAGAGAAGTTCCTCCCCAAGTGTATTTATCACTGATATGAAAATAAATATGGGCTGAGTTGCAGTGAGATGTCTCAAGTGAGATGTTTATGTTTTACCTACTTTTTTCTGCAGATCAAGTGTAACAAGGTCTGATTCCTCTTCCCCATATCAAAAATTACCTTGCTGAACCTCACTGAAATTATAGACCTCATGTATAGACCTACTGTTGGATGTATAGCATTCTTCAGCAAGATGCATGACTCCTGATGTGTTTGCATGCCTGCAGACAGCTTTAACAGCATCTGCAAAACCCAAACAGCACCTCAGTTTTCCTGGCCAACTGGTGAAAAGTTCCTGAGGAAAAGAAAGATGATGTGTTAGATTATTTCAGTGCTAAAAAGCAAAACAACAGACCTCTGAAGTTGGCAACAAAGAAGCCAAACCACTCCATTCGTGTAGTGCATACAAGAGGTTCTTTTCATCAGTTCCCAGAAAGGGATCAATGGTTGTAAGAAGTCAAGTTAAAAAGGAAATTAAGATGACAACCCCCCCTCAAAAATACAGGATTCAAGAATGATTTGTATAGAAACCCATGATGTGTGTGAACTTTCACGATTCCAGACAGGATGTATTACAACAAACAACCATTACTACAGGAGTAAGTGTACGATTAGGTATTTAGAATTTATCTGTTGAAAAACATGCTCTCTTCACTGCCTCTCACCCACTCTACCTTAAAGATCTACATAATTTTCATTGTTGTCCAGAAATAAAATAATAAAAAACAGGTGTTAGGACACACTCTGTATTGCTCTGATTTGAGATATTAGACAACTTGAAAGAGGAGTTGGGCAATATAGCTTCATTACTCGTCAAGAAGAAAACTACTGATCTAATTCTAGTCTAATTCTGAACATAATTCTAACCTAATTTTGAAAGTCTTTCTGTGCAAATGGAGAACATCTGATCCTAAAGGACGCAGCCCTTGTGGAACTTTGGCTACAATAGTCAGAGATTAATTACATTTTAATGGAGGAGCTAATGAAACCACCATCTGTAGTCATCCTGATATGTCATGTTTTGGTGAAGCATGCACTTTCCTGAGAGCAAATTATTAAACCCAAAAGCATGGAAGAGTTAGGCAGCTGTAGAAATGTTATGACTATGGTCCCCACCTGAAGGATTTCTGCTTTCTTACAGGTGATACATTCTCTAATCATGTTATCAGTTGTTTCATTAATACATGAAACCCTACAACTGCTAATAATCATAACTTGTTTCTGTGAGCAGGACTTTCTTCTGAATTGGACTTGAAAAATATATTAGAATCTTGAATGATAGCGGCCATCATCATGATGGAACGCAGCTTTCAGAACGTTTGTTTAGTAATGCTCAATTTGCTAGATTCCAGAAACACCTACTGCTTTAACACTACTCTTCTACATGATGAATTTTCTAGAAGATCCTTGGTAAAATATTAGTTTAGGAGCACCTTTCCTAAAAGACAAATACTGCATATTCTATGAGATATTTTTAAAAATGCTATTTTGATTTCTAAGCCGTATGCTTTCCTTTCATACCTGAAGACATTATAGAAGGAGGTTTTGGCAAATCTTGATTTAAAGTTAAATGTCTATAGACTAGAATCCTCAAAAAACTTGTAGTCTGTTATTTAGTGCAGAAGTGTTCAGTGGTTTGTGAATTGTGCTTCAGAGGACAAAAATATCAGAGAACAAATAAACTTTTAAATGCCAAGTGTGCTTTTCAGGAAAGAATCTGTCGTATAGATTTCTCTTGGGTGAAGTTGCCATAGGATATCAGTATACATTTACTCAGCAGGACTCAAAATGGGTTCTTGTAGACGAGTTGTTTGCTTCTGGAGTTTTTGTTAAATAAATATTTCTCAACTGAACAGATGAAGTTGCTGTTTCTATTGTTGCTGGCAATTACAGCACAGCTGTGCAGAAATGACAAGTGTATCTGTGACAGACTTTTTAAAAAAAACCCCAAACTTATTCACAAAGGATTTTTTCTAAAGCTGATATTTGAAATCCACTAGCTAAAAATGTGAGATAGGTGCTCTGAAGTAGCTTGAAAATAGTTGCTAGCATGAATAGTTATTGTTAAATAGCTCTGCCCAGATCTGTTGTGCTATACTCAGACTAGTTCAATAAATATTGTAAAGAGATCTCATACAGTTTCCTGTATAAGTCTTGATTCCTTTCTGTGCTCTTCTATTTGTTGTTTCTCATAGACTCTTTAATCTTTTGTACCTTAAATATCCATTATATCAGGATCCCTACAGAGCTTTGTTGTCCAGGAGGTGACATATTGTGATCAGAGTTATGAAGATGTTACATTGTACTTCCCTGGTTTTGCATTTGTCTTTATCCTTTGTGTTTCAAGTAAATTGTAATTTGTTTGGAGTAGGTAAGTATGCTAAATCCAAATCCTTAATAAGATTTAAATGTCTATAATGTAGCTCTTCACTTTAGGTTAGGACTTCAGAGTACCGTTGCACAAATAAGGATGTTTTTTCTGCCTAAAATTCTTTCCTTGAATGAAAATGAAATTGATTCATCAACTGTTTTGAACTATTCTTCTAGAACTATGTATCTTATTACTTTTCTTCATTTTAGTTGTTCTGTCTTTTGCCTTGACTTGGATGTTCAGCTATATCCTCATTTTGATATTGCTTTCATCAGTCTGCAAATTCCCATTAGAAATTAATTATTTTAGATGCCAGTAGTAATAAAAATCAGATCAATTAATATTATAGGTGTTATACATAATATTTGATTTAAAGGAAGATATGATTAGAGAGAACAGGATTAGTATAAGAATTTCAGTTTGTGCTTTTTCTATTGTATGCTTACGACAAATGTTCCTCTTAGGCACTTAATAGATTTGAAATGTATTTAGGCTTTAGTAATTTGTCCGGATTTTCATCAGACTTGAGTTGCACTAGTCTGTAGGATTTTACCATTTCTTTGCTTTTTAGTTATTCCAGTGGTAGGTTTTTGTTACTTACATAGGTAAGTCTTTTTTGTTTGTTTGTTTTTGGGTGTTGTGGGGTTGTTTGTGTTTGCGTTTTTTGTTTGTTTGGGGTTTTCTTTAAAAAAGTGAATTGTAGAAGATTCTAAAATGATGTCTGACTGGCGTTTTTAATGCACTATGTTGAAGAAAACTGTTTTTACATTGTTACAAGGATAATTCTTCAACCAAGTTGTGCATCTTAAAAAATACACTATCTCTTTGGAGTGCTAAAAGGCTAATACATTAACATTTCAGTAATATTTTACTGCATCTTTTCTGCAATATAGATATAGAGTAGATATAGAGTCTGTTTATTTGGCTTTTTCTTTCATTTTATTCAGATTCTGTTCAGAAGGTCTCCTAAATGCCTTATCAATTCAACTTTAGTAGTTATTTTTCAGGGACATTCACAAGGAAAGCTTGCCAGCTCCATTTCTGGCAGAACAGGCAAATGTTATGTGCCATCTTCATGGCTGCTGTGCTGTTATCTCCTCTTTGAGACAAATAGGTCAGTTAGAAATACAGAATATACGTGAAAAATGTGGGTTAGGATGACTGGTAGAACAGTGAAATCCTGGCAGAATTTGCTAATGGTTTGTGCCTGTGTTGGAAACTACCGGTTCAGTAGCCCTGGATTAGTGGATTACGAGTTTGTATGTGTAACAATAAAATTATTTTTTTTAATCACTGTAAAAGCAAATTGTTGAGAGACACATGGCTGGTGTTTCTTGTGAGTTAGCATATACAGTGCTTTCGGATACAGAAACTTCTTCTTTGGTGGTTTGGATAAGCAAATGCCAAGGTTGTCATTCGTGAGGTGATCTAAGTATTCTAGCATTTTTGAGAGCTGATGAAATCATTATTGTGACTAAAATTCAGAAATAAGATAAAGCCAGGCAAATTCCTGAGTTAACAGCTGTAAGAATTCCCATAATTTGGCTTGCACCTATTTTGCATAGTTTTTCAGTATGTTTCACATTGCATTTGAGTTCTTTCAGAACTATCTTGGTTTTCAGTCCAGGATAAATTACTTCATAGGCAGCTTGAAAAATGGCTTTTGCCCTAGGAATAATATTAATAATGATAAAGGCTTTCAAAGTAAATTCAGGCTTTTTAAGAAAGACTTCTTAAGATACAGAATCATGTATCTGTCTGGCTCATGAACACAACTTAGGAACAATCTTGTTCAAGTTTGACTGATGTGCTATTAGAATGATTTATTTACACTTAAGACAAATAGTATGAATTTGTAGCTCTCTTAACTAAATTTTCCGCAATCCCTAGAGTTCTGTTAGTTCCATAAACCAGTTGTTCTCAAATTTACCTTCCAACAGTCACTTGCCCACCCCTGCCGTGCCCCCTTCCATGTTGTCTACCCCATCCTTTCCCTGGAATGTCGTTGGCCCTACAATATATCTGAGCTCTTACTGGAGCTGCTTCTTTCTGCTCACATCTCCACGTCTGCTCCCTATAGAGCACTCTTTCCCCAGCCAGAAACCCTGTCCAAGTTACCTCCAGGTTGGAGAAACAGTGCCCTAAGTAGTACTATAATTTATTTTAATCTAATCTTCTCACAAAGATCATGCAGTTTCCTGTCTAAGATATCTTATGTGAAGGGTTTTGAATGAATTTTATGATGCTTTAAACTTATGAAGAGATTTATCAGCAAGCACTACTGAGTACAGATTTCTGTAGGCATCTATGGCTTTCCCTTGTTTTGCTGTTATAAAGCATTTTGTTACAGTTTTTAATAGAGGCTTTATTGTTGCTTAAAAATTCCAGTAACCATAGTTAGTGTTTGAGTGAAATTAAGTCGACTTATTTCATATTTTATAAACTAAATTAGAAATAGAAGCTTTCTGTGGGCAAAGTGACTTCTTTCTTGAGCAGCAATGAAGTCATGTAGCTTAAAAGATTGCCTTCAAAGGCCTTAAGCCTATTTAGAGAAGGTTCTTATCAGAGAATTATTAACATCTTTTGCAAAGTAGAGAAGACTTGTAACCTTACTGGCATGAACTGTCCATCTGTGACTACCTTTCAGTGAGCTCTAAGAAATATTTTTACATCTTTCAATTTACTTTAACACCTTCTTCTATATGTTCTCTGTTTATTTGGACAATAAACCAAATTGTTATCCTGTAGTGATGTAGCTTACTGGGCCTTTTTAGGGCATGGGGGGAGGGAGGGGTGTTAAAAAAAATTCCTAGCATGGCAGGTTGAGGTATTCTAGATGCAGTGCAGCAGATGTTGTTACTAGGATGGAGTTCAGCTGATTGCAGTGCTTGCTTAGAGCTGCTTTTGTACCTCTAGATTCTGGTCCCAAATAGGAGTCAGTGTTCTTGCAGTTTAGGGATATGCACAATATCATGTGAAATATTGTAACCACAGATTGAAGTAGCTATTTTAATTCTACTTTTTCTTGCTCTTGTGGGTCTTCTGAAACTTTAAAGATTTTTTCCCCTTGATGATCACAAGTCAGATTATCTGGCTTGCTAAAAGGAACTGGCAGATATAGTTGAAGGAAAACTAAATAGCCTAATGGAGAAACAGCTATGAAAACGTCTAACCATTTTAGAATAGTACTGTGTTGTAGTGGGCTTATATCATTAGCAATCATTTCTTGAAAAGTTGCTGCACTTCTGCGTTAACTAGTATAAGAATGGAATTGGTTTGGAAAGTCTTTGTTGTTAGCCTTTTGGACAAACACTTCTGCTTGAAGCTCTTTAACCAGAGTCAAAGGCATGGCAAAGATTGCAGCAACTTCCAGTCCTGTCTATGTATTTGGTGTAAGCACACTTTCAGGAGACAGCATTCACCTCTCAACTACAGTCAAAACAATCTTCTGTTTCTATGGTTCTTTTATCATTTCCCTGTCAAAAAAATCTTGTTGCATTTAGAACAATGTTTCTTTTTTCTGCAGACTAGATGATTAATTAATTTTGTATCTTTTCAAACCTTGTAGGTATAATCTCCAGGCTAAATAATGTCTTTTATGGGGCTGGCATTTACAGATTTACTGTTTTTTGCTTTCATATAACAAGGATGTTTTCATCAGTTTGAGTGGTGCAGTAGTTAATTCTACTGACCTATTATATACTTTTCTTATATTAAGCATCACAAAGTGAACTAGGGTTTACATTCAAAGAGAACCCTTTGGTCATCTCTTCTATCCAGAGAAGAAAAATATTGGAAGACTAATAGCTTGGCAAAATTGAGTTTCCATGGTTATCTGTATTAGAGTAGAGGAAAAGTCATTGGGGTCATCTGGTTAAATTTGTGAATATAAATGTTATTTTTACTTGTGTTATGATGCAATGTAATGAACTAGTTAAAGTTTCACACTTCACAAAACTCCCCGCGTGTTCAGTTTCCATGCTTTGGTCTTGTGTCTTGAGCATTTTGTGTTCAGAGCCTTTGCAGGATTTAAGCTCTGGTGCATTTTGTGAATTTATGACAATTGCAGAGTACTAAAGGAAGGGAAAAGCTTTGTCATAAAATCAGAGCATTCATCCTCAACATATCCCAAGGCTCCTTTCTGTCTCCCAGTTCCATCTTTTCTTTGCTTTTGTGTGTGTGTGTGTGTTCTTTTTAAAGCCTGAGAACTACCTGAAAGTAAGTCTATGTATTATTTACGTCTGTTACAGGTTTTTCCTACAGGAAAAAAATCTACTCACAAAGATTGCTCTAGAAAAAGTCTTTTGTAATTATACATACTCAATGTAGTGATAATTTTTAACTTTGCAGAATAGGGATTTAAGAGAAAGTACTTATCAGGCTGTTTCTTCAAAGCTACATAGCTGTATGAGTAGTTGCTATAATCTGGTCCAGGTAAAACTTGATGAATATTAGTCGTGTCATCATTTCAGAAGGCTTGATAATATTTTTTAAAAATCTTTACTGAGGTTTCATCCACCCTTTATATGTTTAAGATAGTCCTGTATGTAGGCTATCCTTGCAAATCATAGATTTGACTGCCCACTGTTTCTCAATGATTAGCGAAATCAATCTATCTATAGAGTTCATCAGTTAGATGAGGTTTGGCTTGGCTATCTAGATGTATGTTTGCTATTAGCTAAATCAGTGGTTTGAGTGTCAAAACCTTCAATGTCTCAGAACAAATTTTAATAAAGTCTAATGTTAATCAATATGGAGAAAGGTAGACTTTCAGTTTATTCATTATCTGCTTAAGTACAGCTTAAAATTTAGTAAAACTTGTTGAAGATTTTAAGTTAAAAAGCAACAAATGCTTTTATTTTTTTATAGAAAATCCATGTGGTAAAACTTGTAGGTAAAACATCCTTTTTTTTTTTTTCTTTTTGTTTTTTTCCCCGAAATGATGTGACACAATGTGCTGTATTATTATCTACTTGACTCTCTCTCATACTTACTAGAACTTGTCTGTGTTGGCAGCAGTTCACCCCAGTTCTGAGGGGAAACGTGAGGGAAGACCACTTTACCCACCAGAAATTCCAGCATGATGTTTGCAGCAGGAGCTGTTAGATTCTCAGGCTTTTCCAAGTGAAATCGCTTTAGTGTCTTTAGAAACTGCACTTGAGACTTTTATTTTTGTATGTGTTTGCAATGGAAACCAAACGCTGTAAACTTCTGTGCCGTGCAGCTAGATAGGATTTTGACTGGACCTCAGTTGGAGCAATGTAGCTTAACCAGTACTTAATGTTTCACTTCATTAACTTCCAGTGATTTATGAATAACACTATTGGTGGAGTCAAGGGGAGTCTAAAAACTTAAGAAAATGTTTGTGGACAGTTATACAGTATGAATGTGTTAAGAATCTAAACTATATGAGTAAACCTATCAAGTCTGACAATAGTTAGGCCCTATCTCATGCTTCTCCCTGTTTATGCGTGTCCTATGCATCTTAACAACAATATTGAAATTCTTCTCTCGGATCCTGCCGCTATGTATGTCTGGTTGACCTTGTCTGTTGACCAGTTAAACTCTTGGGGAGTGGAGACTTGAAGCCAGGTGGCAGACAGCAGTGCTGTGCCTTCTAACAGGGCCTGCCCTCAAATGTCACTAGTAACCACATTACCCACCTGCATATTGTGTCACAGGATCAGTGCCCTTTCTACAGCCTGACAATTTATCTGCAGTGTGAGATCTCACATGCTGAATAGGCCTCCAGGTTTATTGGCTACAATCTTAGAATAACAGTAGGTTAGTCATTTACCCTGCAGGGAACATAATTTTGGAGGTTTCTTCTTGTTTGGCAGATGGTAGAACCTAAAAATCTTCCGAAAATTTAGGTACTTTAGATTAAACCTTATGCCAAAGTGAGATCAAATGTATAATCACAGTCACACTCAGATATGCTGTAACACCTGAGGCTCCTTAATGATAATATATATATGGAATATAAGTGGTGTGTACTAGTACAATCTTAGTCCTGCTAGTATCACAAATCTACATTTGGTCTTCAGATTCCTGCGGTGTATATGATTTGGTTAAAATGAAAGTGCCAATCTCCACCCATTACCTACAAGAGAAAAATAATAATGTATACATGTGAAATATGAAGCCAAGCCTTTCCCAATGAAAAAGTTAAACTGATCAATTAAGTACTTTTCATATCTATTCCAGGTGATACAGTCAATATGAAGAATTTGCATTATTTAATAATACCTCTTTCTTTGAGTCTTGACTCACATTCGTCGTGGCAGTTATGGCAACGCTTGTTGGTCATAGAATGATGGATTACTGGTATCACACTTCTGTTGAAGGTGTTCTTTTCAGACCTCAGATATGCAGAATACTACACAAAAAGCCATTAGTGAACATTACAACTATGGCTGTATAATCATTCTTCAGTGTGGGCCATAGACTAGAACACTTTCATTTTCAAACATCTTTTATTTTTTTTAATACGTAAAGGGTGAAGAATTTTTCTTGTTCTTTCAATTCTCCCCTTGTGGCAATAAAAATTGCTGACAAATGCAGTCTTATTTGTGGCCATTAATTCCTAGTTGTATAAAATCACCTCAACAGATTTCCATCAAGTTTTTTTTCCACGTAGAGGTAGCTTTTGTGTACTCTTTCACTAATCATAAAGGCTGCTTTGGATTTGACTGGACTTACTAGGTCAACAGTCCTTGACTTGGAGAAGATAGTTTTATGGTCTACTGAGAAACCAGTTTTACATGGAAATCAACATTTTCCAACCCTTGTTCTTGTATTTAAGGCTATGGTACAAAGTAAAACATAACCTGTGTGAGCCAAGGAGAGAATACTAGCCACTTTTAATTTCCTGACTTTTGTTAGCTTGTATTTCAGTCTCCTTATTTAAATGCTCCTTTTGCCTGCGTTTTTATAACTTATTTGGAGGGATATATTGGCCAGCTTCTCAGCTACTGTATGCTGACACCAGTTGATCAAGTTTCTTTGTCTTTTAGTGTAACTCGGATTCTTACGTTTATGTTGTCTTATTTTTCATGATTTGTAGTATAATTAGGAGTGCCTGGCTTGACTGTTTTTGATGCTTTCTACATATTAACTTTCATTGCCCAGTATGTGGGAATGTAGACAGCATTTACCAGCTCATTAACCTCTTTAAATTGACTGTGGGGTGGATTATTTCCTGTCACCATCACAGGTCAGTGGGTGGATTACACTCCAATGGAATCTTTATAGAATATTTGAAAAATACTGAGCTACCACAGTACAGATTGACTGGCATGATTTTTCTAAGTTACATGTTTTTTTGGGCGGAAATCCAGATAAGACAATAGGTTATTGTTGTCATTGTTCTGAAATCAGGAAAGGCAAACCTTTACTAAGAAAACCTCACTAGTTGATCCTGTTCCTCTGCAAAATGTAAATGTTTTATACAGTGTGTTTTCAGGACACTATGAGGAATAGTGTCTGTTTGGACCAGGTTGAAGTGCATATGACTGTGTGGTCTCACTGATATACTTCACCACTAGTAAGCATCCGTCCTGGACCTGTTCTTAGGAAGTAACAAAGTCAGGAAGGGTGGCCTTTGCTTCTCTGTGTCTAAAGTAGTACCCTAGCTTTCACAAAAGCCATATGTACCTAGTAAAAGAGAATCACAAACCTTATTTGCTCGACAGTGGACTCTGACATGGTTGATGCCATCATTTTTAAAAATGTTACACTTACCCCATCATGGAAATTTGGATAGGTAGGTGATTTTGCACTTCAGCTGAGCATTTTCAATCAAGTAGAACGCATCATGAGGAAGAGCTTAAAAACGAGAAGACTCTGGGGTTGTATTAACTGCAACTGGATATTTGAGTTTGTTCTGTCTGAGTGATCACCATGTAAAGAGCTACCTTGGTGTTACTTTCTGTTAGCTTAGCAGCAGATAGAGCTGAGTGTTTCCAGACTGTAGCCTCAAAACTTCTGAAGTCAATAAAGACTATTGCCAAAGTAAGTCCCAACCAATGAGGAGTGTTGAGAGAGCAGACAGTAATAGTGCAGTGATTGAATATTACTTCCCTGTACATGTAGGCAGCACATACATAAAACTTGCTAACAGGTAGCTGAATACTAGGAGATGTTATGAGTCCTGAAGTTAGCAGACCACAAAGCCTTGATATTAGTTGCTAACTCTATCCAAGCTCTGCAAGATTGTCATGAAAAGACATGAGCAGGCTTTGTGATCAACTTGCAGGTTCATTAATTATAGACACTTTGGATTAATCACATGATCTCATCATAGAGTGTAATTTAAGATTACAGAATGCATCAGGAAGAGTCAATTCTGCATTGCACACTGCATAAATGAGATAGATGTCATATATTACATTTTACAAATTAACCTAATAACATTGTTGCAAATAACAAGAGTTCTGCTATCCAGGATTCTTACTTGAAGCAATGTCTTTTATTTATTTGTGTCACTGAAAACCATAGCAGAGATTACAAACTTGAACCTGACTTCTAAAGATGCTTTTCAAGGTGCCTTATGTAAAGAAACTTACTTGCTTTTACTGAGTGTTATTCACAGGAGTAATAACTTCACTGTATTTTGTGGAAGTATGTATACTGAATATGACACTGAATATAGCTTTTCCTCCTGAAAGCTTTTCCATAGATAGGTGTTTGTTTTAACTGAACTGATTACTAAACTGCTTTTCTCATAAATGTTTACAGCTTCCCTCTACACGGTCAGAAATCTAAGTCCCAGTTCATCAGAGCACTGACACACCTCTACTAATGCTGTGGGTATCATAGCTTGAAGTTAATCAATCTGATATGTGGATACTGAATATCTGCAGCTTTGAGTTTCAGTCATGGTGTTCTGTGCAACTGGCATATTGTCAGAATCTTAGACAGTGATTCCAAAGAACATATAACTGGATACTTTTTTTTTTCCTGGCCTTGACATATCTTCAGCATGATGTTATATACTACTTATTATGTTTGTATTTACATATCAATTCTGTTCTTAATTCTAAATGTTGCATCCAGGAACTTCTAGTTTTCAGATGTTAATGTAACTACTGAAATTAACTGTTAGGTCACAATACTGTCTATATATTATTATTACTATTATTGTTGAAATTACATTTCTCTGTCAATATTGGGACATGTTTGGGGTTTTTTAGGCTCACTGGCAAAGTTTTTGTTTGTACAAGCTGAAGAACTGGGTGTTCGTGACACTCATTAACCCTCAAATTGTATTGCATGTATTGGTATAATTTGAAAATTCTTAGTCCTTGATTTGTTACTTTGTTTTTAATATGCTATATCATATTACAGTTCACCTAATTTTATTTAATTTCCTTTTCTTTAATTCAGGGTTGGGAAGAAACTGTGGATGCTGCCATTTCTTACTTGTTAAGAACTTGTTTGTCAAAGAGCTCTAAGGAACAGGCCCTGACTCTCAGCAGCCAGTTGTGCATGCCCAAAGACACTAGCAGACTGAAGAAGAACATCACCCTCTTCTGTGATAGATTGGCCAAAGGTGGTCGGCTTTCCTTAAGTACAGACTCAGCCACTCAGCAAGCTGCTGTCATGCCAGGTAAGACATGAAGTATATGTTCACAATTCAAAAGATGTATTTGTATATTAAAATTAAAAATTATGCACATCTGACTGTGTTAGCAGTTGGTTTCCACAACAGGTAAAAACCAAAACACTGTGTTGCTGACCTGTAGAATGAGTTGGTAATGAGATAATTTTAAATCTAAGTTTTATCTCACTTTGATCACTTATTGCTGCTGAGCAAGCAGTGAGGAGTGAAAAGTCCTACCTTCTTGATAGACAAATGATTATGGTTGCATTACTGGCTTTATTGCATATGCCTATGACTAATTATGAAGTAGTGATAGCACTGAATAAAAAAGTCTGCAACTTTAGAAAGTACTAGTTGGCTGGGTGATAGCTCATAGAAAGCATGAAATTAAAGATGAAGCTAATTTAAGTAGGTCTTGAAGAATATTTCTAATTTGGAAAAGGAATGCAGAGAGGATTTCAGAGTGTTGCACAATGATTTAAATGCATGTCATGGAATTACCATTTTTGAAAGAAATTTTATTCATGTCCTTTTCTATATTCCTACTTCTTTAGTAACAGTGGAAACAAAGCCACCTCTTTTCTTTAGAATCTTAAGGCTAGTGTCTTTGTACTGTTGCAAGACATTTTCTTCCTGTCTTTTTTCTTTAGTGAGACAGACAATCCCTTAATAAACACCGGATACTCCTGCTGACTTGGAAGCAGGTTTTTTTACCAGCTTCGTGCTCTGAATTTGGGTTGGATGTTCATTCAGCTTTGTAGTCTCCTAGACCACATAATATCACTATGGTGTTTGGCCTCAATGACCTCTTTCACCTACAGCAGTCTTCATATCTTTAGGGAAAAGTATATTGTATGCATGGTTCATGCTTAAAATTGGGAGTTTATTATTTTGTCTTCATGGGTATTGTTTTTGATCAAGTTTGGAGTTGTGTTAGGGCAGTATCTTGATTTTCTGTATTTGTTTTCCTACATTTCAAAGAATAATTTAATTCCTGTTTAATATAATCTGAATGACCTGTGCAATGTTTCAGCAACTGAGAAGTCCTTGTTACTCTGTACAGCCCTCCTCTGCATGTGCTACTTTAAATAATTCGGTCAAACAGCTGCAGACTGTGCTGTGGTAGAAACTCTCTATATAATTTTTCTTTAGAGTTACACTATACCCATATCTGGAAGCGGACTGATAATCATGTGAAGTGAAGAAGTGAGCCAGAATAAGTGTCAAGTTAGTTTTACAAATTTTTGTTAGTATTTCTTTGCAAGCCTAAAATATGTTAAGGGTATTTTATTTGTAGAACTTTGAAAAGGCATTGTTTTTCCTTCTCAAAATTTTGAAAAGGTGTTAATAGCTGCAGTTCATCTTTTTCCACCTAAGCTAATAAGGTGAATTGATTTAATACGGAAATTCACTTCTGCCTGTTCAATTGACTAGTGTTATTGGGTTCAGGACACTATTCAATTTGGTTATGATTAATTCTGTTAGGAAAAGAGTAAAATTTTTTAAAATTGTAAACAAATTAGAAGAAATCTTGCTCTAGTTGAAGGACCTTGGGAAAGCCATCTGGTCTCCACATTGAATATATAAAGACTAAAATTTAGAAAACCACTAAACCCACTTTTTTCTATTACACGAGGCCAAAATAACACCAAGAAGGCATGAGTGACATCTACTAGAATAATTTTTACCATTGTGGTACAGGTAGACAGTTATACTACCTCTCAAATAAAAATAATACAAGGAAGAAGTACATTCCAAGCAAAACATAAGATATTTGACAGTGGGCTGTTAGCCATGTATTGATGATATGTGGGACCAGGTTTACAGTTTCATATGATGAATAGTGAAAAATTAAGTACCTGTAGGGACGTGGTTGAGACCTGGTATAGCAATGTCCCACCCAACATAAACTCTTTTAGCTATATTTGAAATGCCCTTTGGCCATAACTTACATGAAAAAGAATTAAAATCTGTAACCCCAATACAGATTCCAAAATAAATAATTTTACTTTCAAAATTGCTGACTCTCATGTGTAGCCCTTTTGAATATCAAATCGCCTAATTAAGAATCAAAATTATGACCTAATTAGGCTAACACTTCAGAGTATCACAAGAAGGTATCATTTAAAGAAATTATAAAACCTAATGTAACTTTCTTATGTTCACTAAGAGTGCAGCCTGAAGCTTTGATAAAAGGTTCTGTACATATATATTTACTCATTAACTGTTGAGAGAATATGCTTTTTGGAAAAGTATGGAAGAGCTTCAAAAAAAAGAAATCTCACCTTCATTTACTGGACAGGCTCACTTCTGCCAAATGCTTTTAGAATAGCGTAGTGTTTAAATAGTTACTCTCTAGCAGGATGTGCTGTATGCTTTGAAACAGTGTGGATGTTTGTCTTTGGACAGGCTGGAGATAACTGGGAGCCTTCCTTGGAGAATAAAGGTTTTACTGATGCTTTTTAAACATCTTTGTCACCTCTTTGGGTTTTCTTTGGCTATCTTGACATTGGCAGGTAGTGTGGTCTGTTAGAAGCAGATCTGCAGGGGGAAGTAACTGAGCCTGGCAACATGACTTGTATTATCTATGTGTTTCTGAGGCTGTTTGAACTACCTCTGTTCCTGTCTGATGTACTGATCCTCCATTAGAATTCAGAGTGCTTTAGGTGTGTTCCTGGGATTCTTCTGCCCAGTTAGATTCACCTAAAAAAACCAAGTTCATGTGCCCAAGACCACTCGTCAGTGTGCAAACAGTGCAGTTAATGGGGATAATAAAGAAATTTGCCTCACTCTTGATTCCAACTACCTGGTCAGTCTACACTAGGAAGAAATGGAGAATGCTGTCATATAAAGGGGAACCGGTATGCAAAATAACTATATGCTGTTGAGTAAAGAGCTCTTTGATAATGCCTATAAAATTGAGGAACTCCTCCTCCCAGTTCTTAAAGGAGGGAACAGGAATAGGTAGAGGAAAATGAGGTAGAACTATACATAGAGAGGGAGATGTTGAGAATTGAATTTGTATCCAAGGATTTATGGTTAAATATTGGATGTTAATGTAGGGGAAAGTTCTTCAGGATGTTTAAGCTCCAAGCCAAGCCAAAGGTGGTCCCATAATTATTCAGTAGTGTAGCTGTCATTAGCTTGAGGATTTTGTTCAATGCCACTTTTTCTCAGGCCCATTCTTTTTCTTAATGGTGGAAACTCCTTTTTCTATAGCAACCAACTTTTAAAAAATTTGTTTAAAAGTACCTAGGACCCTTCTGGCATTGCAGCACTATAACAGTAAGCTGCATTTCCAGAAGCTATATTTAATAGCTTCAAGGTGGTGTACCCTGAAATCTAGAGAAATTGCCTGAAGCCACATCAAAAAGCTGATGATTATCTTTAAGTGTGCAACTATTTGAAAGATACCTTCAGAAGATAGTTATCAGTATTTGTAGTTAATCCAAGAGTATATGTCAGAGGTATGCCATGCTCTCTGCTGGGTCTGAGTTTGTTCATTATTTTCTTTAACAGCTTCAGTGATGGAATATGGAGCATGAATGTTAAAACTGTGGTTTTGTGACAAACTAGCAGTAGTTTCAAGCACACTGAAAGAGCAATAACTCTGACCTTGATAAATTAGGGGAATGATCTGAAGTCACTAAGATGGTGTTTAGTCAACATAAGTGCAAAGGAGTCTGGCAAATAAGAATCAGACAAACTGAAAATTGAGAAATAATTCCATAAGCTCTGGTGCCATAGGATTGACTCCTGGGGGCTATAGTGGACCAGCAACTGAATAAAAGTCAGCGATATGATCCCATTAAAGGCAAATTCCAACGTTGGGATGTAGTCATATGACTTTTAATGAAGAGATAAATTATTTCTTTCTGTTATTCATGAGAAAGATTCAATTGAAATTACAGGGTAACACAGTTTAAGGAAAACTTAGACAAATTGAATAGAGTTCAGAGAAGAGCACAAATATTATAAATGATTGAAACAATTTTGCTTTCTCTTTCTTCTGAGGGAAAGAGAAAGAGAAGGTTGAGGAGGGATATGATAATTTTCCAGTATGTAAAATGTTCTTAGAAGGATGATTAAAAGTTAATCAGAATCATTGGCTAAATAGGTTTATAACTGTAAGCCACATCAGGCTGTATTATGTACTGTGTTGCCTTTGGCAATGTGTAAACGGTTGCGTGAGAGGAACGGTGAGGGGCTTAGGGAGTGATGTGAACCCAAAGTGTTGGTCAGTGCCAGGGAAGTGCTGGGGGAAGGTGCTGTAGACCACCCAGGTTGTCATGTATTGAGTTTAATGGGTGTGAGAACTTAGAGCATAAATCCTGATGACCTGCAATGAATTAATTCTGTAGCTTTTAAAGGTCTCTTATAATATCTGTGTGTTTTGCAGGATTGCTTTGAAAACCTCAAGCAGTGTCAGCTGTGGCTGTTTGGAGGCTTGTTCAGGTGTCAGTCTGACTGGAGCTCTATTTGCAGTATTGCCTCATCTATATTTGGGGTATCTCAGCTGCTCTTTGGCTAGAATGTGATTCTGCTTTTCCTATAGTAGTTCCCGTTGTGCAAATGGCAGCTGTATTGGTTCAATGTTTTGTTCAAGCAAGGATTTTTAATTTTAAATTAGGACTTTTTTTTTCTTTAAACCATCCTTTTTCTTCTACTTTTTTTTTTTTTTTTTTTTTTTAACTGGGCTTCAGTAATTTTTTTCTACTTTTTATTTGGTTAGGAGATCTTTGTATTGTGCTTTAGCATGATTTGCTTACGCAGTTGAATATAACTGGAGCAGTAGAGAAAATACTATCTTAATGTGAAAATCAGTTACTGAGTACTGTGTCACTGAAATCCGGGGAATGCCAGACTGTCATCTTCTTGGGTCAACTGAATCTTCAGAACTGAAATCAAAAGCAAAAGGAGGAATATTTTGCATCCAGGAAATAGAATTTGCAAATAGTTTTGTGTAAGTGTAATATTTAAGACTTATATAAAAGTAGAGCTAGAAGTCAAGCCAACTGCCCATCTAGTTTTCTCCTCTGTGTTGTGATGGGGTTAGTGTATCCAGACTATCAGTGACAAAGTTTATCTGAACTCTTAAACACCTTGGACAAGGCTGAACAATATCTCTTGATAGCTTATATGGTAGCTTAGTGTCCTTATTGCAAGGTTTTCCTGATATTCGATATACGGTTTTTTTCCTGCAAATCAAACTGGTTTAGTGTGAATATTGAAGGTGGAGGTGGCAATTAATGATGTTCTTTATAATGGTAAAAGCTTTGGAAGATTTTTCATATATCCCTTCAGTAACTTTTTCTTTTGTACTAATTGTGACTAAATTATCCCAGTCTTTTCATGATGACTTTCAATTCTTACTGCTTGTTTTCCAAAATGGAATGCTATTCCTTTTGTCTATAGCAGGGAGTATACCCTGCTATACTCTGCTCCATCTCAGTCTCCAGACCCTTTCCTATGCATTTGTTGCCAGATGTTTCCCATTCTGTATTTATACATACTATGTTACTTCTCTAAGCATGGTAGTATATACTTGACTCGACACTTTGTCTTCATAGCTTTTTTAATTTATCAAGTTGATTATAATTCTGCTTTGTATAATCATGATTCTATCATTCATATTATGAATGGGTAAATGCTAACTTTAAAGACAATGTTCTTTACCACATTAAATATATATATGCACCCAGAATGTATTCAAAGTCATTCTCTGGAAGAAAAAAGTTTTTCTAGTATGCTTTTTTTTTTTTTTTTTTTTTTTTGCATAAGCTTATAAAAACCTCTTTACAAAATTCTGTACTGATATCCATGAGTGAATATCGCCTATTCTGAAGCTGTGCTTTTAACTGGAAAACTGGGATGCAACAGAATGTGTCATATTCCTTAAGGAACTCTGTTTACATGCTACTAAACTTGAGGAGAATGTCAGGATTATATTGTAAAAACATGTGGATTTGAATTCCTGGAAGAGCAATATTAATTTTTTTTATATCTATATAAACGATATAAACATTGCTGCAAAGTTCTTAGTATACAGCGAGTGTGCTGTAGAGAAAGACTAGTGATAGTTTATTTGATCTGAAAAAATAGGATTTTTGTTGTTGCAAATTGCTCTCTTACAGTGTTAATTATCAATTCTTCATTGGTCATTAGAGGAAAGGAACAAGCAGTATAACTCAGGTATTCTCAAACTTCATAATGTGGACTTTTAACACAGAATATCTTGCAAAATGTAGTGCCTGCCACTTGTGCTCACACAGATTCCCGTCTGTCATAGTAATGTTATCTCAGTAGCAACTACAGTAATTTTTTGCCTGGAGAAGTTAGAAATTATTCAACAGTAATTTAGCAGCCCAAAGAGGGCACAGAAATCAGCACCAATGACTAGACAATGCTTTTGAACTACCAGCAGATATTCTTAAAATCACGGGAGGTGGTTTGAAAACTTTTCCTGTAACTTAAGTATTGTGAGTCTGAGATCATGGTGCATCAACAGCTTTGTATAGCCCCCCATGCTGGTGCAGAGAAGTGTATAAAAATTGCCAGTATATTTTTTTCTCATAGACGTGACACAAGTCCAGTGGTGTTTATCTCCACAGAAGACTATGGTCCATTATGAAGTGTGATTCTCACTTAAGATATTTTCCATATGTTGTCTGTAACAATAAAATACTAAACTACTTTTTTTCCCTTTAGTAACCCTTAAAATAATGCTTTAAGATATTTTTTCTTATTTTACTTTAAATATATTGTGTATTCATAAAGCTTTTTAACAATGCTTATTAAATCTTTGTAAGGAAAAGTGAAAGTAAAGTTTCATTCACAAAGCTTGCTGCAAGGATTTTGTATACCTCAAGATTGGTCAGTACTGATTGATGGAACTGGTAGCCCACCGAGGTCAGTGGAAACTGTCATTGACCAAATTAGATTCAGCATTTTAGCCATCTTTTTCATAGTGTTTCTCGCCTGTTTCCACTATTTCCCGAGACAGTACCATTTACAAAAGTGTCTAGAGGACATTGGTAAGTATGTGTGACCTCAGGAACCTAAACCTTAATAAAAGTGCCTATTTCTCATTGAAAGTCAGTTTGCTGAGGAATTTTTTCTTAAATGTACCCAGAGGCTTTTAAAGCACATTTATAAAACACTGCATGCCAATTCATTCCTATGGATTTGTTGGCTCAGGCCCTTAAATATGAAATGACATTAACTCACTTTAACTGTTGCAATGAAAACTCTAACTCCTCTTTTCTAGCTTCTATAAAATCATACAGGTTGTATGATTTTTAAATCAATAATAATCAATATTAATCAATAAAGTACCTTGAAACACCAGTTCCCCCAGGAAGTGGGTTGTTTACTAAGAGTGAAAACATATCTTTTTTTAATGTGTAAGATGATATAAAAAAGACTGAACTCTGCATTTAAACAGAAAGAGAAGATATTTTTCTTACATTTGCTGGCTAAATTTGTTTAGAAAATATAAATATATATATGAAGTATAGCTATGTATCACTAAAGTATCATATTGATTAACCTTCATTTTCTTAAGTGTTCAAAACTTATAGAAATATTTATCGGATTAAAAAATTAATGTATGTTTGCTTTTTAACAAGTACATGTTTTTTCTCACTTGCCTGTAGAAGCTGGAGTTCCCATACCCAGATAAAGGTTTCTCTGTGTGAAGTTGTGTACTACTTGCATTGAAACCAAAACAGGTCCATCATCACTATATGAGTTTTCTCAAACTTCCCATACTTCTCACACTGCCTGAAGGCAAACAAACATTTGGTAAAATGCGTACTTTTTATCTTCTCTTTGTAGTTCTTCCTTCTAGTAAAGCTACCAGTATGGCTCTGCTTTGTTTGGTTTTCTCTGGTTTTCCTCAATAATTTTTTTGCATTTCTCCTCTCCACACTACACTTCAACTGGTTTCCTTCTCCATACTGTGCCTTTTGATGTCCATACAACTATATGCGCAGTTCCTTTACTGTGATAGTTGGAGCAAGTAGCTCTATCACTAGCCACCCAAGGGAGTAAATGACTCTGACAGCGAGAGGTAGCAATAAAAGGGTAGAAAGACCCTTTTCCTGGTCAGCTGTCAATCTGGGTGGCCCAAAGCAGTAACTGCAGAGAAAATCCTGTGGTACTAGTGTGGATCTATCTGGCAATGTGATTTTAGCAAGGTTCGACAAAGGCGTAATGGAGGTTAAATCCATAAACAGCATGATCACTGTGTACTTCTCTATCCATTTTGTGCAGCTCTGCATGGCTGAGCTGTTGTGCCAGTTTAAATATAACTTTCTTCTTTCCATCTAATTGCAGATGATAATCACATGAGGATGATCATAAGAACAAAGAAGTTGCCATAACTCTTACAGCCCTTAGCATTGTCATGCATTACTGTTACATTGTGTCATGCCAGCTAATAATGAGACATGATATGGTATGTAATGGAACATGATACAGTGCTGCAACTTTAACGTGACTTCTATTTCTCCATGTTTAAAGTATTTTTGCAGAAATTTATCGGCTGTTCATGACGAACAGTTCTATCTTAATATAAAAGCCTAGAAATAAGCTAATAGTAATATATCACACATTTTAAACTAATTATTTGGGTTCTATTTTTGAGACTAAAATATATCCCTTGCCCCATAAAGCTGATTTAATGAAAAGGAAGGGGAGTGGCAAATCATTAGGGAGAATTTTGGGAGTGCTTACAGCAACAAGATTTTGTGGTTGCTCAAGAAAAGCTTAAGAACAGCTTGGTGGAGCCAGAAACATTGATTGTTTGGCTCTCTGATGTGAATATTTATTCTTTGTAACTTCTTTCCATTTTAAGTTTCTTTACTCTTTAAAGCTTTTCTTTCTATTGGTTTAGTAACTTTGGTAATTTATTTCTGTGGAAAGGAAAATTGAACTATACAGAAATTAAGTGACTTTCCCAAGGTCATACCATGAGTCAATAACACCTGTGTATAAATAGAATTCAAATATGCCTTGCAGTCTTGTGTCATAGCTTCTATGTACAGTTGTTTTTAGGTGTTTTACTATTAAAACACAGGTTACAGTTGAATAGATTGTGGTGACAGCTTGTCTTGCAACCTGCTATGTTATTCTGCACGATTCAGGTGAACACATTTTAAAAATGGAAATCTAAGTATCAGACATGTGAAGAGAGTGAAGAAGAATGTCTGAGGTGGTCTTTAATTTTAATGAATTCAGTCAAATTTCATCAGCTTGCTGGACTCAAATGGTGGTTCTCCAAGTGGTTAGTTTTCAGGGATTACGTAAACAATGTATTGGAATTATTTTTTTTCCTGAAAAGAAACTACTAATAGAAAATACATATTTTTTTTTTCCCAGGACATTCCAAGATACCAGTATTGTGAAAAGAGGCAAAATAAGGTGGAAGTGTAACAAGACACATTTGTGTGCAGGGTTGTGAAAAGGTTTTATTATGTTGTTTAGATAATCTCTCCCCCTCAATTGATATTACAGCTGGCAAAAACCACAGAGGGAAGGAGTACAAAGGTTAAGAAGGCTAAAGCAATAACATTTTTTTTTAAATGAATAATTTAAAGAGGAAAATGTCATGCATAATGAATAAAAAAGAAATCCCGCTTGAGATTTGGGATTCATTCATTTATTGTACTATGAAATTTAGTTGGCAGCATTGCAATTCCAACTTGCCTCATCTAAGTACAGTTAGGATCAACACATTAGTGCCTTGATGTGTACAATCCTATTGCTGGCTCTTTGCATTGAAATCCATTAAATTTTAATATGTCCTACTTAAGTATAAGTGGTCACAAATGATTCATAATGTTGAGGTAAGCTTTTGGTGAAAATAATTGTCAGTTGAAAGAATTTCCTCTAATGGTCATGCTTGTCACTGGGCTTTATTTTCTATGTTGTTTGAGTCCTTGAGAGACCACAAGCAGAAATAAACTTCTAAAATCTGCACTAATAAGCTAATTGTTCAAAACTATGGAAAAAGTGCTGCTAAAGGAGAAAGTGTACAGCCTCTGACCTTCCATTTCAGAAGACTCAATAGTAGCAAGTACAACAGTAAAAGTAAAACCTAGATAGTTATTTTAAGAGGCTGTAAAAAATGATGTAATCTATTTTTACATGAAGCCAAACTTTAATAATGTAGCATAATCCTTTTATTTAAGGTATGCTATTAATGGGGAGTCAGTCTTGTATGTCCAGTCATACTTTGGATTTCCACTTAACAGGTTTCCCTTGGTTCCTTTAACTTTTCGTTCCCTGTGATATTTCAAGAACAGCCTATATGATGGAGTGCATTGGTATTCATACATAAGCTCTAGGAATTTTAAGAGCATAATTAGCTCTGCAGTTTAGGTGGCATTAATTGTCCTTTCCAGCCCCTATCTAGACAAGCCCACCACAAAATTACAGCATATTTATCCACAAAAAGGTATTGCAGGAGAGATATTACAGACAGATGAAGGGTGGGGGTGGAAAATAATTTCCAGGTTATCATTCCTCTCTTAAAATGCTGAAAACAAGTTCTTTGGGAGCCTTTCCTTTTTTTTTTTTTTTTTTTTTTTTTTTAATATGCATGCGCAACATTTCTCTTAAGTTGATTGTTAGTATTTCTTTTAATGTGATATGTAGCTTAAGCCAGAATATGTCAAGGTTAAAGGCTTATTCAGTTTCTTCTGACTGGAAGTAGCATCCAGTAGCCAGCAGAGAGGCAGCTGTTTCTGCATCAGGAGATGGTGTGGCTGTTACTTCAGGTACCACAACACATTTGTTTTGCATTTGCTACTTTTCTTTGTTTTCTGGCATATTTAGGTTGAGTAAACCTGACTCTTCTCTTATGCTGCCATTAATTAGATGCATCTTAGCTGAAATTGCTACAGTTACATTAGTCTAAACTGTTACAAGCAAATGTACCCAGAATGATTTTTGTTTTGTATTATCACTGAATTTGGCTTACAGCTTTTGAAGGGAAAAACTCTTACTCCGTATTTTGTTTGGTCCTCAATTTAAAAATAAAAATAATAATAATAAAATAATAAAAAATCACTCAGGGTATGATGGTATTAATGTTTTTTCTTAATATTCAGGTCTTTTTAAAATGAAGTAAAGGTGTCTGTGTATGTGGGATTGATTTCATTGTTTTTATTATGTAGGCAGGGTAAGTAACATGTATGAGTCTGTGGAATTCTGTGGTGAATTAGCAGTGCAAAATATATATGTATTTCACTAACACCACTTATAATGTATTTGCTCTTCCACATGACCATAAAGGAGTCTAATAAATCTAAACCTAGTGAAAATTTCATATTTTGTACATGCAGAACTGATTTTTCAATTACTTCAGAGTTTTTTAGAGCCTAATCCAAATCCTGATGAAATCTATGGGAGTTTTTCCATGGACTTCAGTAAGTTTTGGCTCAGGCCTCCAGTTTTCAGTTTTTCAAATAGATTTGCCAAAAATCTGCAGAGCCAGGCACTTGGAAAGTTTTTACTTGCAAAGTACAGCTGGTTTTGAGTTGCATACAGAAAAGTTCCCAATGCTGTTCTGAAACAAAAAACAGTAATTTTAAAGGTCTTATAACTTTAGTAGGTAAAAGAGTGGCTTTAACATTTGAAGCTGAAATTGCCTTGGGTCTTAGTCTAAGCATGACAAATTCTATGCTAGAAGATTATTTTTTAAATGCACAACTATATAATAACAAGGCTTAAAATTACAGTCTTATTATAAGTTTAGCTAAAATTTTCTTGGGTTGTGAGTTTCAGAGAGCCAGGGATGTCTGTCCTAATAAATCATTTATTTTTTTTGCTGCAATGGAAAACTATGCTGCAATTAAAGAATAATTCCCCAAGGTTAACTACACTAATTTGAGAGAGAGCTCTTGAACTTCAGGGAACATATTATGCAGCCCGATCCATCTGGTGATGCAGGGCGGTTATTGCTGCCTCTGGGTGGTTGGATCACCGGACTTGGAGGTAGATGTGATTGGACAGGCTGGGTTTTAGAGAGCATGGGGCACAGCCTCAGCAAGCACAGCTTGTGCCCTTGCATATCAGCCTGAGATTAAAATAGTGGCGTTTTAAGGTAGTGTCTTGGGTATGAATGGCGGTCAATGAGGTGTAGAATCTCTCTCAATTTCCCTTTTGTTGTTTTGGTTATTTGAGTGATCACCTCCAGCACAGATAGGATGCAGGTCTGGCTGCAGTAAAGCTCCTCAGTAGCTACATTATGAATTCCACCCCCCGCTCCACCCCGGTCTTGATGGCTTTTTCTTAGGGGAAAAAGCGTGACATATTCCTGAATCCAAATGCCTGACATTGTTACAAAGTTGTGCATCATCAGTATTGAACTTGCAGATTTTTTTTTTCTTAGTTTTTAAAGAATGAAAGCATTTTGGAAGACCAGTCACGTTTATGACTGTTCCACATTTTGTGAGGAGTCAGCTGTTGGTCTGTCAATGAAGCTGGTATCAATGGTTCAGCTAGTGTTCATATGGTAAGCGAAGGTCCATGAATCCATGTTCTCCTTGTCCTTGTGTTTATTCAGATTCATCCATCTCTAATAATTTGATCTGGTATTTGAGCTGGAAAATGTAATGAAATCAAACATGAGATGCGTCTTGACACTGGCAGATTTGAAAGTTCTTTAAAATAGTTCTTCTTTTTTTTCTAATGGTGTCACTGGTTGAATCAACAACAGTGGTGATAAGGGGGCAAGAAAAAGTGAAAAGCTACATAAACTTGAATATCTAAGATTTTGTTTTGATTCAGTCACACTTTGAGGCAAAGATTTAGCTCATGCTCTGCTAATTAGAATGTTGCTAAAGCACTAATAAAAAAATAATGTGTAGTTAACTAAATAATGCTAAAGTACTTTCTTGTAGGATTATAAAAACCTTCAACAAACTGGTAAAAACCACAGGCTTGATGAGTTTCATGCAATTAACATGGTAGGCTGCATATCTGTTGGGTGTTTGCTGTGTATTGTAAGTGCAAATACCACAGCAGGGTGCATTGCCAGTAGCTCTCTGTCTTTTGACGCAAGATCTACTTTATTAATTCTGACCTTAACCAAAGCTTGATTGTTATTCCAGTTGAAGAAAACTAGTTAACTGTAGATTAGAGACATCAGCAAAAGGGGTAATACTTCAAAGTTGGGATATGATTAGGGGGAATGTTCCACTGTATTAATTGAGTTTCAATTTTAATGACCTACTGTCTTCTGTGTAACAATAACCAGCTGTGCCACACTGTGTTTCAAAGAACATTTACTCAGCCTTTAAATTTACCATTAGAGATCAAAGAGAAGGTCTGATGTATGCGGATGATGAAGGATGCCTCATTTTGAATGGATGGCTGAACAGAAATAGTGCAACTATAGGGTAATAAATATTATGAACAACCTTTTTTAATGTACGTTATGTGGTGCTGAACTATATTAAATTTTATAGTGGTGCTGAGAAATATTTCACATTTATCTTAGAACTGTACCAGAATACTGATAAGCAAGTGTTTCTTCTAGCACTTTTAAAAATAAACTTTTCAGTCAAAACTGAGGGGTTTTTAAGTAAAAATAATTGCTGGTGACATTTTTGAAAGCAGCTTAGAAATAAATGGATGCTTGAATTACACATAGGAATTTGTGGAGGACATTTAAGAATAAAGCCTAGCTGAATGATCAGACTGTTTCCTTCTAATCTTACAATCTATTTAAATAGATATGAATTAGTAATTCCTGTTTTTTATCTTCTCTAAAATGGAAAGAGTTTCTTGTAACCAGAGTAGTCATTAGGGGTATTAGGTTGCTGTTCAGGCATACTTAAATGAAGCTATAAACTGATATTCTCATTTCAATCAGGTCATTGATAAAACAGGCACTAATGTGACAGGAATTATGCAGGTGATTAAAATTAGTGGAATAAATTATGTTAGATATCCTGGGTCTGATTACGTTCTATCATAAATTGTTGAGAAGAAGGAAAGTCTATGGACTAAAGTAGAATCCAGATATGATGGGGTAATTAAAGAGGTTAAGATCTAGCAAAGGCCGTATTGTGTGTTATAGATAGGATTTATCTATGTTCCTGTGATTCTGTCCTAAAAGTCCTTCTGAATGTAAGACAGGTTCTTATGATGCCTGTGGTAGTAAACAACTGCCATGTTTCCCTACAAAGGCACTGTATTGGCAGAATTAATACTTTGCAATACTTTCCCAGTCTGAGGACAACAAATTAACTGGTTCTGCTTGATTATTTAATTTAATTAGTTATCAAGGGAAAAATGCTTGTTGTGCAATCTTACAACATATTTCTCAAATATTTCCAAATAAAAAGTACTGGAATCTTTGTCAAAAAAGAGCCTTTATTTTTGGTTGTCTTTGCAGCACATTAAAAACAAAGTTTTGTTGTAGTTTAGTGTAAAATTGATTCTCACGGATAACTTGATTCTCTCTGGCTATTGAATTGCATATACATGAGATCATTTTGGTTAGTGTAGTTACAGTGTATACTGCAAACTATGTCAAGAAATATAAGAGGTGTTCAGTTACACTATTCATGGTTAGTCTACTCTGAATTTGGGTCCATGCTATGTAGAAGATATTCCTTCAATTGTGTACTTTGTGATTCACTGAAAAATAGGAAGCTTTCTGCCACACAACATTGCCAACCCAAGAAAGCATTTTATTTCTTGGTTCAAACCATTCCTTTTTAATGCAAGTATGCCACTTCAGCAGGTATGAACATCAGTGGCTGGTAATGGGTGTTGAGGGAGTGATAAATACTCATTTGCTGACCAGTGGTAAGGTTATGCTAAGGAGAGCTTTGGTACATCTGGCTTTTTGCTAAGGTGAGAGATGGATATTTGTTGTGGATGCTGTTTGATTATGTTGTAATATTTTTGGCAAGTCAACAGTTTACCTTGGTAGAATGAAAAAAGAATAGAGGTATATACAATTAAGACTCACCATGATAGGTTTCATTAAGAAATTCTTGGCAGGCACAGCAGTCTGGTCCTTCTGAACAGTGAAATAATTGTTTTGATCAACAAGATAAGGCTGAAATCCTGGCCCCGTTAAAGTCTCTGGGAGTTTTGCCATTGACTTAATTTAGTCAGGATTTCTCCTGTTTACTTGACAGTACTGTATGTTACTGTTTTATGCTTATTCATGTAGTGGTTGGTAACCTTCTGACTTAGCAGGACACATGAGAGTGAACTCTGAAGCAGATTTCTTTTAAAAGTACCTTCAGAGTTTGAATTCACTTCAGGTGGGTTTTCATTCAGTATGTGGACGAAAAGGAAGGTACAGAAGGTGTTTTCTAGCTCATTGTGGATTTGGTGTTAGTAGAAAGGAAGATAGAAATACACATTTATGTTCTGGGAGGAAAAAACCTGTTAGAGGACTGTAAAAGCCTCATTTTTTTCCTGTAACTTTGGTGCGATGACAGCAGTGCTACCTCTTGTCTTCATGACAAGTACAGAGATAAAAGCATAAAGAAAATATGAAAATTACATTGATTCATTTCTATTAATTCCTACTGAGCACCAAGCAGGAAACACTCAGCATGTGGTATTAATAGCTGTACCAAACCCTTTTCAAAGGCTGACTTTAGCAACTGCCACAAAATGTGAACTTGAAATACTCTATTTCCCCTAGTATTTTTTTTTTATTGGTTGAAATTTTCAAATGAGGAGAAGCTAAGGATCTCTTGGGGAAGACAAGAAATACAAAGAATTTGAATGTACCTTGTTAATTACAATTATAATTGTATATTATATTTGATGCAACTCAAATACAAAGAATCTAATCATACATTACTGCTTACACCATAGGCTGTAATAGAAAGGACCTGTCATGTAACTGGTACTTAATTCAGCCATTTAGCTGAGGCACAAAAAATACAACAAATATTAGAGGGTTCACAGGATAAAATGAACAGACTGCTGTAAGTAGCATTTCATGTGAGAGAAAGTGCAGATGCTGCTGCTAGTTGTATTATATTTCCATAATCAGTGATAGATAACAAGAATTGTTTAACAATCCGTATCCTTATGTATGCACTTAAACTATGGGCAGATCGATAAAAAAAGCATTAAGACTGGTGCCAGCTGAAGATACTATACCTGCAGGCTATTTGACTACATAACGGAAACTAAATCTGGATTTCAGTAACTCTATTTAGCCAAATCATTATCTAAACAATGTCTTTTCCAATTTCTCTTTTAGTTTTGGGCCATTTAGAAAGGGTAAGTTTATACTCAGTCAATGGAATTTCTTGTTTAGTATTTCTAAGAAATAATTTTTCTGTATATGAAGGAAGTATAGCTAGTGTCTTAATGTAAATGTTGTAGTGCTTCATAATAATAAATTCCCGAGTCCATCTGTGAGATGGCAGTTAGTTCATGAGCATGTATTGAAATGACTGCTCAATTAAAATAAGCTTTCTCAAGTCTTTAATATCCTATAATGTATTGTCATATACTCATAGAGAGTTGAGGGATGTGTTGCATTCTAGATACTGGTCTGATTTCATAAATTTTACATGAGGAGGAAAGTACCTGTAGGGAGCCGTTTGTTGAATGTGACATCATGAACAAAATTTGAAGTTTCAGAACAGGTCAGAGTTAAAAAAACCCTTTTAAACACGGTCAGAGCCTGATCTTGAGCTGAATCCTCAATGTGAAGTCCTCAACTCTCAAGAAAGGCTACTATTGCTTTGCTTTACTTGGTATTGTAGATATGACCAAATTAAAGCAAAGGGACAAACAACACTTTTTTACCAACGAAATGTATCCTTGGCCTTTGTTCATCCTGTGTATAAAGTCATTAAGCTTATTTTATGGAGGGGAGCTGAGCCAACGTACACTGTGTTTCAGTCATTTTGAGTAGGCAAAAGAATCAGAATGCGACAGTCATTCAGTGAGCTTGACTATACAACAAATTGTTTATATAAGAACACAGACTTCTAATGCAAGGAAATTAAATAGCATGATGTTTACATAGTGGGATTTTTTTGTGGGGTATGTGGTTTGTGTTTTTTTTGTTGTGGTTTTTTTTTAACAGAAATTGTCTCCCATCAAGTTATTTCTTTTAATGAAGGGATTCGGGTCTTACTGAGGTCAGGATGAATTTTGGTGCTGTCAGAGTAAAAGCTGGTATCAAGTGAGACCAAAAAAAAAAAAAAAAAAAAAAAATCAGTCAAAAGATGTAATTGATTTTTCATATGAAATATTGTTGTTATCTAATGATATAAAGAGGGTAATATTTGATAGTGTTTGTAGTCAATTTGACTCTAAAATATTCAGAATAACTTTATTGTGCACATTGTGGGGACTAAGAAATTGCTCATGCTATTATTAATCTTTTGTTAAAACACACTGTCAAAAGTGGTTAATATAAAAGATTATAGGTTTGATGGCAGCAAACTACAGTTAGATGGTCTTTGGTTTGCCACTCAGATACAGGTGTTTGGACTTAAGTTGGTTTCTTTCAAGTGATGTACAAGTAGAGGAGAAAAATATACATGATATGTTAATGCTGTGGCTAGAGGGTTTAAAGAAGAGGTGGAATTTAAAAAAAAAAACACATTAAAGGATGAGTAACATTGCTGAAATATAGGAGGAGCAGCAGCCACAGTGCTATTTTAATCAGTACCTTCATACAGAAAAGTCCACTAAATAATTTAAAGCATATCCACATTTGCAAAAACCTAGCTTCATTTGAGAATGGTTTTAGACAGTAAAAGCCGATTTCAAATAATGTTCAACTTGACCTTCCAAACCACTTAGTGTTTATGGTCTAGAATTAGGGATTCTAGCATGCTCTTTTTGTCTAGTTCTGTAACATGGTGTATTGGGTTTGCATGGCGGGGGGGCTACAGGGCTGGCTTCTGTGAGAAGCTGCTAGAAGCTTCCTCCATGCCCAATAGAGCCAATGCCAGCCGACTGCAAGACAGACCCACCGCTGGCCAAGGCTGAACCTATTAGCAACAGTGCTAGTGCCTCTGGGATAATAGATTCAAAAAGGGGAAAACGTTGCTGCGCAACAAGAACTGCAGGTGTGAGAACATGTAAGAGAAACAGCCCTGCAGACACCCAGGTCAGTGAAGAAGGAGGGGGAAGAGGTGGTCCAGGCGCCGGAGCAGAGATTCCCCTGCAGCCTGTGGGGAAGCAGAGATTCCCCTGCAGCCCGTGGAGAAGACCATGGTGAGGCAGGCTGTCTCCCTGCAGCCCATGGAAGTCCACGGTGGAGCAGATATCCACCTGCAGTCCATGGAGGACCCCACGTGGGAGCAGGTGGATGCCTGAAGGAGGCTGTGACCCTGTGGGAAGCCCACGCTGGAGCAGGCTTCTGGTAGGACCTGTGGCCCCATGGAGAGAGGAGCCCATGCTGGAGCAGGTTTTCTGGCAGGACTTGTGACCCTGCTGGGGACCCACGCTGGAGCAGTTCGTGAAGTACTGCAGCCCATGGGTAGGACCCATGTTGGAGAAGTTCATGGAAGACTGTCTCCCGTGGGAGGGATCCCACGCTGGAGCAGGGGAAGAGTGTGAGGAGTCCTGCCCCTTAGGAGGAAGGAGCAGGAGAGACAACGTGAGATGAACTGACCCCAACCCCCATTCCCTGTCCCCCTGTGCTGGTGGGGGGGGGAAGGGAGTAGAGAATCCGGGAGTCAAGTTGTGCCTGGGAAGAAGGGAGGGGTGGGAAGAAGGTGATTTGAGTTTATTTCTCATTACCCTACTTTGATTGGATTGGTAATAAATTAAATTCATTTCCCTGAGTTGAGTCTGTTTTGCCCATGATAGTAATTGGTGAGCAATCCTTCCCTGTCCTTATCTCAACCTACAAGCCTTCATTATATTTTCTCTCCCCTGTCCAGCTGAGGAGTGGAGTGATAGAGCAGCTTTGGTGGGTACCTGGTGCCAGCCAGGGTCAACCCACCATGCACATGGGTGTAATGTTATTCAGAGTAGTTATAAACTACAAAAACATGTTTTAGACCTTGGGAAATTCATTATTATAGTTTGAAGCTCTAATTACTGACTGGATTCTTTATGGCTTTCATAAACAAGCCTAGCTTGTTGCTGAAAAGCCTCTGTATTGATAAATCTGTCACTTAAGAGTCACTGAATTCTCCTTGGAAAAAACCCTAAAGAATAATATCACTAAATATGAGAAAAAAGTTATTATTTAGGAATTCTAAAACATTCAGCCTCACAATTAAGGAAAGGTTGATCTTTCCACACTGCACTGTAGAGCATATTTGAGATAAATAGGGGATCAGATGTTTTGTTAATCAAATATAGAAAGTTTTCAGAAATGCTATAGGGTAGATACTGTAGGGAGTAAATACTAAATTCAAATTGTGTGACAAAATCTGTCTTGAAGTGACAGGTTCCCATGCATAAGATCTCATTTATGATTTCCATTGTGGATCGTAGGGAGAACACTGAAACTGAGACCCAGTCATGTTGTTGTTTTTTCCTGTGCATAAAGTGCTGTGTTATGAAGCATGTATATATTAGATGAGATTACTGACAAGAAGAGGTTTTAAATTACACTTAAAGAAGGTCAGAATGCAGTGGTACACAACAAGCCTGTGATTTTTCTCCCTAAGATAAATGAGAAAAAAACCCCACTTTTTGACATTTCCATTACTTCACATCATTACTTAATTTTGATGTTATGAAATACTCTCAAAGACCCTTTGGTCAGGTTCACCCTCTTCTTGCTGCATGCCCAAGAGGTTTTTTTTGCTACCATATCCACTGGAAGACATTTCTTTCACTAAGTCCTGCATCACCAGCTTTTTCACCAGCACAGAAGCAAAATGTGGGAAAACTGTTGCTCTTTAGACATGTCATATAATATATGCTGTATTTAGTTATTGCAAAAGTATTGAAGTCCTGTATTTACATATGTCGTGGTTTAACCCCAGCCAGCAACTAAGTACCACGCAGCCGCTCACTCACTTCCCCCATCCAGTGGGATGGGGGAGGAAATCGGGAAAAAAAGTAAAACTCCTGGGTTGAGATAAGAACGGTTTAATAGAACAGAAGAGAAGAAACTAATAATGATAATGATAACACTAATAAAATGACAACAGTAGTAATAAAAGGATTGGAATGTACAAATGATGCACAGGGCAATAGCTCACCACCCGCCGACCGACACCCCGCCAGTCCCCGAGAGGCGATTCCTTGCCCCCCCCCACTTCCCAGTTCCTAAACTAGATGGGACGTCACATGGTATGGAATACACCGTTGGCCAGTTTGGGTCAGGTGCCTTGGTTGTGTCCTGTGCCAATTTCTTGTGCCCTGGCTGGGCATGAGAAGCTGAAAAATCCTTGACTATAGTCTAAACACTACTGAGCAACAACTGAAAACATCAGTGTTATCAACATTCTTCGCATACTGAACTCAAAACATAGCACTGTACCAGCTACTAGGAAGACAGTTAACTCTATCCCAGCTGAAACCAGGACAACATAGAATGGAGTGCCTCCTTTGTATATACTTGTGTTGCATTACTGGAGTTATTTTTGAACTGTTTTCATGTTTAAGAATGGAGGACTTGTTAAAGGAAGGCTTGGATGGGGCCTCATGCTTATTGAAGGTGCCTGATGATAGTAGGAAAGGAAGTGGAGGGAATTTGTGTGACAAATAACATGGTAAAATCCTTTTTTCTGTGTCAAATACCAGAACAGGTTGCCCAGACGTGGTGGAAATCTGTCTTTTGGAGATGCTTGGAACTCCTTTTGATAAGTCCTAGAGCAACCTGATCTAGCTGGACCTGGTCTGATTAGGAGTTTGGATTAAGCGACCTCCAGAGGTCCCTTGTAACAAATTATTTAATGATTCTCATGATCAGCCTTTGTGCATTTTACTGTTGTGTTTTCAGCTAGATGAGTTTCTAGATCTGATGTATCACAGAACTTCAAGTGTACCTTTGTGCCAGCACAGAGGACATAACAGGGAGGGACCGAAAAATAGGCTCACATGACTGGCTTAAAATGTCTGTGAAGCTGCAGTTTAAGATTCAGTTTTATCACTAAAGGAGAAAAATATTTTTACTTTAAAAAAAGAGGTATGCAGGCACAGAACAATATTATACAAATCAGTAAAAAGCAGCTCTAAACTCATTTCCTCTCTTTTTCTTGATTGGTGTGATTGTGCAAAGCAATCTGTAAAGTTCTGTCATTTCAATTAATTTTCTTCTCCAGTTTCAGGTTATTTGTCTAATACTTATAGTTGTATTTTGAATAGCATATTTGATCCTTTAGTTTTTAGATTGCTTTGTATAGCTTCCATGCAGATGAGGTAGACATTTCTAAATTATGTTTTATTTAAACTGTGCATTACAAGATTTATGTTTAATTTGACATAGACTTTCTTTAGCATGTACTAATGTACAAAACCAAGAAAAATATGATTTGGAGGGGAAGGGAAGTAGGGGCTACCCTTGTCATACAACTTTCACTTTGTACTTTAGCAGATTTCACAGTTACAAAAATAGGGTTTTTTTAAAATGAGTAACCCCTTGTCTCAGTCAGGCCAGAAGATGATCCCTAAAAACTAGAGAGTTGATGGAGAGAATTAAATAAGCGTAAGGTATACAAGTAGCTGACTGAGACCATCTACTTGCTCTGTCACTTAATTTATCATCTTGGGCAGTAGCAGCAATGTCAGCTTTTAAATAAGATGAATCAGAACAGTTAATCCTGTGTCTTCCCATATAAAAAGCCACTTTGTTTCAGACAGCATTTTATTGTAAAAAGAGACCTTGCTTTTTACCAAAAAAGCAGGTTGGATTTAAACACAGTTCTCCCTAAATATCCATTATCTTCTAGTGGATGTAACTCATTTGATGACAGCCAAATTAAGTCTCTCCCTCCTCTCTGAAAAGCTCAGTGACAAGATTCTTCTGAGTTTAGAGGTTTGGGGGATTGTGGTTTCTCATATCTTCAGATACATTGTGTTTGGTAGAAAGGTACGTGGCAGTTTTGTAAAGTTGGTTGTCTTTAAGGTTTATCACATGAAGCCCCCCAGTCTCCTGGCTACTTCTGAAAATATTTGCAGAACATACTATACAAAATATTTGCTTCTATGAATTCTCCTTTATTTTGGGGTCCAAAGTAACCCCAGTAATGCAACATCACTTTTATCTTTCAGTTGTATCATTTTCATAACATTTGAACGCTACTGATGTTAGTAAAATTGCACAATTTACACAGATATAAGTGTGGTATTAGTGAAATAATGAAATTCTATGCATTTTGTAGAGTAAAATTTGCTGAATAGGAAGTCCCTCTAAGCAAAAGAGAAAATTCTGTCTGCAGGATAAGATATAATTTTGAAGTATTATGTACAGTTCCATACTCATTTCCTCCAGATAAACTAGATTAATTGAATGGCATTATGATACTAAATGGAGCCAGAGTTGCCTTTTTTTTATTCCTCCTAAAATCAACCCCAGAGATTTTAATGTCATAAAAGGTTGAGCTAACACAAGATAATATTTGGATTTATTTGGTCAGTGGAGTATATAGTAAATGGAGTATTAAATACTAGTGGGATTAAAGTAAATAAAAGTAATGTATGTTTCTAATTGCAGTATTGGAGCAAAGATAGGTTATTATCATTTGATTTGTTCTTAGCTCCTAGTACAATTAATAGAAATCATGTTGGTCATTAAGTAAAAGTGACTTTTTTTAGACTAAACAAATACAATATTAGTCAGGTTTTACATGTTATGGACAAATCTGATATTTGGGTACAATTGAGAAAGTAGAAATTAACAATACACGAAAATCACATGCTATCTTTGATATAATTAATGAAAAGCAAGTATTTTTGGCAAAGGTTGCATTTCAAGTGTGGAAGGGAACTTCTGCATTATAAAAAAGAGAATTCTCTTTCTCTCTTATGAATACTTTGATTTCCTAGACTCCTAGTGCCCAAAGAAATTCTATACTTTTTGTCTTGGAAAGGCACCAGCTCGATGTTTATAGGGTTTATTTCAATAACATTAAAAGAGGATGCTGGTATCCATGTTTATTTCATCACTTAAGTTGTTTATTTCCAAGTAGTATCTGGAGATACAGCAGAACAGAGGCTAGTTCATTACCCCCTTAAAAATGCAATGTCTGATTACTTGTATTAAATTTCAGCATTTGGCATTTTATATTTTATAGTCCAGTGTCTCTCGAAATGTAAATTTAATAAGTTTGCTTGCCAAATACTTTTGGGAACCAGAATTGCCAGAACTAGGGTTTTTAAGTGTTTACAATATCACTGCTATTTTTGTAATGAAGTATTTTCAATTATATACCTTGGTCCCAGAATCTTTACGTTTTTTCATTTTCCGTTGTGAACTGATGGTTTACTTCCTACAGCAGGTTAAAGTAGTCAGCCTATTTTTTGTGGTGTCTCATGTTCACTTTGAATGCTGTGAAAATATTGTTGGATACACAGAGAATAGTAATTCATAATTAGATAACAGTGTCATGGTTTAACCCCAGCCAGCAACTAAACACCATGCAGCCGCTCACATTCACTCCCCCCCATCCCACTGGGATGGGGGAGAAAATCAGGAGGAGAAGTAAAACTTGTGGGTTGAGATAAGAACGGTTTAATAGAACAGAAAAGAAGAAACTAATAATGATAACGCCAATAAAATCACAACAGTAATAATAAAAGGATTGGAATGTACAAGTGATGCACAGCGCAATTGCTCACTACCTGCTGACCGACACCCCGCCAGTCCCCGAGAGGCGATTCCCTGCCCCCACTTCCCAGTTCCTATACTAAATGGGACGTCCCATGGTATGGTATACCCTGTTGGCCAGTTTGGGTCAGGTGCCCTGGCTGTGTCCTGTGCCAACTTCTTGTGCCCTGGCTGGGCATGAGAAGCTGAAAAATCCTTGACTTTAGTCTAAACACTACTGAGCAACAACTGAAAACATCAGTGTTATCAACATTCTTTGCATACTGAACTCAAAACATAGCACTGTACCAGCTACTAGGAAGACAGTTAACTCTATCCCAGCTGAAACCAAGACATTCAGCTAGTCCGTGCTCATCAGGTGAATAGGTTGTTGGATGGAACAGTACACTTATGTGGTTGAAGCACAATTGTCATTTATCCTTTGTTCATAGTGAGTAACAAATTACTTTTTTTAGATATTGAATGACGTAATGTAGTTTAATGTTACTGCATTCTGTGTTAGTAAGGGTACTACTGAATGTTGATTTTGATTGTGTACTTGGCTGAACGTCCAATGATGCTTCTTTAATGAAAACAGCTGTTAGATCTGTTCTTAGCAATGTGTTTCCCGATGCCATTTGTATGACTGTCATACCACAGGCACTGAACCTCATCCTGGAAGAATGGCTAAGGCAATCTGACAGTTTAAACAGCATAGTTGCTCCCATAAAGAGGTTATACTACCAAAGTACCCTGAACTTCTTAAGTCAAGTTTTTATGAATTCAGGCATGTTCAAAATATATGAACATGTTACAAGCTCAAACTGAAGCCATGCAATTGGTGCAAAATATCTCTGTATAGCTCTCAGTGCAGATAGTGGCAACTTATTATAAGAAAAGCTATGGAATTTATGAACTGGAAGTTTTGTTAAGAAACATTTCGGTAAAACAAGGGTAAAGCAGAACAATAGTCTGGTATGTCTCTGTGTACTCCCATTGAAAATATGTTTTGGTGATCTTCAATAGCCTTGGACTGCATGTTCAGTTGGTATGATTTTTCATTAATTTATTATTCTAATGGAATGTAATACAGAAATATTTTCCATCATTTAATTGAATTTGGTTATGTCAAATCAGGCACAAAACAATGGAATTTTGTGACTGCACAATTGTAGCCACACTGTTAGACTTAAGTGCTATGTTCTGAAATCCATAACTGATTAATTAGTGACTACATTTTGCTGCTAAACCTGGATTGTTTTCTATTGCAAATTGTAACCGTATTCATTATCAGACACCCATTTAGAAAAAAACCCAACAACCTTCTTTCCCTTTTCCCTTTTCCCTTTTCCCTTTTCTCTTTTCCCTTTTCCCTCTGCAGTAGAAATAGGCTTGAATTTCTGGAATGTGTCTATTGAAATGACAGACTCTAATCCAGACCTGGTATGTGAATAAATGCTCTCTGGACGTCATCCTACACTCAAATATGTATGGTTTTCCTCTGTAGATGTTATTTTTTTGTCTTCCTTCTAGAAAGAAGTAATACCACTGCCTATCTACAGAGCCTGCATACAGTGTTTACTTCAACAGGCAAGGTACTTTCCGACAGGCGGATCGTAATAAAATTTACAGGACTTGAATAAATGTAGCTAGCAGAATCAGTAGAAGTAATTGATTAACACTGTTTTAGAGAGAATAATCTCTAATCCCTTAGACTGCATTTGTTGTATACACTTCCCTAAAAATTATGGACAGCACAGAAAACCCAACTGATTATGGTTTTGCATATAGTCTTAGAATCTCTATGAAATAATTTTACTGTTTAGATTGTCTCCATTGTATAATGGTATACATGTGGATGACAAAAGCTGCTATTTAGAAAGCTTCCTGCTCACATTGTGACTCGCTGCCAAAGACTGCTCAGGAGTCTCCTCCTTTCTGTAGACTGTTGCAAGAGTTAATTTCAGAGGAAAATGGAAACACTTTATGCATAGTTTAGATTGTGAGCCAGTGGAAGAGAAAAAGGAAACCCAAATAATCTTTCCCTCAAAGTGCCTTTTCATTTTTAAATGTATACTACTTTTGTTTTCCTGTTTTTCAACTTTTAGAGCCATGCTAAAACGTGTAAAACCCATGGTGATAGGAACCTGTAGGAAAACTGTCAGTACTTAATTTTTGTTCAACGTGTATTGCATGTTTATGTTTCCTTTGGGTGTGGATACCTTTTTCCAACTTAAGAACCAAATGTGTTACAAAAACAGATGTAGTGAAAATAAACAAGAGAAGTCTCATTTCCTTTGGTGAACAAAGTTCACAATTAGCTTGAGTGTAGTTTTATGCATGTTGTACCCTGTCAAACGGTTTTGCTGACCAAAGCTTGCTTTCTTGGATTTATCACGACTGATAAAATATCTGTGATGTCAGACAAGAATTTAGGTACACAGAAAAGGGGGAAAGAGTGGGTCAAATGTAATAACATATTCTAGAAGTTATTCCTGCCAACAATTAATGGGGAAATTCATTTTGTGAAGCACTGTTTACAGACTGACATCTGGAGAACTTCTCAACTTGGATCCTTTCCAGTGTGTAGATTTATGTACTACTATTCCTGCCTCTCTTTTCCCTCCTTTTCCCCTAAATATTTCACTTTTCTGATTTGTACTATTCACTTAATTACCAATGAATGCAAATTATTCTGCTGCTCTGATTTATTTTAGGACTCCAGGTGCATAAAAATTTTAAATGCTAGCTAAAATGGACATTCAGTGGATACTTTTTGAAATTTATACAGATACACAAGAATTCATAGATTTTTTACTTCAAGTAAAAATTCTGTTAGTTTCTGACCAGAGAAGTCAGAGTAGATACCCTCAGTAGACCCCTGCAGTGTGAAATTAAAAAGTTTGGAGTCCTAGCAGGAAAGGTTCTTTTTTTTCAGATAGCTGTCCTTCTGAGTTGTGAAATGTTTTTGAATTGCACAATTCTGGTCTACTGTGGTTTAAATCTTATATTCAGTGGTGTATATTTGTGCCTTATCCAGTCTCTTTTTTAGTCTAGTAAAAGCTTACAATTTACTTTGAACGTTTTGGTTCTTTTAGTGTGACAGTTGTCTTAGTGTGGTCTCCACTCTTTTCTTCCTGTGGGAAATCATGGCATGTTGTCAAGGGTATCCATCATTATCTTGAGGATGGGTACCTGTGCCTATTGGAGCAAGAAAATGGAATTTGCCATTGATTCCACTGGAAGAAGCAGATACTGCTTATGCTGATGCAGGTTGATGTGTAGATGAGGGTCCAGTCATTCTACCCAGTCCTAGGCATCTGAACAAGCTAAGGGACATAGTTCAGCAAATTCTAGTAGTTCCTTCAGTTAGAAGGTCATACTGGTATTAAAAGAGTAAGATGGAAATGTGGGGGCACAAAGACCTTGATCATGTGAGCCTCATTGCCTCTGAAGAGTAAAGTATCACTATTATCTCGATTTCTTGTCTGGTCATTCATTTAAATAATTACTGGTGCAAGAGTCCTGGTGAAATCCTGCCGCAGTGAGAACAGTGCTCTTTTTATGAAACAGTGGTATTTAAAAAACAATTAATAGGGAACAGTTATTAGTATCATTGCAGAAGTAAGAATAATTACTGCACTTAGTATTGATGCTGATACTATTTCTGTGTGTATTCTGTTTACACTTTCTTTGTATGTAAAACAGTCTATTTCAGTTCATAACATTTCAGTTCTCACTATTCTCTGTCAAGAAAATAAAGTTACGGAAGAAGTGAATTTTGCTTTTAATTTTAATAACTTCTGATAGTATCAGATGACAAGTAACACTTAAGAAATGTCTCGCATCAAAATCAAGAGCAGGAAGTCTTGTTTCCTTTCAGCAAGTAGTGTGTTGTACCTAAGGGCAAATAGACCTTTTCCAACTGTTATTAAGTTACTATCAGCGTTAATGACTAAAGAAATATTTTGGCATCAAAAGCCTTCAATTCTCAAAGCTATGTAAGTTACTGAGTTTCAGGTTTTAGAATGAACATTGTAAAAGTTCTTTTGTTGCCATGTAGAAATTCAATAGATGCTAATTTACTAGGCGAGTTTTCACTCATGCTGTTAGAAATGTTATAAAACTTTTTAAAACGTATCATGCCATTCTTAATACTTGTTTTTGTGCAAAACGCCTTTAATTTTGTGTACTGTATTTACAGATTACTGTTTAATAGGGTAGATTTTATCTGAAGAATAAGAATGAAAAATATTTTAATTGACTTTTAAAGCAGTGGTTTCCATTTCATCAAATCTCATAGTTTACATTTTAGTCACAATTTGCAAATGGGAACAGAAGTATTAGTTTACTGGTCTTTATTTTCATTTAGGGTGTAGCTACATTTATATTTAATGCAATGTCAGACATTGCCGCAGTGTTACAGTATTTTAACATGAAGATATTTTTCTAATTTCCCATTTTTTCCTTCCATTTCATAGCAGGCACCCTAAATATTAGAAGCTGTCATGGGTCATAAGCCTGCATGTTGCTGACACGTTCACTCTTAACCTTCCTTTCTAACTGAAAAAACCTTGCTTGCTCTAAATCAAACATAAACCCCATGCTGTATCTTGCAACTTTCTGTCGGGGTGTATTTGGAATATAGTAGCTTGTGTCTTTCCTCTTCCTTAGGAAGCAAAGGATGCTGTATCAGTTCTTGAGCTGGTAGGAGTGAGTCTTTTCACAGGGTTCACTGGAGCTGCATTGCTTTACCCTAGCTAGACAGCGGGGTACGATTGTGCAGGACATCGTGCATTGCTTTGCCAGTGCTTCTGAAACTGCTGGGGAAACTGCAGTTCTCCTACCTGGTGATGCAACCTTCCTTATTTTTAACAACAGTTTTACTTATGTAGTTTGTAAGGAGAGAATAGCCTGTGTTGCTGCAAATTGGATATATTGGTTATGAGGCCTGGAGTAGAACATTTCTTTTCAAAATAGAACAACTCTGACATAAAGGTGAAAAGTCCATGCTCGCCACTGGGAGTTGATGCGCTGTTTATAAGCATGTGCTTTCAGAATACAATAAGTACATGGATTTGTTTGCTTGCTTGTGGTGATCCTTGGAGGGCTCTGAGAAAGAGATACTACTCAGCTGTGTACTTATTGTTGGCAATGCAGTTATTGTAAGGCCGTGTTTTTGCTGTGGAACAGTGACATATCCTCCGAAGTCCTGATCGCAGCTGTTTTGAAATTAATTTGCGTCAGCCTATTCCACTGCAAGCTACTGCAACTGTCTTCAGGTGATACTACTACTAGATTGTCCCTCTCTTCATATTTTAACATAGGCCTTTAAACATGTTTGAAGAAAGGCTTTAAGTCATTGTGTTCTCTAATGAAATACTCAGAAAGCAATATTGCAAAATACAAAGAATCTATTATGCCATGCATCCTAAGATCACTCATGAGTAAGGCATTGCCAGTGCAGTGTGTTATTGGACAGTGAAGGTGTCCCTGTGTTTCCATCTCTAGCACTAAGTAATAAAAATGCTGTACTTAACAGCCCATCCAAAAAATATCGTTGTATGTTATTCTCTGTGGCAAGCTAACAATCTTCATAAGATTTGTTGACTTTGTAAAGTTATTTCATTCACACTTAATTACTTTTATTACAAACCTAGCTCCCAATAATCTGATCTTTAACACAAATCACATTATTTTATCTTCTATGTGGAACCAGTTTTACATATTCTGTGCTCTTAATACATTCAAACTTTTTTCAAACCAGCATTAGTAGTAGAGAGAAGTCATTAAGGCATAATCAGCCTTCTAAACAATGGTAATAGTTTTCTTTAACAAACATTTCTGGCAAGTGAAAGTAAAGACTGTTTCAGTTTTTTATGTTCCTGTCAGCTAATTTATCACCTCTTTTCCTTAATTATGCACTGGTAAATTTGTTTTGTTACATAAACACCACATTAAGGTTCTTCTATTTTCAACTAGGTGGCTGTACTACAATCACAGAGTCTGATTTAGAGGAAAGAACGGTTATACAGGGCTCTACAGCAACATTTCCCAGTCATGGGCAGATCGCAAAGCAGAAATCCAAGCCTGGTAAGAAAAGGAAAAATACGTTGTTTTACTTAGAAGTGTACAGCTTGTCTTTTCAGAATGCTATGGACATATGGAACAAACGACATATATCTCGGGCTTTTTAAGCATAATTTTCAATTTTTCTTGCGATAATAGTACAATGTGTAGGATTCTGAATTTATTCAGCTTCTTCTATCAAGAATAGTTAAACTGTAGAGATCAGTCTTGGAATTAAATAACTTCACAGTTAAAGGGTTCTGTGCTACATAATACTTGAATGAGATTCTCACAGGTTTTATTCATGACCTGTTCCACAGAGGCAAAATGAAACTGAGGACATTTTGGTGTAATAAAGGCTTTTTTTTTCTGCAGTGTGGTGGTTAGACTTTGTGCCAGCTGATTAAAATATGGTCATTACTTATCTTTTGTAGGGAGACTTACTAGAATTTCAGAAAAATATTATTGTATATAATAAAATGAAATTATACTGGCTATAAAATATGCTGCATACAGTGATGACACATTTTCTGGAAAGTCTTCATGCTGCCGGGAACTGTGATACAGTGTTAACATATTTTAAAAGCAGCACTGTAAAGTAGTGCATTGCAGTTTAATAAAGTGCTTGGTAAGCTCTCAGGCTTTGACTGCAGCTATTTCCCATTTTGTTTACTAAGTTGTGCCTTCATTCCTCTTTCCCCCCTCATTGTTTGTTTTTTGTTTTGTTTTTTTTCCCTGTAGCATTTATTTTAAAATGTACTTGAATGTTGTTTGTAAATCAAATGTGTTCATTATAGAGATGGGTGTTGAAGTTAAGAGCAGCAGCTTAGAGGCTGCAAGCAACAATAGAAATAGACAGAAAATCCTTATATATCTGCAAAAAACGGTTAATTGTGTGTTTAAAATGCGTTCAGCTGCTTGTTTGCCCAGCTAACTGTTGCACAGCCAGGCAGGGAGTTGGAATATATAGTTAATTACAATAGCAGAATTGACATGAGCAAATTTTTAATAGCGGGCAGGGAAGAAGGACATCTAATGCAGCAATATATAATAATGCCATAGTGTAACTTGAAACTCTGAAATTAGTATCTGCTCACAAAAATGACCTGAAAAATCCACTAGAGCCTAGAGCTCTGACTTTTCTAGAGTGCTAATTACTTACTGTCCTCACAGACTTCAGCTCATAAGAAGGGAATGAGCCCTCAAAGAATATTTGTTGTGTCTTATGTACCTTATTTTATGAGTTTGCATTTAATTTAACTATGTCCAGTCAATAAGAGAAAAAAGGGACAAAGTAGAGTAAAAATTCTTTTTCCTGATATATCTTCCTTCATTTCCTGAGAGAGTTCAAGATGGATTTTGATTATAAGTTGAGAGGTTTTCTTTTCTTCTTGAATGTCAAAGTTGACGTATGTATAGTTTAACCTTTGTCATCTGTATATATTAAGTAACCTTCTGGTAATGGAAAAGTATATCATCTCTCTGATGTAGGGTACAATCCTGATAAAATTCTAACTTCAGGCAACTAGACCAATAAATCAAGAACATATGGCAGGCAATACCTCTTCTTTGTCTGATGCTCCAGTCTTCTGATCAAGCACATATTTGTTCTTCAGTAGATAGTGTTCTGCTATGTTTAAATAACCTGATTGCTGAAAAGACTAGCATGAGAGGAAAAGTGTAGAAGTATATTTGTGAGATCCAGAAACAGCAGCATGGGGACCTGCGTATCCTTCTGTAAGTCTTAGCCCATGATAAACATTGAGACTTACATCACATAGCTGGCTGTTGTTGCTTTGTAACTATAACAGACAGAATGAAAACTTTGAAAGCTTTAAAAAAGTCTTTAGGTTTACAGCCATGTGTTATACCAGTGAATTTATTTAATTTATGGTAAGAATTGACTGCCATCTGCCAGTTAGTGCTGCGATATAGAGAGCGTGTAGATTATCTGCCACTGAGCTGTCTGGAAATTCCAATTGCTACAAGTGTAAGAGCCAAGGGAGCTACTTAAACCATAAGGTAACACTAGGCATGAAATCATAGCATTTAAATGTTTTTCTGTACATGATATTTTTGGCCTGAGTTCTTGCTCAGGCACCAGAGACTGCAGCAAGACCATGGTGATTACAGTGAGCCCTCAAAGAATATTTGTTGTGTCTTATGTACCTTGTTTTATGAGTTTGCATTTAATTGAACTGTGTCCAGTCAATAAGAGAAAAAAGGGACAAAACAGAGTAAAAATTCCATTTCTTGATGTATCTTCCTTAATTTCCTGAGGCAGTTCAAGATAGATTTTGATTATAAGTTGAGAGGTTTTGTTTTCTTCCCATAGATGGCTTTTCTTATTCATATCTCTAGCTATACAGATAGTTTAATGGCAATACAAAATTATACTGGCTTTAGAGTCATTTCTGCGCTTAGCTAGTATTTTTCACTGGGCTGTATCAGCTGAACTGATATGCCATGCCTAAGCTTCTTAATGTTCTTTACCAAAAAATCCTCACTGTTTAATGATAGAGGTTTAAATAGATAAAAGTAGATTGAGGTTACAACACCAAATAGCTCAAAACTGAAGAGAAAATCAGGGTTTCTTCAGCTGTAGTTTAGTATGAACATGGGCACAATGGCTGATATCCCTGTGTAGGAAAGAAACCTAAAGAGAAACATCTCTAGTAGCAGACTGCATTCACAGAGGAAGATGGAAATCAAAGGAATAAAATGAGCTGATCAAGTTAGAATATTCCAAAGGATTCTGTAGGTTACAGGAGAACTTCAGCTGAATGCGGTGGACTACCATGCATTGAAACTGAGCGAGAAGTATAGTTACATACTTGCAACATCTGCTGCCAGACCAAATCTTAGCAACGGGATTTTGTACAGGTTGAATTCTATTAATAGTTATACACAATGTAATGCAAAAAAAAAAAAAAAAAAAAAGAAAAGAAAAAAAAAAGGAGTAATGAACTTGCCTTAGTGGGAACATATGTATTTCTATACCGGAACAAAGGGTCTGATTTCTCCCACTGATATAGTGTGCTGGATTAGGACAAAACTCAAGCAGTTCTTGAAAGTACGAGTGTAGAGGTAGAAAAACAAAACAGAATAAAGTGCCTTATCTACTGAAAAGAAGTGTAAGACCTGAATTGCAAAGGTCTCAGCAGGAGGCAGTGGGAGTTCCTCACTGAGAAAGGAAGAAACAAATTCTCTCAGAGGTGTCCTGTACTTGGACACCCTTGCTTATAGTTAAATTGCTTGTGTGTATAAATCTGCTGAAGAGAAGTGCTATCAAGAAGGTTGGAACATAGAGAAATGATGAGCAAAGGAGGAAGCCTCAAGAGCAAGAGGAGACCTGAATTCTGTGCCACACTGTTACCTCTGTATGTCTACATTATTACTGCTGTGATTTCTACTTGCACAGATGATGTTTAGTTAGTCTTGAGCTAGCTAACTCCAGTATTGCTAGTAATCTACCTGTGATAGTATGGCATTAAACCCTGGCTGTAGAATTTACCAAAACTGAAAATAAATACTCAACAGTTAATTTACATGAAACTCTTTCTGCTAATAAATATCTGAGCTTGCTAATCTCTTGTTGGTGAGATGTTGTATGTAGTGTATGGAGATAGCTGCCAGTCACTGCATCGTATGCTAGTATGCTCTTTGGACATGCTGAGAATTTTTAAAAAACTTTTGAATTTCATGAGTAGACGTAGAATTAGGAAAGAGGTCATTGCCTTAAATATGTCGTATGAGCTATGCAAAGAACTATGAGGGAAATGGGGGACTAAGACCTGGAAGATTGTGCTGTGCTATGAGGAAGTGTGCTGTAGGGTAGCATCCTGCCACAGACTTGCAAGTTTTCTCATACAAAATACTATATTGAGACTTTCCAGGCAGTTGCTAAGCATGTCAATATGGCTTTTGGCTTTATTTGGAATAGTTACTTAGAACAGCAGAAAATGACATCTAGTAGTCATGCTGCAAGTCTGTGCAAGGAGAGAATGAATGGTTCTGACCCAATCACAGAGTCTCTTTGGAAGGGGAGTGAATGGTTGCATGATGTTCTCTTTTTATTGCTGAAATAGTTCAAACTGATTTTTTTCTTATTTATTTTTTTTCTAATCCAAGTATGTTGTGATTCCATAGTAAAGAATGGGATCAGGTTCATGATATGTGGAAGTTAATGATATTATTGCAGTTGCAGGAGTAGCTTCTTGCCAACAACTGTTGCTTTGAGTGGTACAAAAGTACTCCCTTGAACATTCTCTATCTCAGTGAATGGAAAATAATTCTTCCTGCTTACCACCTCAAGGCACTGAATCTGCGCACGTTGCATTTGAAAGAGTGATGTTAGCATGATAAATCTATCCCTGCTAGCTTTAATCTTGGTGTTTTTGTTAAGAGTGAGGACAGAGCAGCACAGATTTCATCGTGGGCTGCAAAAGCCTGATGGAGAGTTTGAGTATAATTTGAAGTTGAGTCCACTTTCAAGTCTCTGCTGTTACATCATTACTTCTTCCATGAGCTCACAGCTACAATACCAGTGCAGATCTGCTCCAATCACAAGTACAAATGCAGTGGTTGTAGACTCTTTCATGTAGGTCCTGTGCACTTCCTTTCTCTTTGTTATGTTGTTCCTGCTGTCTTCCATTTTCTTCTTTACAAACTATGAATTTCTTACTGGAGTTGCAGTCTGCTTGAGTGAATGGTTTGATTTCAAGGAGAACTTTTCATATGTTCCAGAAGGTAACAGTTAATGGAGATTTGCAGAACTCTTCTTCTCCAGTTCTCCCTTGTACTTAAATATTTCTGATGAAATGAGTTGAAAATGTGTTTTGTAGCAAATAAGGAAGATCTTCCTGGCTTTTTAGAGACATCTGTAAGTGATATGATGAACAACCTTAAAATTACTTTTCTCTGAACAATTAAACTGTGTTGGTGATGAGCTTCAGGATGAAATAACGACGTATGTATTTATCAGGATGTAGCCCTTAAAGTAAGTTTTCTGGATTCCTCATATACTATTGCTGCATACTACTTACTATGAAAGAGAGTTTCCTAAGATGTATTTTTCTAACCAATATTCCTACTGAATGATTTAGACAGAGAGGATCTGGTTGCTTTTTTATGAGTAAAGAGTTTTATGCTGGTAAATCATGAGTAACTCCAATAAGCTGATGGAAAACTAGATGAAAAGTTACTATGAATCAAAGACTGATAGGGCTGAAAAATGTATCTTTGTTGTTAGGGTTTGGTTTGGTTTTTTTTATTATTTTTTTAAATTTTTATTTTTTTTTTAACAATGGTGCCAATTACCTTGTAGTTTGCTTAGTCGTTCAAGATTTTGCAACACTGGGCATCAGATTTGTCAAGTGTTATGTCATGCAGCTGCTGAAATTTTCACAACTTGTAAGACTTGATTTTCCTGGCAGAATTTTTCATCAAAGATCCTGCAAGTCTATCCTGTAAACGATCTATCTAAACGAAAAAAGTCTTAAATATTTAAGGGAAATACTTGCCTTACTTTGCCACGATAATTCAGAATAATCATTGTCTCTTTTTGAGAGAGCAACAGAGAACATGGCCCAGTATTTACATTTATTGTTTAAATACAAACATTTCTGAGAAGCTATTCATGAGACCAAATGAGACCAAAGATTTGTCATTTGCACTCACTACTGTGCTGCCACTGTTTTTAGTTAAATTCTTTGTATTTTACTGTCATACAAATATTTAGATGACTCAAAGATTAAATTTCAAAGTTCTCATCTTGTATGATTATATTTAGTAAAGTAAATAAACTTTCATAGTTTAATACTCATAGCAGCTAAGACCAAAAACTGTCTCAGCATTTATATTTATGTATTCAAATAGAATTTTTTAACTGTCTTTAATTTGAAGCATCTGGCTTATTACTTTTGACTAAATACACAGGCAGCTATACATAAATGACTGTGAGGTTGAGCTATGAACTCCAATAAAACAAGACATTCTGAGCCAAATTTTCAAAACACCCTCCAAAGTTGCACCCAGACATTGCACAGCTGCACATCTTTTCCTACGATTTTTACTTAGTGTCTTTTATTAATTTTATTTGTTACTTTATGTACAGCATTGCATTACAATGTTCATGTAGATGTTGTGGGTGCCATTTAAGAGGATCTTTCAACTTTACCTGTCTAATCAAAGATTGCTGTCCTCATTATGCCTAGACAATTTTAGGAACTATCACATGATTCCAGCCCATTAAGATGTTTAGTTACACAACCTTGTGTAAACAACTCTTGTTAGTAAACAAGTTTGCAACTATTTTACTTCAAAGAGTCTAGTGACACGTTTAAATTTAGCTATGTGTCTAATTTATCTTATAATTCATAATTTACATGAATACACAACTGTGTGAAACTGCCATCTATAAAGTAGCTAATCACAAAGTGATGTAATATAAGATGAAGTTTTGCGATAGTGTTTCATTTATTTGATTTTAGAAAGGAGTATTCTTAAACACTTGGCTTTGTACAGTTAGATGGTAAAGAGCTTTTGGATATAAATTGTTGCCAGCTATCCACTGAGTCTTTTTATTTTTGTACTGTACTGTTCTTAATATTATCTTTTACCTACAGAAATGAGCAGAGACATATCCTTGAATTTATTTTGAAGGGTGTTTAAATATGCTGTAAAAACTCTAAAACAGCTCTATTAAAGATTTTTATTTGCTGTAGATCAGACATCTACTATTTATGTGTTGGACTAATAACTGCACTAAATTTTCAACATACACAAGTAGGATACAGGTGGTCTTACTACTGTTATTGTAATTATCATCATTTGCTGCACTGGTAATCATTTGGATACTGATGTTCTTGCCAATTACAGCAGAAGTATTTTCAATCAATGTAGCCAAGCAATTAAATTTTTGGGGTTAGACAGTATAATAGGACAGAAATCAATCCTAGTACTAACTGTATTGTACATGAGATTAAATAAAAGGGAAATGTATAAATTAAGCTAAAGATCATTTTGGAAAAATGTACATGCTGTCTGGAATAGGATTTCATGCCCATAATGAGCTTTCAAAACAATCAGTTGAACGAATCAGTATTGTTGGCAATGCAGACTTTTCAGCTGTCCATGGCCACAGTTTTGAACCTGAACTTCTCTCAAGTTTGGTTACTACGCTTGTGACAAAAGTAAGAATAACAAGTCTGACTTCAGACTTATTTTTTGACAATCATTGAAGAACCAATTAATGGGGCTCATCTGAGGGGGTAAATGTGCTTCTGACAGTTTGAGTTCAGTTTCAGGCATTTTGACAAGGGAGTTCCAACACAATATTTTGTCCTTGAGCTAACAAAGAATCTTGAATGAGAAACAAATCAGGCAAAAATGCTGAAACCTGTGATGGCCTCAGGTAAGTGAAAGCTCCTTCAAGACCTAACCTTATTAGTAGCTCACTTATGTAATTCCCACTGATGTATTGTAGTACTATGAGAGTAAGATCCTTGTTTCTTTCTGTATGGGCATTGATATATAATAGGAAAGATACCAGGAGCCTGCAGCTGGTCTCACCTGATACTTTAACATTGCTAAGCTAATTGTTTCCACAAGAAAAGGTGCAAAGAAAATCACTGGGCTACAAAAAGCCTATTTTTCTGGAGAGAGCTGAAGAGATTTATGAAGGTTTTCTTTTCCACAGAGTCTGTTTTTCTAAAGAGCAGTACAGCTTAAGAGATTAACGTGAGAATTCCTTCATTAAGTCAATACCAAATGAAGTGCAGTTTCTTTTTTAGCAGGAGCTTGTATATACATCTCCTGTGAAATGTAATACAACACATGAGAGTATATGAAGCCGTATTTATGTTCTAATATTTGCAGATTCAAGTATATTATGATGTGTATATTATAATGTGTATTATCCACCAGAGTGGGTAAAGAGATCAGTCTCTCTGTGTTTGCCCCATGCCAATGGTTGTGGTAGTGTTTTACAAAATATTTCCTTTCAAAGGTTAAAAAAGTCTTTGACTAATTCCAGTTTGTTTCATGACTGTCAATGAAACAAAGAACTGAGGGGTACCTTACACTCTGCTTCATGGGTTGTCTTGGAAATTGCTATGAGATCACAGAAAAAAGGTGTGAAATGAACAAATCATGCTATAGAGAGTCTGAACCTTTTCCTTCAAATTTGGTGGCTTGAATGGAAAAAATCGTTTGTTTAAAGCGCTTTTATGATTTGAGAATTCAAAGGCACTCTTAAAATTACTAGCAAATGGTTGCTATTTTTGCAGTTAGGGGAGCAGTAAAAAGTGATACAAGGCATAGCAACATACTCATGGCCATATCCAGAGCTTTTTGAAATCTATGAAAAAGCCTTTCCTTATTTTTATCAAGTCCTGAATATGAGAACTGCTGATGCATAATAGAAGATAAGGAGCACATAAAAGATAGGTTGAGAAGAAGGGACATGCTACATATGGAATAAAATGAAAATCAAAGCTAAACACATTGTTAGGAATTCTGAATAGGTCCTGTATGCAAGAAAGGGGAACTATAGCACAGTGGAAGGAATCAAAAGAAAGAGAAATTTAAAAGCTTTTTATGTGACTAAACGTTGTTTTTCATATTTCCTTGGCAGTTGTCTTGTGTAACTGTGCTTAAGAGAAGGTGATTGTCTGTCACTAGGATTCATTCACTCGCTCATCCTCTGCCAGTAAAGATGGGCAGGACAGAAACTAGTCTGACTTCTCTGTTATTTGCTGCTGCTTACTTTTCCTCTGTGATGGTGAAGGTTAATGCTGTTTTCCTTGCTAGTGTTAGTAAGATTTCTTGTGTTGCTTTTCCTTCCACACATCAGTTATTTTCTCCATCATATCAAGTGTTGCCATCTAAAATGCACACTGCAGATATGCCCAGGACTTTGTTTCTGGTAGATAGGAGCTGCTGGCTATTGTTTTCTTTAACTGTGGCAAAATCTTTTCAGTGAATACTCAGTAAAGCTTGTTTCTCAAGACATCTGTTTTCCCACCACTTGCTTTACTGGCTCTCCAATTCTTCTACATAAATTTTTGTACCTAGTTTTTTGTTTAACTGTGAAATCATCATTTTGTTCAGAACATGGATAGCTTTGAATTTCATATGTTGTTTGGATTAGTGTATTATTCCTGGCTTCACTTCTTTTGTTAGATCTTTGTTGGTTAGTGAGATAGTACACAGATATCTGTGCTATTGTCTTGACATTATAGAAGTGTGTCTATAAAATTTACTTTCCACTATTGATTCTTTATGTGCATTTGTGTTAGATATTACTGGTTCCTATACGTTCTTGGCAGTCTTTGAGAAATATAAAGATTTCAGGCTGTTCTGGTTTTGAATGAAGTATTATTTAAAAAGAAAGAAAGAAAGAAAAAGTATAGAGAATCTCATCAAAACATTATTTGAATGCCCGCTCAGCATTCCAAGCCAAGAAAGATTTAGTGGCAGCCAGGTATATTATTGAATCCTGGTCAGTTGTTCATGGCCCTGGACATCAAGGTTGGAGGGCAAAGGAGAATATAGACTCTTTTGGCTTCTACCATCTGTCTTTATAAAAAAAGAGGTAATTAAAAGTAAGATGTTCTATAGCACAAAACAGAGCCAAGCGCTCCACTTCAAGAACTTGTCTACTGCTGAAAAACAGTACTGCAAGTTTTAGGAAATTCCAAAAACTCAATTGAGTGCTCCAGGGAGGAGTTTTTTCTGATGCAGAAGCTCAGGGTTGGAATTGTATGGCTTAAGTTTTATATAAAAGTCAGATTACACATAATAAAGGTTACTTTTGTCCTCAGACTGTTTCACTAACTTTCTCAGAATTTTAATACTAATGTAATTGTTTGATATATCAGATAAGTATTAATTAAATCCAGGATGAGGCTGTAAAATGGTTTACCAGGCCTTTTTTCCAGGTCACACAAAATGCCAAGACTCACTTTATAGCTTGTCAACACTGGCCACCAAAGGGAGACTAGCTCTAGGTCTTTAGGAACTGTTTGCTGGAAAAAAAAAAAGACATTGTGGAGGTGTTAGAGGTTATTTTCCAAAATATCTTCCTTTGGAAGTAATTTTGGTGTCTTGCACCCCTTTCTCCCCTCCCAGTTCCAGAAGGCAGTCATCCATATTATGAGCTAATGGCTTAAGCTTTCTTTAGAAAAAAAAGAAAAAAAGGCTGGTTTTGAGATACAAGATTGCATGAAAGCACCTGAAACTGCTAGTATCAGTTCTCTCTCCCTGAGGGCTGACTCTGCAACCTCTTGAAACATAAGGCGTTTGAATGGAAACATTGGCTCTCATTTAAAGAACTGCTGACATGCCTGAAATGAGGGAGCACATTCCCACATGCTCTTTGTTGGAGAGTGTTACTGGAATTGCAAATAGGTTTTCCGTGTCATTTTGTGGAAATTATCAGTGTCATTATAAGCCCCTTTGAAGCATTGCTAGAGCTTTGAATTCTCAAGGAATGGGCATTGTTGGTAATATGGATGATGTATAGTGCCAAAGCATATCATCTTAGTTAAATAATACTGTGATTAGTACTGAAACGTGTCCAGAGTTGGTATCAGCAGTTTTTGCTCTTAATTATTAGAATGAAATATTCAAAATGTTATTGTACCACCAAGGTTCTGCAACTTGGAGCTTTCCTATAGAAGCAATGTGATTTCCATGTTTGGACAGGTAGGTGATACTGTGATGCTACGGTTGACATGTCTCAGAAGAGGCTTGAACACTGAATCCCAATAGTCTATTGTGTCTCAAAGTTGTTCTCACTTTGGTATGTTGGAGCAGTACGCATTTCGGTCATGCTGGCTGTAGCTCTTAAAACTGGTGACTTAAAATGGACAGTAAAATTCTTATTTTACATTTGTATGCAGTAATGTTAAGAGCTCTTCTCCAGTTTTCTGAATGCTTGGTGACACAGTTCCCCATTGTGAACGTATATCTAATTCACAGAAGACCACATTTTGCTTTTAATAGTAATGTCTTTTGGGGCCCCCACCTCTGTGTGCTGTCACAACAATCATAGCTGATGGCCTGTCACAAACTCCTTGGTTCATGACTTGGTTCTTGTTGCTTGTGGCTGTGAGATGCAGCACATGTGACCATGTTGTCCCTAATGCTTGAATGTGTCATAGTTCTAACTTCAGTGGGGAATTAAAATTTAGTAGTTAATGACTCTTTGACTATAGTTAATGCAGGTCTTCTGACGTTTTCTGATTGAGAGACCCATTAGTTACAGTAACGGAATTCAAAAAGCTAGGCTTCAAGAACTGATTCAACTTCACCATGTTGAGTGAGGGTAGTTGGATGACTTTGTTAAAGAATCGTTTGGTACCTTGGGACCAAACAATATTACACGTTAGGAAGACTTCCACAAAAGGGAGAAGGAACAGCAGAGCAGTAGCCCTTGTTGTTAAAATCAACAGTTCCAACAATGCAGTGCTTATTACTTACCCTGAAGTCAGCAGTCATTTTGTAAGCCTCATCAAATGTTTATCAGCCATCTCTGCTAAGCACCTTCTAATTCTGAGTTATTTTGTATTGTTGTACTCCACAGAGTATCCTTTAATCTTTTTCACCTGTTACAGTAATTCCATTTCCTGTGGTTATTGTGTCACCTTCACCAATTTAGTATTAAGCCTACTGCAGTGTTTCCAAAAGTAGGATATGAGGATGAAGTAGAAGTGCAGGAAAAAAAGATGTTAAGTGCTGAATTTTATAATAGCTGCTGGAACATATGACCAGAAATACTCATGCTGCATGAAGCAGTGCTGGTGTGTCTTACCACCCTGTGTTATTGCATGAGTAAATCTATATGCATGCCTTTGTGTTAGTAAGCAGTGAGCCAGTGCATAAGGCTAATCAAGTTTAGGTCTTTGGTAATGTATGATGGATGCAAAACCAGCTTGTATTTCCTAGCGCAGACTTTGGTTTCAAAGTTTGGTTCTATTTCAGGTGGAAAAATAGAAAGATGTTCCAAAATGTTTAGCAGCGCAGGATGTGGTATCTGAAGTGGCATTACAACTAGGTCTGTTTCCTTTCCTGCTACCCTCAAAACAAATGTACTATGCAACTTACTGAGGACATGTTTGCTTTTGTCAGTGGTGTGTTATTTACAGCCCATGTTGCCTCACAGAGGAAGGTGAACCACAACATAAACCCTGTAGTTCCTTGGCTTCTACGTTTCCTAAATAGAGTAAAAGATTTTGTGATGCCAGTTAGGCCAGATTACTTTTCAGCTCTACCTATAGCTCTTATCTAGTAAGACAGCAAGTAAGATAGTACTTACTCAAATCTGAACTCATATTTAATTTAATTTTCTTTAAAATTCTCTATAAAAGTTGCCCTTACCTTCATGTTAATAATTAATTTAATCTGTGATTATTTTTTTTTTATGTATTTTGGCTCATAGATGTCATATCTGTCTTCAAGTCCAGTACTCTGAGTGTTGTGGACAGAGTGATGGGCTGTGTAACACTGTGCAATACCCCAGCAATGTATTAGCACACTGGAGAATACTACTTTAAAAATTAGAAGCTAAGCTTGTTTTCTGGAAAGTAGCTTTAGGAAAATGTTGTAACTTGGATTTTGATGTGGTCTCTGATCTCATTCAAGAAAACCTTAAATGTGAAAGTTAGGATTTAAAAATACCAAAATTATATGCAGTTAGACAGAGTTAGAGCTCTCCTGTGGCTCTGTTTATCAAGCAAATTTTATTCTTCTGTGGATTTATTCTGGTGTCTTTAATATTCCAGCAAATGTTAGGTTTGGTTTTTTTTCATGTGTATGAGTACTAACAACTTGTCACTTTGAGATTGGCAACTGCTATCATTGCAGGTGGGAAAGAGGAAAAAGCAGCAAGGTAAGAACAGAGGATAGAATAACAGGACAGTAGAAAGTGAGAAAAATAGAAAATACACTAAATGTTCCACATCACATGGGTATTAGTTCTCTCCCCTGTAGCCATAACCTGGCAAAGTTTTTAATTGTGAAAAGCATGATTAAAAACATGTGCATGCTTTCATCTGGCCTGCATTCTTAGCAGCATTAAGCAAACAATCACTGCAACTGTTCCTCAGTGCACATTGCAAAATGTGCCTGAAAAGTTAACTTTTGCATAGCTGGGCTGCTAGCAGTACCTAGGCTAGCTAACTTAAAACTAGATTGGTTGTATCTGAAAGAGATATGGCTTGAATCCAGGCAGTTGCCACATTCTCTTCCTTCCAGCTACCAAGTGTTGCTCCATTTGCTGGTGGCAGCACTACTGTTTATATGACTAGGTGGTAAGGCAGTTTTAGAGAGCTTAACTGATTTAAACCTTGCCCCAAATATGGTTAAAGCTGCTTAGTCTTTATCCATTATGGTTTGACCATCAAAAGGAAAGATTACTATTTTATGGGGTCAGTGAGTTATAACTCGGTCTACAGGTACAAAGCTGCGAGTTCTGCAGTGGAGGAGGTTGGTATGTGCATCATGATGCATGGAGGAGAACATGACTATCGATTTTGGCAGCAGGCCATAGATACATCAAATTAAGTCTATTGCGTCCGAGCTTTTGACTCGATCAGCTTCCTGAATCATTCACCATGTAATTGGAGGAGCATGAGTGCTGGTTCAAGGAAGGAGAAGGGAATGGGGAAGCCACGACTGCCCCAGCATACATTAATTTACGCTGCCATGGAACTCGAAGCCACAGTAGCTGAGGCAGATTCAGACCCTCAGTAAACAGGAGCACTGAGAAAAGAACCCAGAATGCTATTAGGATTTTTTAAATTGTGCACTATGCCTTATTAAGTGGAATCGTAAAGTTATTCTGAGTTCCATTACCTAATAAACCAGGGCTGGAAACACTAGTTTATTTTTATGCTGCGGAAGGTGGTTTGTGTATGATGGGGAGCCTCTTCATTCTTGTGTTCACAGTCCATCGTGCCAGAACTCATTTATGCTTTTTCCTGGCAATTATCTCACAGCTCTAAAATTGTGGACCAGGACCTAATCCAACAGTATTCTTAAGCACATACACTGCTAAGTATATGTAGTCTCACTGAACTCAAAAGGGAGTATAGTAAAGTGAAAACGCCCTCTAGTCTTTCTATATCAACTGTGTTTGGTCTTTCTTGGAGTAAAATTGGTTGTAAGCCTGAAAGAAATGTCGCATTAGGACAGCTGCTTCTCCTGTCCTCCTTAGCATTTTGTTGGTTTTGTCAAATGGAGAATAGGTCAAGACTCCATCATGAACATGAAGCTAAGCCAACACATAAATATCCTTGAGCAGCAGTTTTAACATTTTGGAATATTTATTGCTAACAGCTAAACTTTATGATAATAAACTGTTCATGGGCTGTGTTAGTTCATTTTCTCTAAAATACAATTTTTATTCTGGCTGAATTCCAGACATCTGAGCATGGACTAGAAATCAATCTGGAATGGTCTAAAATTAAATTACCATTCTTACTTTTCTTTTCCCTTTGTTAAAAGGATTTTTCAGAGGAGCTGTATGATATGCACAGTGTAATACAATAAATGGGACTAAACGAAAAAATGATAAAAAAAAAGAAGAGGGCAACACAAGAACCTCTGTTAAATTTAATTTGCTTTCTGGAGTACTGTTCTGACAATTATGCACTGACTTAATGTGGCACATCCTGTATTTCACTATTTATTTTCTAGATCCTCAATATTTGATATTTATAGTCATGTAATACATCATGGCCAGTATTGTGTACTTTAATGCAAAGACAAACTAGAAAACATAGACGATTTAGCCAAAACTAATTTCTTCCTGGAGAGTAATGAATTCTTTTCAGTGCTCAGCTTGTAATGTTTGGTAGAGATGCAGAAGGTGTTAATGGTTATTGGTAGTTATGAAGGCAAAGGTGATCAGGGCTGGTGGACTTCCTGTCCAGATATCATGGCTGCTGTGCCTATTCAGTTCTGTGATTTTGTAGTTTGAATTTCATTAAGAAGAATCAGGTAACTGTTTCTCAGAGTGTAGGATGTTCCTGAATTTTAAAGGACAATCATAGGTAGCACTTAAAAGTTATTGTATTGCATGTAGAGAAAGGTAGTTGAAGTGAATGCAAAATTTCATTAATTTGGTCAGTGATTAGAGTACATTTTCCCCAAACCGAATTTTGCCCTATCTGTATTTACTACTCATTTGTTTCTTCTTTTAAATTCAGGCTTATTTCTACAACAGTTTAGGTCAATGGCTCTCAAGGTTGCCGTTCCCTCCAGAACTGAGCACTGCCTCTCAGTTCCTAATACCTGACAGAATGGTCTTTTGCCAGGTTGCATCCCTGAACTTGTTCTCCAGAAGAGCAAATGAGAACTAATGTTGATACAAGCAGGAGTTACATATGGCCAGTCACAAATAAGGCAACAAAGACATCAGCTAAAACTGTTCTAGGAGCATACCTCACAGGTCTGTGTGTGAAGCTGATTTTGTTTATTTGCTCCTAAAATCAGATTCTAGGTTATTTACAGAATCACAGAACAGAGGTGTTAGTAATATCTAATACAATTGTTAATAAATTACCAAAAAGTAGCCAACTGAAATGTTAAGTATGCATGCAGTTCAGTCTTTTTCAGACTTATTTCTGCAAATCAGTGGGAATACGTTTGTGGAAAAGAAGATAACAGTTAGAGTTAATATAGGAATTAAAAAATTCATTAGGATGAATTAGGTATTATAAGCCATTCTCTAATTCTCAAAAAGTCTTCCACCTAAATCAGTACTTCAAATACAAATTATTGTCTTTTTTTTGCCAACAGTTACTTAGTCTCTGAATTATCTGTGGTTTCAGTACTTCTCAAAGTAGTCATCTTTCATGGTTTTCCTGCTGAGTGCTCTGTAGTTTGGGGAGAGACAACCGGTAAAGTTTTTTTTGTTTTGTTGTTGAGTTTTTTAAAAAAGCAACCTGAGTGCTAATGTTTGTAATTTTGGCTGAACCAGCTTTGAGAATTACTTGGTTCCTATGTCACAAAAGCAGGTGGAGGGGGCTCCCCTCCTGCCCTCTCTTCCTTAATTCTTAAATAGTGAAATATTCTGCTAACTCTCTGAAAGCAGGTGTTTGAAGCATGCTTGTTCACCATTATCAGCTACCACAGAAAAATAGGAGCTGGATTTGAGTTCTTGAGAGAGGTTTTTAAAGCAATTTTAGATCTTTGGACGATGATTTTGCTAGATATGCATTGTTGTCCTCATTGCAGAACCGTGGTGATATGCTTTGTTCTAAAACACCACAAAGAAAATCTGTTTTTACAGCAAACAGGATGGGTTTTAAAATCTGTAATGTACATTAAGTAATGCATGTTGCCTGGTTTTATCATAAGTAACAGTTCAGGGGGAGACTATTCTTGGCAGGCACTGCTGGAAGTAGAATTAACAGTCTCATGATTAGAGAGATCCCAAGACACCTGCTGTCTTTGTATAGATGTATAAAATAGCCCACAAAACTTGCCACAGGAAATGTCCAAATAGACAAGGTACATTCCCCTTGGGTTTTTGCATCTCCTTTCTTCCAGAAGAACATCTGTCACTCGTATCTGTTCACATCCATTTGTCCTGTGATACGACACCTCTTTCTACCTGCCATTTCAGTAGAAACTGGAGTCAGTATTTTTAAGTTGTTCTGGCAAGAGGCAATTTGTCTCATATTGAGTTGAATTTGAGAAGTTTGTTAAAAATTTTACTTTGTTTTCCAACAGACATTTATGACCAATAGAAAAAGGAATGTCTTGGTAATTGATTCACCTCTGCTGAAGGAGCAGAAGAATTCTGATACTGGAGCAATGATAAACAAACTGATTTGTCAGGTCTTTTGATGATAAAAACATTGGCACTGGAAAGGTAGTTGTGGCATAGGCTCCAATCTTTTCTCCTGCCCAACTTTGGTTGGGCATATTCATTTCATTTAAGGGTAGTATCAGTTCAGGTGAGATCAGAAACAGTCTGTCATGTTGCAATTACAGGATCCTTAATATAGATCAACCTGCTGATTAGTGATGCTTTAAAATTATTTGATCATTAATTTATACAGAGATAAAATATACTGAACATTTATGAAGTCCATTTTTCTATAGGCTGAACAAACTCTGAATCCATTTTCAAGTATGGTTGAATCTTGCCGTATGTAACAGATACCCTATAGCACCTTCTGGTGTATCTTAGGCCAATGAGGGATTAACAACATTGTAAGGAAATATTTTCCAAAAAACTAAAGAGAAATTAAATTAAAATTATGATTTCTAAGTAATAAACTGCAGAAAACTATCTTCAAATGCCAGCTCCCCACTCTCCTATCCAGTGAAGCACATTAAGGCAAAGCTATATTACGAACTTGGTATTCCGCTCTTTATTTCTTCCATGCTGTCTCAAATCATTGCCATGCTTTTGGATGATGTGTTAAAAATCAGGTATTTAATAGAGAAGGGAAAAATGGTAACTGAGTACCCTCAGGGAGGTTTGACGGCAGTGAAAGTTTAAGACCACCAACACTGGTCATGCAATACCAAACACAAGTAGTGCAGTTCTGTTTGAGTGTAACTGATTAGATTGATTCAAGAGAAAAAGGGTGTGAACAGGAAAGTATGAGCTTTTTCACCTTTGGAGGATCTGCAGAGCTCTCTAGTATGCTCAAGTGGTGCACTTGGCACCTGAAAATATGTTTAGCCAAGTACATTACTAAGCATATGGTATAATAAAATGGTGCTAACCATATGTGTAAGACACTCCTACTTCTCATGCTTATGTGACTTGAAATACATGTCCCCCCACCTCTGTTCCTTTAATTCTACTGAGCTCACAGCAGTGGAATGAGGCAAAGCTGCCAGTATCTTACATTTCCTTGATTAAAGCTTTAAACAAAAATGTCTTATAAAATGATGAACATTTTAAACCTCTCCTGGAACGAACTTCTGAGTTATTTTAGATAAAATTTATTATTTGAAGGTTTGTGCCTTTGTAGCTTTGAATTCCGCATCTGGACCTGTATAAGATTTATGTAGAACTACTGATATTTAATTGGAATGTTTGTCCAGATATTCAGGTTATTGACTTAATCTATTAGGATTGGAAAGAGCAGACTTTTGCCTTTTCCAAAGGTCAATCCTACCAGATTGCTAGCATTTTAAAAGGAGAAAAAGGGAAGACAATTTTCTACTGTCTCCAGTTAATCCAAAAGTTAGAGTTTTGTTCCACTGACCTCACTATTCAGTATAAAGTAGATGACAATATTTTCTGAAATTATTTTGAATATTACTATTGGTTACTATATGTTAACATTGTATATAGATATATATACATGCACAATATATTCAAGGTTATTGCTACCACTGATAGGCTTTCTTTTGAATTAAACGCACTTTGCATCAAGCACGAAGAGCTGTATTTTGACTGCTTGCTTCACGCCCCTTACAACGTATTTCAGTACCTGAAAACGTTGAGTGTTTGTTTCAGGCTTTGTCATTCATTCCACCTACATTAGCAGCCTAAACTTCTGGATAGTTAGTGAAGAAAGCAGATTCCTCCAAAGAATAAACTGAAGAACTAGTGAAGATACCAGTATCTTTCCATGGATTGTTCTGAGGCTTACTCTGATGCCTGCATATGGCAGTTTAGTGCTCCTGCATGCCATGCAGGGAGCCACATGGTATTGGGGGAATCTCTACCTTCAGGCATCCATGACTGAATTTGTCTTTGCTTCGGGACTTCTCATGCCATGCTTGCACATTGAGCTGCTTTTACCTCAGGCAGTTCTCTGATCCACTTTTCTGCACAGCTGCAAAAATGTTTGAGCCAGTCCTGGAAAGTTAAAAGATGAGGGTTGGGAAAGTGCAGTTGCCTATTTCAGAATCAATACTGCTTATGCTCTTTTATTAGGTTTGTAGAAACGTAGCATCAGCAGGTTACCTCGGTCTGCCTGGGACTGTGGAGACTAAGCACTCTTAAGTTCAGATGCCAAAGAGCAGGGATAAGTAACAGGTTCAGTGCCATTTATACAGTTTACTCTGCAGTACTTAAATGGAAGTGCGTATGACAGTAGGCATAATTTGTGGTCTAAATAGTGATTGTAATGGCTATGCTAAACAGTGCAGGGCAAACCCCCCCAAACATTTGTGGGAGGAAACAGTTTATGCAGAGAGCTTGATGTTCACACTATCTATATTTCAGGGTGTTTCACTTCCGACTCTCTCTGATCTGGTCCAATGGACTCCATTAGTGGTTGAAGTACATTTTCTAGCGTTGCTCCATCTAAAAGGAGTCTCATCTGTATTCTTTGAGACTGTTTCATGGTATATGAACCACAGTACAGAAAGTGGGGATGACTTCAAAAGCTCACTTCTGTTCTAAGCTTAAATTATAACATAGATGCCCTCAGTTTAGGTCACTGATAGTGGCAGCAGAATTAAATGAACATGCTGGTCAATTTTTACTCACATTTGAGTAAAGAGTTTCAGTAATTGGTTTCTGCTTATTAAAATATTCAAATTCAAATTCTGCCTATGTGTCCTGGGTTCAGCTGGGATAGAGTTAATTTTTACAGGAACCTGGGAGGTTGGGGGCGGGGGGCACAGCCGGGGCAGCTGACCTGAACTAGCCAAGGAGCTATTCCATACCATGTGCCATCATGCTCAGTATATAAGTGGAGTACAAGCTGGGGGGACCTCTCAACTTTCCAGGGTGGGGGGGGTGAGGGGGGAGGAAGTGGCAGAGCGTGGAGTTCCAGGTGGTGAGCAGTTGCACTGTGCATCACTCGTTTTGTGTATTTTATTACTACCATTGTTTTTTTGTAACTTCTTTTTTGTGTGTGTGTTGTCCCAGTAAATTGCCCTTATCTCAACCCTCGAGGTTCCATGTTTTTTTTTGTGTGTTTTTTTTTGGGGGGGGGGGGGGGGGGGTGTCTGTGTGTGTGTGTTTGTTTGTTTTGGGTTTTGGGGGGTTTGTTTTGTTTTGTTTTGTTGGGTTTTTTTGTGGGTTTTTTTCTTTTATTTCTGATTCACCTCCCCATCCCACCAGAGGGGGGTGGGAGGACTGAGCGAGCAGCTGCGTGGTCCTTTGTTACCGGCTGGGCTGAACCCATGACAGTCCTTTTTGGTGCCCAACGTGGGGCACGAAGGGTTGAGATAACGACAGATCTGGCCAGAGCGTCTTGAAACAAATTTGTCATATGCATTTCTTATGTTAGATAAATAGATGCTAGTCACAATGTTGGTTCATTTGTTCACATGGTGGCGTTTTGTAAGTTCTTACATGCTCTATGTATTGCCTGTAGTTATGTTTCTCACCTCTGGAAGAGGGATTGGGATTATCATTTTGCTATACTGGGCAATGTCGACTTGTGAAATGATTACATGACTGGTCATGAGGTTAAGCTGATATCTGCATGCAGCAGGTGATATCATTTCCATACTTCGGGGGCCTTCTATCAGATTTTATTGGTAATTGCACCCAATCCATGGGGAAGTGGGGGGGATACTTCCCCCCATCTGTTCACCTCCCTTCTCTCCTTCCGGCTAATTACAACAGCTTTTGACAATTTTGAATATCCTTGGGATGCGCAAGCCAGCGTGTTGTTAGTGCTCTGTCTCCTGAATATGTTTCAGGTCTTGTTTAGGGCTACAAAAAGGTTCTTTACCACCCAGAGATCTGCCCCAAAGCTGGATATTCATGGGTGGCATGGCATGTGGGAGGATATGGGCAGGTATCTAGAGAACTTCTCACCTTCAGTGGCTTGGAAGTTCACTCCCGAACAACTACAGAACCCTCATGAAGTGGTAGAATGTTTGAACGGAAAAATGCTGTGGGTATTCCAGAGATGCACAACTTACTGCACTGTGCTGGGCTCTGGCCAGTATTTACCAAACACTGCTTGATATTATGCAGCACCCTCGGGGGGAAGAGAGGGAAAATAGAGCAACAGGAACCATGGCTACCTCCACACCAGCAACAGGCACCGTAGCTACCCCAACCCTGACAACAGGCATCGTGGCTACCCCAACCCTGGTGACAGGCAGCATGGCTACCCCTACCCTGGCAACAGGCACTGTAGCTACCCCAACCCTGGTGACAGTTACTGCAGCTAAACTGGAGAACCAACCTGTGCCAGTATCAGTCGCCCCTGTACAGAAAAAGAAACACACAAAGAAATCAGTTCGCTTAGTGAGAGATGAAAGTGAACCGGGGTCATCGCGAGAACAGGAGAAAGAGGCAGAACCTGAAATAATCACCCCATCTCTATCCCTGAGTGAGCTGTGTGACATACGAAAAGATTTTAGCCGCCACCCAGGTGAGCACATTGTTACCTGGCTGCTCCGATGCTGGGATAATGGGGCCAGTAGTTTGGAATTAGAGGGTAGGGAGGCCAAGCAGTTGGGATCTCTGTCTAGGGAAGGGGGCATCGACAAGGCGATTGGAATTAAAACACAAGTCCTCAGCCTCTGGAGGTGACTTCTGTTAGGTGTGAAGGAAAGATACCCCTTCAAGGATGAAGTTACATGTCACCAAGGCAAGTGGACCACCATGGAGAAAGGTATCCAGTACCTGAGGGAATTAGCCATGCTGGAGGTGATTTATAATGATCCAGAAAATGGGCAGTCACCCACAGATCCAGGTGAAGTCCAATGCAACCGATTTTGTGGAAGTTTCTACGAAGTGCACCACCAACCTATGCCAACTCATTGGCAGTAATGTCCTGGAAAGAAGGCTATGGACAAATGGTGGACTAACTGGCTGTCCAACTCTGGCAATATGAAGGAAATCTCTCTTCCTCCCTGCGGGCCTGTGTCTTGGCTGTAGAAGAGTTGTCCTGGGAGTCCCAGCAATTCAAAGTGGATCTGTCCTCCTCCCCACCTGTAAAGGCCTGCATTGCAGCTATTAGGAGTAAGCATTCCCCTGCCCAAGAGAAAGGAGATAGAAAGTACACATGATGGGCTAACCTGTGGTTTTGCCTGCGTGACCATGGAGAGGACATGAGGAAGTTGGATGGAGAACCTACCTCAGTCCTAGATGCACGGGTACGGGAGTTGCGAGAAAACGCAACCAGAAAAGAGGATTCTTCTTGGAAAACTGCTGCTCCAGTTTCCCGTGAGCAGTCCCCCAGACGGAGTAGAAGGGCTGATCTCATTTCTGACCCTCTTGAAGGGACTTCTGATTCACGTTTGCAAAAAGTGAGTAACAGATACTCTAACCAGGATTAGAGGGGCCCTGTCTCCAGCCAGGTGGAGGAAAGGGACAACTGAGTCTACTGGACAGTGTGGATTTGATGGCCTGGCACATCAGACCCGCAGGAATATAAGGCTCTAGTAGACACTGGTGCACAACGCACCCTAATGCCATCAAGTTATAAAGGGGCAGAACCCATCTGTATCTCTGGTGTGACAGGGAGATCCCAAGAGCTAACTGTATTGGAAGCATCTGTAACTCAAGTGAGTCTAACTGGGCATGAGTGGCATAAATGCCCCATTGCAACTGGCCCAGAGGCCTCATGCATCCTTGGCATAGACTATCTCAGGAGGGGTTATTTCAAGGACCCAAAGGGGTACCTTTGGGCCTTTGGTATAGCTGCATTGGAGACGGAGGAAATTGAACAGCTGTCTGCCTTGCCCGGCCTCTCTGAGGACCCTTCGGTTGCGGGGTTGCTGAGGGTTGAAGAACAATACGATGGTGCACCGACAGCAATATTGCACCGAGACTCCCTGTTCCCCATCCATAAGCTGATTTGCCAATTGGAGAGCCAAGGAGTGATCAGCAAGAGTCACTTACCCTTTAATAATCCCATATGACCTCTGCGGAAATCTAATGGGGAGTGGAGACTAACAGTAGATCATTGTGGGCTGAATGAAGTCACGCCACTGCTGAGCGCTGCTGTGCCAGATATGTTAGAGCTTCAGTATGAACTGGAATCAAAGGCAGCCAAATGGTATGCCACAACTGACATTGCTAATGCATTTTTGTCCATTCCTTTGGCAGTGGAGTGCAGGTCACAGTTTGCTTTCACTTGGAGGGGCGTCCAGTACACCTGGAATCGACTGCCCCAGGGGTGGAAACACAGCCCCACCATTTGTCATGGAGTGATCCAGGCTGCACTGGAAAAAGGTGAAGCTCCAGAACACCTGCGGTACATTGATGACATCATCATATGAGGCAACACAGCAGAAGTTTTTGAGAAAGGGAAGAAAATAATCCAAATCCTTTTGAAGGCTGGTGTTGCCATAAGAGAAAGTAAGGTCCAGGGACCTGCACAGGAGATCCGGTTTTTAGGAATAAAATGGCAAGACGGACATCATCAGATCCCTATGGATGTGATCAACAAAATAGCAGCTATGTCCCCACTGACCAATAAAAAGGAAACATAGTTTTTCTTAGATGTTGTGGGCTTTTGGAGAATGCATATTCTGAATTACAGTCAAATTGTAAGCCCTCTCTACCAAGTTACCCAGAAGAATGATGATTGTAAATAGGGGCCTGAACAACAACAAGCCTTTGAACAAATTAGGTGGGAGATTGTTCATGCAGTAGCCCTTGGGCCAGTCCGGACAGGACAAGATGTTAAAAATGTGCTCTATACTGCAGCGGGGGAGAGTGGCCCTACCTGGAGCCTCTGGCAGAAAGCACCTGGGGAAACCTGAGGCCGACCCCTGGGGTTTTGGAGTTGAGGATATTGAGGATCCGAGGCTTGCTATACTCCAACTGAAAGAGAGGTATTGGCAGCATATGAAGGAGTTTGAGCCGCCTCAGAAGTGGTTGGTACTGAGACACAGCTCCTCTTAGCACCCCGACTGCCAGTGCTGGGCTGGATGTTCAAAGGGAAAGTCTTCTCTACACATCACGCAACTGATGTCACATGGAGTAAGTGGGTCACACTGATCACACAACAAGCTTGCATAGGAAACCCCAGTCACCCAGGAATTGTGGAAGTGATCATGGACTGGCCAGAAGGCAAAGATTTTTGGAATGTCACCAGAGGAGGAGGTGACACATGCTGCAGAGGACCCACTGTATAATAAACTGTCAGAAAATGAGAGGCAATATGCCCTGTTCACTGATGGGTCCTGTTGCATTGTGGGAAAGCATCAGAGGTAGAAGGCTGCTGGATGGAGTCCTACACGACAAGTTGCACAAACTGCTGAAGAAGGTGAATCTAGTCAATTTGCAGAAGTGAAAGCTGTGCAGCTAGTGTTAGACATTGCTGAAAGAGAGAAGTGGCCAGTGCTCTATCTCTACACTGACTCATGGATGGTGGTAAAGGCCCTATGGGGATGGCTACAGCAATGGAAGAAGAGCAACTGGCAGCGCAGAGGTAAACCCATCTGGGCTGCCACACTGTGGCAAGATATTGCTGTTCGGATAGAGAAGCTAGTGGTAAAAGTATGTCACGTAGATGCTCATGTACCCAAGACTCAGGCCACTGAAGAACATCAAAGCAACCAGCAGGCAGATCAGGCCGCCAAGATTGAAGTGGCTCAGGTGGACCTGGACTGGCAACATAAGGGTGAGCTATTTATGGCTCAGTGGGCCCATGATACTTGAGGCCATCAGGGAAGAGATGCAACATATAGATGCGCTTGTGATCAAGGGGTGGACTTGACTGTGGACACTATCACACAGGTCATCCACGAATGTGAAACATGTGCTGCAATTAAGCAAGCCAAGTGGCTAAAACCCCTGTCGTATGGAGGGCGATGGCTGAAATATAAACATGGGGAGGCCTGGCAGATTGACTATATCACACTCCTATGAACCCGCCAAGGCAAGTGCCATGTGCTTATAATGGTGGAAACAACCACTGGATGGCTGGAAACATATCCTGTGTCCCATGCCATTGCCCAGAACACCATCCTGGGCCTTGAAGAGCAAGTTTTATGGTGACATGGCACCCCAGAAAGAATTGAGTCAGACAATGGGACTCCCGAAACAACCTCGTAGACACCTGGGCCAAAGAACATGGCATTGAGTGGGCGTATCACATCCCCTATCACGCACCGGCCTCTGGAAAAATCAAACAATACAATGGGCTGCTGAAAACTACATTGAGAGCGATAGGGGGTAGAACTTTCAAACATTGGGATACCCGTTTAACAAAAGCCACCTGGTTAGTTAATACTAGAGGATCTGCCAATTGGGCTGGCCCCGCCCAACCAAGACTTCCACATACTGTAGAAGGAGATAGAGTCCCTGTAGTGTGCATGAGGAGCATGTTAGGGAAGACAGTCTGGGTTAGTCCTGCCTCAAGCAGAGACAAACCCATCCAAGGGATTGCTTTTGCTCAAGGACCTGGTTACACTTGGGTGATGCAGAAGGATGGGGAAGTTCAATGTGTACCTCAAGGAGATTTGATTTTGGGAGACAATAGTCAGTGAATTAGGCTGTATGATGTTAACCACTAAATAACCTGCCAATTTATGTCATTGTATCTATACTGTCTATATGCCATATCAAGGGTATTACAGTAAGAATTACCCCAAATGACTGAAGGATGGACTTTGAAACCGAGCCAGGAACAACAGTGATAGAACTTGAACTGGCGCCCAGCAATTTCCTCAAGATCAACGTCTTCGACCTGCAGACCAAGGGCGTGAGTTGCACTAAATGTACTATCCCCAAGTTCCAGGAGCAGCATACAACAACCCAACACCTCACACCATCTCTCCTGTCCTGAAGGACTGTTACAACAGAGGGAGCCCCAAACTCATGGACTAAATAAAATTGATGGACGCATTAGAGGGATAGCCCATTGACTAAGGGAATGCTATTTGTGGGTGTGTGGAGGGGGTGTCCATATACATATGTGTATATAAGACAAGGAAAGTGGTGGTGATTGATTGGAAAATGTAGGATCTGGGCATGATGTAGATGGTATAGAATAAGGGGTGGATAATGTCCTGGGTTCAGCTGGGATAGAGTTAATTTTTACAGGAACCTGGGAGGTTGGGGGGGGGGGGGAGGACACAGCTGGGGCAGCTGACCTGAACTAGCCAAGGAGCTATTCCATACCATGTGCCATCATGCTCAGTATATAAATGGGGAGCAGGCCGAGGGGTGGGCTTGACTTTTGGTGGGGGGGAGTGTCGGGTCCCGGGTGGTGAGCAGTTGCACTGTGCGTCACTCTTTTTGTATTTTCTTTCATTAGTACCGTTGTTGTTGTAATTTCTTTGTGTTGTCCCAGTAAACTGTCTTTATCTCAACCCTCGAGGTTCCAGGATTTTTTTCTTTTCTTTCCTCCATCTCCTCCCTATCCCACCGGAGGGGGGCGGGAGGAGTGAGCGAGTGGCTGCGTGGTCCTTGGTTACCAGCTGGGTTGAAACCACGACACTATGCTATTTTAGCTTTAAATGAAGAATATTCTTAGGGTAATTGCAGATGCAATTGTTTTCATCTAGAATATTTTGTTCTCCAGTTCTGTTTTTAACTGAATATTTCCTGTTACAGATCATTAAAGTATGGATTCTATTTAAGTGTGCCTCCACATGCAAGTAAAAGTTGAAAAGTATATTTTAATCTCAAATCTCACTGTTCTTACCTACATACCTAGATTTTTTTCCCCCAATTTGGAATAGGAGATGTTGCTACATTTTGATACTCAAAGGATATTTTCTGAGTGCATCTATCAGTGCTTTATACTGCTGTGTTATAAGTGGATTTTGTGTAGAAATTTAGAGCAATGAATCTAAAAAAAAATAAACATACTTCTTGGTAAGGGCTATCTTACTGTGTGAAGAACTGACCAAATGTGTCTTTATCAGTGCAATGAAACACAAGCTGAATTTTTAAGTACCTAAGAGATATGTGCAGTTGATCCAAGATCAACTTTTGCAAAACTAGAAATGTGTCTTTTTGATAAAAACTTATGACTATCCTTGATACTACTTTAGTTTACCTTTCACTACCTTCCATGACTTCTCACTTTTATAAGGCTATTAAACAGACTTAGCAAGAATTGATCAACTTTCTGTTGTGTTTTGTGGATGCCCACTACTAGTTACACATTCAGATTAGGCTAGTCTTCATGCAACAGTCATGTTTACATTTGTCATTCAGTGGATACATCGTTGTTATAAGCAGAATAAAAGTTAACTAGGTTGCATGCTGTGCCATCTTTTTAATGTATAGACCTGTGTATGTATCTATAGATTACAAAACTGAGATGATGAAATTTAAGGATTGTTCTAGTCTGAGAGTTTTTCTCTAGTCAAATACTATGAGAAATCTTGAAAGTTGCAAGTATAATTTTGAAATTAGCTTCTTATTTTGTTGCTCGGGTGCAAAGTTTTGTCATCAGTTTACACTTACCCGTCAATGAAATGAACTTTTAATAACATGCTCAGGACACTTCAGTAGCCATGTATTGTTTAAGAAAGAGTAGGTTACTCAATAGTTGCCCAATGTCTAGAATATTAATCAGGAGTTGCAAAATTTTTTCATGTGGTTTGGATTTTTCAAGGATTCTTATTAGACAATACAGTTTCATTCCCATTAGACTGTTTTATAGGGATATTGTTTTTCTGACCAGCTTCAACTTTGATCTGACTTGATCCCCTATATCATTTACAGAAAAGCTTCCCCTGCCAGAGTTTCATTTACTGGCCTTTCAGAGCCATTCTCCTTTCCTAGGAGGTCGAGGAATGAGATTTGTGAGATCTCTGTCTAGCTGTGCAGGTGTAGATAAAACATCTATCCGTCTGCACCTATCTGCAAAGCACTCCTCAGCAGTTCAGGTAGGGATGGAAGTGACCATACTTCTTAATCCAGGGCTGTTACATTGCATCAACCTTCTCTTTTCTTTTTAGCTGAAATTTTAGCTGTAGGCTGTTGATGCTTGTGGTGTGCCATGGATGTGAGTAATCACTGAGGAGGTTACTCATCTGTTGTTTGAGTAACATCTACCTGGGTTTTTTTATATGTACATATGTAGAAGAAGGTCAGTCTAAAAAGTGTTTATCATAACTACTTTTCTTCTTCTTTTAACTGTTGTTTTCTCAATCTAATTTAAACTTATTTCTTTGGAGAGGCGAAAAGTACAGCTGTGTCTTACTAGGTGTACGCATCTAACTGCCACTGATTCAAACATGTTTTCTTTTCTCTAAACAGAAATTATCTTAGGAAAAAGTGCTTCCTTCAAGGGCACTTGCCCTTAGACATTTGTCTGATAAGCAAAGCCTTTTCTCAAAAGAATGTCTCATCAGCACAAGGGCTGAATATCTTTTAACTAACTTTTCTCTTATCTGAATTGAAGTTCTGTTTAGTTTTCATATTCTCTCATCTTGCTCTGCAGGTTAAAAAAAGCAGCATACTGAAAGAAAACCCAACAAAAACATTGAAGATTCACTGTGTCATCTTTTAGGATCAATTATATATGTGTAGCCACTTCTAGTTTAACCTTTTATATGCATGTTTTTAATATTACAAACAGGATATTCCAATGTTGTAGCAAAATTGTATGCTTATTTTGGGCCCTGGTCATGCAGCTATGACAACAACTTAGTGTGTAAGTAGTGGTGCTATTTATAGGCAGGTGGTTTGCAGAACTGAGGCCTGAGCTAGTTCTGATCTTCTAGTTTGTGCAGTCTATATTTATTGTCTGCTTTTTGGTTTAAATGTAGAAGTATTTTTAAGCCAAAGCACTTCACTACCACTAGAGAGCTGTGCTCTTCAGGTATGTTGTTTTAACCATTTTGAACTGCAGCATTCATCCTTGTTCTTATACAATGTATCATGAATTTGTGGTTCTCTGTTATGTTTTGGTGAAGTATATAAAACTACCTTTTTGAAATGAAGAGTAGGACAAAACCTGATTTTTTTTGTGTTCTCACAGTTTAATTTTTCTTTAACTCAGTGTGTGAAAAACACCGTGAGGCGATCTGTTGTGTACTGCTTCATCGACAACATTATCCTCTCTACATAAAATAGTAGATGTCTTGTATATGTTTCCTCTTTACCACATTCAGTTATCTTAATGTGTGCTGTAAATCACACTGATTCACAGGCTTAGCATGGGCAGAAGTTTAAAGACCTACATCAGGGAAAGACCCAGGAAGGAAAAAGTAACCAAGTTCACTTGATAATTAGCCCTACCGTATAACTTCATAGTTTTGATTTAACAGAAATTTGGCAGCTAGTTAAAGAGAGAGGGGTTTGTTCTGCTCTACCTCCACTTCACATTGGCCAGGTTGGATGGCTGCATGTGTTTGAACTTGTCCAGAGACTTCTGAAAAAAAATTAATGGTTTTACAAAACTGCTGGCTTTAAAGGAGAGCATATTACATCTGTGCTGGTATAGGCGAAAGTAATTTAATAACTTGATCCACAGAACAGAGAGTAGAAACCTCAATTAGAGTTTTGCTTTAATTGGGTTAACAGATTAATTTGGCTCACTTGTATCAGATCTGTCTAATTATAAAGCTATATGACAGGTTAAAGGAAACTGAAAAAAGCATACCTGTTACTAATGTACCTCCCACAGGTCCTTTTAATTTTAAATTTGTTTGTTTGTTTGTTCCAAATTTCATTCTAACAGAAAAGCCTTCTGGCGATGAAGAATAAGGATCAGTTGCTTTGCAAGTCTTACAGAAAATATAAGGAACTCTCTCTTCTTTTCCTTCTTCTTCTTCCCCTAAGGAGCTGCTTTTGAAAGATGACTTACAATTTTGCAAGGACAAATTTATGTCTGCTGTTTAATTGCACAGCCGTGTTTGGGGATTTAGTCACCTAGCCACTTGATTGCACCTGCCTACTAGGGAGTTAGATGACTAAACCCCTTAATTTGATTTTCCAGTTAATTGCAAAAAGAACTCTATTAGACTGAAATAGTCTAGATTGAAATAAAAATAAAAAATAGTACCAACTTTTCTCCCTCTAATTTTTTTCTAAAGCGTAGTGCAACGTTGTTTACCGAGGTTTTATTGCTGTCTCCTCTGGCATGAGCCTTGATGAAATTTAATTTTATTAGTAGATTTCACTGAGGTTATGTTTTTTGACATTTCTTATTTTGGCTGACAATGTTGGATGAAAAGGTCTCTGTGTGTGGTATATTTAACCATGGTAGAATTTTACTTTCCATTTCTATTCACATATTTTGTTTTCTGTCACACAGGTGGTATGTTAAATCGAATAAATGGTTGCGGTGATATTTTCAAAGTTGCAGTCACTGTTTTACTGGTGTGTTTAATACATGTTGGAAATACACCTTTTTAAAAAAAGATAATAGCTTCTTGTCTTCAGTGCTTCTGATTCATAACCCATTATGTCCTGCACTAAACATAGCATTGCTCATTTACACTGATCTCGTTCCAGGAATGTGTTGTGTAACAGCTGGCAGTGCACAACCAGAGGCATGATCCCAAGTGCCTGCAAATTATTTCAGCACAGGCTGTAGTCTCTTGGTACCCTGCATGCAGCGTTTGGCACTTCCCAACATATAGCACCTACTGGCTGTCAATCTCATCTGGTGCTTTTATATCGCCCATAAGTATGGTGCTGAGCCAAAATTTTAAGCGGTTTTTATTCTCATTGTTTTTTGCGCATGTCTGTTGCTGTTATTTAAGGAGGCGGGAAAGGAGTTTTCTCCTGAGGTACAGAAGTGAGTTGCCAACAACAAAACCTGTACTTCAACTTTCTACTGGAACCGCTTTTCCTCTATTGTCTTTCTCAGTGTTCTTCCTTTCTGAAGCTGAAGGAGGAGTGGGGGGGGGGGGCTGCAGTTACAGATAAATGTTAGTTGAGATACCACAGAGAATTTCTTACTGAGGAAAGATGATGTTTTCTTGTGTTGTGGGGTTTTTTTTCAGTCTGAATATTTTTATTGTACAGTCTATACTCTCCGATGAAGCCAGCATTTTTTATTTTTTTTTGTAGAAGCCCAGTTTTATGATCTCTTTTCCTTTCGTAATGGGGTCTTCATATCTTTAAACATATAAAAGTGCTTTTGTTCTTACTGCCACCATGAAATGATACATTTGACAATAATTATTTTTCAAGAACAACTTGGATCTTTATTTTTAAATTAAGATATACACTAGTTTATCTGTTTATTAGATCACATAGTCTTCATGATGCTGTACTGAAAGATTGCTTTCACAGTGTCCCTTTTCTAAAGGCAAGATTTGAAACACCTGTTTTGGTGTTTAAAATGGGACTTGGGAGTGAACAAAAATCATAAGAAAACAACAATGAGCTCATGCTCTACTTTAACCTTAGAGATGCCTTAAGTGCACTAGGGATGTCTGTTGGACTAAAAGTTCCCCTCACTGTCACTGCCTTTCACCAAGTAAGTGGGGACATGCGAGTATTACCAGAGTCACGTTCCCTGAGTATTATTAAAATGCGCTTGCACCATCTGTTTCAGAGCAAAACTCAGGCACGACAGCTATATATATATTCAAAAACACAAGAAAGGAGTTTTACAAAGAAGACAACCCCGTTTATTAAGGTGCCTGTCTTCAGTGGAGACTTCTGCCCTTGATCCACTCCCACTGGAGACACGTGGTAGGCAGTCATGCTCTTGAAGGAAAAAGAGAGATGAAGTTCCAACACATGTAAAGTACAGTGTTTCCTATTGGCTGTCCTTAGTGGCTCTACACACAGCTTTTTGGGTTTTTGGACCCTTTACCTTGAAGATATTTTGCTGTGTCCATAGGCTATGTAGGCAAGTGACCAGGATTGCATTCTGGAACCAGACATCCACTTCTTTGGTATTTAAACCCTTAAGTTAGAGATTCCTGAGGAGGTATTTCTGGATCTCTCCCACAATTCCAATTCAAATTTTAGCACACTGGTCATCCAATCTGCAGAATCAAATGTAGAATAAATTTAACTACTATGTTGTTAGCTCCCATTTTTTCCAGTCTGATTTTTCAGATCCAAGTTCACAAGTACACTTAGGGACCTAATTATGCCTGGATTTGAGTTTGTCCTGCAGGTACACATGAATGCATGTCTGTCGAGTGTTGTTGAAGAAAATTTGTTGAAGAAAGGAACTTTTGGGAAGGATCTGAATGACAAGCATATGGATAATTAGCTCTAAGGAAGGGAAGGAGAGAGACTAACAACTCTGAGGTCTGTATTGAAGCTGGCAGGTATACAAGAGAGGGAGGGGAATACAGTTTGGGGCACAGAAAAGAACAGTGAGAGCAGTGGGATTTGTCTGGGGAGAAAATGTGAAAAGATGAAGCCCATATGGATTTCTTTTAGCTTCTTTTCCATTGCTGAGCTCTGCCTTGTTTTGGTTTATAATGATTTTCCAAGTACAACATACTTAAAAATAAATCAGTGTTTTCCTCAGAGTTATGCACTTGCAGTCCTGATTCTGTTTTTAAAATGCAGCTGTTGAGAATCACTTAAGATAGCTTATATTTCTTTGTGTTTTCCCTGATAAGTTATGGCTAACTTTTTTGCCAGCTAGTTCTTACACAACTTCAGAATTAGACTTGTAAAAACTATTAAAATGTAGTTGACAGCAGAACTAATAATCCTTGCCATTTTGAATGTATCTCTGGAATTAAAAGACTTGGGTTTTAGGCTGACAGATCTGCTCTATGAAAAGTAGGCCTAGGGACTTAGACACAAGGCACTAAAAGACTCTGTGGTCATATACAATATTATTCTGTGGAAAAAAGATTAACTGTACTGGAGTATAAACAAAAAATCCATTGCGAAAATAGATAACTATTTTTTAATAACTACTTATGAAACAGCATGAGTTAGCTTGAAGACAGTGGTCCTGCTCATGTGCAGCTGAATTGAAGGGCTTATTTGAATTTTTGTAGCAGCTAAAACTCTATGCTTTCGATGTGTTAAATACGCAATAAAAACTTTTTAATAGCTCTGTACAGTATAACTTTCTGTCACCCTCCCTTTTCCTTGATGCATATGTGGTACATTACTGAGTGGATGCTCTACGTAGAATATTAAAAAGAAAAAAAATAATCTAAGTAATCCTCTACTTTCATTTCTTCCTAAGCTATACTATCATCAATGTTATGTATTTTCATATTTATAGTTTTATATCAGTAAAAAGGTCTTATGTTCCCATTCATTCAGGAAATGCTATGTAGTAAAAACATTCCTTGACACTACAGGCTTTTGCAAGAAGCTGTGTGCTTGAGGTTTGACTATAACATGTGTATGTTCCTTGACAATTATATTACTACAAGTAACAGCCTTTGTGACAAAACTGACAAATTTATCATTTGTTTTTAAATTTACTCTGTGTAAGTTAAAGATATGCTCAGATAAATGACCTTTTTTAAAAATTGTTGGTGCAAGATCTGTGTTGTATTGTACTGACTTTCAGTTTGAAGAACTGATTATATCCTTCTGCCTAAATGGAAGTGAATTGGGCTGATACAGTTTTAGCTTACCTCATTAATCATGGGTACTGTGGTGGGTTGACCCTGGTTGGATGCCAGGTGCCCACCAAAGCCGCTCTATCACTCCCCCTCCTCAGCTGGATGGGGGGGAGAAAATATAACAAAAGGCTCAGTGGGTCAAGATAAGGACAGTTTAATAAAGTGATAGCAAAGGTCACGCGTGCGAAAGTGAATTAAATATCAATGATGTTATTCTCTACTTCCCATCAGTAGGCGATGTCTAGCCGCTTCTCGGGAAGCAGGACTTCAGTACGCGTAGTGGTTGCTCCGGAAGACAAAAATGCCCCCCTTCCGTCTCCCTTTACTTAGCTTTTATATCTGAGCTGACATCATATGGTATGGAATATCTGTTTGGTTAGTTTAGGTCAGCTGTCCTGGTTATGTTCCCCTCCCAAGATCTTGCCCTGCCCCAGCCTGCCATTGAGGGGAGGGCAAAAATGTTGGGGAGACAGCCTTGATGCTGTGCCAGCGCTGCTCAGCAGTAGCCAAAACACTGGTGTGTTATCGACACCTTTCTAGCTACTGATGGAGAGCACAGTGCTATGAGGGCTGCTATGGGGAGTATTAACTCCATCTCAGCCAGACCCAATACAGTACCTTGTCTGATTTTATCTCTGTGTGTTCAACCAACCATCCTGTATTTTCTGTATGTCTGAGGAGGTTAAAAGGAAGCCCATATTATAGACTATGGAATTCCATGTTTAAGCAAAAGATGGTATTGGGCTATTGGTTGGAAGAAATTGAAGTGAACAGAGAGGTGAACCAGGTCTTTTGAGGTACTTGAAAAGGCTCAGAGACTACTAATTCCTCCTCCTGCTGATCTTTTGCTGATCTCCTTTTTGTTGTCTATATCATCTTCGCTTCAGTTACAAGATATTTTATTTTTGAGGGGTTCACAGTCATTTGAGAAAGGGGAAGTACTTCAAAAAGGCATCAGAGCTCAGTTTTAGCATCTTGTGGCACGCTTTATATGTCAGATGAGGGGGAGGTTATAATACCATTTCTTAGCTGTATTCCCCTTATCTGACTGTGGCTATGTCCCACCTAGGAGTTAAAGAGGTTAAAAGAAAAAACAACCAAAATTCTCCAGGGGCTGTATTTGTTTTTAATGGCAAAGGAAGAACGAATGAGACAGGTTGCCAGTTTCCTCAGAAAGGTCTCTATCTCCTATAGATATTGGCCACATCTATAGATTTTCTAAACCAGCTTATGCTTTCCTTCATGTTTGATAATGACATAATTTGAGGGACACATGAACTAGAAACCAAAATAGTTCTCTCTACGTAAGAAAAATGCTGGGGCTTTCATCCTTGTCCTTCAAAATTTGTTCATTGTTTTTTGATGAAGCAGAATGCAGTAAAAGCAGCTTGCTTTAAGTCTCATCTAATTGTTATGTCATCACATTTCATAAAATTAAGTACAGATTTTGGTCAGCTTGAATAATTTTTTACTAAGTTATGTATTTTATCAGATGCCAATATATTGGAGATTGTTCAGTCCAACCAAAGGACATGTTCCTGAATTGACTGCATTTTGTCACTGGTATGATTCTGTAAGCCTTACATTTTTTCTTAAAATTATGATATTGATCCAGTAACTCCTCCTGCAGTTGTAAATTTTTTTTAATATATTTTCAACTGTGACTTCATATGTTGAAAACAGTAGCAGCCACATAAAGAGAACAAGTAGCTGTTTACTAGCTAACAATTATGAAAAAATCCCATTTTACAGTCGTAATATTTATTATGCAAATGAACAGGCACCAGATTTTTCAATTATCTCTCTTCGTAATGGCATTTAAACCACTGAAGTTATGAGATACATTTGATGATGGAAATAGCCGCATGGGGACCCAATTCTTTAGTAACCTGTTTCAATTTGATAATTGTGATATCCAGGCCACTGATGTTAATGATTTCCAGAATGTGTTTTGATATGGACTGCTGTACTGACGTGGAATGGATTTATCCATGTGATTATTTCATGCACTGAGCTGGAATTTAAGGCTGGAACAGTTATTTTGTATGTACAGGTCCTCTGTATTTCTATTGCCATTGCAGTATGAATATTAAATATATTCTTACATGGTTGCAGCATTCATTATATCAGTACCTGGAATTATTGGCTCTAATACAGAGAAAAGTAATAGTTATTTGACACTAATCTTTGTGTTGCATTGCTTTTCTGCTGTCTGGAATTTCCAGAGTTCTTTGGTTCCTCTGAACTCCAGTATTAAATATTTGAAACAATAAGCATGTCGCAATCAGCAGGAGTTCATACAGACCCAAAAGATGAGCATTTTAATATGGAGATGAGTTTTCTTCTATTGAGGTGTAACCTTCTGATACCATCCGATACTCAGTTCTTCACTGAGCCTAGTGACAGCTTCCAGATGGAGTTCCAGCCTATTTGCCCATTTATGATATTTTTATGTGTGCATTACTATTGTCAACTTTCAATGAAAAAATAATTAAAGCAAGGAAGTCCTTTAATGGAAATTTAGCCTGAATCACGCTGTTCACGGCAGCGCTGTCTGTTTAAATGTCATGAGTGAGGGATTAGGAGATTTACACTGGCTGTTGCTTTTCACTCAATGGTCAAAATAGAACTGGTTCAAGAAGAAGGATAGCAGGAAAAGCAGTTAAGCCTCCTGCTAAAGTCTTTGGTTGAACTGAGACTTGTGAGGCAGCTTCTCAGAATTCACTCCATACTTTCATAAATGATATTGTGTTGACTTTCAATTTCTCAGATGTTCCAAGTGTTCCTTGGCTTTGTTTTGCTTTAGGCCTCGATGCTATTTGCAGCTTCTGGGACTGTGTGTATCTACAGTTTATGCATACCAGTTTGAGATTCTGAACTCCCTGCATATACTTTTATCACACTGCAAATTTCATTTCTATTTTAAGGCTACTTGCATCCTCCTCTCTTTTTTTCCAAGTCTTGTGGTAGAATTCCAGGCTCATGGCACAGTGCTAGCAATGGTAGGTGTAGAGAGCAGGTCCATCCAGTTATATTATGAAAGTTATAACTGTTTCAAAGGCAAACACATTTGTTGAAAAAATGGCTAAAAGTTTGTTCTTTATAATTTTTTCCCAGTGTTGAATTATAAACAACCCAGTGCTCTTTTTCTTAAGTGTTTTTGTTGATTATGATTTTCATCGATACTGAACAGATCATACAGTAAAGATGATCAAAGGTCATCTGCTTGATGAAGAGCAACTTTAAAAAAAGGTAACTTTTCTACCAAGTAGAAAAGAGAGAAGGAAAAACTCAGAGCAACACAATGTTGTAGAAAAAGAAAGGGGCTCATGGATATGCAGTAGAGATCTCATTTGTACTCACTGAACTCCCAGAAAAGGGGAGGAGATGGAGGCTGTGAAGTTCATACAGATAATGTATTGGTTACTTGGGTATGTAAATCTCTTTTACTAAATAAAGGGTAATTGTTTTTTAGATCCTCTTGCAAATTCTGGGTTTTTTTCTTCATTTAAACACTGAAGCTCTTCAAGACTGTACTTAGGCAATTGCTGTATTACTGACAGCAGCAAAATTGTCCTGCAGATCTGTGGATGCTGAACTATAAGCTTCTGATTCTTTAGAGGGGTAACAAATATATCTGCTGAAGAAATGTACTAGGGGGCAAGGAAGAAAACAGAGCATAAAGAAAGCAAAAGCAGCCAGGTCCAGTGGTGGGACTTCTAGTAACTTAGTGCAAGAGGCACCAAGGTGTTTAACTTAGCACAGGCTGCCTCTGTTTTTCTTACAAATTCTTAGACATTTGACTTAACGTAGCAATGGCCTGGCAGCACTGCCTGTGATAGCATTGGATACAAATGCTTCCAGCAAAATGTTAGGATACTGGGCTACAGAAGTATATTTGATTAAAAACTATCAATGTCCCTGATTTCAGGCTGGGCTGGGTTTTTAAAGCAGTGATTCTTAATGTGGTTAAATTTCCTTTTTGGTAATCTTTCTGTGTATGACCAGACACTGTATTTGATAGTGTCAGTCTCTAAATAAAGCAGATACTAATGCTTTCAAAGTATAATGTAAAGTAAAAGAATTGCCTCCAACAGCTCCACTGTACCTTGAAGCTTTGGTTTTCCTTCAGGCTTCATAGGGTTTTGAGGTTCTTTTTAGACCTAGATTCACAACTGGGGCATGCCTCACAGCTTTTGCTTGTTTTAGGATGAGATACCTTTACAGCTGTTAGAAGAACAATAATGCTGCTCTTCTACAAAAACTGCTACAGGGAGTTGCAGGTGTGTGCCTTTTTGTTTTGGTTTTTTTTTTTGTTGTTTTTGTGTTGTTTTTTTTAATTCAGAATCAGCTATAGATAGGTTTAATAATCAACAAATGGAGAGGAGCTGTATTTGGGTTGGTTATTTTTAATTCCACTGTCTTAGAAACTGCTTTTGCTATTCCTGTGTCTCATAAGTTCACTTTTTTTGTCAGTGTTTTATCTTTAATGTGTAGTCAGTTACTGTTTGTAACAAATTTTTGTGGTGAGAGATGAAAAAGTAATTTGTGCGCATTCTTCTTTAGTCATAATTTATTGCCATGTTAAAAAAACTTGTCCTCATATTTAGGATGCAAGAGTTTTCTCCTGTCATATTGTGACAGTCTACTATTTCAGTCAGTTTATCTACTGCTAATGTAATGTTTTTCAATCAGCAAGCACTTACCATTCTTAAAGAGTTTTGCTCTTCCAGTCTACCAGTTTTAATAAGTAATTTTAGCAGATCTACATTTGATTATTAAGTATATCAACTCTTGGATAAATATAATCTGGTCCAGGTAGATTGTTACTTTCTAGCTGAATATCTTGCTTTTTATTACTTCTCGCCAAGTTAAATAATTTCCAAATAAGTCACCCGTTTGCCACCTACAAAGCATGGCAATGTTCTTAAGCAGCTTGCCAGTAGGGTTCATTCAGGCAAAGTGTAGTTTTAAGTTGAATTTTGGTAACTTACAAAATTGTTGCCAGCAGCACCAATGAACTGGTCCCTGTAATAACTGGGAAAGTTCTTTCAAAGATACACTCCAAGAAATAGGTTCTTAACTGGCTGCTTTTACTTACTAATAATAACTATTAATTATATCTTTTCAGTCATTGCTATTTGTAGGTAGGTATTAATTGTGTGCAATAAATTGCATTCAGTATTGAGAACTACAGTAATCCCAACAGCATATCACTCATGATATGGTGTCACTGAAGTCAGTGTAAATTCTCTTTTTTCTAGAAATGAATTGGCCGATATTGTCCTAGATAGTGTAGGCTCCTATAAAGTTTAATAGGGTAGCTACTATAAGTATTTTGTAGGTTAAGACAATATTTTACTTTTTAGTCCTACCTGTTGGGTTGGAAATTTGAACCTGTGTTTGCAATGAGTTGAAAAACCTAAATGTGAGGAAGAGAGAAGTGATCTGTGTGTGCAATAACCTCTGAGTAGCTCATAAACTAAAGCTAAGAGCACCTCAGTGCTAGTGCCAGCATACCACCCGCAGGAATTAGGATTGGCTAATGTAAGTATATCCACTTAAGACTGCCAGAAACTACTAAAGTGGGAGTGCATTAGGATAAAAAGATAAAATTACGCAAGTCATTGCTTAAGGCGGCTGATTTGTCAGGCACCGTCATGTTTATATTGCTTTTATATTTCTGACAGAGGTGATGTGGTCATTAATCAATAATTGTCTTGCTAGATTTAAAGGTAAAGGCTGGCCCTAACAACATTAAGTGAGGGGCTGTGGTAGAAGCCTCCTTTAATAAATAACAAGGTTTTGCACTTACATTGCAAAACGCCTTTCATCTAAGCAGGATAAAGATTTATAGAGGTGGATAACTTATGCTGCATTCATTTTAGTATATGAGGACCTGAGGTATATTGAGTTTGAGATTCACCCAAGGTCATGCAGAAAGTCAGGATCAGAATTAAGTTTGAGAGTCCAAAATATTTTCTTAAAAATCATACTTCAATCCAAATAAACATAGCTGTTCCTTGGAAATTGAAAAGAGCTACCATGTCTTGCTGCTGTTGCATGATTGCTGACCAGTGGAACTGCTTGTGGAGTAATACTTCATATCAGGGCTGAAAGCTTCCTCCTCTGAAGTAGTTTGGAGTACTTTCCTTTTGACTGCAATATGTCTAGGATCTCACCCAAATGTGAGATTTGAGTGATTTTGAGTGCTGTTCTGATGGGCTTTTTTTCTCAGTTATAAATTTTTGGAAGAGAAAGTACAAATTAACAATGTGTACAATAAATTACCCCATTTATCTTGTAAAAGCATGTAAATACTGTATCTTTGAATGGTTTTGCAAATGATCAATTACTTTAACCTGGATTGTGCTCAGAATTGGATGTGTGTTGCAAGATCGCTTAAATTTTGGGAAGAGATTTTAAAGGTACGAACTTCATTTTGTTTTCAAGCTCTTACTACTTTTAATTTTTTTTCTCAAAAATCATATTGTACATTAGGAATCTTAGCAGCTGAAAATATAGTACAATAAAAGTTGAATTTTTGTAGTGTAAAAAGCCTGCACACATGAGAAAATAATGAAATGTGGAATGTTTGGCATGACCTTCTTACTAGAAGGTCGCATCACACCACAAAGTGCATATTCTATTAAGTCATATTCTTATCAGCTGTGGAAAATGAGATGTCATTTAAAATGCTTCCAGAAGGTGAATTCTGGATATTTGAGGTTATCCTGGCCTCATGGATGCTTTGTAATCAAAGACATTTGCATTAGTGATTCTGTTCAGGTGGCTATTTCCAGAGCAAGTATAAGGCAGAGGATAAAATCCAAGAACCAAAAGTTGCAACAGTTCTTCTATACTTAGTATTAGCCTCATCTGAGAAGATGCTAAGAGCATTGGGTTTGGTCACATGGTCTTCCAATGATCTTTTCTTCTGTGAATCTCCGGTCCTAAACGTCGACATTAGATGTAATCTAGGGAGCTGAACAATGTTGCAGTAGGTTCTGGAAACATCTTTTTTTAATGTATAGTGAATTCACAACAATAATATTTTTCTTTTTCAAATCTAATCTCTAACATTTTTCTTCTCAAGGTGAAAGTTCCAAACTTTTGTAACTTGCTTAGATATGAACTAAAGTTTCTGAGTAGCATTAATGCTCTCTTCCTCACTCCCTCTCTCTTATAGAACAGTGTTTGGAGGCTAAGTGTGCTAATGCTGGGTTTTTTTCAGTGTTATGGAGAGTTTCCCATATGCTCTTTTTCCTTTTGTTATTTCATAGTCCCAACCTTTCAGAGGAGTCCCATTCAGAAATTATGTCCTGTGGTCTCTTGTTTGCAAGAAAACTTCTTTGAAAATACATCTGCAAATTATAACCTAAAATATTCACACATCTCTGCTGTCCAGCATCACTGCGCTTCAGTTCAGAGCTAGAAAGGATAAATGGATGCAGAGGCAGTTAAAGGATTTTTAGAACAGGCACTCACTGAAGCCTGAGTTTTTATTTATCTGGTTTGTCTAATTCTAATTTCAAGAAGCTAAATGCACTTAGAAGATTATATTACTCCTCTCCATTACACTTCCATTCACTTTTCCCTTCCTGGCTGCTATTTGATTCATGTGAGGTCTGATTCAGGAAAAACTGCCCATCTTTCCTTTGTTTATGTGTATACCCAAGATGATTTTTTTCAGGAAGACTCTCAAGCATATGCTTAAGTCAATTTAGTAATAATCTCTGATTGTGAGCCCTGAGAGACATTTATCACTCTTCATTAAAAGCTTGATCCTATGTAATTTTAGCTAATAGGAGCTTTGCCTTTGATTATTAATGTGGGTGAGATAGGATCAATAGTCAAATATTGTTTTCCTGTGCCCAATTTTATCTATCTTGAGGCGTTGCTTCTCATTCTCTTCCACTGCTTTTCCATATGCTGTCACAGACTATAAAGCTACTTCCTTGGTTTTGCTTTAGGTTAGCTGCATAATTCCACTGTCGAGTGGTCGCTCCATGTTATCCATGTGCTTGTGGAAACATCTTTAAACACATGTGTTATTATTTCCTAACACTAATAAAGCACCAGCATAGATGGGACCTTTGTATTAACTTATATTGGTTGCAAATACTATGCCACAAGGAAAAGTTTAAAAGCCCTGTAGGAATCTATAGACGAGAGAGAATATTAATTAAATGTATGTTTTGGAATAGAGCTTTCCTTGGGGAATAAGACCAAGCAACAATCTCATTGAGTTACGTTAGGGATTAATTTGACCTGATGTTAAAAAACTGGGGACAAACTTATTTCTTTGGTACCTGCTTTGAACAAAAAAATGTGTGAGGGTGAGGCAGCAAGTTTACATATTGCCAGAGAGCATGCGGATGTAGTTCTGAAAGTCTGCTGACACATTATTGAATTTCTGGTCCAGTTCTGTGCATGAAAGCAGTGAATATTTATAATTACTTTTTTTTTCATAGACTTTTCTAAGTGCCTGTAGCATGGGCAGTGTTTCAAAATGCACAGTGTGAAGACAGAAGTAGTATTTGTAACAAGTAAATTAGCAGAGATTTCTGTGGAGGAGTGAAGATATTAGGACAGGCAAGGGCAAAAGTCTCTGAAACTGGAAAATTTCTGTATTCCTGAGGCAAAGCTTTACTGATAAAGGGTCAACCAAACTGACCTCTTGGTGACAGTGAAAATCCTTCTAAAATTCGCCTGTTGATCTGTAACCTTACTCCCTTTACAGACAACAGCTCTCCACACAAAGTTGTATGTTCCTTGTGAAATCTTCAACAATAGACATTGTAAAACAATTATGTAATGCTGCCAGTGTTTTCTTTCAGGAAAAAAAAAGGATGGTGGTTGTAAATAGTTTAGACCTTAGCAATTTTCTGCTGCTTAGGCCTATGATGGATACAGTGTGTGTACAGTGACAGCTTAATTAGGTATAAGATCATCTGTCTATTTGGATCAAATGGGAGATGTAGAAGGCAAGTCTTTTTCAATAATAAAGTGAAAAGTGTTTCTCTTTGTGCCATGTCTACATTCAGTTTTAAATATTTTGTCCAAACCCAGTGTCCCCTGTAGACTTTCCCAATAAATAGAAAGTCAGTTTAAGAGAGATGTAATATTTTGAATCGTCAACGTGTAAACTGGAAGTTTTGCAGAAAATGTACTAAATTCTCATGTGCACTAACAGTCAACCTGGGAAGGAGCTTTTATAGGAAGATTTGTATTCTTTGTATGGGTTGTGTTTCTCTTCTTGCTGTTAAAAAGTTAAAATGGGGAAAATAGTTAACTAGAAACAGGCTTGCTAAGGTTATTTGTTTATTGTTGGCAGTTTTTTTCACTGAAATGCTGCTTTACTGGACAATGAAGATTGCAAAATGTGAAGAAAGTTACCATAAGGCATTTTTTCCGTGTTTGCTTTGCCCCACCCCCACCCCCCGCCTTTTTAGGAAGGGTTTTTTTTGCAGGCTGATCAATAAGAACTAATGTACAGTTGAATAATATTTGATAGCTATATTAAAAAGCACTAATAAACAGGTCAAGAGTGTGAATACTCACCCTTACTACTACTGGGGCTCTAAACCATTCAATGTTTTACCTAAGTTTGACTGAAAAATGAAACCATGCCAGTAAAAGATGTAGTCACTTCCTGAGCTGTGAAAACCTGCCAGCTGTCTTATACTTTGGTCAGTGGTTGTTTATTGTCTTCAAACCAAAGAAACACATAAGGTGAAATTTTATTTTATTTAAATACAACCATGCTTAGGATAACATTGATAACTTTTGAAAATTCGACCTAGCAAGTTGCTTGTCTGTATTTGCAGAGAGACATATGGTAACTGTGGTCATCAGAAATGAGATTTCCAAGTTTGTCTTTGTGTCATCTTGTTGATCATGCTTTATTTACTGCTTTACTTGGTTCCAACTTTGTAGGAAAAAATAATTTGAGCTGCATGTGTATCGAGTTTGTACATATAATTCTGTCTTAGCTAAAATAAATTTTATTTTAGGATTGATAACTCAGAGTTTAATATAAAAAAAAAAAAGATAAAAAGAATTAAAAAGCATCACGTGCATGTGTCTTCCAATTCTCTTTTTATTACCATTGATGATTTCAATCACTGAATCTTTTTTAGTCTATCAAAGCATCAAAGATGCATGATCAAATCACACTTTTTAAATGAGAAGGATATCAACTGTAAAAGTCATGTTTGGCCATCTAGAGTGTTTGCATAAGATAACGGAGCAGTAGTTTCATTCTCCTGATCTCTCATTATGAGAAAGGACCCTGAATGACAGTTTGACCAGATTAGAAATTATTTAAGTTCCTTGGTTATGTTAACCATGGAGATCTACTTTCCTATTAAAGTATGGGATTGCATTAATTTCCTTTGGTCTCTCTATAAAAAAAAATTGGTGAAAGAAAGTGTCAATGTTATTTAAGTGACCCTATTTGATGTTGATATTCATTTTACTTTGAGATGATTAAGACAGAGGAGGGGAATTTTTGCTGGTTTTGTTACTATAACTGTATTGGTGAAGAAAGCTTATAAGAATTTTCTAGGCTACAGATATGCAGATATGCTATTACTTTTTCACACTAAAAAAATTATATTTCTGCACACTTAGAAACAATCTTTATTTTTCAATCATGAAGCTTTAAATTTGCATAACACAGTAGAATGCTGACTGGAATTCAGCCAAATGTCTTCTTGGGTACAGGTCGTCATAGCAATTTAGACTTTTAACTGCAGCAGGTACCTTAGCAAAATCTACAGCTTTCAGTATTGTATTTACTATTAATTCACATTGTTTAACACCAGTAACTAAATTAGTTACTCAATATGGCAGTCTATTAAATAATAAATAATGTAGTTATGGAATTTTCATTTCTGAGAAGTTACAATGAATAGCATGCCATCTTACATGCAGTGGATTTTTTTTCCTTACAGCAAGATAAACCATGATTGGTGAGTTGGGTCTGTGCTTAACTTGTATTGGAGGTTGTTACATTTGCATAATCTTCATGAACTGTCCTATAGAAGACTTTGATATAGGGTAGAGAAAAATCCCTTATTTGCTATGGGGTTTTATACATTGATTCCAAATAGTAAAGATATTTTTTTTCCAGCAATTCAGTAGGTTGCTAGAGTAGTTGCTGCAGAACCCATGTTTTTACTTCACTGCCTGTTTAACTGTGTATTCCAAAGAAAAGGAACATCAAACACAGCAGTGGTACAGATTCCTTCACGCCATATTGCCATGGTATGTCTGTCATGTATTTGAGAAGTTGCTTTAATTTTTGGCCTCTGAGGTTGTCAACATGTTTGCTAGTGTCCAGGCTCCTAATGCAAAGTTCTGTAAAATTTAATAATAGTTAAGACCTAAAATTTCCAAGGAGATCTAATAGCTCTGTGTGTTGTAAATATGTCTGAACACATTAATAAAAGTCAGTGTCAAATTTGAGTCTTCCCATAGAAATCTGAGAGGAATGTAATTAAGGATGATAGAAATGTCAAAAAAGCCTGTCAAATTCTGCACAGATTTTTTTATGGTGTTGATTTCTTGCCCACTGGTACATGATCAAGTCATCAGGATTCCTATACTAGCGCTACTGAATAAGATCACATATGAAATGAAGATTTTGAATTATTGTAATTATTCTCTCATTCCTGATCTGTTTAATCATCATGGAGTTAATGCCATCATGAAGTGTAGGATGATACATGGAGTTGCTTATACTTTTTGTATGAAGCTAGTGACGCTTGCACATGTCTGAAGACTTAATTTCTGTAATAATGACAGCCAAGCTAACACTTTGAAGCAGTTAATGGTTTTAACTCTTACATGCAGCACAGGAAGCCAATGCCTGACAATAATTCTTTCATGATTTTTTTTTTCTTTATTCAAGTAATTTTCCCTGTAAAACTTACATGTGGAAATGCAAAAAAAAACCCCAAACTAATTTATAATTTTTGCCTTGTAATATCTTGTCAGTGCTTCTTTTCATTCAATTGTTTAAGAAAATTAGTCAATTATTTTTGACAGCCTATGGAACAGGTCTTTGCATGTATGTGTTCTTGGAAATAAGGTGATGAATTTATTATGATTTTCCTTGAGAAGTAGGTTTTTATGTTAAAATGTTTCTAAAGAAGAAAAATGGCTTTCCATAGGAATTATGCTCAGGGAAAAAAGACTGCTATCGGAGCGAAGAGTACACATTTCTTCTCCTAGCTTGTTTTCTTTGTAACCTCTGGACAGACCTACCACAGGCGAACAGGAAATGCCAAAAGGTAGTAGCTTAGCTAGAAGAAGAGGTGAACAGAAGGTTGTTTCTGGATTTGTAATCTGCAATTATTGCTATAAGCAATGTAGGATCCAATTAATTACCTTATTAAACTTAGCAATGGATTTCATATCAGCTCCTCTCCAAATCAATACTTTCTTTCATGATTCATGAAGAATATTGCTGTAAGAAATGCATAGGACAAATTTCTCACTGATTTTAAGATGTGGGGAATTGGATTGTTCAAAAGACCTCATTCCCAGCTGCACTGACAGTCCAGCTTTTATTGTAGGTAAATGGTGTTGTGTGCTGTCTAACCAGCTCACTTGTCAAACACTTGGGCCTGATGAGGCATTCCTTGGGAATGAGATCCAGCTCTTGAATTGTTTTCAAAGTACAAACTATTTCATTCCTCTGTTTACACAAGTAGCACATAAGCAGTCTAATCTTATTTAACCTCATTCATAATTGTTGTGAGTAATTTGCATCAGCACAGAATAAGTTTGTGTTATTGACAGTTTGTGAATGTTTTCCCAATACATACCTTCAAACTTTCAAACTTACTATCAGTTGAACATTTTGGTTTGAGATTTATATTCTGTCAAACCCTTTCTTCCTATTAAAAACAACTTGGATGCACGTTAAGTATTTTCAGGGGTCTAGTGAGGTAAATGTGAATATTGTATGCACCATTTGCTCAAGTTTTTTGTGCCTGTATTAACTTGACATTTAGTTACTGAGGGTACTTTGGAAAATCAATTCTTCAGATGTACAAAGTAGTTGTTTTATCTGGAAACCTGTGTTAATGCATCTCAAGCAAGTTGGATTGTCATGTGAAAGATCATGTGTGTAGACACGACTCAGGGTAGGAGCAACTTCAGATTAATTGCTCAGTTAATTCTGAAGTGAAGATAAACCCACAGATGGCATAGTACCCACAGTGACAGCTTAGCATTTAGAGTGGTAGTCTAGCAACTACCTTGCCTTGCAAGATTTGCAAGATGGTGTGGATGAAAAAATCTTGCCTTATGTAAACAAACTTAAATGAAGTAATGAAGTATATTGATTTTAAAAGGGTGAGAGATGTGTCTTACTCATTACATGAAAAAGCTAATTTTTCTGTATAACAAGCAAATAGTATGTCCCAAAAGAAGAAATGGGGTGAAAAAACATGTTTTCTATTGCTAGCCTTGTTTTTCAATAGAATATTTACTACAGAATCTCATTTATTCTTGGGGGGGGAAGTGGCGAGCGGGTGGCGGGTGGCACACACTTTGAAGTTGCACGAGCTAATGGAAGTGCTCCTTGTTGATGTTTGTGGCTCAGGATTCAGACGTTATGTTATTTTCCACTACTTCTTCAATTCTTGCCTATTGAAGAAGCCTTTCTCTGTCACTATAGAAAGAGGGTGACGGTTATTTTGGTGGAACACAACTCCTTACAGGAAGTCATTGTACTGAGGAGTAGCAGCATAAAAGCTAAAAAGAAAGCAAAATATCAGGATCCATGTTTGTGAAAGAGGGACATTTTAAGATATTTGTGGTTGAGATTTAAGCCTAATACTGGCTTTAAAAGAAAATGGAGTCTTCTATAGACTCCCTGTTTTTCTTGTGATCATTCCTTTGTTGGATTTTTATTGGTTTTTAATGGTTTTGCTCCTTGGAATTTTTGTACAAACATCATTGCAAAGTCAAATATATTCAAATAAAACCTAATAAATCTGATAGAAAAACACTGTATAACAGTTACATTTAGATGGTGAGGACTCTCCCATTAAAGACTTCTATGGCTTTTTTTTTTTTTAATGTTTGGTTCTTAGCTTCTATAAATTATGCATGTTGGCTTTTCATTAATATAGAAGGCAAACATAATTCATTGCAAAGAATTCTTTGGTCACACGTGATTGAGAAGTTAAGAAAGATCAAAACCACTTAGCTTTGTGGTAGGAACAAAACTGTATTTCATGTAAAGGCTCCAGCTCCCTTGTTTTTAATATTGATATTTTTTTTCCCCAGTTCCACAAAAACTCAGGAATGCTGATGCATTACACAAAGACATTTTGTAACTGCTGGAGCTCTACAAGGAGCCCATGAGTGATGTTAACCTCTTCCTAACAAATGAAGTAATTGTTGCATGGCTCTTTGTGTATAACAGGAGTCATGCACTGCAATAATTATTTTTGCCTACAAAAAGATTTAAGGCATTTTTTTTGTTCCAATGACTTATGTTGGTTGAGGGAGAAGATTGAAGGTACTGAAAAACGGATAAGATCAAGATGACACCAAATAAGGCAAGCTTTATTACTGCAGAGCTGGTAGGGTTTTGTGGGGTTTTGGTGTTTTAGTCTGAAAAAGGTTTTATATTCATAAGAATTCCAGTGAAAAATGTGAGATGAGAAAACAGTGACTGAGGTCTATGAAGACAAGGATGACAGTTCTTGCTTTCTAAAAGACAGCAATGGAGAAGGATTAAATTTGGTAGCGTTAGTGCAGGAAGAGAGTTTTCTATACTGTGAATATAGGAGACTGAGTACAGCATGAGCTTGGCAGATGGAAAAATTGCATGTGGTCCAAAGGGAGAAAGAACCCTAGTGGGGGCTTATAAGAGTGGGTTTAGTACTTTCTTTAACAGAATAATTATAGCTGATGCAGGGATTAGTCCACAAATATTGTAAGTTAGAGGAGATGATAATTAATTGAATATGAAAAGTTGATGTGGATTTTAATACCGATATCTGAAAAGTTTTAGTTGAATAGCAAAAGTATGAAGAAAACATTCTTGTTCTGTATATGCAGGATACCTAGTATTTCTAAAATATACCTGATCTCTGAACAAAATGGTATTGAAATATAGTTACTAGTTAAAATAGACACTCCTGAAACAGTAAGTAATGGCAAATCTTGATGTAAATAAGAAAGCATAAATAAACTATATACTCAAAAAAGAATATTCTTTATCTTAGGAGTTCACAACATTATCAGGATGCAGGGCATGAGGTCTTATATCCTTCCTAATAGTCCATTAGCAGGTCAATGGAGGTGGTTCTCCTCCTCTACTCCGCTCTTGGGAGACCCCACTTGCAGTACTGCATTCAGCTCTGGGGCCCCAAACGTAAGAAGGACATGCACCTGTTGGAGCGGGTCCAGAGGGGGGCCACGAAGATGATCAGGGGGCTGGAGCACCTCTCCTATGAAGGCAGGCTGAGAGAGGTGGGGTTGTTCAGCCTGGAGAAGAGAAGACTCCAAGGAGACCTTATTGCAGCTTTTCAATATAAAGGAGGCTTATAAGAAAGCTGGAGAGGGACTTTTTACAAGGGCCTGTAGTGATGGAACAAGGGGTAATGGCTTTAAACGGAAAGAGGGTAGATTTAGATTAGATGTAAGGAGGAAGTTCTTCATTGTGAGGGTGGTGAGGCACTGGAACAGGTTGCCCAGAGAAGTTGTGGATGCCCCATGCCGGGATGTGTTCAAGGCCAGGCTGGATGGGGCTTTGAGCAACCTGCTCTAGTGGAAGGTATCTATGTCCATGGCAAGGGAGTTGGAACTAGATAACCTTTAAGGTCCCCTCCAACCCAAACCATTCTATGATTATATTAATGGTTTTGGTTAATGGCTATATTTAGATTAGCTCAAGTAATTGGGCAAAAATATTGTTACATTAAAAAAACCCAAACAAACAAACCAAACAAAACAAAACCTGGAAATTTGCACATTGGCAATATTGTGTCCAGTTCTGGTCCCCTCCAGTACAAGAAAGATGGTAATAAAATTGCATTAATTCAGCAGAGGACTACAAAGTTGAGAGTTGGAGAAGCCGAGGGAATGGGACTTTTTAGCCTGGGGAAGAGGATGCTCAGGTTGGACCTGAAAGCAGCTTGCCAGTAATAAGGAGCAGGTTTTGAGACGAAAGAGTCTGGCTTTTCACAGACCTGCAAGGCAGGAGAGGAGACAATGGTCGTAAATTGAAAAAGGGGAGGTTCCAAATTGACATTAAGGGGGCGGGTGAGAGGGGGGGGGAACCAACTTTTCATGATGAGAGCAGTAAAACTTTGGTACAGGCTTCCAAGTGAGGCTATGGCATCTTCTTTGTTGGTGGCTTCACGACTAGATAGATTAGATAAAACCCTGAGCAACCTGGTCTGAATTCAGTGTTGACCCTGCTTTGAGCAGGAGATGAGATTTAGACTGTTGTATATAAAGTTATTGTATGAATCTAAGGAATAAAATGTCTCACGCTGTCTTAGTATTGATTGGGTATGTCATTGAAATACAATTCATATGCCACTGGATAAAAGGGGTGCTAAAGACATTAAATGATTGTAACATAATTTAGTGAGTATAAAATAGTTGGGGATACTTTCTCCTTACATGTTCATGTTAGGTTTTGTATTTAATATGCCTAGGTTTCACTTTGCAGGCACTTAGTGCACTCTTTCTATTGTCATATTTGCTTCAGAGTCATTTATGTCCATAGTGCCTCTTTTCTTCCTGAATTCAGGTCAGTGCAGATTGTGGTCTGAAGTTTTAGAACAGGTTTTTGTCGAGGTTATCTTATTATTGTGCTATTGCAAATGAGATCTTACTAGGAGAGGCAATCTTATCCCAAATAAAAAAATATCACTATTCCCATTTTTCAGAGGGACATCTTAAATATGTTTTAAATCAAAAGCATAGTGTAGATTTAGTTAAACTGGGTTCACATCTCCTGAGTGTCAGCCTAGTGTCAAAACCACAAGCTTACTTGTTCTCACTATGAGGCTTGACTTATGTATCGTGCTCCCTTTTTAATAATTAGAATGAATGTTTTATATTTGTAATACTTGGGTCCTGACTGACAAAACTTGCAATGTTATCTTGTGAATTTGTCCTACAAATTTTTTTCCTGAATAGTATCATGGCATCTGCCAGCAGAATTCAGTGCACTGAGATGGTATTCAAGTACCTGAAGTTGAAATAAATCATGACATTTTTTCTTGCTAATAATTTGTGGAAGCCAAGTATTTAATGCTTTGTAATTCACCCCTAAGGATTACCTCAATGAATGGCAATCTTGTGTAACGGTGAGTATTGGGTTGTTATTTTTACAGTGAATTATCCCAAAAAAAGGCAGTTAGTGTAAGTACAATATAAAAGTGTCATGGTTTAACCTGATACCAGGACAAAAAGATAACCTTCCACAATATGCAGACCAAATTCTGTTCTGTAAATCCAGGTTATTACCAACAACCTGGTTCGTCCCTCAGATTCACGTGGGGGGGGTTTATGAATCTGTAAATTACAGGTAACTTCAGCAAAATCTCTGTTAATGTTCATACCTGAAACTAATTTCAAATTACCAGAGACTAAAAGTGAAAATAATTATTTTAGAGTTAAATTGATATTGCTTGAAACAGAATTTTAATAAATACATGGTTGATAGAATAATCAAGTAATCTACATAAAATTTTGGAAACTCCTGCACTATTGTGATACATAGATTAGTAAACCCACCCTGCAGCATACTGAGGCACATGTAATTAATATTATCCACTTAATTTTTGAAAAGTTGTGGCTGAGGGTGAACAAGCGTACCAGTGCATCTCCTCCATGTTAGCTATGGAGGCAAATGGGGTCACTGGTTCTGTGTAAATCTAAAGCCCAAGGCTGCCTTGGTTGAGACTTTTCAAATGTAAGGCTAGCTGAGAGACAAAAAGCAGAGGAGGCACAGGTAACCTACACAGGTGTCTCATCAGCTTATTCCCAAACTGGTTTTATGTGGGGCTTAACTGCTGCAAGGAGCTATGCACCAGTTTTCTACATTTCAGCACAAGACTCATCTAGAGGAGATTAGAAAAGTTGCCAGATACTGGATTTGATCCCACACCTTGAAAAGTGATCAAAGTGTAGTACTGTGAAAGCTGGCAAATGATAGTCCTACGAAGTGTCAAATATAACTGACTGTTATCTGACACATTTTCTGAAATATCAAGGTTGGGAAAGGGGATACCGGGTCAGGAGTGAAATGCAATGCATGCAATGCATTTTGCAATAACTGGCTGTGCATAATTGACCTTTTCCAGTTATCTTCTGAGAAACTGATGCTCTGTGAACTGGATAAAATGTTAATAGTTAAAAGAAAGATGCTCTATGAAATCCCTCAAATTCCATAAAATATGATAAATGAATGGATCAGAGTGTGATCCATTCAGCATGTCTCTCATTTAAGTCTCTGCAGTATTGGGAAATAGTGTTTGGCAGGGCCACACTCCCATCCTAAAACAAGTAAATCAAAATCTTTCTTCAGTGCAAACCACTGAATTGCATTCACAACCAATGTAAATTGGCATCACTCTTACTGCCTTCATATTGATCTAAATTGTCCGAGTCTGATAAAAAAAATTGGCTGTGTTACATTGCAAGTCTTCTCTTACCTCACCACATGCAGTTTGTAACCAAAAGTTCATTTCTCAGAGGCTGCTTGTAGCTTTTAAGGTAGGTTCAAAGAAGCTTGAGGAAGGCAGGCAGCCAGGGAAATATTTCCCTTTAGCTGGAAAAAGAGGAGCTAAAATATAGCTAGATCATGAGGTGAGTGTTCTGCCTGTGGTGCTGCTTTGTATCCAGAACCTTCAGAATATAAAGAAACTGGATTATGACAGCTCTCATACATACAAAAGTTAAGGAACTGTTCCAGTACAAACATCGTTGATATTACCTTGTTCACTAGTTATTATTGATAGCTTTTTCTGTTTTATCGTATAATGATTATGATCACTGTGTGAGTAAGGCTCTGTGATCTGTAAAACCCTATAGAATGTCAGGCTTTCCCCAGCGGTTTACAGGGTTTTTGTCTACAAATCTATTTCTTAACTGCAGTGTCATATATATATACACACACATATATACATATTTTAATGTATTTTAATTTGACCTTCTTGTGGTGAGAAGCACGACTGAAATTGATAAATGTAAAACGGTAACTTGGATCAATGTTATGTGTGTGCCTATAATGCTTTTAGCTGCAGACATGCAGACAGAATACTGTGGCTGCAGTTTTTTGTGTATCTATACTAAAAATGTTAACTTGAACTGAACCGTTTAACATGCCTAATCCATAGCAGCTGTTGTAATGGTCAGTGAAACTATTTCTGTAAACCACTTCTATGGGCATTCTGAGCTTCCTTCAGTATTGATCTAATTTTAGTCAACTACTCAAACTTTAACCAGAATAAACTGGTGCCAGATTATGTATCAGTGACATATGTATTCTGTATTCTTCGGAAACCTCACACAACTGCAGATTTCGCTTGCCTGTATGACCACTTTTTAACTAATTAGACTAGACGTGGCACTGAAGAGAAACCACAAACACAGCAGTATGCCCTGATAGACATTAGTACAGTCCAGTCTCTTAACAAAGTGAACAATTGCCCAAATAATTACTTCCTGCTGTGGACTTTTTTGCTTTGTTTGTTAAATCCTATTTTCCTTCCTACTTTCCTGTTGACTACAGCAGAATTGGATTTTATTCAAGCCAACTTGCACTGGGTCAGCAAAACTCTTCACCTTTGTGGAAGAACAGTTAACTCATTGAAGGCTGTCTGGTTCTGAACTTAATCTTATCCATGCACTGAGCTCCCACCCACAACCAAAAGGAAGGGGTTAACAGTGCTTTATGAAATGCAGGAGAAATGAGGAGCTGAGGTACATATTTGCTAATGTGTTTAAAGCAAAGCTAGAGTTCACTGGACCATAGTTTGGTTTGTTTTCATTTTCTAACTCTTCATTCTTTTTTTTTTTTTTCTCAGTATTTGCTCATTGCCTTTGCAATTTGGCAAAATTTAATGTTAAATATATTGAGTATAACATTAACAGTGATTACTAGCATAAGCATCACTACAAATAATGAAGGTATAGTGGAAATTAATCCTGTGGAATATCATGTCACTAAAGAGAATGGCAACATCTTCTCTGCATATTCATTCAGCTGCTAGCATGGCGATACTGGAAGTAAGGTAATTTACAACATAATTTAGAGAAATAATGTCTAAATAGGTTTATCTAATGATATGCAGAAAATAACGTTGTTAATGGGCAGAAGGGAAATAATTTACTAACATTCTACTCTTTGTATGCAATGTAATTGCATGCAAATTTCAAGTAGGTATATTATTAACACTGCTGCTAGCTGCCTTTACAGTTGGAAAAACAAACAGTCCAGTCGTCTTTAGGAAATTCGAGCATTTGCAAGAAATGTTTTGTATGGAATAACTTTGTTGCAAGTACAGGAAAAGGAAAGGTCAGAGCAGTACATTTTTGATCAAGAAGGCTTAATCAAATCTTGATAACTTCTGATGACCTTCCTCTTTCATAATGAAATCCATGGGTCATTTTTTTCTAGTAAACTGACAAGTGTCACACAACTTGTTCACTTTAATACTCTTAAAATATTCAGCCCACAGGAATGCAAATGGTGCTAATTGTCAGAATTAATCAGCAGCAGGTAAATAATAAAGTAGCTTTTTTTTTTTTTTACATTGATATTTTCTTCTGTGTTTTGCACACTATAAAATAAGTCGTGTGGATATAATATAATCAGTCAAGAGTAAAGATTTCATACTAGCACTTCAAACCCTTAATTACTACAAAGATTTTCAATTTAAAAAATTAGTATTTTACCAGGGTGGGAAATTGTCACTGTGGTAGATAGAAAATACTAGATTAAAGCAGTGAACAAGTGTTGGAAGTTGCTTTTTCCTTTGGAAGAAAGAGTTGCATATTGTGGCTTTCTGTGATCTTGAAAACTACCCAAGGCGTCTGAATCACATTCATGTTTTCCTCATTTTTGCTGTCTTTTTTAGTACTTTCATCTGCACAGGTGGTATTGCTTGAATTCTGAGCCTTCTGATAGGAAAAAGTTTTGAGAGACACAACAAAGGAAAAGTCATTGATTATGTAGGAGAAGGAAGTCTAAAGCTAAGCCTCCCGAAATTGCTTTCAATAGAGTGGTAGTTGCAGAAGTCATTGAACTGGCAATGACGCATTTCTTCTACCCTTTAGAGCCCTTTGAATGGTGGAAGGGCATGCAGCTATTTACTTTTGAATCCCTGGATAAAAAGTGCTTCCAGTTGCACAAATCGATCACCCCAGAACTGAGGGAATGTTGTATTTGGTCCATCTCTGAAATTTAGAAAACCAGGGGTGGGGGGAAGCCCCCAAAAGCTTAACTGTCTCTGTTTAAGGACATCTGCCAAGTGCAGATGGCCAGTCCATTTCAATATCTCTAATGCTTTGTATCGGTATGCAAAGCAGGTTATATTATATTGGTATTAATGTTTTTGGAGGAGTCTCTAACTCAGTTTCTGCCTTTTTTTCAACTGTAGTCTTATTTGTGCTACAGAAATGATGCACAGATTATTAAGAAAAATACTTGGTGAATCCTAACTCTGATTCATTTTCTGTAATGTATGTGTATGTGCTAGGTAGTTGCTTGTTTCTCTGCCTTATTTTCTGTCCCAGGAATGATGCTAACTCCTCGACACAGAATGTATTTACCAAAATTTGACAGTGGTTTGCAAGAGACAGCTGTGGAAATTAGGATTGCAAGGGACTGGGGAGGGAGTAGTTGCACCTATCTGCAAGAGACTTTTGCATGATCGTTCTGCAGATCTGAGCATAAAGCATTTCGTAGATTCATTTATCAGCAAAACCCCTCTGTGATGCAGGTGATGGTAATTATATGTATGTACACAGGGAGAAAGTAAAGCAGACACATTACATGAATTGAATAAGTCTGAGGGGGAATCAAGGACTAAAATACAGAATTTCCTTAACTTGAATCTCACAGTTTGTTAGGCCATGATATTTGTATTATGTGTGTTACACTTAATGCCAGTCAAATTCACTAGTTATAGGGACATGGAGAAAATTCAGGTATAACCTGAATCACTACGCTGACTGTGAAAAGCTGAGTTTTTCCAAATGTTGCAGATGACTGATGGCTCTGATTTCACTTCACTTCAAGTTCAAAGGAAGAGAAAGATCCTGAATGATAATAATGTTTCAGACTAACATAATTTGATACCGCCCTGTGCAACTTCTCTGGCCTTGTGGAAAAAAGACCCAAAGAGCCAAGAGCCCGTTTTAAAAATCTTTGCAATTAGCTCTGACATTTTAGATTTCCAGTCTGCAGTCTTTATGAATCTTCAAAGCGTAACTCTGCTTTTGTTGTTTCATCAGTCAATTTTTATTCTAAAACTTTGCTCTGCTATTACAGGAATTATTCTCTAGTACTGAGTATCTGCTACCAGTGTAAGTCAGCTTTTACATTGGAATATAGAACTGATTATTATTATTTTTTTGAAAGTATCCAGAGAAGGTAGTTAATGACCTAAGTATCTGCCTTTTTTCTGAGGTAAATAGACAGCTATAATGTTTTTTATATATATTACACATGATATCCAAATGCTGCTTTGGATTGTCACTAAAAACTTTAGTAGAGCTGAAGAGATGCAATCTGGTGCTCCACCCCAAGCTGCTGTATTTCCAGCCACATGGTACACTGCTTTTCAGAGTTTCTAGAAAAGTGAAATCATTATCAGGCTACAAGTATCTAACCAAAACAACTTCAGTTATGTCATTGGACCAGTGTTCGCTTATCAGGGAGCTCCAAAGGAATTTGGTTAGAGAGGTGGTTGTTTTGGACCTAATATGAAGGTCAGACCTCACATAATCTGTAGAGTGGGGAAAAATTAATTGCTTCTACAGGACAAATTATGTTAGTGCATTTTTATTGCTCAAATAATTAAAAAGAATATTGGGCTTGAGGTTTTTCATCATGTTTCTGTTTATCACGTTTGGTTCAAGCCAAAATTTGTGCATCTGTCTCCAAGCTTTGATTACAGTTGGCCTGTTTGATTAAAATGCAGCACCCAAATCCCCACACTGTCTAGTGAGGTAAAAATTTACTGCCATCAATTTAGACTAAACCATTTGTATAAGGCAACATCATTGATTTAACATGGATTATCATAATATTAACAAAAGAAATTGCAGTCTGAACTTTTAATGTGCAAATGAGTTTAGGAAAGAGACATTAGAAGATTACTAAAAGGTCTGATGTGCTGTCCAAGAAGGCACTGAGGCAGGAACATATACATGCTTGTATTTCCTAGTCTGAGGTACAAAACTAGTATAAATCATCTCCAGTAATCCTGCTAATGCATCCTGCTGTGGGCTGGCTAAACCACTTGACTCCATCCCACTCCAGTTCTTTTTGAGGAGACATTTAGATCCTGAATCACATAATTTTTACTTTTTCTTTGAATTCACAGTCTCCTGTCCTCAGTAGCTGGTAAGCCGTATAATATTTTTCCTGGCAGAAAACACTTACTCAGTCCTGTTTTATTTTCTGTATGGTTTCATATAATGAACCTTGTGAGACAGAGCATAGTGTTTTGCATGCCTGTCTAGTCTGGCAGTGACGCTGTGAATGCCCCCAACTGTCTCATCTTGTTTCACTTGTTGGTTGTCCATGTTATATATATTTCTGTTGTATTTCTAAGGAAATAGCTTTTATCACAAAGAAACAAGACCACATTGAATCTCAGCTCCAGATAGGACACAAATATTACAATACACAAGTTCCTCAATGTCTCCCTGACATATATTGAAGAAGTTTTGCTCTCTTGGCAATATTCAAAGCTTAGGAACAGTCTTGTGAAGGGTCGGCAGTCCTTGGTGAGGCCATGGGTGAGGCAGATTAGTTGAGAGACACATCTGACCTGTATCCAGAATGAACAGGAGCAAAACAAGTAATTTTCCCTATTGAGATGCTGGAGAAGTGTATAAAAATACACAAACACTCTTTCCTTTTAAATATAATCAAATTTATGATCTTCACATTTCTAAAAGCCAGTTTTGTATCTGTACTGTTTCTTTGATGGAAGAAGATAAGTGAAGTATAAATTATCTTTGAATATGGCTTAAATGTTTGAAGTTGGAAACTGGGACTTGCTCCTTAGCTTAATTCTGCCAACAAGCAGGCAAGAAGATGACCTTAATCTCAAATGTCATTGTCCATAATGTCAATATGGTTATCTTTCTTCCTTTGATCATTAAAAGGATGTAGGGGAGGGTTATGTGTGATTCTAACCCTTCTATTTCCCTTTCTGTTGGAGAACCGTTATTGTTCCCTGCTGCCCTTGCAAGTAAAACAAGTTCAATGGTCAGCAGACATGTGCAACCTGATGGCTGAGGAATGAAAAACAATCCTTTACCTTCATTTTCTTTATCATTGGCCTTTTTTTTTGTGTGGGACAGCAAAACAGATAAACCAGAATTTTATAAAAGTCCCTCTGCTACTGGGTGCCAACATCTGGGAGTGACAAACTTTTGGGATGACTTTAACTTGCTTTTTGGAAACTTTGGGAATGGTGAGGGCTAAGCATATTTTACAATCAACTAGGGCAGCAAGATTCAAAGATTCTTCCTGAAAATCTTGCAGCTGACCTTGTGGTTCCTATTTGTGATACAAGAAGATGAATGTTTACCAGTATCACACTGAGATCTGGTTAAAAAGCTCTGAACAAGGTCTAAATAGCATTTATACCCATCTAGAGATCAGTTCGTTTCCTGAAGTGCACTATAGTTCAAAATGGACCAACCTCAACCCGAGAAGGAATTTAGCAAATGACAAGGCAGTACAGATTATGCCTTTCTTGAGGATTTTCAGTGGCATTTACATGCAACTTTCCTGGCAAGCAATGGCTTGGTTACATCTCACTTGTCTGGACATGTTTCTTCAGGTTGTCTGACAAGAAGTTACTTCCTTGCCTGGTATTTCCCTGACCCATTCCAAGAAAACCTTTGCAGAATGAACTTGCACTGAAAATAATTCAAAGATTTCAGCAATTATAACTGACCACAGAGGACAGGTTTATTTTTGTTGCTTCCCTTTCCTAATGTGGAGCTAGAATTGCGGAGCCAGTTTCTGCTGGCAACAAACAACGTCAAAAGTAGATTAATTTTTTTCTGTTCTCTTTCATTCTGGGGTTTTATATCTGGAGTTTCCACATTTCTGTTCGCCTCCAGGGAGGGGAAGCCGCACTAACCTGCCTGTGACATTTAGAGATGAAAGCATTTTGTGCCAGCAGCAACCAGGCATGATCACTGCAGTGAACCAGTTTATTAAACTCGGGTTTGAATCCAGCTGGCACAGTGAACAGTGACTCAACTTCTCCAGTGGCAGGCACATCAGCGCACACTCGCTGCCTGCCACCTTCACTGGCTCAGGCGGTCAAATAAAACTTCTCCTGGGCCAGGTCTGGGACCTGTAGCACATTTTAACGGCCTGACAGAAAGCACGAGCGACTCGGTGTGTCTGGCACTAATACTTAGACACCAGGGGCTGGATGCAGACTTCACAGAAGCGCCACAGTAGTGTAATGTAATTCAAGATGAGCTGCCTGGCTTAGTCCAACTAAAAGCAATCAGAAGTGTGATCCTGGTTTGAACATATCTGTTCTCTCTTATTCTTGGCCTCTGTTAGCCATTAAATTTCCATCTTTTATTATGCCTTTCCCAACAAGGCCATACCAAGATACTTTATGGGCATCTTCCAACTCTCTTCATCTCTTTGGCTTTGGCCAGCATGACCAGGTATAGCTGGTCGCCTGCAGCCCTCATCCCCCAGAAGCAGCTGGTGATGTTTGTGAGCATCTGTGTCCATTTGATGCTACTGTCACCCTTCATTTGCTGTGGGTCTGCTGCTTGATATTTTTAGTTGGCTCTTGACGTTTAGTTTGGAAAAAAGGTATGGAGGTATGCGATGTAGTCCTAATGAAAGAGAGACATTACCATGTTGCTTGATGATACAGCAGGCAGCTGAAGCCAACTGATCCTCCTTCATATGGAGCTTTCTTACTCTCTGACCTGCCCTTGAGCTTGTCTTTGGTAGCTGCCACTCCCCCACCATTTGTTTTTGCAGGCTAACCAAGCTTGGTGGATGGATATGCAGGAGTTTCCTGGAGTCCTGAAGTACGGTTTTGACATATTGTTCCTTGTGTAAAAATAATTTTCACTGGATATTTAAAGGTTTCTTTTCAGACTTCCATAAAGATAATGATCATGATATAGCTAAAAATAATGTAGTATACATTTCTTAGTTCCGATTTTTAAAATCTGTTAATTATTATTGCAAAAAATGTACAGTTATGAAGTGTGTGTATCTGAGGTTATTGTATCTCTTAGTCTTTCTGGCAGTACAATCCAGAGTCTGATTTAAAAAGAAAAGTCATAAAGCCGGTTTTATGACTGCCTGTAGTTCGAAGTAAAGGTGGGCTAAAAGAGATGTATACTTTAAATATTATTTTTTCCCCATACATGATTTTATACAGTATGTGAAATCTTACTTTAGTGTAATTAATTCATAAAAATAGGCTGAAGAGAGTATTGATTATAGTATTTGTCATAAGGATGTGTAATGAAAGAAACAAGAAGAATGGCGATAAGCTTTCAAAATAATCCTGCTTTGCTCTATATTCTCTGTTCTTCTATATGTTGTCACTTGTGTAACTGTGGGAATGTGTATGAGTGTGTCAGGAGCAGCTCATGGTACATATCAGTTCTCATAATAAGGAAAAGTGAAAAGTAGGTGGAAGTTCCCAGCAGCAAACTGGTAAAGTCTGCTTCTGGTGCACTATTGCTGTCAACATTGTTTATTCTAAAATACAGGTCAGGACACTGTGGTTATCAGGAAATTCCAGCAGTTTTCACAGTTGGCCATTTCCCATGGGAGTTACAAGGAAACTTCTTAAATTCTTTGTGTCTAGACCAAGCTGTAGCAACCAGCTGCCGCTGGGAAAAAAATCTTCTACATGCCAGTGAGGTCCTCTATACTCCATCCATTTCTTTCTCGTGGTTGAAACATAAGGACGGCTTTGCCTACAGCAGAGGAGTGGAGGTGAAGTTGTAACCTTCCCTCTCCCAGCTCCACCCTCCCATTCAACTAGGACCACCGACAGGTATGTACAGTGTCAAGGTGCAATAGAAAAGTTCACTAAGCGTACCTGCATCCAACCCTAATAGATACTTTTTTCCACAAGACTGATAGTTCAGATACAGATGTGGATTGAGTCATAACCTCGCAACTGTGTTTATGAGGAGGGCTGAGGTCGATGGGGGTAAAGGGGCAGATGGCAGTGTAAATTGTTGTTCTTACTGTTCTGTTGAAGCTCTTAGTTTACACCAGCAGAGGATCTGCCCATGGAGTGTTTTGTGTAAGTCAAGCAGAATTTCATAATTTGCACTAACAGCCATCTAATTCATTGTGGAAGACTGGATTTCATCAATCAGTAGGAGAAACTGCTTAAGAAGCCATTGGGAACCATGCATCACCAAAATATACTTAATTAATTTGCTCTGACAGGCCTGTTGGTGGTGGTTGTTCATAGTGTTGTAGTGCACTGGGATTCATTTCACAGGCTGTGACCCTGTTATAGTAGGCTCTGTATAAATGGAGAGCGCTACAGCAGCCCGTGCCTGAGCTTTCAGTCAGAGGACAAAACAGGAGGGAGGAAGTGGAAATAGAGAAGACAATGGAGTACAAGGAGACAGTGTTAGTGTGCATGCAAAGCAGTGTTCTCAGGCGTGCTTTAAGCCTTACTATTATGTAGCTGAATCATTACTTCATGGCAGGGGGGAGTGGAGTGGTAAAAGCTGTGTTCTGATAATCCTTCTGGGAAGATTTTGCTTTAAAAGCTCCAAAATGCCTAACAAGTCCTGGAGGGGGAGGTTCAGAAGTGAAAATTGCCAGCAGCCTGGCAGTTTAGTATTCTGAGAGGAGCACAGCATGTTTTTGATTCAGTCTGAAAAAGAAATCGATTCCTGTCTCCTGCTTCTTCAAAAGCGTTGTGTCGTCTAGGCTGATATTGGAGAAGATAGATGCACGCATGTGCCTTGCTCAGTTATATATGCTGGCTGAATCCTAGTAAGTAATAGTACTAGCTGTTACTACAAGCTTCTGTTTATTATGTAAACTTTTCTTAATTACATGGTGGAGAAACTTGACTCTGTCACCTCAATAGAGGCTTAATTACTTAAGTCTCTTTTGGGGGCCAACACCAAATACAGGTAGCCTAAATTCCATGTAACACATCTCCACCTTGTGTTTTATGTTTAGGTGTTTCTGAAGGGTTTATACCACAGATTGTGGTGCAGGAACACAGGTGGAACTGAGGCTCTCTGGTATAATGTATAGTGGTATAATGCCTAAGATAGACGTTTGACCCTTGCCTTTAAGCCTTGCACATTAGGGACCTGAGAATTTTGTTTTCCCCACTGGAGAATGGTAATATAGTAGCTCTGCCTGTGCTGTGCACAGGAAGGCCAGATTTGCTATCTGTTGAGCTTAGGTGTTGATTACATTTAGTGTCGATTCCAGTGTAATGCAGTCACAACCCTGCAGAGAAAACTTTGAGGACATCCTAGACTCACTCAGCTACAACAGGGAAAGCTAGGCATGCTGCATAGCCTGAGGGCTTATTGATCTCATCTGCCCTTAAAGTGTCCTCATGAGACTAGTGATGATAAGGAAGGAGGGCTGGAAGAAGCTTGACCTCATTGCTGCTGGGCAAGCAAGGTATGGGGATAGCCTGAACTCAGAGAAATAAGAATATTAAGTTCTGGGTCTTGAAGACATCCTGTGCTTCAGAGTGCTTGCACAATCTCCCACCTCAGGAGGACACAGACCCCAGGCAGGGAGAATTTTAAAGATTTCTCCAGATCACTGAGAAGGCTTGTGGGCAGGAGTGAATTGAACAGAGACACTTAGGTTTCTGTTCTGTAAAGGTATGGTTGTCTTGTATATTTGTATTAATTCATAGTTTATTAATTAGTACTGTAAACTCTGTAAAATATTATGTATAATATCATAAAATGTTTTTGTCTTAGCAGTAGGAGACTCACAGCAGTGTCTTTCTGGTATAGCTGTGCTAAGATAGTGGTGAGCCTGTCTGCCTTCTGAGATACTTACGGAGGCAGGATGGTTGGTATTAGTGAAATGGCAATAAGTGTTGTTTTACTTTATGGACTATCTAAGGGATAACATCAAATCTACCCTTCCTAAACCCTTTGATGTATTATTGTGCTCACTGTGGTAGTGAAGGATAAGTCATGCCCTTTACTGCAGAGAAATGTAATGCAAAATACTGTTGTCTCATAGATAAAAAACACCTTATAAATCAACTGGATATAGTGAGGGTTTTGTTCTCTAATTAAGTCATCCTTTCGCATGTTTTTACACAAATAAAACATTTTCTTTCTCATTTTCATTCAGGCTAGTGATTTATGTCTTTGGCACCCTGTACTGATGCTGTAGGAGCTCTGAGATGTTTGTTGTTAGGCTCAAAGTATTGCAATAATTCCATTGCTTTCTGTCTCCGTGTGTAATTTTCAGTCAAAGATTTAGAGCCATCCACCCCATGGATCCTCATATTAAATTGTCTCATCTGCAAAAACAGATATAAATGAGTCCCTTGGCTGTTTCTTCATAGTTCTAACACTGTTACGCAGCCTGCATATGGCCAGCACACGAGAATACTTACTCCTATTGATGTAAGAGCCAAGTCAACTTATTGCCACTGTCTGTAGGTGCACTTTCTCTAGAGCTGTTTTTAGGATACCATTATCCTAATTTCGTATTGTCCTTTAATCTGTGTTAGAAAGTTGTGAAAAGCAGTCAGGAGATCTGTGTTGCAGAAACCTTTGCAGAAAGGGCTCAGTTATGTTCTCTCAGAAGCCCAACATCCTTCTCAAGTACACTTAATTTGATTAATTTGTTTTTATGGTCAACTTCAATAGTGACCAAATGTTGACCACAGATTGTGAACAAGGTGGGTTTTGAAACTACTTGGGAGTTACTGATTAAAAGCTACTTTAAATTTAAAAAACCATAAGCTCTTAAAGAGAGTTTTTTGTACTGTAGAATAAAATAGTAATATAATTTTTAGTTTCTAGGAGTATTCTAATTAAAGTTTCTAAATCAAACATGATCCATTTTCCTATTATGAAAAAGCACAAACCACTGATTTTGTGAATTTCAATTCTGCAAACTCAGCTTGTTATACAAAAATCAGGTTAGGTTCTTACAGGCTCATGTGCCATCCATGTATAGGCACGCAGAACCCACAGTTGGGATTAAGTGGTATTATTCTTACTTATTGATATTTTTCTTCTTTAAATATTTTGAAAAAGTGCAAATCCAGATTTTTCTTTTCTTATAGCCTCTCTTTATTGTTTTGTAGTAAGTGATTAAAGAAAATATAATTATTTTGTCTAGAAAATGAGCAGATACAGGCTGAGAAAGATACCTATAACAGGAGAAGGGTTGTAGTATATGGAGAAAAGGCTTTTTTCTTCTTTTCTTGCCCAAGCTACAAGAAATTAAAAAATATAGAGAACTTTTTGAAATTTCTAAAATTTTGGTGACATTTCAAATTACTCTTTTCTAGGTTAATTTCTTTATGCAAAATCACCGTTTCCTCGCTTTCTCTGGTTTAAGTTAGAATTCTCCGTGCATTAGTAAGTGTTGTTTTTCTGTGCACATCACTTGTGATTTGAACTTACTTGCTTTTGGCTGAGATGTATGAGGCCAATTTCTCTGCCCAGTATCTTTCTAGAATGCAGGCTGCAATGCGTATTAATTTTTTCTGCAGTCCAGTGTTCACTTGCTCCTTCACACCTTCTTTGAGGTCCTTCAGCTCTTTCTTGGTCATGTTATTGGACACAAAGAGAGAAGCCCAAATACAGCACTGAATATGACATTTGGGTGACTCCATGAAAAGCTATGTCTCCAATCTGAGAAGGTGGTCGGCATTGGTCTGCAAATTAAATTTTGAGGGGAAAGTGTCTTATTTTTGATCACTGGTTATATCAGTAGTGGAATAACAGTTTGATATTTTAAAAATCTGAACTGAAAATGATTACTTGAATTAGCGCTGGGGTGCCATTTACAATTTTTTAAGTGTTTTATTTTCTGTACATTAATTTGTCTAATTATAAAATCATAACAGTTATGCCATTTCATAGTACGATGCATAAGGTAACCATATAGCAATATTAGAGGTGTTGCTTTGGAAAAATAAATTCTACCACTGATTGACAAAGTAGTTACAAAATACCTTTCACATCCTCCACGATTTTTCCCACACATCAGTCACTGGTGTTTCCCAGATTCATGAGAATAGGAAAGTCATTTCCTTACTTAGTAATTTTCTTGCTCCCCCCTTGCTGTTCTTATACTTGTCTAATTATAAAAATAAGCTGTTGTTATTACCTTAAATTACTCTTATAATGGAATAATCTTTGTTTTGTTTGAACCACATGCAAGTACATACTAATTCTTAGTTAGTGGCATAAACTTATTAATGGCTTGGGGTTCTTCAATATAGGCAAAGATACTCGATTTTACCATCCCTTCGCAGTTACTTTTCACGGTCAACCATGCATTTACAAGCTGCCCTTGGTTCTGTGAAAAAGCATCTATTATGTCCTTTTGGGAAAGTGAACTGTTCTCTATTGCTGTGCTTAAAGCCTTCGGGTCCGTTTGCATACAGAAAAAAGAGGGGCGGGGGAGGAGGGGAACGGCAGACACCAAGAAGTCACTATATAGAGTAGGGGTTTTTCTTTTGACTGCTTAAAAAGATAAGTAGCTGAGAGAGGGTTAAGTGTTGTTTATCCTTAAATTGTGTGCCAGCAGGTTTATCACTAGACGCTGTAGGTTATGTTGAGTGGAATAATCAGGAGGAAGAAAGGGAGGCTAAAATTACAGAGTGGTAGGACTATTTTGACTCCACAATCAAACCCTCCTTGACTTTTGCCCTTTGGGTGGAAAGTGCTTATGTTACAAAACAACACAAGGTCAACCTCTAGATTCTGCTGTTGGTTTCTTTCTTGCTGATCTATACTGAGGGAGTAGTTGCCTCATATATTTGTGTTCTTAGCTTTTGTGTTAAATGTTGCATGCTATTACTGTTCGGGTGTTAAGAATAACAGTCACTTTTCCTACAGTGTATAAGGAGAATTGCTGAATTAAGAATGAAAAATTGCCTAGATGGCATTGAAGAAGCATGCCTAGGCACAGTAGGAAGATATTCTGGAAAACATGTGAGCATCCACTTTTCAAATATCTCCTTCCCTCAAAGAGCATGTACAGTGTTAAGATTATTTTTACAGTTATGAAGTCAGTATGTAAAAAAATAAATTGTTTTGGGTGCACTCAATTGATTTAATAGCACTCTATGAAAGTTCTCCTGAGTTTTTTTGAAAAGATAAATCATACCTGGTCTTGTCTTCAGTTTTTTTCTGAACTCTTACCAGCTTAGGATGACAACTGCTTGGTTAGTGATGCAGTGATAGACCTGTGAAGTGGAAGAGGTGTGGGAGCCTGAGTGTATTATTTAATGGCTGTGGTACAGTGGAGGAGGCCCCTGTCAGGAAGCAATAAAGTAGTTATTGGGTAATGACTGTGGAGGCACCCTGTATAAGGTTAAATTGATATATGTAAATCACTGACTTTAAATGTTGAAGCTGCCTCTTGGCACCCATCTTCTTTTACACAAGTGGGGATCAAATAGTTACTGTTTTGATAAATGGTATGTAGCTAACCTATATTAAAGACCTTAAGGGAGTTGAGCTCTTAAATTCCTTTGAAATGTAATGGAATTTGAGTGCCGAGTGCTATTTCTTTTTAAAAAAAGTCACTGGCTCATTTGCTTTTATTAAATTGCTTTTGAAAACAGTGTGCAAAGACTTTGATATGTTCTGTCACAGTATGAAAGTGGCATAGGCACAGGGTCTGCATGCAAACAAGCACATCTGACTTCAAATGCGTGTTGGCAGTGGCAGAAACCAGTGCAAACCAGTTAGGATTAGCTGTTGATGGCTTTCTACTGTTGTGTCAAACTGTTGTGTGGTGAATAATACCAACTACAGTTTTTGGAGGTCTCTGCACAAGCCATATGGGACCTTTTGAAGAGAAATGTTTCACGTTGGCTTGTTTTTTGGTGTCGATAAATTTTCCTTAAAATAATACATTTTAAAGGTGAAAAAAATCTGTAGTTTATTGGAGGCGCAATTCCTGCCCCATATGCGATCCCTAAGTCAGCAAAGTATATAGGAACGTGCCCAAGTAACTTTCATTTGCTTACATACCTTGTCTGCCATGCAACTGTATCTTAAGAAAATACTTACATTCAGCAAAGCTGTTATACATGCTAAACAATATAAAATCCAGTGCGATTATCATTATTACCCAAGTTCAGAATAGATTAAGCAAATCCTTGATGCTGTTGAATTGAAGTCACAGTCTGCTTATGTAGTATATAGTATTAAGGTATCTATAAACATTTATACATACAGTTCGTATATAAGAATGCATATATTTGTGTGTAAAATAGATATAAACAAGATTTTACAGGGCTCTGCTAGCCCCAACTTCACAAACAAGACCTGAGATTTTTTTAGAAATGTATGATTGTTTCTACTTATGAGGCTTGAGATGCCTTTTCCTTGCTTGTAAAAATCAATGTTTTGTATTGCCATGTATGGATTCTGTTTATAGGAGTTAAACCAAATAAATTTTCTTTCTTCAGACTAGTTCTATTGGGGGGCTGCGTTTTGGTTATCCTTTCATTTTTCATATGGCAGTGCTGCAACATAAATACTAACTCACGTATTTAGGGTGAACTGATGTTTTTTCCTCTGGGTTTGCAGCTTCAAATGTAGCTCACCCTACTCCAGCATTACTAAAAAAATTTTAATAGGTGTTCCTTCCAAAAATATTTGTAAAATAATGTGAATTTGTTAGATTGCAATCTGAAACATTGGCCTTCCATTTGCAATGGAAACCATTAGAGCGTTTTTCTTGGCCACACCCAGGGCTCCTCTGAAAAATGCTGAATTATGCAAATATTAAGAAACAAGAACAGCCCCCCCCCCCCCCCCCCCCCAAACCTTAGACATCTGTCAGGCTTTCCAAAAGAAAAGAGAGTTTTCTTCATATGGTAGTTTACAAGTGAAACTGTAACTACTCTGACAATTGAATCTGTTATGATTAAAGACTATAACTGATACTTTTCATATAATTTGTGCTTGTAAACTGTGCAGCATTGTAACAACAAGTGAGTAAAATACAAAACAATTGCAATCTGCTTTTCTTAAGACATATGTAGAAGTAGGTCCCTGCACAGGCTTGCAGTTAATCTTAGGTACTCTGCTGCCTGAATGGGTGATCACAAGAGGAGCAGGCTTGCTTTTGATTGTGAAGGTACATGCAATAAATGGGCAGTAGACAAAATGAAATTTTGTTTTAATATAATAATGTAAAAAAAAAAGCAATTAAAATGAAAACAGATGTAATTTTTTGCTAATATTTTTTAATTATGTGAGTGCAAATTTTGCAAGTGTTCAGTTATAAGTTCACGTGTAAGTTTGAAAGTCCAGCTGTAAAGTTAAAACAGGAGAAGTACCTTAATCAGAGTTATACAAACCTATATAATCAGCATGAAAATATTTTTGTACTGCCACATGTGATATAGCATTGCTTTGCTGTATAAACACAATTAAAGAGCACCTTGGGGACTCCCTCAACAAGAGATTAAACAGGGAAACAAGACCAGCAATTCTAACACTTTGCATCTGATGACTTAACCAATCCAGACAGGCTTTCATTCCCAAAGATTTCTATTCCATGAAATATGCATTATAGGAATTCACAAGTGCAATTGTCTAAGGCTTTAGGTCACAGACATCCAGTCTTTCATATTCTGCTTCTCAGTAAAAGAAATAATCCATAACCTTTCCACAGATACACATAATTTTCCTCTCCCTCTCCCTCTTCCCCCTCTTTTTTTCCCCTGCCAGAGACTAGTAACAGTTTAGACTTGTGAGTGGAGCTAATTGCTGAATATTGTCTAAACTGCTTCAGACAAAATGACCTTGCTCAGCAAAAACCTACCATTTAAATTCTTAAGTTAACCTCACTTGTTTAGGGTGGAATAGGTTAAGGAAGCAGATTGTAGGCTGGTCTGGAGAAGGTGGGCATTTCTGGTGAGGAGGGTTGAGGTGAGTAGCTTCAAGTGCTTCAGCATGCATCAACTTTCTTTACTGAAATAGAGGCGTGCAGAGCATGTATCAAGTAAACCACACAGAACTTGAAAAATAGTGTCTTAACTCAGGTAATTGCTTATAATTATTTAGGTGATTCTTTCTTATACAGTCTGATTCTGACTAATAGTCTAGACTTACTAGTTTTGGATAATAAATCCCTATTTTTCATGCTTTTTAAAAAGATATATGGAATGCTATGGGAAACTTTGGCTTATTAAAATTCATTATAGAGGAAATGAAAACTTGCAAAATGGCCATTTTCCAAGTTTATTGCTTTTGATAGCATTCGATAGAATAGAAACACATTAAACTAGTTCAGATCAATGTCTTTTGTGATGCTGTGAAATCCCTTGAGTAATTTTAATGATTATTTGCACCCATTGTTAGTTACAAATAGCTTAGTATATATTTGTTATTCTCCAAACTTTTTTCTTCTAGTAATAAATAACAACAAATTCAGCTCAAAATCTGAAAAGCAGTTTTGGCAGTGTCTTTTGGAGGAAAAGAAAAATTTCATTTAGTTAACATACTCAGTTTTGATGCAGGCTGTGTTTTGGATCACAAAATTCTTTTCCAAAAATTCCAAATGATTAAAATATTTTTTAAAGGAAAACTCCTTTCTTTTTGGTTTGAATTATTTTAATTGTCATCCTTATATCACAGCAAAAATGTTAGCCAAAAAAATTCCATTCACATGCCAAATACTAGAATGCATACTGCTCATAGTCATGATATTGGGTTAGATTCAGTCTTATTGTGGGCAGAAGGTAGAGATCATCTTTTCAACAGGTTGTTTGGGTCTCCAAAATTAACCCCACCTTTGTCCAATCTTGTTTCTAATTTTGAGAAGGGCTAGTCAATGACATTGGAATATTTGATGAAATTTGCATATTTTGCAAAAATAGAGATGCTTATGTATTTATATGGCTTTTTATATCTGTCTTGTGCATACAACAGACCTCAAACCCTTTCAGTCATTACAGTGGTCATATGCAGCTATTGAAGAGTGTTCTCTTCCATGACTTCCTTGCTTCATGTCCAAGCAACTGGAAACAAAGTTAGTTTTTACAATACAGTCACTGTAGTGAACTCTAAATTACAAAGCTTAGCCAACCTGATAAATAGGCTATGGGAGCTGTCTACAGCTGTTGGCTGTTAACCAAGAGCACTCATAGCTCTACAGCTCTATAGTTAACTTCTTTTCTTTCTCCGTGCTGCACCTGATATGCAATGATTCTCTAAAGCAAGTTTTATTTACAATTCAATTGTCCTTCTGCTACCCAGAGATTTCCTTTAAAGCAATAAAGTTCCTAGTGGCCTTATCCAAATGACTCCCCAAAGGATCAAAAATCCTAATTAGTAGGTTGTGAACATTGCCTAGTTTCAGAAATGGAGCTTACACATTTCGTAAACTAAATCCAGATGAAAAATATTTTCTTTTTATCATCTTCATAGGCTTGTAAGAGTGAAAAGTCTACTAGAGAGAGTAGAAAGTAGGAGTGGTAACATTAAAAGCCTGTTCTTTCACTGTCCCTCAGCTTCAGTGCAGATGATAGGAATTGATGAGTTGAAACTGTAAGGCATGAACCGATATGAAAGTTTGAAAAGAAAAATATACAGACATGGTATGTATTTACTTACTTGATTCCAGAAAAGTAACTTTAATTCAGAAATATTGTACTGTTACATCCGAAGCCTTCAACAGTACTGCAAAGTGATGAAAAGTTTAAGATTTTTGCTAACTGTCCAGGAATATTCAGTAGCTAAAAAAGAAATAGCAAATGGTAAGGGAAGGAAATGGATTTTTAAGCCCCATTTAAAATTAAACCTTGTGTTTATTAGTATCAATCCATAATAGTAATCCTTGTATTTGAATATACTGTTACCAACAGGGAACATTTGGTCTATTTGGATGTGCTGTGAGATCCAGGCAGCTGCTGTGGCTTAGCCATTATTAAATACTTAATAAACTGGCACTCCTAAACGTGACTTATTTATTATTATGGAAATAAAATCCCACAAAAAAAGCCAGATGTTTAGGGAAAACAGTTTGGTTTCAGGATTTTGAGCTGTGTATCATGCTTTTAATGATAAGATTTCCAATTCCCAGTATCTGTATTGTTTTTTACATCTTTTGAGAAGGCTACCAAAAAACTCTTGCAGTTCACTCCCCACATAAATGAGTTGAATGGAAATTGTAAGAAATAAGATGTGTGTGGATTAAACGCTTGGTTCAAGAGCTAGTGTGTTTTCAAGAGTAATGTGAGTTTTGAGTTTTTTATTCAGAAAAAGCAAAGTTACTTTTAAGTGCTTTTGAAAATCTTGTTTGAATCAAACCCCAGAAAATAAGCTTGTGAAGTTTCAATCTTTAGAACACTGTTTCAAAGAATATGCCCTGTACCAAACCCTACTCCATGTGATTGAACTACGTGACTCTTCTCGTTATCTGTCCCAATTTTATATTGTTTTCATTCTGTCTCTGCAAAATTCCACCAACTTCAGTTTGCTTGTGTTTCTCTTTCATATATATCATCCTCTCCTCACTGGCAGTGTTTAATGTCTTTGTCTTTGCTCCTCTGGAAATCTCTGTTGCATTTCAAACTTCATATTCATATATGTTGAATGGTGACTCTCACTGAAATTCTTTTTGCAAGTGCATTTTTTGTGTAGAAGCTTAAGGTTGATCATTTATTTGGGTATTGTATTTGCCCAGACTGGATTCCATTAGAAGGAGTTTTGTAATATTTAAAACATTTGTCTGTTTTCATGTAGCATTTCAGATGTTTGTGTAGAATGAAAGTAAGCAGCTCTGGTTGCTTAACTGTAGGCATTTACTCATCTTATAATTGATCCATCTCATCAGTGACAGACAACTGTTGCCTGAATTGTCAGAGATTTGTTGTTCACGTATAACATTTCATTAAATTTTATCTGTGTGATATTCTAATTAACTGGGACTTGCTGAGGAGTTTGGAAGTTAACTATAAAGGCAGAAGAAATCATGGTCAAGCAGAAAGTAATTGTGTCTTCGAAAGTAGTATCATCAATTTTAGATAATGACGGTTTAAAGTTCAAGAAAAAGTAAGAATGGAAGAGTGGGCATGGATGTGGGAGATGTGTGTTAATGTGAGGATTACCTCCCTTCTCCAATGAATCTTCTCCTTTTTGTCATTTCTCTCTATTGAAATTTCTGTCCTTTTTCTTCCCCATCTTCCAGAGTCTAAGTTGGTTTGTCTATACATTTAGAGCTATAGGTGAGTAAATTAAGAAGTACCTGTTTAAAAAAAGAGCCTAAGGACATCCAAAATGATTCAGTACAGCAAATTTATTGGATCAGAATATTGGAGAATCATGCAACTTCTGAAAATCCTAATGAAACTTAATTAAGGAGAAGCTTATGTACATTCAGACCATGACTTGATCCTTTAGATACCCTGATACGCCATATTTCAAGTGGCCTAGGTTAATAAAGCAGCTGGGAAGTATGTACCTTCCCAGATTATTTTCTGAGAGAAGTAATAAAACTGTTGCATGTGATTTTGCTACCGGACAAAGAGACGAGGAAGAAAAATCCAAGTAGGTAGAATAAGGAAGTCATCTGAAACTCAGCTGGCTACAGTGTTTTCTCATAAAATTACAGTTTCCCAAGATCTTTGAGACTTGAAATCATCTCAATTTTTGTTGAACAAGAGGAAGAAAGGGGAGGAGGAAGGGACAAATGAGATAAATGTTCTGCTTTGGAGCAGATAGTAACACATATGGAGTCCTGGATTGCGCTAAAATTCATCTGACCCTGATGTATGTGAACTAACCATATAGGGATTTAGTGATCAATACCACTTTCCGATTCTGGAGCCTGACATGAGAAAAATATTCTTATCCTTGGGTGAGGTTTTTCCTGTGCTGAAGTAGCCAATATATGTCCATCAGCACTAGTATAAATAATCATATAGGCAGCAAAGAGGAGGCTAATGCACATCACATGCCTAATACTTTCTTGAGGGTAGTCTCAGGCTTTCTTTTATCTAGAATGCTTTCCTTTTTACTTGGCAGCTACTGATTTGAATACTCAAAACAGAAAAGTGCTGTGTACACATGTATATATACTTTGTCATATTTATGGGATGGAACAATGTTTTTAACACTGGAAAGACTGAAGAAACAGGGAATATAGATTTATTATTCAATTATTGTAGTGGATATTAAGCATAATTTAAAGAGAATAACATAGCAGATAAGTAAATTCTCTTTGAAATAAGTATGAGGAGGAAGTGGAAGCATGGTTTTTAGGATTTACCATGGAAAATTGGAGTGAGTATGTTTAGTAGAAACATATCTTTTAACAGGTAAATCCCATGGTAAGATTTTATCAACAGAATTTATCATAACAAATAATTACTCTTAATGACAATTTTAAAAAGCAACATAGTCATTCAGACAATCTTTTCTTTTCATTCTTCTAGATGTGTTTTGAAATAAGTGTTCTCAGATCAATGTCCTAAATGCTGCCATTTAAAATTCTGAATGAACATGTGGGTTCATGCTCAGATGTGTAGGTACCTTACCTTTTCAGTGGAATAATCAGTGGCTGAAGAAGGGATTTGAAATTAGTTGAATAGTGACATAGAATCTGAAGTATCTGTTTATGTAAGGTGGACTTAACATCATTTACTGAGGATCAGAAGGTTTGTCGTCATCTGTTTTTATGAGATGAGTCCAAGTTAGTGCAGCATTTCCAGCACCTGTTTGGCCTTTTAGTTAATTTCTGCAGTCTATGTCTTTTTTATTGAGGCCTCTGCTGTTTTCTGAAAGGGTGTAGATAAATATACTTTTTATACCTTTGAAATAAAATGCTGTTATTTGGACGTATTACAAATGGAATTAATTATGCATAGAAGACGGTCTTAACTTCAGTTTTTCTGGTTTTTTAATATCCCTCTCTCCTCCCACATTCATTGAAGGTGCTATGTTATACATGAAAAAATAAAAGCGTAGTTTGAAAATTACCTGTATTTAGTACTCAGATTTTCTTCTTACTCATATCAATTGCAAAACAGGACCTTTAATTGCAGAATACAGTACTTTCTGTGGTGAAAGATTTTTTTACCGTCACTTGATTTTTTTGTATTTAGATAAAAAAATTTGTTCCAAGTCTAAAACTAGTGAATGGAAAACAAAATCGTACAATATTGTTTCTCTAGTTAATATAAATATATATTGCACATTGGTTTATATTGTAGGGTTATAACCTAGTTTTATGTATTGAATGTGTTTATTATAGGTAGAAGTATAGATAGCAAATATGTTAGTCTATAATATCAATTTTACTATAGGTATCTCTCTTTAAATTTGATCCTTTGTACCATGCATGCCGGTTGATTAAAAAATAAAATAATATCCAGCATCCACAATTCTTCTTAAATAGTGTCTGAGAAAGAACATAACCCACAAATGTTTTCCTGTATTCTACAATCACACCTACTGTTACACCTCCCAGTCTTAATCAAAGGTTTGTTTCTGGTCTACAGACTCTGGCTGGAGCAGGTGTAAATGGAAGGCAGATTCCTGAGTCCTGAGCCCAGCAGCTAACAACTTCCTGCCATAGTTGCTCTTGCATTCCCTGTAGGAGGTCTAGTTCCTTAAATGCATTAGTGGTATAGCTGGATAAGGACAGTTACCGAGGTGGTATTTTAAAGTGAATCCTATGTGTTGTACTGAGATTCCTAAAGTGGTACCTAACAGTTCCAAACTGATCCCTAGCAGGACCTAACTGATTACTGTGCTCTCTACAGAACTGGCATGGTTTCTGGGGGCAAACATAAATATAATGTGCTACATTGATACTGTCCCAGAACTATGTAAATGTGGATTGGTTTTCAGATTAAAAAAGTCCAAAGTCTAATCAGATCTAAAAAGAGTTTGCATAGGATTTCAGGAAGCGACTGAAGCTGCTTGACAAGTCCATTGAGTGCAGGGTGGTTAAAACCACCTCAAAGTGAAGCAAGAAATAGAGGTTTCAATACACTGCTGTGCCTAAATTGCATTTTATTCACAGTCGTATCATTAGTTTCACTGAAAGCAAAGATTATGTACAGGCACAAATTTCCCCCTTTCTGAAGTTGTTTTCTGGGTGTAGATGTTTCTGTACCCTCAAGGTCTTTTCTATGCGATAGCTTTTTTCCTTTGGACTTAGCCTAGTTGCTTTTGGCAAATTTTGAATGTTCCCGGGCACAACAAAACCAGACACTGTATTATTTGGATTAGATTGTCTGATTAGCTGCAGTAAAATGCCCAGCAATTTTGACTGAAGATGATCCTGCACTATAACATAGGATTCTGATTTTGGATCTATAATCTCATCTTTGATGTTCAGAAATGTTCATATAGCATATGAATGGGAATGGCATATATGTACAGGTCACCTGCAAATAAATCTGGATACAAAGCCAGAAGAGATTTACAATCAAAATATAATGTAAATTAAGTGCAAGTTAATATGTTTTGAAAATAATTGCATGTTACTATGCTGTTTTGTGGTCTGCATTAAAATGCAGAGAAAATGGGTTTGCAACCCTTAGATTAACTTGCTTTTCACCAGGATATCAATAAAACCCTAATGCCAGCCTTGTCTGTGAATAAAATACCTATAAACACAGTATATAACACGTTTTTACATAGTTGACCTATTGAACATTTCCACGTGTTTTTCATTTATGTGGAATTGTTCTCTCTTACTAGACTCCATTCAATATATTTTTTTAAACTTGATATAAATAGAACAGACACCTTAAATATCTTAACAAGCATAGCTGACCTTTTTGTGGAATTCTCCAGAAAGGATTGTCTGCAGCTGCTGTGCCCAAGGTGTGCTTAGATCTGGTTTGTGGAATAAATGAAGTATCCTCAGAAGAGTTTGTATGAGTAGAGCGTAAAAGCTAGACACAGGGGAAAATATTGGCACTGGTCAACGAAGTGTATGTGGTGCATATAATTTCCCAGCGGTTGTGCTGTAGTGCACTCATATGCACAATATACTGGTTAACTGGTAATAGAAAGCCATTGTTTTCTTTACAGATCCGAAACATTAACTCCTGGCATGTCATATGAACACGTGCATAATGCAATAACTTAAACATATGTCACTGTTGTAAGGCAGGTGTGAAACAAGGATATTCAAGTTGAAAGATACTACAGCTAGCTTTAGAGTCAAGAGGAAGGCCAGGAGGATGTGTGGTCTGGAAATAGACAATATAAATGTTTTAGGACATTGCTGTCATTCTGTTATGTGAAAAATACAAATCTGCATACATAAATTTCATACTTAATCTTATTCTGTCCCTTTGTATTTTTTTACTTTTTTTTAACATTCTGATATCTAGGGGGAAAAAAGCAAGTTACTTTTTGATAAGTTTTTATTGCTGTTCTTGCTTTTCTTTAGGTGTAAAAGTACTTTTAGATTTTCAGGTTGTACTATATATCTATGTTAGAAAAAAGATATAACTTTGCATGCTTGATCCTAAAAGGAGGAAGAAGAGAATTCCTATTTAATATTTTAAAGAGGAGAATTCCTATTTCATATTTTAAAAACAGATTAATTTCTATTGCAGTTAATGAGCCAAAGTATTTGAAAATATTAGTCATGTTGTATTATTTTGATAGCCTTCAGTATATGTCATTGCTCAGTTCTAGCTACTGAAAGCACCGGCTCCCAGTCTGATGACAATCTGTGCTCTAAATAGTTATAGTCATTTCAAGGTGTATGTTCGTTTCCTTTTGGTAATGAGACAAACTTTCCCTGGCTCATAAACCCCAAAGCAGCTTTAATGTAAAGTAAAACTGAGGAATGATTTAGCCATATTATGATCTTGCTTTTGGATTTTGTTCCCTCCTTGTTGTTAAGAACTTTCAGAACAACAAATGTTTTAAATGTAGAACATGAGATTTTAAATATGCAGCAAACCTGATGGATAAATCACAGATTCAGGGCTCTGTAAACTGCCTCAATACTATAAGAAAAATTATATTCACGATCATTGTGGTATAAAAAGTGTCTAGTGCTGCTTTAAAATTTCCTGTATCAGAGAGTAACGTATTTGTACGTAGGTTGTATCTGTTTTAAAATCCTGAAATTTGCAGATTAGGATAATTTGCAGAAGCCATGCACTTTTTTTCCTGAGTGGTCTGGGCTTCTTTTTTTTTTTTTTTTTTTTTTTTTTTTTTAACTTAGTAAGAATTCTTACAAGTAGGAAGTCAGAGCTGATACTTGCAAACTTCATGTAGAAATGACTCCATCTGCAAAATCCTGAACAGTTAGGAGGACAAGGACATTTTAATTTGCCATTGAAACTCAAGTATTTCTGTTCACATGGAAAATCTATATAATACAATTTTTAAAAAAAAATTCACGCCCCCAAATGAATCCTCTGTGTGAGAGAGAGGAAGGACAAGAGACCAAACTATTTCCCAGTTCTAAAATTGAGGACTTGAAGTCAAGGGTCTTCTTGTTTCCTATATACTTGTTTGTGAGTTGGCAATATAACAGCTCTGTGGCATATTCTTCCTCTCTCCAGGTGTTAGCAGCAGTAGGGGTAAGTGTAAAGGCTCACCCTTCATGAACTATCATTTGTGTCTTTAAAACAGGGTCCTATTGTGGCTGTAACTTTTGCGAATGGTGTGTGAAGTCTTCACGCGAAGGAAATCAGTAGAAAGTTTGCCATTGACTACAAGAGTCTTTGGATCAAACACTGAGCTTTTAAGTCTGTAACTGTCATGGAAAATAAATACTGACTTTAAGGAGCAAGCTCCAGGGTCTCCTAAAAGTAGCTTAAATAGCTCAGAGAGGAGCAGTATAATAACTCCAGCTTTCATATAGTAGGCTCTCACTAGTTTAACATCCCAGGGATACTGCTGGGACTCCCAAATCACTGGTCAACAGTGTAATGATACATGGCAAATTACCTAGGTAATGGCAGTCAGATAAATCACCTCCAGCCAATGCTGGTTAGCCAAGGGAGGGGTGTGCTATGTATTAACTGGAACCAATTCCCCAAAGACAAAATCAAAGGAAAAATGGACTTGAGAAATTTTTTTTAACCCAATATGGTGATTAGTGGTCATTAGTGAAGATGATTTATTTTTCCTTATGGAAAGGCTAGTGAGTGACTTTGGAAAAGCAAATGTGAATGTTTAACTTTTTACAGAGATTGCTGGAAGGTATCAGAGATTTCACAGCAGAGCTGTTTACCTTCAAGACAGAATTTCTGTTTGTATTCTTCAAAAAAAGCAAAACAACATGATGGAAAAATTTCAGGAAGTTCTTGATAACATCCAGGGCTGCAAACCAGACGTGGTGACTTGGCATTATCATTTTCATGAGAAAGAAAGGAAGTGAACAGCAACTACTCCCAAACCTCCTAAATGTTTTGCTGGAGGTGACATGAAGTTGAAGATCAAAGTGCTGTCAACTTGGTAGGAATAGAAAGTACTGAATATGTCATAGGATCCTGGCAAAGGAAAGTGTGGTGACTTGTCTTAGCCAGAGCAAAAACTTTTTTTTCAGAACCAAACCAGAAAGCCAGTTAAAGTCAGAGAAAAGTGTTACAATTTTTCATACCTCTATCCAGAAATGTAGGACTTCTAAATCACATCTGATGCTCACAGTTAGCTGTGGGAAAATTAAATGTAGTTTAGGCTGATGCCAATTATAATAATAATTTGAGTCATCTTAGAACATTTCAAGACATTTTCCTGACAGTAATGAATCATGTGCTAGTAAATTGAGCAGTTAAAGGAAGGTGTTAATGGAAGGTAGGTACATTGACGAGCATTAAGCACATCCTGTGTTAGGCAGTGATGTACGAGCCCATGGTAGTATTTTTGAAACTTCCTTTGTGGAGCATTGTTGAGTGCTGGAATTATCACCTCTTTATGAGGGTACAGGCAGGGGAGAATGACTTACCCATCTCTGTTACAGAGTTCAAATTGTAACTGCACTATTTTCAATCTGGGCATGTGGAGACAAGCCTAGAGGCTTCCATCTTGTTTTATGGATTCTATTGCTGGTTTTATGCTGTTGTGACTTTAGTGTATGTAAGTGTATCTATGCAAGATTTTAAAATATTTCGATTTGAATAATTAGGATGATGACTCTCAGAATGACTTACATGTAGGGTGCCATGTAAGGTTTACAATGATAATTATGCAACGTTCAAAGGTCTCTGACTTACGACAAGTATTTATATTTTCCTCAAATGAGCTTGTTTTCCTAATGTGACCTGCCCATCTCTGGCTTTCCTGTAATGTTTCTGACAAAAAAAATCCAAGACACTTACTCTTTTAATGCTGTGGTCTGTACTCCTGCCTAATCTTTTTTCCCGGTAACCTGGATACAATGTGGTAAGAGAGAAGCAGATATGATCATTTACTGTAAAGTGCAGCCAAATGATACATGAATTCTAAAAATGACTAGAGGTTGAATGACAGAAGATGAGACTGAAGCAGTCATGGAGGATTCATGCTAGCAGCAGAATACAAAGAACCTAACCTGGTGTTTGATCAAAAAAGCCTTTACCCTTTCAGTAGCTTTAGATGGAAGAGTAGTCCTACTGATGAATCTTAATCTTCATATAGTTTTCAATATTTAGATTATAGACAGACTAATATGTCTGGAAATTCTGTTAAACTCTTGTGGCAGTGAAACCCATAGGCCAATTACATTAATAAGATGAAGTGAGTATCAATGTTCATAGTAATGAATTTCTACTTGTTGGCTAAATACTGTCCAAATGCTGTGGAGATTTTTCTGAAGGATGTGGCTAGCATACAAAGAGTAACAGTAGCAATGAATCTTGTTTCCACCTTAGCTGACACTCTGAAAGGTTTTGAGTGCTTCAGGGTACTTTATTTTTCCTGGGATTTCGGCTTGTTCCTGACAGACAGAGCTGGGCTGAAAGTCTGTTCTTTAAGCATCTGTAGTTTCTTTCTGAATTTAAAAACAGATTAGATGGAGGACCTGGGATTTTCTCTTCTGAAGAGTAATTCTTTGTATAAGACTCAGTGGCTTCTGCATTTTATGGACTTTTTGTAGCTGAACTAATTGACTTACAAAGGTGGTCCTTCTCTCTCCCAGGGAATACACAGGGATGCTTTTTCTTTACCTAGGAGTTTGTTCTCTTGGCCCTATTTCTAGTTCCAGCCAGCTCTCATTCCTCTGAGAATGCCTTCTGTAGCTTCCTGACTGACTCTTCTCCTCCCTCCCCCTTTGAAGACGCTTTCTTTGCAAAACCCACCAGAAAGCTCATGACTTTCTGCATCGTGCTTCTGACCTTGCTTTTAGTCACTGGTGGGATCAAAGGCCCTCTCAACATCATTCTTTTTTTTTTTAGATTATTTTCTTGTCTGATCAAAAGAACCACTCAAATACTTGTATAAAAAAGAAAAAGCAATTACTTCCAATGGAATCAGGGGATCAGAGGTCTGTTTCTTCATTTGGCCTTACTATAGGTTATGCCAGAAAGAAGGAAGTGACTCTTTAAAACCAAGAGGGCAGTCAAATGTTTCTATTTTCCAAAGAAATCCATTTGTTTTTTTTATTTGGAGTCTTGCACCATTAAGTGCATAGTGACTGAGTCAAGTACAAAAATAAAGGTCATATTTTCATTATGCTAAAATTATAATATGTTTAATATGGCTGATCAAAATGGTTGAAGCTACACTCCCAACAAGAAGTGGATCAACTACCAGTTGTAATACTAGGCTGTGTCTGCCAAAGTTTGGAACAGGAACCAAATGTCAGTTGTTTGATAATGTTAACTTTTCCAAGATGCTTCATCAACCCCAATTTTAAATCTTTTCTTGTGTATAACTGAAAACAAGGATGTTCTTTCTGTGCATCTCCTAGTTTATTTCACTGGCTCCATTTTTTACCTGATGAGAACGTACTTGCTACTGTTGTAAAGATTTTCCATGCAAACAAAGAAAGCAAAAGGAGCTTTCATGTGGTGTGGATATATCTAGTCAGAAGAGTGCTTAAGATAAATGCAGGAGGGATTAAGATTCCTGATATAACCATTAAATTATTGATAGCCTTCCAAAGGCTCAAAAAAATGTTGCTTACAGTACTTTTGGGAGGGTGGGGGTAGAAGGCTCTTGTTGAGAATATATAGTGTGTGTTATGTTGCACTTTGGGGTTCTTAACAAACTGAAAGTTTCCCCTTAAATAGGACATTTACTGCAATTTTATTTAGCTGCTTTGTTTGCATGGTGCTGATACCATAGTCTTGCTGAAAAAGCAGCAAAGTAAATTTGCAAGTCATTCAAATGAAAAAGAAATCACAGTCTAAATAGTAAACATTTTTGGACAAATCTCTGATAAAACACATACACAATTTGTTATAGTGCAATGTGTGTATCAATCCAGACAGTTGTCTAAGTTTTAGAGGTATATAGCCTAAAACTACTGAACCAAGTTATGCTGCTGCTAGAGTGGCAGATTTAGTAACCAAACTGAGCTGGGAAGAAACTATGAACTACATATACTTAATTGCTATGGCAACGGTCATATTTAAATAAGGCGTGGTACAATATTATTAAGATAATGCAACCTAAACTATAAAAATGAAAAACAGTGAAGGAAATTAAGAAATACTCCAAAAATCTTAATTATCCAAATGAGGCATCATATTTTGGACTCTAGATTATGATGTATAGTCCACTAGCAAGATAAATTCCTTAAAGAAGCTTTGGCTTCCATGTCTTAAATCTCCTATATACCATTTGCGATTTGGGAGTTATGAAGAATAAAATAAAAGATTTGACATGAGGACATAGCTCTACACTATAAGAACTCAAAAAGAAGGGTATCCAAGTTGGGGCCTGATGGTCTGGAGAGGGGGACAAGTAGATGAGCAAGTAACTGCTTAGATGCTTGGGCTCAGAGGGTAGTAGTGGGTCATACTCTGCCTGGAGGCCAGTCATAAATGAGGTCTATCTGTGATTTAATGCTATTGAACATCTGTATCATCCTGCAGGAGGAGGTGATGGAGTGCACTCTCATCAGGTGAGCACCACATGAAATTAGGGTGACCAGCTGATATCCTCAAGGTCAGGGCTGCCATTCAGCATGGCCCAGGCAGGCTGGAAGAAAGGGCCAATAGGAACTTTATTAAATTCAGCAAGAACAAGTGCCAAGTGCTGCAGCTGGGAAGGATTAATCCCTTACAGTGATACTGGGGAGGGACTGCTGAGGTTGGGCAGGTTGCTGAGCACAAGCCCCCAGCATGCCCTGGCAGTGATGGAGACCAGCATCTGGCCCCCGTGGGCAGGAGCACGGCCTGTAGGTTGAGAGAACCAATTTTTTCCCTCTACTTGGCACATGTTAGACCATGTGTAGATACTGCATCCAGTCTGGTGCCTTCAATGCATGAAGGATATCAATGAACTGGAACAAGTTCAGGTGGCCAGGGCTGGAGCTCCTGCACCATGAGCAGAAGCTGAGGGACAAGATTGGTTCAGCCATGCAAAATCAAGGTATGCCTGCTTAATTAAATACCTTCAGTAGATTCTATCATGCTAGTTATTGTTTCTTTCCAGTTTACTTCTAGATGGTTTTAGTTTTGAAGTAATTTTAATGAGAAAAATCAATTTAAATTGTGCCTGTGGGTATGTTTTAATAATTGATATTTATTCACTGACCTAAGCAGAGGCATGATCATGACTCTCTTAAGACACAAATGAATGTGTTTTACCTGCAGGTATACTGATAATTTTGGAATGATTGTTTTTCAGTCTCTCCTGTTGGAATTGTTTCACTTTAAATTATTAATGAGAGGGAAGGACCACAGTAAAGGGTTGTGCCATTGAGTTCTTAGGAAGTAGAGATTTTTGACTTCACATCCTTGCATCAGTGAATTTTAATTATCCAGAATGAAATGGTTGCAGAGAGTGAGACAACCACCTCTGAGGAGCCAATAGACTGACAGGGAATGCCTGGGTATCTGGGGGAATAGTGGAATCCCAGCAGTTGAACTGAAGACTCTTTCTTTCCAAGTGAATGTCCTACCTAGAGGTATTTCTGTCATCTTCTATTCCCCTTTTTGAATCTGGCAAATTTGCATTTTTCCAGTTTAAAAAGACTATTGGAAACTTCTTGATGAGTTCCAAGCTTAATTTGATCTGTAACATAAGATCTGAGATTTTTAATTCTACATTTCTTCATTTTGTGTCTTTTATCTCCTTCTGTGGTCATTTGCATTTCCAAGTAGTTTCACAAAAAGATCCCTAAAATCTTCTAGATTTAGAATTTATATTTTTTTTATTTAAGAAGTGAAACTTTATCCTGCAAGGCTAGTAGCTAGTGTAAGGTGGAGCAGTGTCTTTGCCAACTACAGAACATTTGTTAACAATGTTTATTATCATAATGCTCAAAGTATGTTATTACAAACTTTGTATGAATAATATTTTTGTGCAAGTTACAGCACGCAACAAGGTGTGCATTATAAAACAGCGTGTCTTTGGCTGAATGGCCTAAGTGACTTGAAAAGTGGGATTTTTGTATTCACCCACACAAATGTATTCATACCATTAAGATTTTCCAAAAACTAATTTATTTTGAATGGTGAGAGAGATTAAAAAGGGAAAAGCAATTCCATATGATCTCCTTGTGGTGGCATGAACTTCAAGCTAATGATTGGATTGTAATTTATAATCTGTTCCCATTTTATTTTTTCAAGGCAGCTATATGTTTTGAGTATATTGTAGTTTAAGATGGAAACAGTACTGCTTTGTGATCTTAAAGGCACTTATCTTCAGTGATGTGTTGAAAAATGTTAGTGCTACAAGTCCTGTCTATTTTCAACTCATACAGTTCCACAGTTTAAAAAAAAAAGTAGACTATTGATCAATGTTAGTCTGTTCACAATGTAGCAAAGAATCAGCTTCTATGTACATTCTGCACTGTTATTAATTTGTCTTTCAGCTCCAGGTAAGCTGCAGAAAAAGAAATATGAAATAGCTAAATCAAGAACTTTTCACAATTACAGTTTCAAAGTTGGATGTGTGATCAGTGCTAGCTACTTAGGCTTTAGAGTATGCAGAAAAGTAGGATAGGATGGAACATCATTCCACTCTAAGATGGATGTCTTGCATAAAGCAATGGATTACTCTCTGGTTGTGAATTCTTTTCTCCATTAGCTATCAAAAGAGTCTATTATATCAAAGCAGATGCCTAATTTTTGCACAATTACCATTAGACGAGCTGGATCCTACTCTCCACCCCCCCCCCCCCCCCCCCAATGAAGTCAATTGCTAGATAAAAGTGAAGCTGGTAACAAATGAAACATTATCATTATTAGTGTGTTGTGTATGCTTTGTGTCATGCTTTGAAAGAAATAGTGCCTTAATTAAAAAGCCAGAACCTCACTGCATGTAAAATCAGTGCCATTCTACTGAAGTCAGTGGACTTGTGCTGATTTTACATGAGCTGAAGGTCTGGCCTGTGTTCTGGAGCTAGTGTGGAGGACATTTTGTGTTTACCTTTTACTTCATTAGTGTCTCAAAAACACGCTGCACTGCCATATATTTGTGTCAGTCACTTTTTAGAACTGGCATTTATTAATAGCTCATGAACCACATAGAAGGTTTGATAATTGATTGTTTGACCCCGAAATAACTAAATGAAAATACAAAGCAGTTTTTGCCATCTGAGTGCTGGCAGGAAACCAAAACATTAAGCTCTAATATATACCTCAAATAAACCTTGACACAGAACTATGAAGTGTATAGAGAGGTACGTTTCACTAATACTGTATTGGCATGACAGAGGACAAAGTTCTGCTCTCCATTAAATGGAATTCAATTTCCTGATATCATTAATGTGAAAGGAGAATTTGCCCTCCATCTTTTTAAGCCACCCTGTGTTTATTATTGATAAGCTACTGGTTGTCTTGGTCCGCGGTACTGGTCTGCACTTCAGGCTTGAGACTGAAATAGGGAAGCCTTCCTGAGCATCAAGCGGCATAGTAGGTCAGTGATGTGTAGTCAATCCACATTTACTAGTATCAGAAAATATGATGGATTGCACTGAAATGAAACCATCAGGTTCTTAAACAGAATGGTTCCTTTCTCGAGTTCAAGAAAAAGTTTAAACCACTGGATAAAATTATGTGCCAATTATGTATAAACTGCTTTACCACTAGAATAAAGGAAGCCATAATTCTGTAGACATATGCTTTATTGAGTTCATATGTTTTCATTTATAAATAGAATGTAAAAGAAAAAGAAATCTGTGCTGGTGGACAGTGAAATAATGCGGCTTATATACACTTGCAGTGAAATGAGTAGGAACCCATGGTTTCTTTCTCTGACATGTTGAAAGACTCAGAAAAGGCAAATCTGCTTTAAGAATGTCAATCTTGAATAATGTAGTTGTAATGTTGATCTTGAATATTATAGTTAATAGTCAGCCTGCTGATTTTTAACAACATATTCAAGGTCCTCCTGGAAAGAAGAAATTTGGAAGGAAGACAATTATTTTAACAATTCTTCATAGAAGAATTTAGACCAAGCCTATAAAACTCCATATTTGGGGCATAGCTTTTTTAATTGCCTCAGAAATTCCTAAGGTTCTAATTTCATTATTTAGAATGTTTAAACTTGTCCTTTTGTGTGGAGCCTTTTAAAATTAGATACTACTTAAATGTAAAAACCAGGAAGACATGGGTTATTTTGTACATAGAAAAATACTTAAGCTGGGACAATAAAGCAAGAACTCCAAAAAGTACCGTGGTTAAAATTCTGCTGTTGCATCTATCTCGGACACTTGCTGGCTGGAAAAGGGGAATATTTTTTTATTTAAGATAGTTAGGCTTGTTGATATTAACTTCTTGAGAATGATAAATATATATACTGTTAAATCTCACTTCTATTTACTGGTCAACAGTAATCTTACATTACATCAAAGTCTTAAAATTAATCACTGGAATAAATCATGATTACGGTAGCAGCTGGTACAAACAGGAATGAAGTATTTAGTATACCTGTCACTAATAAAGAATTAATTTCTTGAAAGTATATTAATCTAAATATGAACATACAGCTTGCTAATTGAATTTATGGTATACAGAGTACAGGATGCAAATATATTCTAAAGTATCCCCTTAGATCCCTTTAGTAGTAATTAGGACTGTAAGGACAGCCTTGCGGTATTTTCATTGCATCATTAAAATGAAATGATTATTTAAGTAGTCTTGTACCAGAGCCAACAAAGTGGTAGTGTTAGCTTAAAAAAGGGAGTTTTCCTACTTCAAATAATTAGTAAATCCATGGTCAAAATACTGCTTTTGTGCATCTGTATAGATTCAAGTACATTAATTACACAGAATCTGGAAAAATATATTACTGATACTAAACATCAAAAGTAAATAGCATTCCTTTCAAATTAAGATGTATGTAATCTGTCACACACACCCCCTCACAAATTCCCCAAACAACCTCCTTGATAGGTCCAGATTTCAGTAAATTTCAGTGAAATCATAGTATTTGGGTAACAGCTAAAAAATGCTGCAATATTTTCACATTTTTATTGTGAGAGGGTCTGAGCTTCAGTGAACATCTCTGAAGATGGAAAGTATCTTCCAGAGTTGGGGTTTTAAATTGTCTGTGGTAATTTCAGTCTGAACTCTGGGCATCACCTTGGTGACAGCAAGTGCTGCATTTTGTAGCTATGCGGCTCCGAGTGAATGGTAAGTGCCCAGTTTTATTTTTGTGAATTTAGGGTAATTCTATTTCTCTTGATTATGCCCCAAGACTTATTATCTTTGAACAGTTCCTCAGCAATGTTGTCTCTGAAATCCAATCAGAAACTTAAATCTGAAAACAATTGCTTTTTTGTTTTTTGGGTTTTTTTTTATGACACCACTACTGTGTTGCAATTTAAGACTTTATTCAGACTAAGAAGCAGTAAAACTTCTGTGGAATCAGCTGGGGGGCGAGGGGAGGAAGCTGTTTCCAGCCAAAATACAGATGGTTTTTGCCACTTAATATTAACTATCAGCAAAACATGTGTGGACTGAGGAGTCTGCCTGAATACTGTTTCCATGTATGTCCAAGCAAGTAAATGAATGTGACTTCAGCAGAGGAAGCTTTACTTGGGTGTTGGTGGCACTAGCAGTGGCAATGAGGTGGCACAAGCCAGCAGTCGCAAAGAGCACTGAGAATGCTTGGCAGGCTTGTAGCTTGTCCTTGGTGCCACATCTTCACAGAGATGCCCATCAGAACTCCTGGTAAGCCTTCCCTCTCTCTGGAAATATATGAAAGACAAACAAAACTGAGCCTGTGGATAATTGCAGGACACAAAACTGTGAAAATGCAGCCTCAGGAGAAAGCAAAGAGCAAGCTAAGATCAGGCCCAATCCTGAGTGAAAGGCAAATAACCTTGTTGGTGAAAGTCACTTTAAAGAAACATGCGACTTTCTCATCGTTTTCTCTTTGTAGTAGAAATGCCCTAAGGATGCTAAATTTTGGCTTCCTGCTCGGGCCAAAAAGAAGTAATGCTACTCTGGCAAAACTCCCCAAAAACGTGTCTAATAAAAATGTATTACTTTCTTGGATTGCCTTTCACTGACTTAACAGAGATTTAGGTGACCTAACATACGTGAGCAGTAGAGGTCTGTTTGTTTCTCTGTAGTTTTCAGAATCATTCTTCTAACAGCTGTCATAAATTACACGTACCTGTTCTGTGCCCAAAAGCAAGAGTCCAGTCAGAGTTAGGGTCACTCTAGTTATTTCTCCTTTTTCCCTTACCTCGTGACCAGCAGGTGGGACGTAAGGAAATAGAGGAGTCATTCTCCAATGCCCTTGAACACCTTAGAGCTCCTTTGCAAAGGTGAGCCATCTGTTTACTACAGAAAATAATTTTTAATGATGGTTTTTCAGAGTACCAATGAACAATTTCTAAAAGGTCAGAATGACTGCCTGTATTTCACTGCCATGGGAAATCCATCAGGAAATAATTTAACCTGTGTGCCCCTACATACAGCTATGCAAGTTCCATATTGTATTACAAATCTGTCATCTACTTTGTATTTCCCCAAACAGTCTTTTTGACTCATAGACTGTGTTTTCTTTAAAACTGTGGCCTGCATAATTCTCTGTGGAGACAGAGGAAAGGGAAAGGTTTGCAGTGATTTGTTTCCAGAGTGCTTGTATATATAGGGATGCTTAAGAAAGTGAGGGTGAATTTATTTAAGATTGAGAAATAAAGCTCATAAGCCAAAATTGGATGGATGTGCTTGTAGAGGGTCTCCTGGAATTAAGATGATGGTAGATTGTGCCACCAGGGTGCTAAAAATACTCCCTTCACAAGGTGTAGCAAATGTTGTTTGATACATTTGTCTTCAAATCTTTTTGCTTAATCACTTTAAACTTCCTGAATGAACCCAGATGCATGGGGCTAATCCAGTCAGTGGATCACTGCTCCAATTCTGTGGTGGTAACATGAGGTTTATTTGAGGCTTGATTTCATCATGTGGACAGAATGGGAAGATTTTTTTCTTCTATTTTAATGAAAAAAACAAAACAAAACAAAACACCTTCTACTCCAGAAGTGAAAGTGGCATGCGAAGACAGTTACGCTACTTCCATAACCACTGTGTTAAATATACCACTCTGTTAAATATATATGGTACTCCGTAGCACTGTGTAGATGTACTAGCTTAGGCTTCTGCAATCTCAGCATCATTCTCATTCTGCATTGTGAAACTACAGTGAGAAAGTTTAGTCTCTTATTAAATGGAGTGTCATTCATAAGAAGCTATCCTAGGAAACTTTCCAGGAAACATAAAATGTAAAATGGCATTATATTTTTCAAATACCTCTGAATCAATAACTAGTGCTATAAGAAAATGTGGCTACTGTACTGAGTACTGTAATTGAGTGCCTACCTTTAAAGGATGGATGTGTTCCTGATTATATTTTTTTTTAACTTTTTACTGTGCTATCCCATTTTTAGTTAGTGAAAAAGTAGTTCTACAAACATATGTATGATTTTCTGCTTTATGTTCTGAAGCAGAATTAGTAAGGCTGGAGAGAAAAGATAAAAATGGTAGTTGCTGTTTTTTAAAATTTGCCATACCAGGGCAAATATATAATAACAATTAATTTTAATAATTTTGTCTTGATGCAGTTGTTTTCTTCATCCATGGTAACTTTTTTATTCCTAATTTAGGGTAGCCAAAATTTTCTGAATGCATAAACACCTTAACAGAGTTTTTTGGAAATAGGAAAATTGGAATATAGGAAAACTGGAAATAAACAATAGGTATATTAAAAGACTGTATATTTGGGGTTTTTTTCCGTTCATCTCATACTTATTCTGCTGTTTTTTAAACACCAGCTCTAAAATCCTAACATAAAGTTCATATTCAAGTCTATTTATCAAACTCTGAGTTTTCATTACAAATTTGATTTGGATAATCCAGAGAAAACATGACATCAGCCTGATAGGTGTATTGCTTTGAAAGAGTGTGCTACATTGCTTCAGAATTTGCAGCTTATTCTGTCTTCGTGCATGTAATGAAAAGCATGTAGCAGACTACAGAACTATGTAATTTTGCAGTGCCCAGACAACATGATCTTATCAGAACGTGATTATCCATACTGTCAAGATTGTAGATATCAACAGTAGCTGTATTTTCCTGTGAAAGACTGGAGGGGTACTGTATTCACAAAAGCATCTTTGGTATTTTCAAGATGGCTGGAGTTCGTTTCAAATAAACCATTTAGGTCCATGTTCTATTTAATAATATTGATGATTTCTGTTGTTGACATTCTTGGAGAATATTAATTTTTAAGAAAATCAGTTACATGGCCTATACAGGCATCAGGAAAAGATGTTTCTGGTGTCTTCATCACCAAAGATTAGATGAAGGTGGGTACATTTAGTCACTTTCAGTTTTCCTCCCTTTATTTTTAAAGTGAGGAGATATTGTGAACTTTATTTAAGATACATAATTTGCTGATTCTTGAAGAACTTGTAGTCATTTTAAGGTTTAATTAAAACTGATATGAACCTGCAGAATTTTTTCCTGTTATGCTCATGTAGTTATTAGCAAAGATGAATCCATTTGAAAAGAATCCTTTCCTAGTTCTGCAGCAGCCCTTGCTACACAAGGGGAAAACTGAAGTACCCTTCACAATAAGCCACAATACCTCAAGTTATTAGTATTCGCTGCATGCGTTATGTTTCCATTGAATATTTCTCCCTCATCCTTTATGTTTGGTTTTAGTGTCCTTCTCCATTTTCTGTGTATAATGTTCATTCTTGTTTAAGTACAGGAAGAACCAATTATTGTTATAGTATTTCAGTTAAGTGACATTGTATATCGAGGTATATTAGACATTTAGGAAATACCACAGATAGATGGTTGACAGTTTGCCTGCTGTGGCATTTCATTCTTCCAGGTTATAGACAGCCTGGCCACCTTTACTTATGCCTGTGATCTTTGGGAAGCTTGTATCTTTAGTCCAGATATGACTAATGATCTTCATATTTCAGACAGATTATTTAATGCAGATTTTTAAGATAGCTGTGTCTTTGTGTTCTCTGTTCAAATAATAAAAAATAATTAAACTTATATAAGGACTTAGCCACAGAGATCCTTATGGATTAATTGGGACTAGTGCTTTTTCAAACTGTTTTGATTTGTAGACCATGACACTTTTTCCAAAAAAGCTGCAGAACTGTAATGAAAATTCATTTTTCAAGGCCTTTAGAAGTAGACCGTTGATTAAAAATTTAAGACACTTATTTTTTAGTATTATTAATTGTCCTTCCTAAAGTGACAATTAATAGAATTATTGTAATAACCTTCATCTGTAAACCTCACACTTTTCACATATTTTTCCCTTCTTTTCTTTTCTGTCATTACCTTGACTGTTATGGTCCTCTTCATCACAACTTCCTCTCCATCATCTCTCCTGGTTACAAATTGTACAAATATATTTTTCTGAGATAATTTTTTCCCCTGTCTCTCTGACCTTCTCTATTCTTCTTTCTCTTACCACATGACATTCAGTCTCTTGGTCCCCAGCTGTCAAGAATCCCATTGCTTTGCTTCCTTCTTTTGGGCTGCTGTCACTTTCTGGTGTACGCTGTGCTGGTGTGTACAGTCCTTCTCAAGTCTTACTTTCTCTCTGTGTGTTTAATGCTCCAGGCCTGAAACAATCCTTCAAGAATCCTTTTTTCCAAATTCCTTCTAAAGCTTCTTTTCAGGACCAGGACAACATCGTTTCATAAACTACACCTCTGCACGTTTTCTTATGTCTCATAGGTGACGTGCTTTTTGGCAAGGGATTCCAGTTAATGGTGCCTAAATTACTGATGGTCTTGCTAGCTCTCAGTTGTATGTCTTGTAGAACCTGATGGTTCAGTAAGACCTTCAGCTCTTGAACACAAGATACTTTGAGATTTGAAAAGTATGTCAACTTCCATATTGAACCCTTTTTTTTTTGCCTGAAATTATGGTTGTGGAAAGATGTGCATTAAAAGCTCAGGAATGAGAAAGCAAAAGCAAAACACCATAGTACTATTTGTTTAACATCTTTATTTTTAAAGTGAATGTCATGAATTTTGGAGCCTGACTCACAGTTTTGAATTTTGGGGATTTGAAAAACTGTCTTTTGTCAAGATTTCCTACATTAAGAGATGCTTAGTAGTTAAACTTTGCATTTTTGGTGTGTTCATATGAAAATGAGATGTGTTTCAGAAAGCTATCTTTCCACCAAACATAAGTTTTGCATTAAGTTATCAGTACAGAAGTACCTGGATGAACTTTAGTGTTTTTTATATGCAGGTGGTCAGAGTACTTGATTCCCTTCTAGCTTCAACCTCTATGAAATGGAGTTTATAATCATTATAGAAGCTTTTGTCACCATTGTTGCTGAGCAGCAGGGTTTAATTTTTGTCACTCAGTCATGAAGATGAGTCTTTCCATTTTCCATTTTTTGCACCTTATCTTTCTCAGGAGTTTTGGCTTTGCTTGTCTGATTCCAAATATTTGCAGTTACATTAATTTGCAGGGGGAAGAGAGAGGTGCAGAGGACAAATGCTGGTATTTGCATTTCTTTTTGTATAGGACTCACAAGTTTTGGCTGTAGGCTTTAACTGGGTTGTCTCATTTGTGGTGTAAAGGAGAGATGGATCCTCCGTATCCTGCATTTATATAATCAGAGAAGATACTTTCCAACTCGCCACTGGTTAAGGATATTCTATTTCTTTGAAAAATCTCAAGAGAAAGAGAGCATCCAATTGTCTGTGCTAGATACAGTGTTATCTCGGTCAACGTGTGACCGTCCATATTTAAGCTGTCCACAGGCTCTAGTAAATTAGGCTTTAGTAAATTAGCATTTCTGGCTGTTGTAGCAAAAGAGTTCTGAAACTCTTGAAATTTTCCTCTTTTATCAGCCAAAATTTCTGGCTTGAAGGGTTAGCTAGACTAGTTCCTCTCAGTAATCGTGTCACCTTTTAACATGAAAAAGCACCTATCTTCATTCAGAGATTTATCACATAAAATAAAATGGTTTTGCTGTATTAAAAACTTAATTTGAGTGGATATTTAGCTCATGATACCAAGGACTGTAATTCATGACCTAATTTAGAAAATGAGAAGTTATGCTGCAATGAATTGTGCTTTATTCACAAGATGGTTTAAGCTGCTTATGTTTTTATGAATATATGTTCTCCAAAGTCTATACAGATAACCCTTTTTTAACCTCTAAATATAGTACAACAGTAACACAGAACATTTCATCCAGGGTACAAGTAATCTAGCAACAAAAATGCCTGTGTTACAAGGTTTGAGTTCAAATGTTCAAGGGTAGAATTGGCTGTAATGGTATATCTGTGAAAAAAATAAGCCTGTGGTGAAGTTGGAACCCCAGTGCCAAAGCACAACATATAATTGGGCCTAATTTTTTCCATATGTATCAACAAAAACAGTCTTTGCTTCCATGAGAGATGAAAGCTTCCCTTTCTGTCGTATTTTTATTTTGTATATAACTCCTAACTCTTTATAATTTCATAGGCTTTTTAAAAAAAACATGCCTAGGTTTAGGCAGAGATGAGCTGTCACCCTGGATTTGAGTTTGTATTTCTAGTAGAAAAGCCTTTTTTTGGTGGGGAAGGGAAAACACGACTGTTTCCCCTCCCCTGCCAAAAGGGCTACTATGTTAAAATCCTTGTACAGTGCCTGTGAGCTATCCAAGTTGGCGTGGAACAATCCATTTGTGAATTGATTTAAATACCTCATTTAAAATAAATAATCTAGTGGAATTAGTGTCATAAATCTTCATAGAATAAGCTTACTATTTATATAAGATCGAAGAAGTGTTAAATACATTTCTGTTCTGTCGACAATGTATGGTGGTGGTTTTCCCTCTGTTCAGTTTTATGCTAAGTCCCAAATAAAAGATGCATATTCTCTTATGCATTTGTTCTGTTGTTTAATGTGGTATCTTTCCAAATAATCTTTCTTCCTCTTGTCTATAATTTCAGCTAATAAATATCTGAATTCTGTGAAAGACTAATAGTATAAATTATATTTCGCCTATATTACATTATATTATTTTACGTGCCTTAAATTCATTGTTATCAGGATGGTTGGGCTATTCTCTACATTGTATTTTAGCTGCTATAGAAAGTTAAAGGTTTACGTATTTAGTAAAGGATTAAGAAAAGCTTTGGTATCTGTCCCTGACACTCCTGCGTGCTCGTAGATACACACAGGCACGCAGGCATTTGTGTGCCTTCTGGTACAACGTGGAGCCCATCAAACGGCCAAGCAGAGTATCCCAAGCTTCTTGCAGGTGACATGGATGCAATGGCTGCTAGATCCAAGTGCTTTGCCACACGCATAAGGAATCTCTTGCCACACCAGTCTGCTCTCCCTGTTTGCATGGTGGCAGCCACTGAGACTCCAAGTGTTTGGCTGTGTTCAGAATGTGGGTAGTTAGGGTTCTGCATGCTGCTTGAACAACCTTTTTGTGTGTCTTCTAAGGAAAAGAAAGAACAGTAGACTTCATGGAGATGTCTCGCAGGATGCCAGCAGTACCTTGCTGGTTTACTAGTTCACCTCACTTCAACTCTAGTTACATCTATTATTTGTTTTGTAATTTATCCCGTTCCCAGCTGATTTTGTTGAAGTGAAGGGATTATTTTTTCCTGGCCTTATGTCTATACAGAGTTTAAAACATTTTGCTCTAGACATGGTTCTTTCACTAGGGGCAGAGTTGAAAGTTGCGATGGCAATGGAAGTAGATGTCACTGAAGTGACTTTTGAGGTCCCCATCTTGCTGGCTGTGCAGAACTTACTTGGATGTGGATGTGGCCTAAAGCCATCTTCAAAGTTACTCCTTGTGGGCTGTTACATGTATTAATAAAGATAATGCATGTAGTGCAGCACACCTTCCCCTAATGACTTTATGTGTTACTTTTCTGTTTGTTAGGGAAAAAAAAAAAGCAGACACTGAAGAAAGAGGAAGAAGCATTTTTCCTTTTCTGATGTGGCTAGAAAATACCTAGCTAAAATCAAGGAAGACCTGTCTTGGTTATGGTAACCTGTTTCCATGGATCGCCACTGATGTATTTTTGTAGAAGCAGTCTGAACACATTTTGCTTCTGGTTTAAGAGACTCCAGGAAAAGCAGCCAGCTTGGAAGAATGAAGCAAAGAAAACTTTTCTGCCTTGTTCTCGTTTCAGGTCAGCCAGTGAAACATTCTCTTGGACACTAGGTGGCCGCAAATCCCAGGACCCTCCTATAGCAGCAGAAATCCTTCAGGATTTCTTCCAAAGGATTTCTTTAAATCTTAATGCAGGTCAGCCACCTTAGTAACAGGAGCTGCTGCTTAACTCTGTTCACAGCCTCCAGGTACAAGCCTTCCTTCTTCAGTAGTCTGCTCCTGTCACTTCATTTTTTTCAAGCCTTGGGCTGCTTCTGCTCACCTTTGCTGCATCCATTCCCCATACATACCGTGCAGACTTCTCAAATCCCCATGCTACTACCCCCACCTCCAAGTATTGGGATATCAGAAGCGAGAAGTGTGGCCTGTATGCCCACTTCAAGCTCAGATCAAACATGCTACTGACCTGCTTACAGACCTCTCCTGAATCCCCCCTGCTAGGCCAGGACCCCTTCTGCCAACTAATAACCATATTCCTCCCACTCAGTTATGTCAAATGAAATGTACTGCAAACTAGATACATCTCTTCCATCGCTTCCTTTATTGACAGCCACTGGTTTTATTTGCCTCCATTAACTACCGCCTAAATCACCTACATCTGTCCTGTCACTTCACTGCTGTCATACTGTCCTTTCAGACTTCCAGCTCTACTTGTGCTTTCCCTGCAGCAGTTCCTCTCTAGCTGTCTCTCGCTTGTCTTCCTATTTTGGCAGTGTGTTTTTATTCCAGCCTCTGAGCCTTTTCTTCACAAACTCCATCATTTTGGACTCCTTTTACCTTTCAAACAGGATGTCTTAAGCCAAACTTTTAGGAATATAATTCTGGCCCTACTCAAGTCAACTGGCTGAGGATTTTTCCTCTTCGTGTAGTTTTTTCTCATGTGTTTAGGCACTATTTGCATATATAATTGTTACATATGGATCTGTCTCATAAAAGAAAAATAAGCTGAACTTACTCCAGTCTCTGTATAGTCAGATGATTGATATATGACCAGTATAGACTAACAAAAAGAACATTCTCCAATGTGCATATTGCTTTGATTACTGAGGTTTTTAGAACGTCCAAATGCTGTACAAAATGAATAACAAACATCAGATGTTTGAAAAGTTAACTCAGTAGAAGTCAAGGAAATAATGCTTAGTAGCAACTTGTTACAAAGAGTTCATATTTTTCTATTAATGGGAAATGACAAAAAGATGCCCTTAGGCCAGCTCAGTATTTGTATTAGTAAGTGACCAAAACTGTGTGTCAAGGCACTCACACACATACTAATCACTTGCATTTGTAACTGCTTCCTCCATCTTCCTGGCAAAATATCAGCATTAGGAAATTGTGACTAATGGTAAGAAGAAAGAACATTGAAACACTTATCTTAGCAGGCACTATATCAGTACAATCTTTATAGGTGCCAAAGAAAAAATAAAATACAGTTTGATTAACCTAAATAAGATAAAGTGTGAATGAAGCAGGCAGTTCCTTTGAAATGCAAGTGAAAGTGACCAAATAAGCTCCTACGGAGTTTACGTTTATTACTTATTATTTTTTATTGCATTTGTTAGGAACTTGAACAGTGTATGTACTCATTCCTTCAACACAGAATCAGTTTTGTGCATGTACAGGCATGAAAGAAAGGCAAGTCTACAGTGTTCATCTGGTTTGATTTTTAGATATTTTTACTCCTTTTAAAATCTAATATTTCTGGATAAAATTTACATCCTTTGTTCTCTTGTTTAAAATTAAGGGGTGGGTGGCTGGTGTTTTTGTTTTGAATAATTAGTTGTAGCATCAGATTGTATAAGAATTGCTCTATTGTTTGGACAGCGTGACAGCCTCTTGTGTTTTAAGGATATTTTTTTTTCCCAGGCAAATGTCTTTTGAGAATGGCAGCATTTCAAGATTATGAAACTGCTGCTGATGGTAATGGTTCTATGATAATTAAACTGTCCACAGTCTCTCTCTCTTTTTTTCTTTTTTTTTTTTCCCCGAAACTGAGACAAGGGTAGTTGTGATTTCATCAAAGGCTTTGTTTGAGCTCTGGCAGCTAGCAAGGCAGAGCCCTCTTGCTAACAGACTGAGTACCATCCTGAAGAGTTTTCACTGTATGTTTCCTTCATCAGCTGTATATTCATCACATTTCATCTTTGGCCATCTTGTAACAAGACTAGTCAACTTCTTGGTGTTCTTTGTTGACAGAATAGCCAATTTGTCCTCTTAGTAGTAATGTATTAAAATTGGCTTTTGGAGGCTGCTTAAGCTGAAGGTAGGGACCACATTCTCCTTGGGAGTTTCACTCTTTGCATGACCATTTATGTAAGAAAGCACAGTAACCTAAACGTGCCCTGATATTAAAAATAAGTACTGAAATTACAAAATACATTGTGTCCCTGCATTAAAAATAAAAAAGGTTCTCTTCTCTTATTTTAAAGGAATGTACATCTCATTCTCCGAAGAGGCCTGCAAAAGCCTATGTGTCTATCTTTACACAATTGTGTAATTCTCTTTAATGCTTTAGGACTGGTCAAGAGTTTAAAGTTAAAGGCAACCACAGGTTCTTGTGGCTGGAGCAATGCTGAGGGATTTTCAAAACTGCTTTTGTGTCTGTGATTGTGCCATGTAGGGAAGAGATCATCTACTGTTTTCTGGAAAAGCATTCCTGTAAATTGACTCTCCAGAGATTCACAGCAGCAGAGCTATATAGCCTGTCACATAAACTTTGTTCAGATTAGCTGTGACATACTGTTGTTGAGACAGTGTATTTATTTACTGCTCAGTTGGTACCCTCACTTACATTAATAGTGTTGGACTTCTGGGCACTTGGAACCTCATGGGATGAGGCCCTTCTACTGAGGATATTGCTCAGCTCTTGTTCTGTCCCTTTTTATGTCCCATTCTGTCCCATTCAACATTGTCTATTAACACAGTCTGATTAGGTCTGAATATAAGATGGAGAGCCAATAGACAGAAGGTGAAATCCAATTTAAAACTTACAGTGCTTGTAACACACTTGATAATGTAGGTAACTGGTAGACTGCAACAGCTCTCTTACACTAAATGTACCATTTGGTAGCTGTATGGTCTCTGTTGACTTGTATGTGTTATGCTTGGGATGGGATTCTGTTGTGGTGGGTACCACACAGCTACTGCCCATTCTTGGCTTTGGAAAGAGCTGGCTCTTCTTCCCTAGTGAAGGAAACAAACCGAGTCTGCTGACAGCTAGCTCAAGGGGGAAGACGGGCAATTCAGAGATATGTTAAGGAAAGACGTGATCATAAGTTGAAAGCAAATCCACAAAAATTCCACTTCGAGTGAAGAAAAAGTTGAAAGGAGGACAGCATTTGTACTATGAGAAATGTTTTGAAGAATTTGGGTGAAAGGTAAAACAGTTAAGGAAGATGAAGGGGATTGATACAGAGAGAACAGTGTGATTCAGAGTTTGGGTAACTGGAAGTTGACAAATACTGGCAGACAATAAGCAAGACAAAAGGTCTTTAAGGCTATTTGAAATAAAGGTCTAAAGTGTTTGTGAGTACAGCACTAGATGGGAAGTACCTATTTCCAGGTTAATTCTCAGAACTCACTAGCTGTGGCCCTTTAGAGAAGTCCTTTAACATGGAGTTACGTGAGATGGCTGAGCTGGTCTAGGATCACTCCTTGCTGGAGGGAGGAGATTGTTCTCCTTTCTTCCTCCTGCTCTTGCCCCCCAGCTCTGGAGCCCGCTCCCCTGCCTTGCTCATGTGCTAGCACTTTGTTAACTAAACCACCAGAAAATAAATATTTGTACATTTTTTGCTGGTTTAACTTTGTGTGGCATTATTTGTTGATTTGGTTGTGAAGTCTGATGGGCACCACAAGGAAGGAATGGGAGCAAGCACCTGGAGTAAGAGACCGGATATAAGACTCCATTTTGTATTATAGAGCAGCTATCTTACCTGCCTCTGCACCGTGGCTGCATTTTTACAATTACCTGAATCATATTTAAGTTCAAGCTCCTGCTGAAAGGAGTGGGAGCTATTGCTTGCCTTTCAGTCGTGTGTTGTCTCAGCCTTGTGGTGACACTACCAGTGTCTTCATGGTGGGATGGTCAGCTGAGCTAAGAGACAGTTAGCAACCTGACAAAAGAAAAGAGGTCTATTTTCAGCTGGATCCATTCCCTGATTTAGCTGTGTGAGCCCTGTTCACAGGGACCCAAGAGGAGGGAGGAGGAGGAAGGGTGGGCCTGCTTTCTGGGCTGCAGCCCATACTTAGATGAGCTTCAGCCAAGGGTGAAGCCGTGCCCATAGGCTTTTCGGGTCCCCACTGCATTAGATTCTGGTTCTGTAACGTGGTTATAGTCTTACTTGCCTAGAGGGAAGAGAGTTGTAAATAAAGAGGCAGTTCACGGAGATATGGTAAAACTTAACGTAAAGTGTTAAGTTCTTCAAGCTTTTTGGATGGAAGGCGTTGCATAAATGCTGTTTGTATGAAACTGCAGAAAAAGCTGTTTAAAATTTCAGGAATAGCTGTGGGAAATAATTTTAGGTCTGTGTAAGGAATGCATGTTATTTTAAAAGAGTGAAAAACACAGAAAGGGAAAAGTTTCAGCAGAGCAAAGGACAGCTAGAATAATGTAATACAGGGGTTCCGGGTATGCAAAATAACTAGGTCTAGGTCTGAATACTTTAGGAAAGAAGGGGATCCTACTGAAGTAAGAGGGATTCCACTTAAAATGTGTGTAATTTTTAAGGGAATTGAAAGAGTTGGTCTTGAAAGGCTTTTTGAACTAGAGTCTGGGGAAGAAAACAAGGAGATGTGGACAAGATGTGTGTGCCATGTATGAAAGGAACTGAGGAGGTTTTTGGTTTTTGGCTTCTCTGAATGAATGGAAATCTCTCTACAGATGGCTCCTGTTCCAAGGTGGTAGGCAACACAGGAAAGGAAAATATGTGCAGGACTCTGGTAGGGCCCGTTTGCCATGGAAGTTGTGGCACATAGTATTTTGATGTGTGTGCTCTAGTACAGTCACCAGATTTCACTTTTATGATTGTGTTTAAGTAGAATACACTGTATTTTGATCAGTCTCTGGGCTGGTGGGTGTTTATTTGCTCATCAAATTGCACTTTCAAATTTGGGCAACATTCGATGCGTTATACTTTCTTGCTTCATGTTGATGTTCTTGTGTACTTTCAAAAGAACACATATTTTCTATGTGGTTTTAGTCAAACCAAGCATATATTTTTATATGCAGATGGCAATTATAGTGAATATATATAGGGCAGAGATTGGGACTTCCTTCCTTTTGACCACAGCCTTCTCTGTTCCTGTATAGTTACCTCATAATATAAAAGTACTCATAAGCAGTCATGCATACTCAAGGTTAAAAATGGTTTCTCACAGTAGTGTTATACAACCTGTAACTAGATGCCAAAGCCCCAAAGTGCACTGCATCAATAAAAATTCCTCTTGGTCTGCATTGCATAAAGTGATACTGAAGTGGAGTGGCCAGACCTTTTTATGTACCAATATCCCTTGGTACTCTCTGGCAGGTGACAGAGTTGCAGCATTCCTCCCCTCAGCTCCAGACTGCAAAGGAAATAAATGGTGAGGGGCAAAGCTCGAAAGAATTGAAAGCTCCATTTCTGCAGTTTTTCTGTTTAGGATATTTATTCATATTGTTTTGATTTCGAAACTAAGCTGGAAATTTCATGAGAACAAGCATTTTCATTAGTTTTCTGGGATTTAATTGCCTTCTGTTTGATACAAGTTTTACATGTTGTAACATGATTTTAATAATGCTCTGCATTTATGCTTTTTAGAAATGCATTTCTCATGTAGTCTTCAGCTACGTGTCATGTAAAAGGCTGCCTTGTGTTTGGATGGTAACAGACTACCTTGATTATTATCTTTTGAACTTATTTTATTTTATGTTGTTTTAAGAAAGAAGATTCTCTGACATGTCTTAGGTTAGACATACAAAAAACTGTATTATTCCAAAGTTAGTTATGGGGACTCGGGAGAAAATCCCTTCTCTCCAAGCTATTGTTTTCTTCTCTGAAAGCTGTTGTTTCTCCTGTCTGTAGAATAAAGATGATGGTAGTTACAGCTTGCATTTTCATTTCAGCATGTTATCGTTGCTCAATATAGTTAAGAGACTGGAGCTAACTCTCCAGTAACAGTTGATTGCTAATCCTGTAACTGTAGATTCACTGAAGATCCAAGACCTGGTTATTTTTTTATCTAATAAAGTTGTCTGTGTAATGGATCACAGATAAAAAGATGGCTATGATCTTTGAGAGCAGTACGGTTTGAAATACTGAGAGTGCCTTTTTAAGCAGAGGTAAAATTGAGGCTGAAAATGAATGAGATATTAGTATGCTTTGTATTGTGTAGTTATAATATGGTTATTGCAATTGAATGTGAAGTCAGGAATTGTAAAGGCCTTAACCTATTTTTTATTTTTGTTTTCCTTTTTAACTGAAACTGCAGACATCTTTTGCTTTGAGGGAAGATTTATGTAAGTCTTTCATTTACCCAATTTGCTTCACCCATCCTTAGAAACATTAATAGTACTTTGGATTTCTATAACACCTTTCAACTGAGAACCTCAAAGCGCTTTGCAGACATTAATTTAATTAAGTTTCACAGCACTCTTGTGAGCTAAGTAATGTTTAAATAAGGATCACTTCACCCAGCACTGAAACAGAGCCACCCCTGGGGTGGAATGCGGTAAGTATTTAATAGTACATAGCAACACTACACAACGGTTCAGGAGAGAGCATGAAGAAAATACTGTATCCTACTGAGACTGCAGGGTGAATCTTGTTAGACAGCATATCTGTTTGCTTCTTACTTTGCCTTCTTAGTTGTAGGTTAAATTCCACCAACTTTCTGATGACTGCAAGGGGCTTCTAGTTCCCCTTGAAACGATCTTTGCCTAACTGTGATTTAGCTCGAAGTGCATTCAGTGAGGTGTCCCCTCTAATAAACAGTGTCTCTGTTACTTTCATGTGTTGATAGTTTGATACTGATTTAAAGAGTGGAGCATATCATCTGCTCATCAGTTGTGGACTGGCAGCACTTTTTTTTGCCTGGAAGCTTACCATGCCAAGTAGGACACTGGTCCATCCCAGTTTTGTTTGTAAGTTCTGATGGGATCATAGCGCAAGGTACAGTTATCCTCTCAAATCATGTCATGGTGCCAAAAAAAAGATGGACTGCTATTTCTGGTAGCTGATTTTGCTTTTACATTCAAAACTGAGCTAATGCATTGAATCAACTTTTACCAAAGTCTTAGACCCCCAACAAAGCGTTTTTCCATTGTTACTTTTTGAGTGCTGTAGAATACAAACATACTTGTTTGTGGCTATTTTGCTTTGAAGAGTAGCAGGTTATGGAATTTTAACTTTCAACACACCCTGCAAGACTTTTGCCCAGATTAGAAAACTTAACTGAGGTGGAGAATGGGGGAAGGCACTCATGCTGGTGGTACTTAGTACTTGCTTTGGGAACTTGAGCTGGGACATTCATGGGTCAGCAATACATTGGTTACTGAAAGCAGAAGGAATTGCTTTCTTACTCTCTGCAATGATGACATTATCTTGAGGTGAAAAGAAATTTCTGTAATAACTCTTACTTTCCATTTCTGTCTTTTCCATCACATTTTGCATCTTGTTTGTATGTGTTTTGTTTTACTAACCCACCAAGTGCTGAGTGTACCAATTTAAAAAAGTCATCTTTTATTTTTAACCTTCATATGCATTTATCCTTTTAAATTGCCTTCTTTTTAACATGACATTGAAAATCTCCTGTCATGTAAGTAAGTAGTATAGAGGGAATATAATGAGAAATCCTGTTCTGTCATAACCCAAGGGGCAGGTGGTTTCCATTATAAGCTCAGCTGGAGCTTCCTTCCATGCCAGCAGCTTCCCACAACTGAACTACTCTACTCATCTCTGCCCTTTTTGGTGGGGAATGTGCAGAGGAAGTGGAGCACAGCCCTGACAGATAAGGGATTACTCAAATGGCTTCTGTCACAGTTTGGGGATTAGGTTCAGTTATGAATCCATTTATTTTGTGAGTCCTGTTTGTACTTGTGACAGTCATGAATGAGGACATTCTGCTGGAAGGAATCTGGCACCTGAGGAGCAGTGGTGGAAGCATGGTGTCTGGAAGGGTGCAAGAAAGCAATCTAGCCATTTTGGTATCATGTGTGTCTCACCTGCTGGAACAATGGGGCCTTTTGCAAATAAAAGTGTCGTCTGTACTGGTGCTATCTTCTCCCAGGCCTGGTGCAGGAGGGAGGGGTACGTGACTGTAAGTCTTTTTGGAACAGAGTCTGACAGGGGGTGGGAGGGGGACATGACTTAGTTTATCCAGCTGTGGCCACTTAACCAAAGAGGGACAAATTCCTACCTGAAGTAGGAGATCAGTGTGCAGAGCTGATAGACTTATAAAGACACTTAGAGGATCTATTAGAAAATGGAGAAGGGAGGTGCTGGTCATAATCCGTAGGGATAACAAAGACAAAGAAGGGGGGAGGAGACAGATCCAAAGGGCAAAATTCAAGCTAAAGACCAAGTGCTTCATGGTAGCATTTTCTAGATAGAAGAGAGGTGAATGGGGCATGAGATATGATAGATATGATATGATAGAGACATAGGAAAACTTGAATGGTGTGGAGTTAGAAGGGATTGTTCAATAGTTCTCAAAATTCTAAAAACAGGGCCACTGAGTGAAATATCAGGCAGCAGGTTGCAAAACAATAAAGGGGATACCCTTCTACGTGGCATATAAATTGTAGAACACCTCACACAGTATGTTGTGGAAACCACATGGAAGTACAAATGGGTTCCATGATTAGATGAATTTATGAAAGAAAAGTCAGTTGAGAACTACTAACTACAAAGGTGTAAAACTGATCTCTAGCTCGGGAAACTTTCCAGCTGCAGAGTGCTAGAAGATGGACATTGCTTTGTATTTGCCCTCTGCTTTATGCACACTACCAAAGTGTCTACTTTGGATTACTATCAAAAGGTGGCTATTGGGCTAAGTAGGATTATGTATGCCATTCCTGTGCTTCTATGTAAGTACTTTCTGAAGGATTTCTTTCTTGAAAGTAAAGAAAGGTTTGTTTTTAGGCAGAAACACAAGGCATAGAAGGAAATGGGAAGCAGGAGTTACCCAGTTTATTCTAAAAAATTGGATCATGCATGACTTTAAACTTGTGAGTACTGTCACAGAAGTAAATGGAACTATGTGTATGCTAAAATGTAAGCATAGATGTAATTTCTTCCCTGGTTTAGTGCCGTGGTACGTGGTAACATATGAACATGTACAATTGCAAGTCGAAAGTTTTGGGGTTTTTTTCCTACTACTGTTTAATGTGAAATTAAGTGTAGTCATTGCCAGGGAACAGATTTTTCTATGCAGATTGAGTACTTGGGAATTGGAATCAGTAGATAGGGAGCCAGATGTGCAGCTGGTTTGGGGCATAAGCAAATAAGGTAGTGGTCAACAGAAGCATTTCTTTCTCTTCTACCTTGGCCTCCTGCTAGCACTGAGCATTAACTGTACAGCTTGCAAGGGGAGTGAAATGTGCTTGCTATATACTTTCTGGAGATAAATGGTAAGTGCCTATTTGATTCTTTTCAGGTTCCCATCACCATGCTAAAAGAATGCTAAGGAGCATAATGATAATCAAATTTTACTGAGGTTTGGGTAACCCTGAACTCATTTGAGAATATAAGTTCTACACAGAGTTTTGAAATGCTGTTACTCAGTTTTCTTTGGTGAACAAGTTATATTTTTAAGCAAACATGCTATGTGAGCAACTAAGCAGGCATTTGGAATATAGATTTTACTTAAAGCCTGAAGCTTGATTGTGTAGGAACAACTAATCCCAAAGTTAATTAAAAGTTGAAAAATTAAAATTATAAGATATGAGATATCCATAAAATGTTATAATGGATTGATTTATTTACAAAATATTTACAATATTACAGTATTGTATACAAGTATATGCAATAAAACATACAATATTAATTACTAGAAAAAAACCAGGAATCCCAGATTTTTAATTCAGCAGGTACCTTTTAAAGTTAACAATAAAATAAAACATGGATTCTATCCACAGAGAAACATCTGGAAAAAAATTCCTTTTTTTCTTTAAATTTTATATTTCAGAGCCATTTTTATTCCTGTGTTTACAGTCATATTGAAGAAAATCAGTAGAATTATAGCTCCAAACTTAAGACCTCCTCCCAGGTTAATTTTCTTCATGTTCCAGAAATAGCTGGCCTCTGGGTCATTGTTTTTGAGTGAACTTCCACTTTATTTACACAGCCGTTCTTAAATTTGGTTTTCTATTTCAGTGATGGAACATATCTTTCTTATTGTTTGAGAGAGTTGAGCAGATGCTTCAAACCAGCAATACTGGCTTAGCTGGCAACCAGTCTGACCTGTGGCTTGGGTACCAGATAACGTATTGCCTCAGCTCCTAGCCTCTTTGGTCACAAACTGCATACTGTGGAATATTCTTGGTGTTCCTTGGGAGATATTGTTTATTTTTAGTTTTGCAAATCAAATACAAACCAGGTGGTGAAAGACTAAATAGCTAAACTAGAGTCAGGAAGTGGTTGGAAACAAAGCAACAGTAGCCTGTTGATTCTCAGCAGGATGACCCGACCAGGACACCTTGGTCCCAGGGTCTATGTCTAAATTACGAAGCTGATGTCTTTAGTCTAGTAATACTACCTTCTGCAGAGCAGCTGCCAGGAATAGCTTTAGGGCTTGAGGCTTTAGTAAAAGATGATGTAGACATGGATGTAACTGTGTTCCTAGTATTGTTCTTGGTTTGTTGATGAACGTGGTAAAATGATATTTTTCTGAAACATTATGTTTACACTATGAATTCTGCTACCTCAGCTCAGCCAGTGTTTCACAGAGAGCTCTGTTTCAGCTTGCATTGCTTTGTTCCTGTGTGCCATTTAATCTTGCAAAACTGGCTGAAGATTTCACCCCCAGCCACAGTCTTTGGCCAGTGTCCTCCATCAGAGGTGATGGAGAACCGCTCCCATTCAGAAACAGCATAAAACTGTGGTCTTCCCTTTCCCTCTTACAATAGTGATATAACTTGGTGCCACTGTATTCCCATACTACTTGTTTTCCTACCTCATGTGCTCAAATGGCATTTTTAGGACACTGAACAATAAAAAAAAATATCTGGCAGTAAAGGTTTTTGCATAAGTCAATCCTGGTCAACAGGGGAGGTCCCAGAGGGCTGGAGGCTTGCCAATGTGACGCCCATTTACAAGACAGGTCGGAGGGAGGATCCGGGGAACTACAGGCCTGTCAGCTTGACCTTGGTACCAGGAAAGATTATGGAACAGTTTGTCTTGAGAGCGCTCACGCGGCATGTCCAGGACAAACGGGGAATCAGGCCCAATCAGCATGGGTTTACAAAAAGCAGGTCCTGCTTGACCAACCTGATCTCCTTCTATGACCAGGTAACCCGCCTAGTGGATGAGGGAAAGGCTGTGGATGTTATCTTCCTTGACTTCAGCAAGGCCTTTGACACTGTCTCCCATGGCATACTCCTTGAGAAGCTGGTGTCTCATGGCTTGGACAAGTGTACTCTTTGCTGGGTGAAAAACTGGCGGGATGTATGAGCCCAGAGGGTTGTGGTGAATGGAGTTAAATCCAGCTGGCAGTGGGTCACAAGTGGTGTTCTCCAGGGCTCGGTGTTGGGCCCAGTTCTGTTTAATATCTTTATCAATGATCAAGACAAGGGGATTGAGTGCACCCTCAGCAAATTTGCAGATGACACCAAATTGGGAGGCAGGGTCAATCTGCTTGAGGGTAGGAAGGCTCTACAGAGGGATCTGGACAGGCTGGATGGATGGGCTGAGGCCAATTGCATGAGGTTCAACAAGGCCAAGTGCCGGGTCCTGCACTTTGGTCACAACAACCCCATGCAGCACTACAGGCCTGGGGGGAAGAGTGAATGGAAAGTGACTGCCCGGCAGAGAAAGACCTGGGGTTGCTGGTTGACAGCCGGCTGAATATGAGCCAGCAGTGTGCCCAGGTGGCCAAGAAGGCCAATGGCATCCTGGCCTGTATCAGAAATAGTGCAGCTGGCAGGAGCAGGGAGGTGGTTGTTCCCCTGTACTCGGCACTGGTGAGGCCGCACCTCGAGTCCTGTGTTCAGTTTTGGGCCACTCACTACAGGAAAGACATTGAGGTGCTGGAATGTGTCCAGAGAAGGGCAACCAAGTTGGTGAGGGGCCTGGAGCACAAGTCTTATGAGGAGCAGCTGAGGGAGCTGGGGCTGTTGAGTCTGGAGAAAAGGAGGCTGAGGGGAGACCTTATCGCTCCCTACAACTACCTGAAGGGGGGTTGTAGTGAGGTGGGTGCTGGCCTCTTCTGTCAGGTGGCTGGAGATAGGATGAGAGGAAATGGCCTCAAGTTGCAGCAAGGGATGGTTTAGGTTGGATATTAGGAAAAATTTCTTTACTGAGAGGGTTGTCAGATATTGGAATAGGCTGCCCAGGGAAGTGGTTGAGTCACTATCCTTGGAGGTATTCAGATAGTGCGTATACAAGGTACTCCAGAACATGGTTTAGTGGGCATGGATGATGGTTGGACTGGACGATCTTGAAGGTCTTTTCCAACCTAAATGATTCTATGATTCTGTGATCTGGCTTGCAAACATACTTTGAAAAAAAGAGAGAAAAGTCCACCAGACTATTACGTACCCTGTGGAGAAAAATATGCTGAAACTGCAAAAGTGCAGAGTGTAGTAAGTGTTATTTCTGTCTCCTTCATTCCATAAGTGCTCCCTGACAAATGGGGAAACTATCCATGTTGGGCATAGGTTGCTTGGATATGTCCTTTACCTAGACTTAATCCTTTTAGTACTGGCAAATTGAACTAGCTATCCAAGCAACGACAGTTCCAGTAGACAATGTGCATTATATTCAAGATTGTTATCTCGTACTTTGTATGACACTAGACATGAAATTAAGTGCTCTGTAATGTGCATATTACGGCTATTATTTTTTTTACTTTCTCTTTTGTTTTGTTTGATGTAAAGTAGAGATGAACAAAACCACATAATGATTTTTAGAGCCGATGTATTGCACATGTACGTGGCTGGAAGCAAGAAAAATTTGGACCTAGAAATAAAGGACAAAATTTGGGCAGAGAGGAGTAACTTCCTTACAGATGTGATTCATTCTTCACTTGAAGCTTTTACATCAAAAAGCTCAACTTGAAGTTAAGGGCTTGTTGAGTAAATTAGTGGGTGAAAATCTATATCCTGTATTATTCCAGGCACCCAACTAGATGGTTGTATTGAGATCATCATAGTCTAAGCCATTCTGTTCTTTAAAATCTGTGAACAGTAACGGTTGGTGGCATATGTTTCCATGTTACCATGCTGTGTTTTCTTAAGTGGTGTGCCCCAGCAAGGAGCAGCATTCTAAAGGTTGCTCAACAACACCCAATATTCCTTTAAAATAGTCAAATTCTGCCCAGTTTAGCTCCAAGAGGTTTTTTGTAGGTTCCCAAAGGAGAGTTTCTCTGGCACAGAGGTAACTCTGTGTTTGATGTGCATGTGCCGGACACATAACTGTGTCTTTCTTCCCCTGCTGATCCTTTAAGGAGTCACTTTGGTTGTACACTTCAGGGTTGTGTGGTACCAGCTGAAAGAATCCCCCATCATGCTTATGCTTGTGAGGATGAGGCCCTTCATTCAGTGCTTCATACATTTTTGTATATGTAAAAAACCCAAAATCAAAACAGTGATTATTTACTTTTGAAAATGAGCATCTGTTTTTGCAAACCCTTACTGAGAAGTGTTCGCTCCATGGATTCCTGTCCTCTCCTTTATTCAGTGAGTGGCAGCCCACAGAACTTGCTTTCCACCAGTTTCATAGGCATCTTCTCTATACTCTGAGAGAGGCCCAAGGATAGAAAGGTGTGAAGGGGAGTTACAGCTCACTTAGTCACCTCTCATGCAGGCTGGCAGAGCTGGGCTGAAAGCAGGCAGTGGAGAGACTCCAGTGCTGGCACAGAGGTTGTACATGTGCATGGAGGTACCTGCTGGGGTCCTGCCAGTGTGTCGATCGCACTCACATGGGACAGAGCTTGCGCTAATGAGCCCCATGCTCTGCTCCACAGAAACCCAGGGGTAAAATCAGGCATCTCCACTTAAAGGGCATTTTCTTTATCTGTTCAAGTGATGCAGTTTTCCGTACCATCTTTCTGCAGAACATTTACAATCAAGAAGGCATTTTTAGAGGTATTGAATTCACCCTGCTGTTTTAATTATGTTTCTTTTTTAACATATGGCATTTTATAAAGCTAAGTGGTGGTATAAATCACAGGGTTGTTTTTTAAATTTAATACAAGCCTCTAACTTAGAAGTGCTTCCTTATAGACTGTTTTCCTAGTAGATTATATAATTAAATGTCAGGGTGTGGGTTCTTGATTTGGTTTTTTTTTTTTGATTCTCTAAAATTTCTCATCTAAAGCTACTTTTATCCAGGGGAAATCAACACCACCACCCCACCCCCCTCCTGGTGAATTAGTTTATGTAAAGGTTTTCACACAACTTCAATGAATATCTCTGAGACACAGATGGATTGCAGGAAAACAAGCTGAAAATGCATCTATTTTTGTTTGATGTGAGGCAATTGGACATATTGAAATGGAACATTTGGATTTGCTGAACTGGAATCTCTCAAAATTATAATTTAAAAATGTCCAGTTATGTCCAGTTACTTCGTATCTTAACGAAAATGCCTTTCATTTTTAACCTGCTTTGAAACCTTATGTAATCAGTGGTTGTCTCTTGTTCTTCTCTCCCCACCCTTGTTGAACCCCTATTGCCAGCTTCTTATGCATTTTAAAGAGAGATAAACATCTCAAAAATATATAATTTCATACAAGTTTCATAGAAGTTGTCAGGTGGGTGTAAAGGAAAGGTTCAGATTACCAGGGGGAAGGCTCAAAGAGGAGTTTCAGTGTTTCCTGTTGTGTTTGATGAGATCTTGAGTAAGTATGCCCTTACCTCAAAACCAGCCTAATTTGTGGCTCTTGCTTGGGAGGAAATTAGTAGATGTGAAGGGTAGCTGAAGGTACTGTGAGGCGAGAGGGGACATAGGTGGGATTAGCTGGGCAAACTGTAGGAGAGGCAGTATGTAAATCTGACAGAAATCAGGGATAGGAATCAGGATAGGAAATGAGACTTTGTCATTTCTGTTCTTCATACCCACAACTTGTTTTATGGTGGCACTGCCAATCTGAAACATAGTGAAAAGTTTCATTTTTTTGTTATATTTCCATGTTTTGATATAGCTGAGAATGAAAACCTATGGCAAATAACAACATTTTCCATAAAGCAAGCATTCCGCTTCCAGAACTGAGTTGCAGTCACAGACTTTGCATAGTTCAGAGTATATATATTTGTCCAGTACATGTACTGACAATCAGACTTAAAAAATGCTGATTTCATTCTTCTGGCCTCATGGCACTTCAAAGTTATATGCAGATCTGAGAAGAACTGCCTCTGCAAATTTGGGTGACAGATCCACTCCTTGGCAAGTCGAATTTCAAAGAAAAAAGCCATTCTTACTGTCACTTCTCATTTTAGTGTTTGATACCAACCACAAGCCAAATTTAAAAGATTATTATGAAAATAGATAATGTGAGTTGGGAAGAATGAAAGACACTAGAAAGTTACCTCATCTTTTTAATACTTCCAACTATTTGAAGTTGATGTATAGCCTTTATTTTATCTCAACAAATTCAGCTATTAGCAGATTTGCCATGTCACCCCTGCTTTATCTTCTTTGTTTTTCTTTCTCACTGTTACAATTCAACATAATGAGATGCAAGTTACCCTTTTAACTTCTTACTTTTAAGTTAGCAAAAAATGAATGTAGTAAAAGTTTTGTTCCCAACTTGTTAATCTTTAATGACTCTAAAGGATGATGCTATCTTCTGTTTACAGTTTCAAAGAAAATGGACTAAAGAGTGTCTTCCAGCTATCAGATCAAATATAAATAATAGCAACAGTGCAGAATTAGGCAGAGTGAATATATGTATGTACACAATTACCTAATTATATACGATTGTGTGGGTATATTTACATCATGGTAATAATGTTCTTTTTAATTTTTAATCTCAAGTATATAATCCTTCAAGATTTTACCAGTAATATAAGAAATTGGAAGCAGTGGTGATTTTAGAAAGTTTTAATTTCTTTTTTTCTTATAGAAAATGTCTGTTTGTAGTGTAGAAATCATACAAGTACAGCACAGTTGACTAAGAAAATGACTTAGTGTTCTCAGTTTAGTCCAAGTTGGACAACACATTATTTGGCACAACTGAGTGTCCTAGCTTTAAGAGAAGTACAAGACTGAATAAGCATAGAGGCTTTATTATTTGAGTGAGCCAAACCGTATGCTTAGAACGACGAGAAACCCTTGTACTGCATCCCACCTGCTTTTAATTGTACTGCTTTTATAAGCATTGGATTTACAATAAAAAAGTCTCCTAGAGAAATGCTGTTCTTTCATATTGTGTATAGAAGAAAGGCTGCATACTTCTGCCTTTCACGTACTGTATTTGTTTAGACAAAAAAAGTCGTCTAAGTTTTATAGAAACATTGATAAAAATATCAGTGCGTATGTTAAACAGTCAGATAACATTTTTCTGAAAACAAATGTGAGATATTTTATGTTCAATAGACCAATTATTTTGTTATGTTGTATATTGCTCTTGTGCCTTGCCTGTTGAACAAAACCTACTTTTAAGGGGAAATGCCCTTTTCTTTGTCCAATCTTAATGACTGCTTGGTAAAATATTGACTTCTGTTGGGGTGTAAGTCTTAAATTACGCATTCAGTTCCTGTGAATTCTAATGTTAAGAAGGATTAAATTAATACATTAAGAAAGAAGTCATTCCAGTCCGTGGAAAGAGTTATTTGTGTTGACAGAATATGATAGAATAGACTGCCAGTGATTAGCTTCCCCTTTTGAGGGTCTTCAGAAAGAGACTTGTCGGAAGGTACTAGCTCAAAGATAAGATTTAGTGAAAACATGACAGAAATCCTTTGATATGTCTGATACTCTGCTCAGAGATGTTGAGCATGGGGACCTAAATTTTCAGACTATGATTGTGATAAGAGGATGGGATTATTAAATGATGGCCTTGCAGTTGACTCATGGGTTGAAGAGGAGCTCTTGAATTTCATTTTAAAATAGAAATGAAAGAGACTGTGTTCTGTATGCAATTTTGTCTTGGACCTAAAGTTACACAGGGCATTTTAGATGGCTTTAGCCTGAGCTGAGGTTAAATAAACTGTGAAGTTAAAGCGCAGTTATCAAATACTCAGTTAAATAAAAAATAAGGCCACCTTTTTCATATAGTCTTGGTCTTCTCGGAGGTGCCGGAGGACGAGCTTCAGTATTAAGGGTGTTGAAAATAGCTAGTAAAGCAGAAGCCAATGCTAATAAACAGTTTGGGAAGCACTGTGAGTGGTTTAAGCATAGTCTGGGTTATTGTTATTACTGTGTTAAGTCACAGCAATCAAATAACTGAGCATTGCTTTGAATGATTAAGTGGAATGGCTGTCAATGAAAAACCTTCAGGCTGTATTGCAGACATAGGGAAGGGTGTGGTCATGGTCAGCTCTCTCAAACATTACTTTGGATGCTATTGCAGCTACAGAGCAGGGTGTTACATGATATTTTCAGAATCTGGCAGATTTTAGTTTGGTTTGGATATATTTTATGTACCTTGGCAGGCATGCATATCCCTGCAGCCATACAGCAATCTGCATTAATGGCTGAAGTAACACCTACTGGTGAGGCAGATTCAATCAGCAACAGGCTGCTGTTGACTCATGACTTCAGTTGACTCATAATCCCATTGAGTTTTGCCGGTCACTTTTTTTCCCTACCCCGAAGGGCAGTGCCAGTTCCTGTCATGAGTTGAATGCCCATTGATTAAGAAAGTAGATTATGTGCTTTGTGGACAAATGAGCACATGCCTTTAGGGAAGGTATGGTAGAGCCTTGTGTTATTTCCATCAGCTAATTAAGTTAATTATTTATTCAGATTTGCAGAAGTCTCAACCCAAAGTTTTAGACAGATTGCACTAATCGTAGAATGATAGAAACATTTAGGTTGAAAAAGACCTTTAAGATCATTGAGTCCAACTGTAGAGCTCAGTATGTCATCAAGTCCAATCCAGAGCTCAGTCTGTCAAAACGACACAGAAAGATCTCACAAAAATAAGTTATTTGTTTCCAACTGTATTCAGACTTTATCATTCTCCTTATATATTTCTGTCTTTCCTGGAAGAGCCTGGAAAAACAGATGAGGCTTGAAATATGCCAGATCTGGGTATTGTCATGTGAAGGTGACACATAAAAGAATAAAGGAAGAGAACATTTTGATCCTGGAATTTGGAAGGTAAAGAAGTATTAGAAGCATTTCTAGGAAGTCATTCAAAACAGTCTTGGCTTGAATGGGACATGGTGTTGCAGCATCTCTGAAGATAGGTATCTCAATATGATCCAGTTTAGTTTTACCAACACGAAATCATTTAACTTGTCATCCCTTGCATGATGTGTAATAGATATGAAAATAACTCATTCTTTCTTAGATCTGTAACTTGTTAAAATGACTAGCCGTCTTTTTCCAAGCTACTGCACAGGGACTCACTCTGGTAACGCATATGGAACCCTTTAGGCAAATACTAGTTCTGATAGTACAATTTGAATTCTCTTGTGTGGGTGGAGAAGATCTGGCCATGTTAAGTGTGAGCCAGCAGACTGTTCCACCATGCTTAAAGGAACTGTCTGTCTTGAGCTACTTGTTACTCTTTACTGCAACCTATTGAATGAGTTGCTAATACCCGGACCTATTTGAAAAGTGCTTCTGTTTTACTGCCTTCCAAAAGGCATGAGAGAAGAGTAGGTGTTACTTTAAATAGTGTATTTGAAACTTCGTTACACGTTGTTGTTGATATGTTTTACTGTTTTCTTTTTTCATCTTTTGTAGGTTAAAAGAATACTAGTAAAACTGCAATTTGATCCTCTGCTTTTCATCTTCACACACCATTGAATGAGTGATTTTCACACTTTCACAATCATGCATTTCTGCTGGCCCATTTCCTGCAGATGATCATATCTTTGCACCTTTAGCTGAAAGTACTGCAAGGGTGATGTTTATTTTCTTGTTCAATGTGATTTCATGGGCTGCAGACCCATGACGTCATGGATGACAGATTGGAAAACACTCTTACCATTCCAAGTAAGGGTTAAAAGCAAAAATGATCTAGACCTTAATTCACAGCTCCTTCCAAAACATCTTACATGTGATGTATGTTGCCTTTCTTCCAACAAAATCCCTGATTACAGCACCAAGACTTCTAAACTGCAAATGCATTGGGAGAGAAGAATAGCATCCAGCTTGTTGCAAGATCCTAGCAGAAGCAGATAATGGTCAGGCACAGTGAGACTATGTCTACATTTTGATAGATCTCCATCTACTGTATTTAGATTTCACTTTTGCTGCAACAGAATATCTCTCAATAACATATGTCTCTCTACATTTTTGCCCAAACTATCACCTTGAGAGCCTCCAATGGAGCTTTTGGAGCTCTGTGTGAACTTCGATGTAAAGCTCTCCCGCAGTGAGAGATCAGAAATGCCATGTGTAAAAGCAGAGACTCCTTTGAGAACACTTGGGAGACAGAAAAGTATCTGTTTCCTAAGAAAGTTTTAAACAAAATTGTATTGAGTTAAATGTAATATATGATTTAGGTATTTTCTTGGGTGATGTCACCAGATTCTTTTTGGACCTAAAACCTCCCACAAAAAATGCATACCAACATTATTTGCAAGTCCTGTGCACAGCAAAACGCAAAAAATTAAAAAAACCCCCAGAACTCTTTTTCTTTTTGTTACTAAATGACCATTTTTTGTTAGCATTTTATATTTCATTCAGAATATGAATGTAGATTTTTTTTTTTTTATTTTCTGTTTCACCACAATTGTTTTATACCAGAGTTTCAGAGATCATTAGCAAAAGCAAGGAGGGAGAGAGGAAGAGAAAAGGAGAAAATTATACACAAAACCACTTTCACGTTTCAAATATTTTTCCAAAATCATACTCTAGCAAGTTTAAATTTGAAATAATATTGAAATACATACATAAATGCATTGATATCACCACTTTTGGAGTATAGGTTGAAATAACGTGTTGTAGCATTAGAGAATTCTGGGGCATTATTTAGGAAAGTATTTAAGGCTATACTTAGATTCCTTCTTAAGACAGTGCTTGTGCATGCACCCAACTTGAACACATACATGGTGTGTTCAGTTCCACTGATCTCAATTGATCATACGCTTAAGTGATTGGAGACGGTTTTCTGAACTGGAATTGGAACTGATTAAGTATCATACATGAGTACTTGGTTACTCTGTGAACTAGTAAGCCTGAGTCTTAAAGCTCTGTCCTATACGCTAAGCAGGAGCAGATTTATGTTGTTGAGAACTTTCACTGGCTTCAAGGTGGCTTGTGAAAACCTGGATGTCCACCTTCTTGGCAAGGCATATGTAATTGCTTACATAAATAAGGACAGGTGATGGTGGCCTAGATGATATCTTTAGGCACAGGTTTGTGGACCTTGCGTGCATCAAGTAGTGAAGAACAGCATTAAATTGAATTGAAGTATAAAGAAGCCTGTGAGGTTCCTCTGTCAGGTAGGTTACTTTCAAGCATGACTGAACTGTCTTTAGGCTGTTTCAGGTGGACAAGAGGCAGACTGTGGAGGTAAAACGGCTCCAAAGGCAGCTCTTTCTCTGCTATATAGATACAACTGCTGAGTCTGGGAAACCTGACTTTCATACTTGAAGAGAGATCATTTGTTTGCCTTAATAATATTTAACTGATAATATTATACTACTTATCAGAATAAAAGATCAGTTAGCAGCCTAAAAAAACATATAGCATGAAAATTAGGCTCTACTTCTGCAAGCATTTACATGTTCGAGAATTCCAGTAGGACTCCTTAAGTTCAGTGGAATTACTTATGCATAAATCACAGTAAGTGTTTATAGTACCTGACCTTAAAACAAGGATCTTTTTTTTAACTATTTGTGGCATACTCTTTAACTATGTTGGGATTTAGCATTTTGTTTCTAAATGTACCAAGCCACTGATGTTGTTTAAACTTCTTCCAAAGTTGGAAGGAACTGCAAAGTGATTGATAAACTGAAGCACTGCACAACAAAAGGTATCCTTCTCACTGTATTTCAGTGTATTTTCTGGAAATTGTTTACCTTATTGGATATTTGGGGGTTTTCCTGATTTAGCATGTTTGTCTTGGCTTTCTTAGTTTTGTTTGGGCACTTAACTTATTAGTCAATGAGGAAATAATCTTAACATTACATTACCACCATAATGAAATGGTTTGTTCTTCCTAGCATTGTTGGTATCCAGTTCAATGAGAAGCCAGTGATCTAGGACAGTTAGTTGTGTTGCACTGTAATTAAACTCAACCCATTTACATGACGCAAAATTATTTTGAGCAGTGTCCTTGCAGAAGACAGCAATTTCAACATAACCTGCGTTTTTTGTGGGAATCCCATAGCAGTGACGTTTCTTGAAAATTTGTAATACTGAATTGGCTGTCTATAAAAGTTGAGCATGTTTTCCCTAAAGTCACAGAAAATTATGAAAGCTGTATTGCTCTCATGCAGTCTGACTATACTTAGTTTTTATTGCTTCCTGAGCCCATGAGAAAATCCATAATACATTTAAAATGGTTACTTTCATCATTTCAAGCCTTAGATGCGGGTGTGTTGGCTTCTGCTGCCCTTCGTGGAGGTGCTAATGACGTGCGGAAAACAGACTCCACAATCAGTGAGATTGTAAAGTAGGAATGTTCATTCAGCCCTGGGCAGCACCGGGGGTAGTCCCACCAAAGCCCTGCGCGCCCGACTCGGCAGTTTGCCTCAAGTTTATACAGTCAAGTGTTACATATTCACAATACGCCTATACATATGCATGACCTATCCCTGTGTCATATTAAAATTAGCTCCGAGAGGTCATTTCCATAGTCTCCTCTCAACTGCGCTTGCGCAGTGCCTCTTTATGGTGGTCATCTGGTGGTCACAGAGATGAAGATAGATGACGACTCTTCGTCACCACTAATAACTTTTTTTCTTGCGCAGGCTCAGTGTTTTCTTGGTATTTACCCAAGCCACAAGACCAGTCTTGGCTGGCTCTTGGGGCCAGCTCCTGTTTCTTATCAGGAACTGTTTCTGCCTCATTGGCTAGTTCTTGGGGCCAGCTCTTCTTATCAAGGACTGTCTCTGCCACAGCTAATTTTAACAATGTAAGCACTAAACATCATCTTTCATTCCCCTTTATTATGTCTAATGATATTCTTTTGACTCCCCTTGTCTCACTTAAAGGCTCAGTCTTGCGAAGTACTGCCCTCCTTCTGGTTCTGCTGATTTTGGTGTGAGATTGGAGGGCCCAGAAATTTCTAGTGGTTGTTCAGAAATGCCCAGGCCTTAAGGAATCCTTAATTGGATCATCAAATCTGAGTAGCTTTACAATTTTTGTTGTGAGTACTGAAATTGCCATTATAGCTACTATGGCCAAGACATGCCTGAAAATATTATCCGGGGGTGTAGCAGGGGGTGACTCTACTTCCATCTGTATGAAACAAGACTGATGCCAGTGGAAGAGCAGTGGAAATAAGGAGAATTACATTACAGGTCTTTGTATAGTGAGACATTAAGACAGTGTAGAATATATATCAGACAAAAAATATGAACTGCTATTACATTACCTTTCTACCCCCAGAAATCATCCTTTGCATTTGCAAAGATAAGATTTTAGCCTGGGGGGGGGGAGACCCAAAAAAACCAAAACAACAACAACAAAAAAGCAGATACAGATTTTTGGTGAGCAATAGAAAGGAGTTAAGTGTCCATTTAGAAGATATGTCATCTGTTATTTTAATACTGACTCTTTTTATTTTGTTCTTTTGCTTTTAAGCCAACACTGAGACTTATCAAAAGATTGCATTTGGAAAAAAACTCACAGCATTTTTCTCATATAGTGTAACTTAAAAGGAATGTGTGACATTTAAGATTGGAAAGTATTACACAAGTATTCTTTTTCCTTTGTTTTTTTTAAACACATTTTTCCTCAAACCTGCCTCTCTACCAATGTCTTTTTCCCACAAGACTCCAAAGGAAAAATTACATCAAATGGTAAAATCCTGTTGTATGTTATTTCCAGAAGAAACCATGGAAATCTCAAATATGATTGTATCATTTGCACTGTAATGTTCCCTTGTTAAACGGAGCAACATACAGAAGAGTATTCAGTTGCTGAATACTTGATGGTAAGCAAAAGCTGATGTTTTGGTTAATATTACAAAACACTTAGGAATTTGTAACACCTCAGATTGGTTGTATGATAATAGGAGTTAGAAATGGAAAACTCTTGTTATATCAGCTTGACCATCTCCCTGACACCACCAGATTGTTGTCTTCATTGTGGTACTAATTTGCAAATGTCATAAGCCATGTGGCTTCCACCACTTGCCTTGGGAGAATACACGTCATTAAAGCAGCCTTGAATATTCCTTTCCTTGACTTCATCTTCTTGATCCTCTTTCATATCTCTTTGTAGCACTAAACAATTCCTAATCTTGCTTTGCCTTTAGCTATTTTATTTTGCTCCCTCTCCTCTTTTCTGTTTTCCACAAAATCACACAAGTATTTATGCTGTTCCTGTCGGATTTTCCTCTATTTTGTACTATCTTTCTGGTACTGAGGAGCCATGGGCTTATGCGTCCTGTAGGCTATAAAGAAAATGTTGGAAATCTCTACTGGAGAAACTGATGTTTTTGTATGAAGATACTAAGTTGTTTTGTGGCCATACAAGTTAAACTTGCACAAGAAGCACAGCACAGGCCCCAAATGCAAGTCTGATACAGACTAACTTATAAAAAGGGCGTTTTTTTCCCCCTATAGACCTAACATACCTTTTACTCTATGTTTTACTGAAGCTGGTGTTGAATAAAGCTGCGTGTACTTTGCATATAGATATGGTAGCTATATTTGTTGAAGGCTTCATTCTGACAATTGTATCATGCATATTAAAAGGATAAGTGCACTATTTTGACTTAAGATACAGGTACACTCTAACAAGAGTAGAGGACTTTGAATAACTGGGGTTTTTTTAAGTTTCTGACTTGAAGCAAAAAAATTAGAAAATTTGTTATTTTGGGACAACCTCCAATGATTGATTCAGGTTTCTCGTTTTCTCCTCAAATGAAGTATTTCGCTTAGACTTTGTATCAGCTAACTGAAGGGGTTTTTTTAAAAAAAAAAACCCAACACATTATGTTCAAGGAAGTTTATTTGCAATACTTCAGGGTGAAATGAAAATTCAAAAGATTTTGAAAATATAAAAAATGCTGTAATTACTTTTTTTAAACAAATTGATCTGACAAATTCAGCAGAAATTTGACTGGTGGTTTGTTTGACCTGCATTTGCAGTTTTGTAAGGAAAATCATCTTGGCTGAAAAGTTTGCTCAGTATTAGCTAAAGTTTGCATAGGTAGATGAGGAATGTTTGAAGTTATACTGACAGGGAGGTTGTAGGTCTTCAGATGTTGATTATGAGTTGCAACCAACCTATAAGGAGTAGAAATTGACTGTAATATATATATATATATGTATATCATATCAGTGAAGGATCTTAGATCTTCCTGCAAGCAGACACTGGGGGGCTGTCTCCAGGAGTAGGATTCGCTGCCATTCATATGAAAATGGTGGAAAATCTTGCCCTAAAGCTAACCTACCCCTGGAGTTTTGCCTATCTGTCATGGTGATCACTCGTCTGGGAAGATAAAGGATTTGTTAATAGTCAGCTGGCTGGTCGGTCTGTCTGTCTGGAAAGACAAAAAAACAGCACAGCCAATCAAGCAGGCAAAAGACTGATTACTATGGCATTACTTCTCCCCAGGAAAAAGCAAAGACTTATGTCTATGCAAAAGAGACCCTGTTTTTAATATATTATTATCTCTCTAATCTCAGTGTATGTGGCCCTGATTTTTTTTTTTTTTCTGACAGCAAATTATTTAAGAGCCAACAGTTCTGAAAAGCTTAGTAGGATTTTGGTTCTCAGTGAATAGGAAGATATAAGCATGATGAAGAATAAATTGAAGCGTTGACATTTGTGTGGCCATGATTAGTCAAGTTTTAGATTTGTGTTGCATGTATTTGCCATAGAAGCCACTGAATTAATTTAATGCCCTAACAAAGACTGATAGCTAATTAGAAAGAAGGGAGGTTTGGCCACTGAAAAGCAAACTCATTTTTAGGGACTTAATTCCTGACAGGAAAAATCTGTTCCAGCTAAAATGTGTCGTTGTGATGACTTCTTGTGATCATCTCTAAGTGAAAACAACCATGTCTCAAAACATTTGCAAACTTTCCTAGAAAAATGTCCAGGATTTGATAGGTGATTGTGATAAGTCAGGTATTTGGAGAAAATAGGCATTTTTCATCCAAAATTTTGGCTTCATTGAGTTTACATTTCCCACAGTAATGATCAATGACTTCATTTCAGATAGGTAACTGCTTTTTAAGCAGCTTGTCTTCCTGCAAGCATATTCAGTTTGCTCTGTAATAAATTTTGGAATTTTTTTTGTTTGTTTTTGGTTTTGGTTTTTTTTTTTTGTTCTGGAACAGAGCTTAGAGTGCTGCTTACAGAGTTCTACATTGCTTCAAACTAATCAGCATCCCAATCTTCTTGTTCTTCTCTCCTTGATATTTATAAATGTAAGCTAGATTTGGTATTTCAGCAGCTCCTTGTTTCTTACAGAACGTGTTTATTCCAGCAGTGTGTATATATGTGTGTACAGGGGTGTGTGTGTATATATGTGTGGGGGGGGATCATTAGAAGAAGCAGCTGTGCGCCTTGGGAATTATTGGTCATGTCACTGGATGTTTTTCCTGATGTTCAAATTTAGTAACTTAATATTAGAAACGTTTCATATGTCTTGCACATTTTCCAAATACAAAGCAGAAGAAAGACCTAAAGAAAGCATAGAAACTTTGCAACATTATAAATGTAGGAGTCTGAACTCTACCATTTACAGCTTGAGTGCTTGATAATCCCAGGAACTGTGGACTGGTGCACATCTCCTTACCTTACCCAAAACAGATGGGCAGTAATTTAGTCTAGTTGTTCATTCCTTGGACCCATTGGTGGCGGCTCTAATGCTTTTAGGTGTTGGGGTTCTCAGCAGAAAATTTTGTAGTAGGGATGTGTATGGGTATGTATGTTTGTGTGTGTGCACCATATAATGTAATTAAGGTTGAAGGCAACAGCATTATACAAAACAAGCACAGCATAAGTTACCAATTGTCAGGATAAAATTAACGATAGGGATATTTAGTTGCTGTACTTCGGAAAACAAAGAAACAAAATGAAGAAATTGCCTTGGAAGGGACACTGTAACTTTTCCTAACGTGTCCTTTTTCACAGTGAGCCTGAGTTGCCACAAGCCCACATCTGCAGTCTCCATTGAGGGCTGCTGCCTGGGGGCATGAAGGCACAAGAACTTTGAAAGTTAATTAAAAAAAAACAAAATACGTGGACACTTGATAAATGCTACCGTTGTCATTACCTCCTTGTTATCTCCACTGTGTTACGCTGCCATTACATGTTACTATTAAGTCTGAATGACAAAAGGAAGATTTTTAGCAAGGTTTTTTAAGTTTTGTGGGAATAGACCCTGCTGTCCTCAAGGTAAGAGCTGCCGCTTCTACCCCTGCTGTTTTGTGGCTGTTTAGAAACTTAACTGTTGATAACTTCATACAGGTTGGACTTGGTCACGTTAGTTGCACTTAGTAGGGGGTGTATTTAAGAGTGATGGAAACTGTTGTTTCACATTATCCATCCTGTGATGTGTATGGTCCCTTAGGACAAAGAAAAGTTCACTGAATGAAGTCCTTTCTATCAGTCACACTACTTCCTAAATAAAAACCGAATTTATTTGTTTTACACAACTCTTTAATGAATGATTCAGTCCATGTTTCCCACTCATTCAGCTGCCATCACTCCCCTTTCAGATACAAAACTCTGATAATTTTTAAATTATGTATGCAGTGATCAGTGACTCACTGATGACTTGGGAGGCAATGGTAAGGCTCACTCTCAGTTTATTATTCCATAAAAAGTGATATAGAATATTGATCAAGTCCAGTTTCTCCCATTAGTGTAGAAAAGTTTATAGCTTGTCCATCATGATAAATCTTCTGCACTGCATTAAAGCTGATGATTTTGCACTAACCCCTTTTGCATTCCAAGCTCTACTGTGCCAGTTTGCCTGGGATAAGTGAGATATTGTCACTTTATTAAACTTTCCGAAAAACCTTTTGGGTTGTGTCCATGGAATAAAGATTTTATGCTAAGAAAAAGGATATATTTCCTCAAGCAGTTTATAATGATAATGAAAATTATTATCAGTGAATAGATGGAGTTCTTAAAAAGAAAATTATGATTTTCAGAAATGTGACTTGAAGGTGCTGGGAAAAATTTGTCATCTTTTGTTAACAAAAAAGTAAAAAGAGTTATTAGCTTTGGTCACTTGGAACATTTAGTTTAGGATCCAAAATTTTATGAAAAACAGTTACTTTAAAGCTGTAGTTTGTTCTAAGGCTGATTTATGTCAGGTCTAGAAATAGCAATATTAACCATCAGGCCATGAGATGGGGTGGTTTTTTCCTCTTTTCTTTTAGGTGGAAATAGCTGAATAAAGTGGTGCCTCCCTTCTCTAACTTAATCTGAACTCAAAATAACTTTTGTTGTTTTGTTATAACAGCCCTTTTTCTGAGTCACTGTATGAAAAAGAGACTGGGGACTGTCAAATACTGTAGATCAAACACTTCATAGCCAACTTTGACTTAGTTTTATGCATGCTTCAGAGTAGACTAATGTACAATAGTATCCAGGAAACTCAGCCAGTAATTCATGAGAGTCCAAAATGTTCTTCTTAGGATGAATCATAACAGCATAAATGATAGGATTGGAGAAGATCCTTTAGGTCATCCAGTTCAAAGCCTGCGTATCTTCCTTTTCACTAATCCCCACTAGGATTTCATCGACCCTGTCTTTGCAAACCTCTCGCACTCTTGACTCAGCCACCTCCCTGGGTAGTTTCTTCCATTGCCTAATTCTTTAACCTGAACATCTTTAAACCTTATACCATCATGCTTAGCGTGAACAATTTATGACTACAGAAAATGATCCTTTCTCCTCCCTTCTGCTATCATGCTCAAATATCATCCCTCCCTTTAAATATTTTGGGGGTTTTGTTTGTTTGGGTTTTTTTTCCTCTAACTGCATGAATAATAATTCCAGGAAAGTTGGGGTATTTTAGCTGTCTTTGGTGCTTTTGTCACTGTAACTGATTTTCTTTGAACTCTCAGTTTTCAAGACTGAAAAATACATTTTGATCTGCAAATGAACTTTCTGTGACTCAATGATGTGTATGCATTAAGTCATGCTTTTCAAGAGGCAAATTAATACGACTGAAGTACCCTGTGTCTGTTTATAGAAGCTGCTTTCATGAGGGTGCTAATGTGCTCTGATTGACAAATACACAAAACAATTTGAGGGATTTAAGTGACTGAAGGTGGATTCTGGTTTTCACCTCAGATATATGCAATCTCATGTTACTAATCAGGATATTAAGTTAATCATATATTTTAACTCTGTTTTGAAAACTTACCTCCAAAAACTCCTGGGGTTGCCGGCTGCAGAGGAGTTAAAATTTATCACGATTATTTCCAAAAGCAGCTTCCCAGTTCTTAATGGTGTTGATAAATAGAGACATAAACCTTTTAATATACATTTGTCTAAGTATGTGCTCAGGCCAGTATTATTCTGGTAGGATTTTTGGATGATCTATAACATGAAACATTGAGAACTTCATAACAGGGGATATGAAGATGGAAGGAAGCTTTTTGTCCTGATGCAATGAGGTAAAGGAGCCTTAATCTACAGAATTTTTAATTTTATACCCTGTATTTCTTAGGATCTGCCTAAGCTTGTCAGAATATACTGATGATAAACCTCTCTGATGTTAATCATCTCACCTACTATGATATAGCACGTGCCAGTTAGATCAATGTTGAAATTACTGTTGTTATCCTAGATGACTAATAAATACTTCATGCTGAAAAAATACAGGGTAGAGGTGGGAAGGCTGATTATTGCAAGCCATGTTTTCATACTGGCTCCCATTTTATAGTTACACAATAAATATAGCTGCAGTCTGTACATCACCTGTCAGCTCACCTCTCCCACAGTTTACTCATGTGGTAGTTCTTTGATCCATGCAGAAGTATTCCAGGTTCCCTATAGTTGTGTATAGTGCTGTTGGGCAAAGCTGTGTGAAATTGAGGTAAATCCTGCTATATTACCTCAGTTCTGCCAGCCCATAATTACAGTTAACGCATTAGGTTTAGTGGATCCACTGTGTTTCATGAGTTTGAAAGTAACCATTCACATTGTCCATTTTGGTGTGGCAATGTGTAGAAGTAGACACAGGGGTTATTTGTAAGAAGTCAATGTCATGTATGTAACAGGTTTTGAAAGCAGTATCTTGGGCACTATTTTATGGCTCAATTTTTTTTACGTTATAATTTTATAATTACATTTTAATTTTTAGCATGTTATGTTTTCAGCCTAATAAAGGAAAAGATGCATTAGGATATTACAGCCTTTTCATTAAGGTTCCCCCCCCCGCCCCGATAGTTTTGTAAACCTCCCTTCCTTAATTTCTGTACTGTTATGCTTCTTAGATATCCTCTAGCCAGTCCTGAAATGTATTGAAGTTGAGGGCACTGTGCAGTGGCAGTGTACCATGTCTTAAGAATGCAACTTAGTGGGCAATGCTAATGCACAGATTAGTGCCTCCTGGTCTCTAGAAAATCTGTGGCTATTCTCTTCAAGTACAAAGAGCTGACCATAATCATACCACCTTTTTGCTGCTTCTCATCTGAGAAACATGTGTGTGTCCAGCTTTTGTAAGAGCATGCAGAAACCAGTTTCACAATTCTTGCAAACTCTTCTCCTTGATTATAGTGGGAAAGTAAGATATTCTCCAGTATCTTTTTATGTAGTACAGAGCTGTAAACAGCTCCAGGTATGATCTCAACAAAGCTATATAGACAAGAACAGTATTAACTGTGAGCTCTGCAGTGGCTTCTACACTGCATTGAGCTACATGGGACATTTCATTGCAAATGCATGTCTTTAACAGCTTTTCCCACCATGCTACTTCTGCAGGGCTTTCCTTAGCAAGTATCTGTGTCTAAAATTATTTCCACAATATATGTCAAGCGGTATCTCCTTTTATCTTCTCTCAGCCTTGTTAATCTCTTAGTCCTAGAGCAATATTTTTTTCTCCTCTCCAGTATTTGTAGCTCATCTTGGTTTCTTATAATCTGCACATTTCATTATCATGCTGCCTACCTCCTTCCCCGAGATCATTAACGAAACAAGATGGGACCTGCTGCTGGTCCCTTTGGCATCCCAGCATGTGCTATTTGGTAAGAGTTTTGAACAAAAGAACTACCATTCGAGGGCTGACCTTTGTAAACCCAAGTCAGCTCTTAACATGGTATTTTTAATTGTCCTTTAAAAAAAAAAAAGTAGAAGCTTCAGTAAGGGGAGCTTCTTAGCCCCTTGGGCTTCCAGCTGTTGCTGAAATTTACTGCTTTAGTCTTTTTTTATCTTGGCGATTTTATCCTTGATCTCCTGCTCTGTTAGCTTCACTGATGCTTTCCTTCAGTCTCAAGGCTTGAGATAAAATTTGTTCAGTTTAGCACCATCAGCTATGAAAACCGTTGTAAATACTGAAATCCCCAAACACCAAAAAACACTGGTAGTGTAAAATAAAAATTGAAAAAGAAATCTAGATGTTTTATTCATGTGGAATTGCATGGACCTAAATGAAAGCATATTCTTTTAATATTACATAGATTGTTGGTGCTAAATTCTGTTTGAACGTGATTGTGAAGGCAGTTGGGCTGACAAGCAACTGGTGTCTTGGGTTTAGAAGACCTGGATGCTCAAATTTTATTCTGCTGACCTGCTGGATCATTTCACTTCACAGGGTGTGCGAGGAATTCAGCCTTCTTCAGAGATGGCTCATAAGGAAAAAAATAAATAAACCCCACAACCCATAAAAGCTGTGTGTTATTTTTATTATTATTCATATATCATTTGGAGATGGTGCCAATTTATTTTGGATTGCTTTAAATTTATTAGAAAAGGATTTAAGTTAAATAATTTTCAACCTAAACTAATAGTGGACATGTAAGAAACTGCTGGGTTAAATTATCACTTTAATTTGAAGTCATACAGGTATGTGCATATACAAATCTGTGTGATTATCCGCTGTTCTTTTTCCTCCCTAGACATTCCAAGCAACTTCTTATGAGTTTCTACCCACTTTTCCAATTCTGTCAGGTTTATTTGCAAAGATTAATATCCAATCCAAGATGGATTCATCTCTTGAACTGGTATTTGAAAATAGGAAACTTGTACTCTTGGTTTAAGGCAGAAGTTATCTTCAATACAGGCGTGTTGCTATTTTCCCCTTGCCCAAAGTGTTAGGTGTTAGTCTTATATAAAAAAACCAACCAACAAAACCCCCCTTGTTAATGAGTTTATGGAGCCTAACTTTCTATTGTTTTGCAATTTGTATTACCAGTTCTACCTAGTAAAAAGGGCAGGCAAAATGCAAGTAGATGGAGTAACTGTCTCAGATCATATGCCCAGTTGTTCTCGGTCATTTTTTTCTGATGTAAAAGTATTCTATTATTTTATACCTTAGACTGTATCACCCATCATATGCATAAAACAGCTGATGTGAAATTGCCTGAATTTTTTGTATTTTCTAAACTTGTGAGTGCTTGAATTTGCAAGTTATGCATTTTTATCCTGTTTTGCATGTAATAAATTGTTTCCTCCAGCTATAACTAAGGCTTTTACAACAATATAGTGTATGTACTTGCCAAGTACGCTGAATTTTTAAGCATCTTCTTTTCTGCTTTATAGGTTTGAGTGAGGATGCAGCAGAGGAAGCAGAAAAGCCATGAAATCTGAAGATGACCCTCAGGAGGAATTTCTATTTGATGTCAAATGCATTTATAATGCAGCAGTACCAATCCACTTTACTCTGTACTGATTGCAGCTTCCAGAAGGAGAGGACTATGCTAATTTATACAAAAAAGTTCCATTTAATAATTTTGGTTGGGTGTCCTGCCAACTACTAGCATCCTTTCTATAAGCAAAGTTTAAGCACTTCCTAACTGCAGTACGAGTGTTGCGTTACGTTTTGCGATATATCAGCCCTTTCTAAGGATTCAGTTGATTGATCAAAGACTGTTTACACGTAGTTAAAAGCAACCTTTGTTTCAGGATATGTTTTATCTTTTTTTTTTTTTTTTTAAAGATATTCTGAACTGTACCTCCCTTTGAGATTATATTAACATTTGTTATATCAGAGTTTTTACAAAAAATAACTATCTCGTTTCCTCCTCTACTAACATTCATTATTCCAGACAGCTGAATTCACCACCAGAAGAAAAACTGGTAATCCATCAACTTCTCCCCCCGCCCCCCCCCCCCCCCATTGCTTATACAGACTCCTGCTCTCTAGAGATACAGAGTAAAATATGGTTACTGGACATAAAGGGCAAACCCTTTTGCCATTAACTATGTCACTATGAACGTGAATAAAGTTTACATTATAAGTACCTTGAGCATAGCAACACATGGATCTTTTTATGGTTACCTGTGATTTCTGTTTTTCTTGTCAATTACTCTGTTCTAGTTATGAGTAAGATTTTTCAAAACTAACTAGCAATTTTTGAGTGCCTTAATTTTTATTAATCCAGTTGGAGGGTGCTTTGAGGGTTGAGTTTTTGGCAAGTGCTGAGTATTCACCTTCTGAAAGTCAGGTCCATGCAAGGTGCCTGAAATGCAACACCCAATGACTGAGGTAACCTTTGAGAAGACCTTTGCCTAGGGTTTGAAAGCATTCAGGCTCATGTCTGGATTCCTGAGAGTAAGTTGAGATGTCAATAAAAGATTCTCGGAACTGAAAATAAAAATGTACTCGGAACTGAAAATAACTGAGACTTGGACCAAGTGTAAAAACAGGCATTTGAACGAGGCCTTTCCTGGCTGTTGCTGCTTCATACTAAAATACAAGTTGCGGTCTTTTGAATGGCAGATACCAAAAGCACTGCTAGTCTCAGCTTAGTTTCTGGTGGATGCAAGTCCATGTGCCATCTCCACATCCCATGCTCCTGGTGGTTTCCTCAACAGGGGTTCACCAACTCCTGTTCTAGCCGTAGAAGAGTTCCCTCCAACTCACTTCTGTGCTGCTTCAGCAGTGGTTGTGACAATTGCTGTGGTTTGTGCTAGCTTGATCTGTGGATAAAAAGGAGACATTATTTTTCAGGATGTCTTAAGCCATCAACCTTCATCATCTCCATATCTACTTTCAACCTCTTTGCATCCACCCCCAAAACAAAACCAGCTTTGCACCACTTATGCATCTGCTGCTTAACCCTCTGTCCTAACTCTGGTTCAGTAAACCTGATATAACCATGTTTCATGGAGCCTTTTTCAACATGTTAGCTATTAAATAGAACTAAGTGGCCAGGGAACTGGGTAAGGCTTCTGATACCTCTGGGACTGAAGTGGGCAGCAACTCCCTGTAAAAATGACTCTGTCCCCCAGGAGACCTCAGATATCTACTGAGTTCTCAGAGTTGTGGGGCCAGAAATCTTGCTGCTTTCCCAGGAAGGAAATCCTACCCCCTGCTTGTTATGGAGTGATTTTGCTGGCTGAGTTTTCTTCACTCTGATCCCTCCCCCATGGTTTTTGTCAGGAGGGTGGTATCCAACCCATTGTCAAGGTACCCTGCTGCACTGCAAAAATTACGCAATAAAATAATCTCCTGTAGTCTCTGTATGCACCTCAATGACCAAAGAAAATCCATGGAGAACTAATCGATTACTGTAGCTATTAGGCTTAAACTTTAACTATGGATCTCAAATCTTCTTTTGTCTTCTTGTCAGCGGCTACTAGGTAATCTAGAAAAATCAACCACAGTTACTACTGAAAGCCCATACTATAACAGTGTAGAATGAGACTTCTGTAAAATATATTACTTTATCATAATTACCATTTTGAATGTGATCCCAGTGGTCAGAGCTGCCTGGCTTCATTGGGAGTGTAGGGTAAACAACAAGTAGGCACTGAGGTCAATTATGTCATTCACTCTTATTTAAGTTATTTTCTGTCATTTTAAGATGTAAGGCTCAGAAGCACTCTTATTTACCTTTTCTGTTCTATGCTTTGTAAAATGAGGCCTCATGGGAATAGTTTTGCAGAAAGGGGAAAAACATACTGTTAATAAAGAGGGGGAAAAAAAGGCAGAACTGTCTGTAGTAGTAATGTATGACTTCTTTGTATATTGCACGAAATTGTGGTATTTGATAGTATCATCAGGATTTAAAAGTTGCATTGAGTAAAAATTGCTTAGTTTTCCCCAATGTGAAATAGTCCATCTAACTCTGAGGAAGGAAGTCATTGAAAGGTAGTCATTTATGCAGCAGGCTAAGAGGAAATATTGTAAAGTAATTCTTAGCAGTTCTCAAATGTAGTTTGATTTTTTAAGAAAGTTCTTTTCGGCTGGAAAGAAATCAGGCCAGTTACAGGAAGTTTTGAAGTTAGAGAGTTGTCCAACAGAAAAATGTAAGGAAACATTGCTAGTTAGGGGGGACCAAATGTTTTGTTCTCATCAGTGATGTTTCTGAGGCCCAGACAGACATTGCTGGCCATCAAACTATTCTGAACAGGATTTTAAAGTAATGCCTGGTCAGCTGTTCTGGTCAGCTTAGATATGCAGCCTATCTGCACGTTTAGCTATTCAAGGAGAATTTTATATGTTTAGGTGGCTCACAGATAAAAAAGATTTTTTTAATGACCATTTTATTGAAATTAATTTCATATACATATATCTAAAAGGAATTTTGTGACATTTTGAAAACCACGCTGTGAGTCATGGCAACTTTATTATATTTGTGCTAGAGCACTTTGAAATGCATTTTCTAAAATAAGTCCTAACATAAAATATATACTTTTTTTTTCCTGTTAAACAGGTAAATACTTAAAGAGTTTATTTTCTTGGTAGAATTTATTTTCTGAATGTTATTGTCCATGGGCTTTTCTTTCATTTTGTTTTGTGCTGTTGCAATTTAGAAAAACAGATTAAGACAATTACTAGTCTGATGACCAAAATCTGGAGATCTGGGCTTTGCTGATCTTTCGGGCTTTGAACACAATGCTGAGTTCAAACTAGGACTGTGGTTTTCAGCCTCAGATTGATTCTTCTGTCCAACTATTATTCAACTATGACACAGAAAAACAACGTTTCTCTACTTTCAAGAGGCTGGGTTTTGCTTTATAATGTTTTGTCTTTTTCTCTTCTTCAGTATTTATTGTACAGCAAGAATTAGGTATAAGTTTTAATATTCTTGTCTTGCTTATAAATAGTAATTTACTGCCATAAACTGAAATTTCCTGAGCAGAGATTGTACTGCTATGTGAAGTCCTTTCAGCATAAAAAAAACCCAAACAGGGTATGCATCATATTGAATAAGTATCTTTCCTTCTTATCAGAATATCCTGTTTATAAATAATCTGTTAAAAAAACTGCTGCAAAGGTGCTGTAAAATATGACGTACTCCTGAAACCAAGATTCTCTATTGCTGCCTTATTTGAAATTAACCTTCAGTTTCCCATAGCCTTGTTTGTTGTCACCCCTGGACATCATGCTGCCTTGTTCATTTACTCCCTTGTAGCATAAGGTTCCTCTGGTATTTATGTGGTATCTTCATGAGCAGTTTGCAGGTGACTTAGTTCCTTTGCAGCTCAAAGGTAAAGTTTGCATAGCTTTCCGCTGGTTCATGAGCCTTGATCCTGTCGAGGGGACAGAATGCCCTCAGGTCCTCTGGAAACAAGTAGGAGGCTGAGGCACTCAGTGTCTGCAGACCTGGGCTTATAATTAGCAAAAGTGACCCAAGCTAGAAGTGGTTTTGAATGCATTGTTTCTATGAGAATTTATTCTAATATTCTGGTAGACCAAGTTTAACACAAGTTTGATATTTATATAAAGACTCTAAAATATTGCTTGGTTTAGAGCCTGGAATTCCTCTCTACTTGCCCATCTCCTTCTTGTAAATTCTTATAATGGTCAATAGTATGAGGAATTATTATTTCTGTCCTTCTCTTTTGCAAGATAGCTGGCTGGTTGCTATATAGAAGCTGCTAATTTGGGGGAATATGCTTTCTTCAGGAGACCAGCAGATCACAGCAGAGACACCTAGCACTTTTTTTGTTAGCATTAAATGTATAGCAAGTGATTTGGTTAATCATGGGATGGAAGCATAACCCAGTTAATTGATTTGACCTGGTGTTCTCTTACAACGTGTCCCGATTGCTTTATCTTTACATCTGCTATAGAAAGGACTACAAACAAATGCAACATGCAAGCACATTTAAAGAAGTATAATTGTTGTATACTGTGTTTTTTTCCAAGAGTTTCATGTTGTCAAAAACAGGAAAGGGTGTAAAATACCATTATATTTTCATATGCAGTCATTGTAGGTTGATGTTTCTTTTGCATGCACTGTCATGTGCTTAGATTTACTACGTGCGTATGAGGCATCCATGCTTGCAGATGAACTTGCTGTATTGAAGATTTCAGTATCCGTCCTTGTTCTTAAAATGAAAGGATTGAGCAAAATCATGTTTTTATAGCAGGAAAAAATCTCAAAGTAACCAGGAGCCCTGGAAGAGATCCACACCCTTAGGCTACAGCATGTAAAGTGATGTTAGCTCTAATGGGAGTATTTTCTATTTGATATAGCATGAACACATTGTATTATTCACTTGTTTGCTAGCACCACTTTACACTGTCATCATAAAAAATATGTCTTTTGGAAATTATTTTTTGCAAAACCAGTTAAGGCTCCAGAGCAAAATGATAGCAGTGTTTGATAAGATATTTTGATTCATCTTTATAAGCTGAATAGGGATTTGGAGTGCTTCCTAAGTGGGAATGATCGTTGCAGATCATAGCTCAGTCTCCACCACAGCTCCAGCTGGGTGCAGACTGGCAGCGTATTCAGCTGCAGAGACAAGATAAAAGCTGTTCCAATTATGTAAGCTGTTGCCTGATGAGAAATCTTGAAGGGAGGTCAGTTATCCTGAGTCATTACTGTAACCTGGTGAGAGGCCCGAATCTACTTTCACTGAATTTGAGTATTTTGCCATTAATTTTGACAGGAGAACATCCATACCCTTCTGCGGGAGGCTGCATGTCATATTAGGATGACATATAAGCACCATTTAACTCCTAGCAAGATGACGTAATAAATTATGAGGGTCACTCCAAAAGGTACTATTCCCAAAATAAAATATGCATGAGGGTTAGCTAGTCAATATTAATTAAATAGCTGCTACATTCCACCCCAGAAGTGGTTGCTTCTCTGTAGAGAGTGATGCTGCATGTGAAATAGGCCCTTGCAAAATAAAACCCCAGAGCATTTTATACATGTTACTTCAGCGACTTACGAGATAAAGTCACTCTCAGGGTGATGTATAGCAGCTTTTCAACAACCAAAGCAGCACTGTTAAGTAGTTTAGGAAATCAAGCAATGAACAGCATGCTTCCTTTCTGCTCCCCAACTGAGAGAGTATGGGAGAGAAGTATTTCCAGGACACATTCTATTAAGAAGAATGCACTTCCTTAATGTGACATTTGATCAACAGAAAGCTCGGCTCTCTGTATTTTAAAAAGTTGCCATGGTTTCTCTAAATTGGATGTTGTCGTTATTATTACTATTTCCTGAATTTCATGTACTATTGAAAAATTGGCACCTCCAGTCTCCTCTCATTATACTGAGACATTTTATCATTGTTAATGAATGTAGCATAGGTGCTATTCTTAGAGAACCTTAGGAAACAACAAGGGGTTTGGTCCAAGGATGGCTTGGACCAGTCCTCTTACTTTGCTAAATCTGATGAGACCGTATCACAAAGTCTATGGTGTGTTTGGGAAAGAAATGATTTTTTATTGTATTGATTTTATTACTTTATTAATTTTAAGGGATAGACCAGTCCCACAGCATCTTGGAAGTGTTAGAGAATCTATAAAGAAGTTGGTCTATAACAGATGATATTCCAATTCATTATGAAGCAAGCATTCAATAATTAATAGTTACTTCAAGTGCCCACGATATATTATAATCGTGGTTGGATTCAATTACAAGAGACATAAAGGGGATTATTGTCTTTTTCTTCCCCTGATGGTATAATGAAGTGGAGGCAATTGGGATCCATAAATATTGGAGAACAGTCAAGTTGCTACATATATAACAGGAACTGCTTTTCCAGCTGCCTGGATGTGTAGTGTCTTCCTTCTGCTTGAGCAATGACTGTAACTAGGAACTGGTGAGAATACAGCTTGGTTAACATGGTGTGATTGCTTCTGATCCAGTAGAAAGAAGAGAGTTTCTCTTGACAGCATATTTGAGCGCCATGTTCCAGCATTAACTAGATATTTCATGGTGGTATGACTTGTAGCTTTCATCATGACACCAGACAGCTGCTTTGCGGACTTCAGGGTGCAAGTCCCACAAGCAGTCGGGAGGTGTGTGACTTGTGAGGGGAGTGCTTTTCCCATTGCTATGGGCAACAGTATTTCAGCTGTAAGGATGTGCCCCATATGGCAGTGACTAGAAGGCCTGGGAGAAGGAAAAGGAGACCCAAGGAGCTGGATTCCCGGCTGGATCGTGTGCTGAAGCTCCCATGCCAGCTGCCACAGAGAAATATATTTTCCTGAGAAGAGGAATCCTGCCTCGTCTGGGTAAGGCTGTGTCCCTGGGATTACTACGGTCGGGTGTTTGGTGGTCAGGCAGCAGGGCTGGATGCAGTGATAACAACCAGCTCAACATCAGTAAAAGGATGACTGAAAATGAATGTTTCTGTGGCCAAACAATCAAAGAAGAATATGGACAATATGACTGGTCTTTCAGAATAGCTAATGGTTTTGTCATTGCTGTGTCAGTTGTACCTATCTAGTCCCCCACCACTGAGAATGAAGAGATGGAGAGTCACAGGAAAGCAAGGTGCAAGCAGAAGTGGATGATACTTTCTTACTGCAGGCCAGCAGGACTGGAGAAGGTAAAGAAAGGGTGGTCTTCTGTGTAAGTGCTACAGGTGAGGTTGGCAAAAACAAGGTGGAAGAGAGTTGTGAATGTGTAGGTGGTTATAGATTGTGGATGGTACATACTTGGTGTATTAAGAATTGATTTTATTCTATTTTTGTCTCTCTTTTTTTTTTTTTTTTTTAACAAAGTCATTCTACATTCAGTATTCATTAGCTCATCTCATGGTGAGAGGAGTCCTTCCTTTGCTTTTAGTCCTTCTTCTTGTCCTCCACATTTTTGTAGATAGCAGTCACTCTTGCAATCATGTCATTAATTTCCTTTCCTTTTTGCTTTTTTTTTTCTACCAGATCCCATTGATGATAAATTGATGATTTTGTCCAGCAGCCACTTTGTAGATGTGTTTTAAAATTCTGAAAGAAGGAAAAATTGCAGCAAAATGAGTGTTTTGGTTAAACCTTTGAAATACAATGTAGCTATTCTTCTCTGGGATGAATAACATCGCTTTCAGCATCAGGAAAATAATGAATGGAAAACCAAATGTGCTCTAAAGAAGTTGAAGCTTTTTTTAAAGGGCTACTACCCAAGTATGTCATCCAACAGAGGAAAGTTGGTAGCTGCATTGTTTTTTGTATGACAGCTAACCAGACAGCGAAGTGATACCTTTTATTGGGCTAACCAAAGATAAAGTTAGAGCTGAGCAAGTAAATCCCAATGAGTAACAGAGTTCGTACGTTTAACCTTTCTTGCTTCTCATTAAGATCAACTTTTTCAAACCTGGCCACTGATTTTTGGCTTCCAGATTACAGCATGCCAAGAGAGTACCTAATTGCTAAGCCGGGTGAGCTTCCTACCTTCAGCTTGACAATTTTGATCGCACAAAAACTAACAGGCAAAAAATCCACAGTCTGGTCCTACTTGTTCAGGATTATTGCACTGGCCAGAAAAGCAATTTCTACAAATGCTCTTTCACCTCTCGGTCATTTGGAGATACCCAGTAGGAAAATCTGAATCCTGAGTGTTTAGCTGAGTTAGGCTTCTTAGGTCTCAAACGAGCAGGCATGTCCATCCCTCTGTGGCTAAGCTAGGAAGTGAGTTTGGGCATTTATCTGTATCTTTGTTTATTTGGGTTGCTATAGTAGAGCTGGAGAAGGCTTTATGATAACATTTACAGAAACCTGCATGTACTGTGATTTTGTGTATAGAGGTTTGTTACCAAATTGCTTCCATGTTGACTTCCGATTGAAACTCGTTCCTCTCTTTTGCACTCTCTGGTCATTGCCTTGCTACTGTAAATTTGTAGGTGCCCCCACAGCCACCAAATGTAAAGACAAATTATTCCTTCTCTGTATCGCTTTTACGCCAGTTGAATAGCTACCTCTCCTTCAAAACCAGGCGTGCACTACTGCAAGTGAAGTGAGTGGCACAGCAGAGGTAAGCAGATCAAACCACCAGTCAATAGCAAAGTTGTATAACTCTGACTGAGCAGCCAGCGGGTGCGGCAGAGCAGTTTCCAAAATGGGAAATTTACTCACCAGAATGGCCAGAAGACATTTTTGTTTAGAAGAAGAACAGCCAGAGGGTATAAGCAAAAGGAGCACCCTTCTTTTTAATTTCTTGGGCCTACTTCATTGTTACTCGGGGCTACGCTGTCGTCACGTGGCTTCTGCGGTGAGAAGATTGTGGGTTTGACTCCCAGCTAGGACAAACGAAAACCAGGGCTCTCGGGGCTCTGACAGAGCTGTGCTCTAGCCCTTTTCCCCTTCTCCCCCTCTCCCCACACGTGCAGAGGCTCCTCTGTGCTCCTGAACAGGGCAGAAGTGGGAATGCTCAGTTTTACTTCTCAAGGGTGACTCTCCTGCTCCAGCGCACAATAGCAGCAGAGGCTGCGTCGGCAGTCAGGCTGTGCCACAGCAGCCATCAGGACTTGCCACGGATTCTGCAGCCCTGTGCTTCCGCCTGGCTCACGTCGGGTGTCATCTGGATCCCCTTTATATATTTTCCACCCTTTGTAAACTATAGCACCAGGTGGTGCTTAGAAAATATTCATAAACCGGTATAAAGGTTTTTTGCCTCTCCCTACAGGCTCCCACATCTCTCTTTGTTTTCACTGTGCGCCCATGGGGATATTTTTGGGTTAAGGTACCACACTGCCTCTGCTAGGCTCGGTTCAGTCCCTGTCCTTTCCCTCGCTAAGGCCTGCATTATCAAAACTAACTGATAATTTGGATTGTGCTCATTTTTTAGATACCCCAATTAAATTCGAGGCTTGTGGCTCAGTTGGGGAACCTGGAAAGTGAGAATCTGGAGTTGTGGGTGAATAGAGCTATTGTTTGGCTGCTCCCCTGCTCATACCTTTGCAATCTAGCTTGATCCTCCTAGCTGTGAAAAAATAGTTAGCGTTACACCTCTTCTGGGCAAAAACCGAAGTATAGCTTTCAGAGCCATCTTTTCTTCCTCTTTTCTTCTAGTTTGCATCATGTAAATTCAAACTGTCTTGTCTTAATCCTTTCCTGCACTTGGGCCAGCAGCGGAAAGCATGCGAAAGTATGTGCATTTTATCCTCTGTGCGCTCTGCAGAAACAGCTTTACAAACCACAGACTATTTTAAAACAAGTGGCCATTTTTTGAAATCCTATCATTACAAAGCTGAGGCTTGATTGTTGTCCTCCAAGTGCTTCATAGCAGCAAAATTCCTGCATTTTGGGAATTGTGCTGTCTATTCATCCAGTTGGAGTGGATCCAAAAGCAAAGTGTGGAACCGTTGTGAGCACTGGCTAGTGCTCACAGTGTTACTTTCTCTAATAGATAGCCTGTATTGTCATTTTGTGGAATTCTCAGATGTCAATTCATCATCATTTGGAGTGTGGGGATGATTTTTTATTTTTAGATAAAGATGCACAGAAATTATATTTTAAGAAGTCCAGTTGCTTTCGTTACTTCTGGCACAACAGAACTGAAAGCAGCTCCACTGTGGGGTGGCAAAACCCTCAGTTCTGTGATTTATTATTTGATATTTTTCTTTCTTAATACGAACATTTATGAAGGTAAACACATGCTTCAGAACAAGTCCATCTAAGAAGTTAATTGTGAAAGTTAAAGAATACCACCCTGGATTATTTTTTATCCTGTAGGTGCTCCACACTGTGCGTGTCCCAGGCAAGCCATCCAAGCAATGCCAGTGGGCAGCCAAGTCACGCAGCTTGCTTGGTGTAGTCTGTCAGTACATGGGCAGTCTCATGCCTTTTCTCTGAAGGTTTTTCCACTTTGACTTTTGGGGTTTTTTTCCATCTAGCTTCCATGAAACCACTGGCTCTCAAGGAAAGCCTGGGAGGCCCTAGACACTGACAGCTGCTTAGCTGCGTTTGTGGATTAATTTAGGTCCTGTGCCAGTTTGAATGTGAGGGATAACTAAACAGGTTTCAATGGGGTGAACTGTCCTACACTGCTTCTGGGACCATGATCACACACCCCCAGGCCAAAGGTGTGGCTGGCTGTGTGCACAACACTCAGCGCTGCCACTTTCAGAGGGCTGTGGACCCAAATTCCTCCTCCTGGGGGCCTCAGGAGATGCACCCCCTTGGGAGAAGAGACCTGGTCCTTGGGTAACCCAACACAGAGTGAACCTGAACACAGGGGCTCCTCAATGCTGTAGTCGCCCTGCTTTCGAATGGCATTATCCTGCCTTCCTCTGGGGACCTGCTGCAACAAGTGCTTGCCGGAGGGCCTTCTGCCCATGATGTGATTATTCTTACTGACCTCATTGGGGCTACTCTGATGTGTGAACATTTCCCAGGGAAGGGTCTAAATTATGGGGTCTATTAGCATGGTGAGCAGTTTCCAAAGTACATCCAGCACCGTAACATTATTTTTGTTTAATAATAGCTACCTTATTTATTATTGGACTTCCATACCGATACAAACATACAGTTTGTATGATGATCAAACATTTTGATCAATTTGATCAAAATGATCAAATTAGCTCTGGTGTTTTTCAAACTAGCTTGAGTAAAACCCCAAAGCCACAAATTCTGATTTGAAAATAGTTTATTGCCAACCAGCCTCTCACAAGACATCATTTTGTAAGTCAGAATACCTGCCAGCCACTACCTTGAAACTTCAGAGTCTACCTTTAAAGATACCTAAAATAAATAGCATAAACCACATGTAAATACATATTTAAAATTCTGTGAAACCTTAAAACTGTTGATTGTTTTCTTTGGTCATAAGAAATTCAGCTGACTCTCTTGGGTTTAACCTGCTAATATATACAAGACATGTGACTGATACTTTTCCAAAGTAAATACTATTCCCTGTCTCTGTTCACCTCATGCTTCTAAATGATGTATTTAGAGGCATGCTACTGTCAGAGAACTTAAGGGATTTGGCAGAAACCTCCTGCAGATCTGTGTAATGACACCAAAAGCCCACGTCTGGCACATTTAATGATGCTCTCATCTCCCTCTGAAAGAGCCTTAGATAGCTGCGTGGCAAGTAGATGAATTACACTGCCTTCTGGAAGTACATTTTTTCTCTTGCCCAAGTGGCTGTGTGTTTTCTTTTTGGTGAAGGTCTGAGATTAATCTGACCTCAGTGAACCAGTAGCAAAATCAGATGGGTCTTTAACAAATTTCTACTTTGTTGCTAGTATACTTGCTTATTTCTGCTTTTTAGTGTACTCTTGTTTAAGCACATGCCGAATACCCTGGGTTTAATTAGTCAGTCGAATTGGTGGGCAGTCCAGTATAATTATTATATCTTGTAGTATTGCTTCTTTAATAATGGCTGTATTACTCATTATGAAACTGCATAACTAGCAGAAGTTTCAACAGATCAGTGCAGGATTACCCCAATTTGCTGATGTATATTATCTGTACCTATCCTGACGGTTGGAGCTGAAAAAGACTGCTTATGACTGTCAGTTCATTGCTCTCTCTATGTGCAGGTACTGCCAGTCAGCAGGACAGATCGGGTATTAATGCTTAATCGAGTGTGCTCTTTTTAAATCAGAAGCCGAGAAGAAATAGTAGAGGGGACTTCGTACCGGTACCAGCTGTGACGTTGCATAGCCAGTTTTCTTAAGAAAAAAAGTAATCAGTAAATCGCTTAAGCTTTGTATCTGGAAATTAACAATAAAGAGGCATTCTTTGTAAAACTGTCGTTTGTTTTGTTTCCAGATAAGGTATGTTGTACTAATTGCAGGGACAGTAGAAGCGAACGTCCTGTCCAGCCGAAGCCACGTGAGTGGGGAAAAAAAGCAGCGCATTCTGAGAGAGAACCAAGAGAGCGTTTCGCTCGTGTTAGGGGCAAGACGTTAGCCCCTACGGGTTAGATCGCTGTAACCCCACCTGAGGTTCAGGTTAACTGGGGGAGCAGCTCCGGCTCAGCCCTGCCCGGGGGCTTGCCGGCCGCAGGGCTCTGGTCGCCCAAGGCTGCCACCTGCCAGCAACTGCACCGCACAGCAGCTTTCTTTTTTTTTCGCCTACTATTGTCGACAAGCTGTAACTTTTTATTATAGATGACTTAAAATTAATGGCCCTTAGTCTCCTTTCGCTCATTTGAGTGTGAACGAGGGCACCCATGTGAAGGAGAGGAGGCTCCAGCCTGATGTATTTCGTTCCTCAGACCTCAGCTCTCTGAGTTTTTAAGCCTTTCATTGTCATTCAAAAAAAAGTCCTGGGAGAAATTATGCTGTAAAACTAGACCAGCAGCGGAAGGAATGAGCTCACGGGGTAGAGTCTCTGTAGGTGAAGTGATGCTCTTACAGGATGCGTGTCATTGGAAACTTGTCTTTTAGCAGAAATGCAAGTCTTTGCCTTTCTGTGCTTGGTAGGGGCAGGTGCTTTTGAACTGGATCCTGGCTGGAGGGAAAAAACTTCTGTCAAAATAAGCATGTGTTTTCTTTTGGGAGGAACAAGTATTTCTGCGCATGCAGAGCAGCTGTCTCCAGTACAGAGAGGGTCCATCCTCATCTATTATCATCAATCTTCCATTTTTAAAAATGTTTCTAGAGTACTCTGTTGCATTTATTAGCTAGTATGGCAGCCGGTCAAAATGCAGGTTTTGGTTTCTCTCCCAAATTGAAAGCAAAGAAGTACCACATGTCTGGCACTCTTCATCTGATTTCATTAGCTCTTATCCTTTATCAGACACAGCAGATGTTCAAGGGTAAACCTAACACACAAACACATAACTCACACAAAATTATTTTAATTATCTCTGGGAGACAAACTATTTACAGCAGCGAAGTAACAAAAAAGGAATACGAGCATATGCCACTTCATTCTGTTTGCTTGACCTCTGGCTTCTTGAATAGCTTCTGCTGGGAATCCCATCATTGAGATGGCA